>NC_133326.1:173790335-174466585 GCF_042186555.1 Aquarana catesbeiana
CCCTGTTCATCGTTTCAGGTCCGATTTCAGCCCAAATTTTTGTCTGAATTCGGACCTGAAACAGACCGGAAGATGCACAGAACTCCTGTGCAATTCGCTCCAGAGCCGCTCCTGAGATGTGTGAACCGGCTCCATAGAGAGCCCGTCACAATCTCTTGACATGTGAATCGGATGCGGCGAAAACTGCTTCCAATTTGCAATAGTGTGAACCCAGCCTAAAGTGGTTATACTGAAAATAAATTTTGTAACTAAACAATAGAAGTATGGACCTATTAAAATGTTTAATACAGAACAACAAAATGTATTTTATCAGTAAAGAAATAAAGGTTGATCTGGTAATCATGTGAATTGGAGCCTAGGCTATCAACTGCTGGAAATAGCAAATAAGATTTATTCAAAATTTATAAAAACATTACTTTTAAACAACTCTCCCATGCTTCAGTTTTTATGACATTTGTTGGAATTATGTGACTAAATTCCTAATACTGTGTCTTTCAAGTTCTCCTGCTTATAGTTACTGCAGTAAAATATTTTCTTGTAGGTGTGGATTGGCTTATTAGATTAAGCTCAGGTATTTAGGAGCTAGATTAAGGTGAGACTTGAATATGCTACAACTGTCATTGCAGTATAACCACTGGAATCATCAAATATAGCAAACAGCTTATTTTCTATTAATGATATGATAGTAAATGCACACCGTATATATTTCTTGCTTCTTTGTTGTAGTCAGTAACTAAACAACTCTAACTTTAATAAACTGTGTATCGACAAGTCAAAAAATACTGAATTCCCTCAAGATATCTTTGTCACTTGCATTATGTTTCTTATGATGTAACACCCATCTCTTGGTTAACTCCATAGGCCTCTTAAAGTGTTTCTGCAACATAATTAATAGCTTAATCAGGGTAGTGCTTTTTGGAAATACTTAGAAGCTTTTATCTTTAGTCTGGGTCATGCCAGTGCTAGGTGGAGAAAATCAGACTCATCCCAGTTCACACAAATTTGTTAGAGACTGTTGATTGATGTGGAAACTCTGAGTAATTATGTGGCATTGTTTTTCAACTTTTCCTTTAGTGTTGTCAGTCTAATTACAGATTTCTTGAGTTACACATACTTCAAGTTAGCATATTTTGTTTCCTTCTACGAGAAGGGAAATTCAGATAGATCATGTTTGTAACATTTTAGCTGTATCATAGTTATGTAGTGCAAACATTAATTGTTATTTTTTAATAAGCCTTTGAATATGAAAGGAGAATATCTGAGGGGCATCTACTGTCAATGGGTGTGGGTCACTTTTTTCACTCCTACACTCATCACAATTACAAAGCAACTTGAAAGCAACTCTGTGTCTTTTTGTTCTTTGCATATCATTTTGATACAACCTTACTCATTTTAGTACTGTTTAGTATTGTTTGTATAAAACAAAGGTTTTGAACTGGTATAGATGGGTTCACACTGCACATTATTATGCAACAATTAAACAGCTAAACATAAAAACAAGAAACAAATTAACAGAATTTAGAGATTTTTTTTAGCAATGAAAAAAGGTTAAAAATAAAAATAAACAGGCGTGCAGTTCTAATTCCACACATATTACAAGCAGATAGATTTTTCGCAGAGAGGCTGATGGCTGCTGTGGCTGGAGGGGGCTGGATGTGGCACCTAGTGGTACAAATGTTTAGGGCAATATGTACCCCGGTACGAACGCCCAGAAAGCAAGAACTCGGCATTATGTGCCCCATCTAGCCTGCTCTAGCCACAGCAGCTGTCAGCCTCTCCAACCCCAGAATAAGTTTCAGAGCCCCATGCATCGGGGATAAACAACCAGTGTGCATGGGGCCTTAAGGAGTATCATACCAAAAATGAAGGAAATTACATTTCTGTGGGAATTCTGTGCAGCAACTGTGTACAGAACACCTCCAGCTTGTCACATTACATTGTATTTTTTGACAGTTTTAGTTTTTTGAAATAGAAAGGTAATATTTAATAAAATTAAATTACAAAATGGTTTGTGTGGCAATTTTATATGCTATATTTTTAATTAATGGCAAGGGAAATTCTCCTTCAAACCTGCTAACATGAAACTAGTAAAAATGTATCTATAGTCAAAGCACATTGTTTGTTTTTAAGAGAATGGGTGTTAGGACCAGGATGTGTACCTGCAACCTCTGCTTCATCTGGCAGTAGATCTCCTTGCTGAGCCACCTAAGATGCTGGACAGTGCCCTCTCTAAGCACAAGCTCAGAACAAGCAGAACATGCTCTCCTGAAAATGTATCAGTTAAAGTGGATGTAAACCCTCACATATACCCAGTGAAGTGAACAGCCTCAGATGATACACTGGAAAGTGAAGTCTGTGCATACAGCTAAGACAGCTGATTGGAGGAAAGGCACACACCCCTCTTCCACATAGGCAGAGAAAGGCAGAGACTTGCAGAGCTGTTTTGTGAATAGTTCAGCTCTCTGATAATCTATTTATAGCAACCTCCCGTGACCCAAAATTCAGCCTGGTTTTATCTCAGTTGACAGTGAACTTGTCAGAAGTTATAAGGCTGATAACACGGAGCAGGCGAAAGCATGGGACTAAGTGCTTTGGAGATAGATAAGCAAACACTGCAGATTGTGCCCAGCTCAAATTTCATGAAATTTCATGAATCGGGTTTACATCCACTTCATAAGTGCATGTAAATTTGCTAGTCCATCTACCACTTCCCTCCCCCCAAAATAACAAACATACAGTTTGCTGTGCCCCCTGTGCTCCTTCATCCAGAGTGGGGGCATTATAATACAGGAGGTGTGTTACTGGCCAGATCACCTGTTGAAAACACAGGGGAAAAGGCCTAAAAAAATGTAAACTAATGCAGCCATCAAATCTAAGGATTGGTAAGCTGCAGCATATAACATTGGTTTTGAATTAAATACCACTTTAAATGCACTTATTTCAGGAAAGAAAGCATGAAGAACTGACAACAACCAAGCAATCCACATTAGTTGTGGTCATGTGCACTGCTCTATGCACTAAGTCTATCTGGGGAGATAGCAAGAGAGGGTATCTGTGTTCTTACATACAGTTAAGTCATGGAGTCATGAACTTACCCTTTAAATGCGCTGTTGACCATTTATTATGGTCCATACTATCTGATAAGGACCCTACCTTATCTTGTATCACAATGATATCACTGTGGTGTATCAACAAATTATTTCTTGGATTGCTTATACTAATTGGATAGGAGCAGCATCTATTTGCACTTGGATATGGGACTACACACCCTATCATTTTTTTGGATATTGTGCATGAATTATTTTCTAGGTTATTTCGTTCATGAAGTGGAACTTTTTATTTGTTTTTAGGATTTGACTGTTGATTTTTCATTTTACTAATTTTATTATGTTGGTGATTATTTATGAAGTGTAAATTTGCATTTATTTCATATTTTTTCACTTTATGAATTGATATTTTTTTATTGATATATTTTAGTTTCATGCACATCAGGTATTGTATATTTTCTATTATGTTGTAATGATTCAGGTCCCTGCTATTTGATTTATTTATGCACAAATTTGGTATCACAGATTTTGGTGTAGGCTGCTTTTATGTGTTACATCTTCCCCAGCGCAGAGTTATTTTTGTTTTTACATTTGGAATATTGCTACCTCCAAATGTAATCCTATACCAATGCACACAGAAAATGATCACTGCTTTGGCACTGTAAGACCTTTATAGTTCATGACATAGCTACACCCGATAGGTGATGAGAGTTGGGGAACGGGCACAAGGGAGGTAGGGTGGGTATGCAAGACAGCAAGGGAAAGCTTAAAAGACAGTTTGTCATCAGGAAATCAAAATATTGGAAAGCTATACAGATGATATCATCAGTTGGTACATGGCACCTGAATAGGATCCATATTGGGACAAATTTTTTCCTCATCTCTAATTAGCATATTCATCACTAGGGATGAGCCTGAGGATCGAGTCGAACATCCGGTGTTCGCCTGTTCACAGAACAGTGAACATTATGTGGTGTTCGTGGCAAATTCGAAAGCCGCGGAACACTGTTAAAGTCTATAGGACATTAACATGAAAAACCAAAAGTGCTTATTCTAAAGGCTTATATGCAATTTATTGCCATAAAAAATGTTTGGGGATCTGGTTCCTGCCCCAGGGGACATGTATCAATGCACAAAAAACATTTTTAAAAATTGATGTTTTTTCGGGACCAGTGATTTTAATAATGCTTAAAGTGAAACAATAAAAATGAAATATTCCTTTAAATATTGTGCTTGGGGGGTGTTTATAGTATGCCTGTAAAGTGGCACAGTTTTCCCGTGTTTAGAACAGTACCACAGCAAAATGACATTTCTAAAGGAAAGAAAGTAATTTAAAACTGATCGCGGCTCTAATGATTTGTCGGGTCTCGGCAATATAGATGAAAATCATTGAAAAAAATGGCATGGGTCCCCCCCCAGTCCATTACCAGGCCCTTTGGGTCTGGTATGAATATTAAGGGGAACCCCAAACCAGAAATTAAAAAAAAATTGCATGGGGGTCCCATCCAAAATCCATACCAGGCCCTTCAGGTCTGGTATAGATTTTTAGGGGAACCCTGCGCCAATTTTTTTTTTAATGGCGTAGGAGTCCCCTCCAAAATCCATGTCAGACCCTTACCAGAGCATGCAACCTAGCAGGCCGCAGGAAAAGAGGGGAAGATGAGCGAGCTCCCCCCTCCTGAACCGTACAAGGCCACATGCCCTCAACATGGGGGGGATGCTTTGGAGTTACCCCCAAAGCACCTTGTCCCCATGTTAATGGGTACATTGTACCCCACCATTTCACAAAAAAAGTGTCAAAAATAGTAAAAAAGACAGGAGACACTTTGGGACAAGTCCTTTATTAAAAGATAAAAAAAATAAAAATGCCCCGCGATGTAGATCCATCTCACGCCGCCTAATGAGCCCCCCTCTTTTCTTTGGTTCGGGGTTTCCCTTAATATTCATACCAGACCCAAAGGGCCTGGTAATAGACTGGGGGGGATCATGCCATTTTTTTCAATGAGTTTTATCCATATTGCTGAGACCCGACAATTCATTACAGCCGTGATCAGTTTAAAATTGCTTTTTTCCTTTAGAAATGTCATTTTGCTAGGGTACTGTTATAAACATGGGATAACTGTGCCACTTTACAGGCATACTATAGACATCCCCAGGCACGATATTTAAAGGAATATTTTATTTATATTGTTTCACTTTAAGCATTATTAAAATCACTGCTCCCCCCAAAAAACGCCTGTTTTTAAAACCTTTTTTTGCATTGATACATGTCCCCTGGGGCAGGACCCGCGGTCCCCAAACACTTTTTATGGCAATAAATTGCATACAAGCCTTTAGAATGAGCATTTTTGGTTTTTCATGTTAATGTCCCATAGACTTTAACAGTGTTTGCGTGATGATTCAAATTTTTTGCCTGTTCGCATGTTCTGGTGCGAACTGAACCGGGGGGGGGTGTTCGGCTCATCCTTATTCATTACATTTCCACCAATATTTTTGTTGTACCAAGGAGGTAACACTATGGCATCCTTGGTTCTCACAAAGTAGTTGTGGAACGGAAAAATGAATTACATGCTGTGCAACACTTGATACAAGTCTGTGGGACCTACTACTCTCAAATATGGGAGCCAGTATTCACGATGCCTTTTCATCAATTAAATCTACTTTTCAGTTTTAAACATGCAGCAAAAAAAAGAAATAAATAATAGGGGAATTTGACATTTTAATTGGCAGATTTCTTACTAAAGAAATCTTTAGCTGGCGGGATTAACTACCATTAAGAATATTTTAATCCCACCATCGCTATGTTATGACCCAGTAACTATTAATTATCAAAATAATCTTTCAGAGATGCAGGGTGTGGTGTCCTTACTCACCAGCAAATCTAGATAATTATCAATGTGAAATGTAAACAAAGCTTTGAAAAAATAAATTAATCACTTACTACACTTCTCCTGTGTGTGCTATTACTTACAAATAAATACTTGTTCTCATATATTATAAAAAATCCCACAAATTAAAAAAGCCCAAAGGACATAATTCTTGTTAACAAACATATGAATCCTTATTAGCTGTGTGTTTTCTCTAAAATATATGGAAAATATCAATAATTGTTTGATTTATCTAGTCTTAACAAATCCAATTTGCTTTCAATTACTCATTTCCTTTATATGTTTGCCTCTAGTGATATATGTTTGTGATATACATGGCTTAATATGGAAAATCAGCTAGCATATCAAATGACTCATTTGCAATGTACATCACAATTATAACAAAATTCATTGTTCCCCAGTGTTTACATGTTTCTGGGAGTATGTCCAAACCCATGGAAAGCTGTCTTTTCCTTTGTGGCTCAATTTGGTGGAGATAATTTATGGTTGGAAGTGTTACTTTGTCTTGTTATCATCAGAGATGGTTCATGGATCAACAACATTTGTGGCACAAAATCGATTCATTGTTTTTTTACAGTTGTAAATCAACTTAATGATGGATAACCATGTCCAAATACACAATTTAAATAGTTTGATTTGCATTTGGCATAGCATAACATATAAAGGGGGAGAGAGGAAAAAATAATACTAGCCATAAACATATAGATTTATCTTGTTTAGTCCATGGCCTGAGTGAGAGAAATCTATTAGATTCATCCATACACACCAAACAGCATGGATGAAGGAATGTCCCTTGCAAGCTATTTTATTCTGACAGCCAACACTGATGCAGTCACTGTCCTGCTGAAAAAATTTCACTCAGCTCCTTCCATAAAAGTTTCAGATGATTCAACAGAAATCACCAAAGATTTGAGCCATGTATGACAGGCTTAAAGTACATTTCCTGCCTAACACTAACTATGATTAACAAAACAGGGCCTTCCCTGTCCTGTTAGCTGTTCTTATACCTATCCTGTGTAAAAGATCTGTATTTCTACCAATATTTAGTCCATTTCAGTCTGGGCACATGATTTATAGCTCCAGTTTTCCTGGATCAGTCAGCGGCAGCTGCAGGGGACAGGAGGAAACATCGACAATGGCTGGGATATGGAAGCCCATGAGTGATGTCATGGCTCCCAGAATTCCCAGCCATTGCTAAGTGCTCCTTTTTCTCTCCCCTCCAGTCACAGCTCACTGACACAGGGGATTACGTTCCTGGAATGGAGCAAGGTAAAAATAGATAAATAAACATCTTTTTTGCATGTGTTATGCAGCATTAGTAGCGGAGTGAGAAGTTATTTTTAAACAAAGTTAGTGTTAGGCAGGAATTCTACTTTAAAATTTAGTGGGCTAACTATTGATTGTACTTGAGGAACTGCCGGTGGTATCTATTATAAAAATTAACCAATGATACCTTGCTACCATTCCCAAACTATTTGTGGATAGTGTTAGGGAAACAGTGTAGCCCGAGCATGAATTCAGGCCAAACATTGCCTGTTTGGCCGTTCACCGTACACCCAAATTTGCAAAGTGTTTCCCGGGTGTTCGTCCCGCCGAACACCCTGCAATGCATTGAGCGCTACACAGTGCAATCCGCAACCTGATTGGGCAAAGCTTTGCCCAATCACTGCGCAGTGTAAGCTGGTTGTTAAGGAGCGGGACCAGGAAGCCGGCCCCGGTATCCCTAAAAACCGATGAGTCATCAGCTGTCATAGGGGTTTCCCCCCTGACAGCTGAATAATAAAAAAGTATCGGTTAAACAATAAAGAAAAAAATGCCACACCAATATTGAAAAAAGAAAAAATGGCATGGGGCCCCCCAAAATCATACCATATGCTTATCTGGGCATGCAGCCTGACTGGTTAGGAAAGGGGAGGCAAGCGAGCATCCCCACTCTCCTGAACCATACCAGGCCACATGCCCTCAATATAAGGTAGTGGGTGCTTTGGACCGAGGGGGAGCTCTGCCTCATCCCTGAAACCGTGACCAGTGGTTTTGGGGGTCCACGAGTGGGGGGCTTATCAGAATCTTGAAGCCCCCTTTAACAAGGGGGCACCAAGATCTCGCCCCCCATGTGAATGAGTATGGGGTACATAGTACCTCTACCCATTTACCAAAAAAGTAATAAAAACAAGAGACCGGTTTTTGACAAATCCTTTATTTAAAAATAAAAAATAGTGTCCCTCGATGTAAACTACGCCCGCTGACCCGAAAAAAAAAAAACGCTCCACCTTCTGGGATGGCTGCCCGCTGTATTTCTCCACTGCACTTTGAAAGTTGTTATATAGGTAAGGGGCAGGGCCACTGGGCTATGCCACCTGGTGGCACCGGCCCCATATGACCTCACAGACTGGTGCATGCTGGGCCTGTGATGTTACAGGGGGGCAGGGCCACCAGGGCCCTTACCTATATAAGAACTGTCAAAGCGCAGAGAAGGCATTCAGTGGGCAGCCATCCCAGAAGCCCAGAAGGCGGAGCATTTTTTTAAAAAATTTTTTGGTGTGGTGGTGCGGCAGGTGGCGTGATTGATAATGGATTTACATTGAGAGGCTTTTTTTTTTAATAGAGGATTTGTCAAAAACTTGTGTCTTGTTTTATTACTTTTTGACACTTTTTTAGTGAATGGGTAGGGGTACTATGTATACTCATTCACATGGGGAAGTGGGATTTGGGGTCCCCTTTCTAAAAGGGGCTTCCAGATTCCGATAAGCCCACCGCCCGCAGACCACCACAACCACCGGCCACGGTTGTGGAGATGAGGCCCTTGTCCCCATCAACATGGGATAAGGTGCTTTGAGCCAGAGCCCCCCCATCCCCCATGTTGAGGGCATGTGGCCTGGTATGGTTCAGAAGGGAGGGGGTGCTCACTCGTTCCCCCCTTTCCTGACCTGCCAGGCTGCATGCCTGGATAAGGGTCTGGTATGGATCTTCGGTGGGCCCCAAACCGTTTTTTTTTTTTGGCGTGGGGCCAAAGGGCCTGGTATGAACTGGGGGGGGACCCCACACCATTTTTTGCTTTATTTTTTCAATAGCCGGGTGCCGGTGATGGTGACCATGAGTCATTTTAAATGGGATTTGACTTTTTTTATTTTCTTTAGACATGTCAGTTTTGCTGCAGCATGTTATATATATGCTACAGATGCGTCACTTTACAGGCACGCTAAGGGAACCCCCAGGCACTATATTTAAAGGAATTTTTCATTTTTATTGTTGCACTTTAACCACTTATAGACTGGAAGATTTTTCCCCCTTAATGACCAGGCCATTTTTTGCAATACGGCACTGCGCCGCTTTAACTTTTAATTGTGTGGTCATGTGACACTGTACCCAAACAAAATTGATGCCCTTTTTTTCCCCACAAGTAGAGATTTGTTTTGGTGGTATTTGATCACCTCTGCAGTTTTTATTTTTGAAAAATTACAATTTTTAAAAATAACAATATTTTTTACTTTTTGCTATAATAAATATCCAAAAAAAATGTAAAAAAACTAATTTCTTCATCAGTTTAGACCAATATGTATTCTTCTACATATTTTTGGTTAAAAAAAATCGCAATAAGTGTATATTAAAAGGTTTGCGCAAAAGTTATAGCGTTTACAAAATAGGGAATAGATTTATGGCATTTTTATTATTTTTTTTTTTTTACTAGTAATGCAGTTTGCGATTTTTAGTGGGACTGTGACGTTGGTGGACACTTTTGACACATTTTTGGGACCATTGACATTTATACAGCGATCAGTGCTATAAAAATGCACCGATTACTGTGTAAATGTCACTGGCAGGGAAGGGGTTAACACTAAGGGTGATCAAGGGGTTAAATATGTTTCCTGGAAGGTATTTCTAACTGTGGGGGGATGGGACTGACTGGAGGAGGAGAGAGAGCACTGTTCCTAATCACTAGCAACAGCAGATCTCTCTCTCCTCCCCTGTCAGAACGGGGATCTGTCTGTTTACATTGACAGATCCCCGCTGGCTCTCTTTCCCACCAGCCGTGCGCATAGGTTACCCCGCCGTGCAGTGGGCGCGCGCACGCCTGCTATGGCTCTTAAAGGAGCTGACGTACAGCTACGGCAATTCTCAGGAAAGAGCCGACCTGCCGCAGTATAATGACAGCAGCTGGGCGACAAGTGGTTAAGGATACCTAAAATCACTACTCCTGAATAAATGATTGTTTAAAAAAATGTTTTTGCATTGCTATGTCCCCCAGGGCAGTATTCAGACCCCCCATACCCCTTGTATGGCCAATTACTTGCATATATGCCTTCAAAATGGGCACTTTTGATTTTTCCTGTTCGGCTCCCATGAACTTCAATGGGGTTCGCCGTTCAGGTTAGAACTTTCCCCCTTGTTCTGCTGCAAATAGAACAGGGGGTTGTTAGACCCATGTCTATTTGTGGATAGATTGTTATGGAAAAAGCAGATATCATGAATTCACTAGAGAAGCCACTGTCTAAAATATACCAGTTGATAGTTTGGAGAGGAGGAGTTGTTCGCTATTCTTACTTGAATTGAGTGCTATTGATCTTCTTTATACTTGTAAGAAGGATGAGTGCTGGTGCTATAAAGTTAGTAGATTTAATGTATACAGGAGCTTGAATCCCAATTATTGATTATTTGGACATGCTTGTTTAACATAGAAGTTGTGGAATGCATTAAAAATGGAAGATCTTGAACTGGTTATTTATTAGTACTAATATTTTGCTATGAATTTTATTTTATTTCATATATATATATATATATATATATATATATATATATATATATATATATATATATATACACACACACTATATTGTCAAAAGTATTGTGACGCCTGCCTTTTCGTGCACATGAACTTTAATGGCATCCCAGTTTTAGTCCGTAAGGTTCAATATTGAGTTAGCCCACCCTTTGCAGCTATAACAGCTTCAACTCTTCTCTAAAGGTTGTCCACAAGGTTTAGGCGTGCATTTATGGGAATATTTGACCATTCTTCCAGAAGAGCATTTGTGTGGTCAGGCACTGATGTTGGATGCCTGGCTTGCAGTCTTCGCTGTAATTCATCCCAAAGGTGTTATATCGGGTTGAGGTCAGGACTCTTTGCAGGCCAGTCAAGTTCCTCCACCCCAAATTCACTCATCCATGTCTTTATGGACCTTGCTTTGTGCACTGGTCCAAATTATTTGGTGGAAGGGGGATTATGGGGTGGGGATGTTTTTCAGGGATTGGGCTTGGCCCCTTAGTTCCAGTGAAGGGAACTCTTAAGGTTTCAGGATACCAAAACATTTTGGACAATTTCATGCTCCCAACTTTTAAGGAACAGTTTGAGGATGGCCCCTTCCTGTCCCAACATGGCTGCACTCCAGTGCACAAAGCAAGATCCATAAAGACATGGATGGGCAAGTTTTTGGTGAAGGAACTTGATTGGCCTGCACAGAGTCCTGACCTCAACCCGATAGAACACCTTTGAAATGAAACAGAGCTGAGACTGCAAGCCAGGCCTTCTTGTCCAACATCAGTGCCTGACCTCACAAATGCCCTTCTGGAAGAATGGTCAAACATTCCCATAGACAAACTCCTAAACCTTCCCAGAGGAGCTGAAGCTCCTATAGCTGCAAAGGGTGAGCCAACTCAATATTGAACACTATGGACTAATACTGGGATGCCATTAATCCATAAAGACATGGATGAGTGAGTTTGGGGTGGAGGAACTTGACTGGCCTGCAAAGAGTCCTGACCTCAACCCGATATAACACCTTTGGGATGAATTAGTGTGAAGACTGCAAGCCAGGCTTTCTCATCCAACATCAGTGCCTGACCACACAAATGCACTTCTGGAAGAACGGTCAAATATTCCCATAGATGCACGCCTAAACCTTTTGGACAACCTTTCCAGAAGAGTTGAAGCTTTTATAGCTGCAAAGGGTGGGCTAACTTAATATTGAACCTTACGGACTAAAACTGGGATACCATTAAAGTTCATGTGTGTGTGTAAAGGCAGGCGTCACAATACTTTTGACAATATAGTGTATGTATCTATCTATCTATCTATCTATCTATCTATCTATCTATCTATCTATCTATCTATCTATATATAAATATATATATATATATATATATATATATATATATATATATATATATATATATATATATATATATATATATGTACATGTATATATATATATATATGTACATGTATATATATATATATACATGTACATGTATATATATATATATATATATAGCATTGGCTTTACAGAGGTAGGAAAGGATCTGCGATAAAACGTAATAAAGTAATTGCAATGTATATTAATGAACTGGTGGGTATTATGTTTTCCAGAAAACTTGAGTTGCACCTTAAACCAGCAATAGATTTAGTATTACAACTAGCAGAAAAAACAGCTTGATTTTAAATTTTAAATTTGCTGTTTTTTATGGAATTTACATCATTCTGTATATCAGAACCCAAAAGAATGAATTCTAAGACATGATGGTATATTAAATATGGACTCTTTCATAGTGAAGTAAAAATGCACTTTAAAGTAAAAAGATAAGGATGATTTTACAATATTTGTATGGATTTATGGCCTCTGTCTATCTCAAACAGGGATTGGTGTGTAGAATCTAGAAGTAAACCATACTAAAATGAAATTTTGATTTAAGGTTATTGGAAAAGTAGGATTTGCACCTAAAACCACTAAATATTTTAAAACTGTTAAAAAGATTTCTGCTTCTAGTCAATAATTGGTAATGCTGCTTCTCATCTATGGCTAACTTTCTGTGAAAATAAAATGGTTCAAGTTGCAAATCAATAATTGCAATGGGAATCCAAGTGCTAACGTCTGCTTTAAGGAAGCTAAGAAGAAGGTAAACATTCTTTTCTGAAATTACTGTTACTTTTAAAATCACAGTTTGTTTAAACATTTTAAGCCCTCTAAAGAATGCTGGGGCTTTTAAGTGGTTTTATCTTCTCATTTTGCTGGAGTGCTGCAAGTAATTCGGCATCTCAGACCAATGTCTAGCCAATTAGAAGACACCTTTAGGATATATGCTTAAACAAAAATGTCTTTCAAAGTACAAAATTAAAAGTAGACTTCTGAATTTGTTTAATTTGTTGTGACAGCAAACAGAAGATTTAGCCTTGCTAAACTCTAGGCAATGTTTGTATTCTTTTTTTTTTTTCAAATTAGTTTGATATTGGTTACACTTACTGTTCTAATCTGACTTGGAGACATTGGAGCCCTTTTAAAAAAATGGTCTTTGTTTACATTTTAAATGCTAGTACACAAAAAGGTCTAAAGAAAGCTTCTGAAATACCAGTAACCAGGGGCGGACTGACAACTCATGGGGCCCCCGGGCAATAGGAGATTATGGGGCCCCCAGGCAATAGGAGATTATGGGGCCCCCAGACAATAGGAGATTATAGGGCCACACAGTATACACACACACACACACATACAGTATACACACACAGACACACAATACACACACACAGTATACACACCAGTAACAATCAGAAAAAAATTTTGATTGTAGAAAAAAAAAAGGACTGCCTTATTTTATTTTCCCCTAGGTCCTTTAAGTAGAAAACTACCAATCCTCAGTGTCAGAGAAAATAACTGCAGTATTACAGAGTCATCAGAGTGTTACACACGGTCGGACATTGATCGGACATTCAGACAACAAAATCCATGGATTTTTTCCGACGGATGTTGGCTCAAACTTGTTTTGCATACAGACGGTCACACAAAGTTGTCAGAATTTCCGAACGCCAAGAACACTGTAACGTACACCATGTACGACGAGACTATAAAAGGGCAGTTCAGTACCAAGCGCGGCACCTTTTGGGCTCCTTTTGCTAATCTCATATTAGTAAAAGTTTGGTGAGAGACGATTCGCGCTTTTTCAGACTCGTGGTTTTCAGTTCGTTTTTCTGGTGTTCAGTTTGTGCTTGTGGGTTTGTATCTGGTCTTCAGTGCGTGCAGCGAGTTACCATTGACTTTGTCATTGTGTTCTTGTTCGTTCGTTACTGATTTTCAGGTTGCTCTTCACAGGCCTTGCTGTTCTTCAGTGCGTTCTGTTACTTCGTTCTGAGCAGCCGACTGTTTTCTAGCCATGTTGCGTGTACGTACTTATCGTAGAGTTCGTTCTGTGTGGGGGCTTGGTGTTGGGGTCCTTACTTTGACACAAGCCCAGTTCATAAACAGGGCGAGGAGGAGTTCATGGACCAAGAATTGGTTGCTCCAGTGTGACCAGTTCTGTCACATGCCTTTGCTCCATGAGATCATTGAGAATAATCCTGACGAATTCAGGAACTTTCTCCGGATGACGGACCCCGTATTTCACCATTTGTTGGCTTTGTTGACCCCTTATATCAGCAGGCAGGATACCTGCATGAGGCAAGCCATCACTCTGGAGCAGAGGCTAGTCACCTCCCTACGGTACTTGGCGACGGGGAGAAGCCTGCAGGACCTTAAGTTCTTGACAGGCATCTCCCCCCAGGCTCTGGACATCATTATCCCAGAGACCTGTTCTGCCATCAACCAGGTCCTGAAGAAGGAGTATATTAAGGTAAGATTTTTATCCTTTAACATCACATTTTATTGTATAGAATGTTTGCTAATGTATTGTATTTCTTTCCTCATTCCCTAATTACCATGATTGTAATATGCTGTTAAAGGCCCCCTTTGTCCTCATGCATGCTGGTTTTTTATGTAATTTTTTTTGTCCTTTATACATATTCGCCTTCACTTACCTCCCCAGCATGCTCTCCTGGGCCTATATTCACCTTGTGTAGTCACTTAACAATGTATTTTGTCAGCTCCATAGTAGTGCTTTACCATAAACACCCCCTAAAATGTGTAAAAATGTGATTTGTGCTTGAAATTCTGGCAGAGTGCCAGAGGATTTTTTTGGGGGGTCCCAAAATCATTTGGAACCCTCCCTCCCCCCCAACTGCTAACTCAGCTGATACCAATCCTCTATCTGCTGACTTTGCCAAACCCATACACACTATACCCACCTCTTTTGCGGTCAGATTTATGGATGAATTCCCCAAAGCATGTAGTGTAAGGGCCTGCCTGAATACTTTCAAATGGTGCTGTATAAAGTTTTTGTATCCTATTATTATCTTGATAGGTAATAGCAGAATGTAAAAATGTGCTAAAATGTGTACAGTGTGTATTTATATCTTTGTATTATGACACTTCTTACCTGTCCAGTGGGCTGCCAATAGTGTAAGTAAAGAGGGGCTGGCCAAAGTAATATACATTATTTAGGCATTCATCTCTCAATGAAGTGGAGAGGGTTACCTGTCCAAAACATCTCCCCCCATAAAATGTATAAAATGGCCCATGAGAGGGGGGAGGAATCTGATAGGTGGACCTTATACCTTTGTTTTTAAATACTCCCTAAAATAAATGTTATACTGATGTTGGCCAAGAATGTTTGTGTCTAATCTGCTTTCCATGTTTATGTGCAAAATGATTATTTTTTTTCTTGTTTGACTCCACAGTTTCCTTCCAACCCACAGGAATGGAATACTTTGCAGGTAGGGGGGCCATCAATATGCCAGACAATGTCTGAGACATTTTTTAAATAAAAACATTTTTTAAACGGAACAAATATTTGCTTATATTTACTGCTTGTCTTTCTTTTAGCTGACCCTGGCTGAAATTTGGGGAGTCCTGAAAATGGCATGATTGTGTAAAATTAAAAAGCACTGTTGGGAGTTATTTACTAAAGGCAAAGACACTTTGCACTACAAGTGCACTTGAGACTGCACAGAGACTGCACTTGTAGTGCAAAGTGGATTTTCCTTTAGTAAATAACCCCCATTGCCACTGAAAACACCAACTTTACAACCAAAAAATGCTTTTGAGCATTGAAAGAAGAAGCCACACATTGTTGATTCTCAATCTTTTTAATCAAAGCACAATCACATGTGCATTTATCAAAGGTTTTTAAAACAAACCAACATGTTTGTTGTATAACAATTTTTTAGGTCACATTAAAAGTAGAAATTGCCTTTTAAGGTAAAACAGGCATGTTTAAAACCAACAAGAAATACACAAATCTGGAACTTACAAAGTTCAACTTTTGGAGAAATTGAAGCCAATATCAGACATGAGTATTTACAAACTGTGTTTGATATTGCGTTCAGCAGATGGGGTGAAGTCACCCCTGGAAAAGCCAAATTTTGAAGATGCACACAAATTGCCAAATGTCAACATGTGCTAGCTACCATCATGGGGGATCAAGGGACTTGTTTTGTGGGTCCAACCCTTCCTCTCAGCTACTTTATTATTTAGGAAGGGGTTGCACCCCCAAAACGCGTACATTGATCTCCCGTGATGGCAGATAGCACATGTTGACACACTGTGTGCATCTTCAAAATTTGGCTTTTCTAGAACATGTCAAAAATGTGCAAAAAATTTTCAGAAAAAAAAGCAGAAATAAGTAAGGGATTTCGAGGGGCTTTAAACTCTCCCTAAAACATCAATGATGTTCTTCATTTTGTTTTGAACATCATTTATGTTTTGCTTGATGTTTTCCAAGTCCATATTACACCCCATGATCTCCCTGATCAGGATATGGGCACTTTCACTGGTGAAATCACCTTCTTCCACAATATCACGCTCACCTAAAAATATAGAAAAAAAAAACACACCATGGGGTTGATTTACTAAAGGCAAAAAGACTGTGCACTTTGCAAAGTGTAGTTGCACACTGTAAGAGCAGTTGCTCCAGAGCTTAGTAAATGAGCAGAAGCTCTGCTGACTTTCATCAACCAATCAAGTGCAATCAAAAATGTATTTTTTTTCCTTGCACGTAATTGGGTATTCTTTGCAAAGTGAAGCTTTACCTCATTTACTAAGCTCTGGAGCAACTGCCCTTGCAGAGTGCAATTGCACTTTGCAAGGTGCACAGTCTATTGGCCTTTAGTAAATCAACCCCCATGTATTATAAATATGCCGGCATCCATCTCTTACCTGAGCCTGTGGTCGCAGACACTTACCTGTTGTGGTGACAATTTCTATAATGTCTCCCTCCTCCTCCTCTGGTTGTGTTTTGGGGATTTCCCCTTCTTCCTGAGGTGGGGGGTCCATGGTCTCCTCTGATGAGTGGTGTCCTCCAAGTCTTTTCTCCCCTATGTAAAAAAAAAATAGGTATACTTAGCACACAGATATTTGATGGCAGAAATAGGAATATGAAACATTGCTTGGAAGTGGGGTACAATTGTCTGTTTTGGCAGAGTTCCAAGATGAATAAATATTTTTGTCCTTTGTCAAGCTTGAATACTTACCTGTTTTGTACAAGCTTCACAGATGGAGACACCCCTATAGTATACACTTGAGCACCTGTGTGGGCCCCCTAATAAAAAGGGTGTTCTGGTGTCCCACACTAGTGCTCCAGCGTCCAGATGTGTAAACAGCTGCTGAGTGTCCTCTCCTTACACAGAATCTAGTTTGCATTTCATTCTAGTTACAAACCCATCTAGACACCTAAATTATTTTAAGAGAAGTATGCCAGAAAAAATGTATTAAGATGCATCTGGACAAAACATGGTGTTTTATTGGCCGAAAGAACAATGTTTCCTACTAACAAATAATGTGTCCATGAACATGAAAGTTGCCATTTTAAACTGTACAACAGTAAAGAAAAGCAAATGGAGCAGCACGAATGTAATAAAAAAGAAAGAATAGGAACACAGGACAACTACTTACTTTTTTGCAGCACTCTCCTGATCCTTCTATACTGATCGTGTTCCCTTAATTTGAGGTCTGACCACCCCTTCCTCAGTTGATCCTTAGATCGCCGTACCCCAAAATTACGGTGCAGACTCTTCACAACTTTCGCCATGATCTTGGCCTTTCTGACATTGGGGTTGGGGTAAGGTCCATACTTCCCATCATAGTCGGCCCTCTTCAGTATGTCGACCATCTCCACCATCTCAACAAAGTACATATTTGAGACCTTAAATCGTCTCCTCCGGGATCGTGACATTTCTGGCTCTGGGCTTTCCTCCTCCTCCTCCTCGTTGCAGTAATTAGCACGCACCTGCTCTGTCTCCGCCATGTGCTCTTCCCCACTGCGCCAAATGAGAAAGGGCAGGGAATAGACTAGAAAGAACGTCAGGGGCGGGTGGAGTTTCACGCATGCACAGTGTATATAAAGCATAACGCGTGCGTAGTACGTACGACCTGTGAGCGGAGGAAGGAGTATCGGAAGCGCTGATTGTGATAACGAAGTCAACATTTAAACTTGGGCCCATACTGCTTATAGATTGAGGCCTATATTGGGACAAGATTAGGAGACTTTAGCCTGACATTAGGGTTTGTCTTGTGTATTGCAGATAAAATGGATGGCTTCAATGACCACAATTTCCTCCCCCTGTTCATAGACAAATACAGGGAGCTGCCCTGTCTGTGGCAGGTCAAACACCCCCAATATAATCATAAACAAAAGAGGCAGGCAGCGCTGGAGAAACTGCTGGAGTTGGTGAAGCCGGTGGTCCCCACGGCAACCATCCCCTATTTAAAAGCCAAAATTGGTGGCCTGAGGAGCACTTATCTTAGGGAGAGCAAGAATGTCCAGGATTCCCAGAGATCCAAAGCTGCAGCAGATGACATTTATGTCCCCAAGCTGTGGTACTATGAGAGACTGCGATTTCTGACAGACCAGACTGAAGCCAGGGAATCCCTCTCAACCCTTCTTTCCACTCTTCCTTCCACCCTATCTTCCACCCCAGCTGAGGCTTCTGATGTTCAACCTGGGACTTCCAGCCAGGAAGAAATGGAGAAGCCCAGCTTGAGCCAGGTATAGTATTGTTCTACAGATTTCTTGGCAAAACATAAATGATGTTTACTAGATGTTATTATTGATCACGAATTGCTGATTTAATAAAGTGTTTTACATAGCAATAGACAGTAGTGGGCAAAAATAATTGGGACAAGAATAAAAAATGCTGGGCTCAGAATGATAGTCTGTTATATTTGTTAACATTCAATTTGCAACAGTCATGAGCTGAAAATTGTGTGTGACTGACGAAGAAAAAACTAAAACTATGTCCCTTTTTCATACACAGGAAGACCTCAGCCAGAAGGAGGCTGTGGAATGTGGCACACAGGAGGAGGCTGTGGAATGTGGCAGCCAGGAGGAGGCGGGGGTTAGTGGCAGCCAGGAGGAAGTGGGGGTAAGTGGCAGCCAGGAGGTGGCCGGGCCCAGTAGGAGCCTCACAGAATCCCAGGTCCCTCCCCTCCACCTTCCAAACAAAAGACCCAGAAAGGGGAGTAATGTGGAAGATTCAGCACTCAGGCTTATTCAGGAGGCTTCTGCATCCCTCAGAACCACCCCCACTCATGAAGAGGCCTTTGCCACCATGGCTGCCATCAAACTGCAGGACATGCAGGAGCCTCATGTGTGAGGAAATCATTTATAAAACATTAAATAAGGGGTTGAGGGATGAAATCACACCTAATATCCACCTCCTCCTCCTGCCACAACTCCAACACCACAGACACAGCATGGAAGGAAGCATGGAAGGAAGACAAGAGAGTGATGGCCTGGGTTCAGTCTGGTCTGACAAAAGATGCAGGCTCTTGTATGACCACAGCCTGGGGACATAGATGTCATCTGCTGCTGTTCATGATCTCTTGGACTTCTGGACCAGATTGTACTCCCTTATATATGGACTCCTCAGGCCACCAATTTTGCAGTAAAATAGTTGATGTGTGCCCTGGGGGCCAAAGGCTTCGCCAATTTCTGCTGTTTCTCCAGCATTGCCTCCCTCTTTCTTTGGTTAGGACCCCTTAATAAATTTTTGGTTTGATTTATTATACTCGCCTATGTGTGTTTTCCTTCAAAAAGGACAGTTTGTTTGTGAGGAGGTAGGTACATTTCCAAAATACAATGTGAAATTAACAAGAGACACCAACACCAAACAATCTCCTTGAGAGTAAATAATACATGATAATAATGGTGTTGTGGTAACTTGACACACAAAACACACCCAAAACTATTCTGGAGTAAAAAAAAAAAAAAAAAGAAAAAGAAAACACAAGATCAGGATTTTAAAAAATCCCCCAAAAAAAATATTTAACCTAAAAACATCCAAAAAATAATATTTTTTCGGTAGATGTGACAAATAAAAATATATTGATGAAATCACGATAAATAATAAAGAAAGAAGTTTGTGAGAACTCTGTGTGAATATGAGCAGCAAAACTACTTCATTCTTCTAGCATTATAAAGAAGAAGAGTTGTGCTGCATTAAACAATTTAAAACATTGCAGCCTGACGAAAGTGCTAAATCCATTCCGAACGCTTTTACCAGACCGAGCAGTTCCGTCTCCGAATTTATTATGAGCATGCGTGGCACTTTGTGCGTTTAAATTGTCCACACACGGTCGAAATTTATGCGATCAGATTTTGTTGTCGGAAATTTTTATAGCCTGCTCTCAAACTTTGTGTGTCGGGAAATCCGATGGAAAAAGTCCGATGGAGCCCACACACGGTCGGAATTTCCGACAACACGCTCCGATCGCACATTATGTACACGGCATATTAGTCAAACACATTAGATAGATTTCACCAAATCAAGTTTCCTAAGTTGTACAGGGGTCCATATGAAACAACTTTCCACAGACACAAATGCATTCTATTTTCAGAATATCTGACAATCGCAATCACAAACTATGTAGTCTAATATAAAAATCACACGTCTAGGAATAGAAAATGTCTGTATC
Source organism: Aquarana catesbeiana (assembly GCF_042186555.1). Taxonomy (NCBI): domain Eukaryota; kingdom Metazoa; phylum Chordata; class Amphibia; order Anura; family Ranidae; genus Aquarana; species Aquarana catesbeiana. The sequence goes on from NC_133326.1 coordinate 173,811,039, forward strand.
AATATGTTTGCATTGTATGATGGCAAAATAGACATATGAGCAGATTTTTTTCTCTTATTCTTGGTCTTTTGTAAAGATCATTTTTTATTAACTTTCATGCTAACAGACAATTGACTTGAGATGGCTGTTTTGGTTGATTTACTAAAAGTAAATAGGCTGTTTACTTAGCAGGAGAAGTTGCATTTTTCAAGGGAATTTGCCCCAGAGCTTAGTGAATGGGGTGAAGCTTTGATGACTTCCATTATTAAATCATGCAAAAGAAAAAATTACGTTTTTTTTATTTTCCTTGCACATGATAGGGTAAAAAAAATTAAAATAAAACACTTTCTTATCCTGCTATAGTTGAAAAGCTTCTTTAAATTTATAGGTGTCACTAAAAATCGTATTGGCATCATAAAAAAGATTCCCCAGGGAGGCCATTTTAGTACATCCAACAGGAAAGAGGATCTACTATGGTTACAGAAATACTGTATTCCCAGCAATTGGTGCAAACAAAACTATTTATTTCACTAATACATGCACCTACGTGAGAACTGTATAAACTATATGCAGCATTAGATACATACAGTCTACAGCGTTGTGTTCTGTCCCATTCCTGGAACAAAAAATTGAGCTGGGCTGAGTGCTGCTCAGTCATTTACATGAAATCCTTGTATTTTTATGAACAAATACAAGGCATCCTCTAATTAGCTGAAGTGGAAAACTTGACATCATCCACCCACTTCTCCACCTCTGGCAATCAGACAAAGACTTTTATTTATTGATAAAATACAAAGCTGACTGTGAATGGCTGAGCAGACCTTAGCCTGATTTAATTTTGTCCCAGGAATAAGATGGGAAGTCCCTGTACCACTTTCAGAACACAGCATTGTATACTATATGTAGCTGATGCTACATACAATTTATACAATGTTCATAGTGAGCGCATGCGTTAGTGAAGAAAATAGTACATTTGGACCAATGGTTGTAAAGGCTGAAGGTTGTTTAAAAACCTTCTGCGCGCTGCAATCCACACAGCCCCCCCAATACTCAGTTCAACCCCCTCTCAATCCAGTGATATGCAAGGGAGCATCAGCTGTCCTGGGTCTCTCTCTCCTCATTGGCTGACACAATCATAGCCTTAGAGCCAATGAGGCGGGGCCAAGCCACAGCACTATGTGTCTTATGAACACATAGAGTGGGGCTCTTGAGCAAGAAAGCACCAGTGCCCCTATAGGAAATGACTTGCTATTGGGGGGCACTGATCATGGAGGATTTGCCAGAAGACCCAAGAAAAAGAGTATCGGGGCTGCACTATGCTAAACAATTGCACAGAACAGGTACTGTAAGTATGACAATACTTGGCTGACAATAGGACCATCATCAAGTGTTTGGATAAGTTACAGAAACACTTGAAAAGTATATATTTGAGGTTTCATTAGTAGTGCTTAAAGTGGTTGTAAAGTCGGAAGGTTTTTTTTTATATTAATGCATTCTATGCATTAAGAAAAAAGCCTTCTGTGTGCAGCAGCCCCCCTCAGCCCCCTAATACTTACCTGAGCCCCATCTCAATTCAGCAATGTTCACAAGTGCCTTAGCTGTCCGGGACTTTTCCTCCCGATTGAGACACAGCAGCGGCGTCATTGGTTCCCACTGCTGTCAAAGTCAGTTAGTCAATGAGGAGAGAGGGGGGGTAAACCACGGCTCTGTGTCTGAATGGGTACACGGAGCTTCTACTCGGCTCAGGTGCCCCCATAGAAAGCTGCTTGTTGTAAGGGCACTCAACAGAAGGGAGGCGCCAGGAGCACTGGTGAGGGGCCCAAGAAGAGGAGGATCTGGGCTGCTCTGTGCAAAACCACTGCACGGAGGAAATAAGTATGACATGTTTGTTATTTTTATAGAAAAAAATAAATACTTTAGTATCACTTTACACAATCTAATTCCTTCTACCATACACTAGCAAAAACAAAATAATCAAAAAATTGGGATAAACAAATAATCATGATAAAGAGAAAAGTCATGACTTTAGTATGGGTCAAAAAACTGTTACTTAATGTAATCATGGGGATTTCTTTGATTAAAAATACTTCTGTAACTTGGAAAAAAGCAAATCAGTTGGAATGAGGGATCAGGAGCAGAACAAAACAGGCACAGATCCCTCATTCAATATTTATAATCTCTTGGATAACCATCTATTGCTGAAAGCTCCATGCCTAAGAATATAGGGCTGGCCACCATCTGTAACGAATATTAATAAATGGCCATGTGCAGTTAAGCGTGCTCAATTATTGGCAGTCATAAATCTCCATTTTCTCAAGGGAGAAAAACAAACAGCATGCATTGAAGATGATTTCAAATAATTTAGAAGGATCTGCAATGTAATGTTAGGGTCATCCTTCCACAATATACTTTGGACATGGTATCAGTGTCCTTCAGATTTAAATAAGAAAAGGACTACTAAAACAAACATAAATCATATCAATCAAGAGTTCAACAAGTTTCTGTGACATTTGGTTTGACCTTGTCTCCTGGGCAGGGAAATTAGATAACCCTGATTTTGTCTGTGTACAGAACACCACTTTTTCAGTTTTTACAAGACATGGAAAATAAATATAAAGAAATAACCTTTTTGTGTTGTAATATAAACAAGTACGTCTTACATAAGGAGCAAATACCAAAAGGCATACACCTGTAATTCCTTCTACTAAGCATATTGTTTTAAACAAATATTTTGACACTAACTTTTAATTTCATGTTTTTTCAAAAGTAACAAAAAACTCATCATAAAGTTTTATTACATCTTTTGGAGTATTTGTTTTAAAAAAAACTGATCTGGTCTTGTAATGTGCTGTATGAGAGTTAACATCCTTAGAATTAACTATACTGTATATTAAAGCTTAGCCTAAGAGACACTGCAATCCCACACCCAACAAAACATTTTACCCTCACGTTTGTTTATGAAGATACCCAACACACCTGAAAAAGATAAAAAGTATCTGATTGTGACCTGTGCATGGAAACAAAACACAACAATATTAACAGTTAAATGATTATAGTGGATATCATTTACATCTCTGATCAAAAACCTATATAGTACATTATACAGCGGGTAAAATAAGTATTGAACACGTCACCATTTTTCTAGGTAAATCTATTGGTAAAAAGGTGCTATTGACATTTTTTCACACATGATTGTAGAATCTTCTGTAGAATTGTGAGCAACTATGTAGTACAAGGGCCTGTCTGGTTGGATGCAAATTGATTGTATAGAATAGGTGGGTCCTTAAATTGCATAGCTTTGGTAAATATAAAGTTGATCGTAAAAAGATTGTATGATCCGATTATAACATGCATGGTGATCCTAACTGTTCTGATCACCATTGTCACAGAAAAAAGAAAATGAGGGTAACAGGAATAGAAGGAACACTTGTTTCCCTTAGGATACTTGTTTCCCTGAAAGCTATCTAAGAGTAGATACCCCTCATATTGCAAATATATCCTAATTTCTAACTGAATCTCTTAAAACTCCCTACACATTTACTTTTATATAAGTGTGGATACACTTTAACACTCACTGTCAATAGAGAAGGTGCTGACATTTCTCATGCTTGGTAACAGCACAATGAATAAACATAATTACATTTTGCATGAGATCACCTATTGCGTGTTCCCAATAAATTACTTGTGTTAAACAAGGGTATAGAATATGCTGCACTAACCCAAAAGAAACAAAAACAGGGACAGAGTGTGGCAAAAGCAGCTAGCACACAGACAAACCAAGTCAATGCAGAATATAGATAATTAAGTGCAGAGCTAAAACATAAGCATAGGTGAATAGTGTTCTTAATACACCTGTGAATACATAAAGCAAACCTAAAATAAACAAATAATATGGCCTACTAAATTAAATTGAAAAAGTCAAATGGTGAAATATGGGACAGCAAGGGACCAAAGTCCGTGGTATGGAAGGTGAGTGGAAATCTTCTCCAGAAGTGGGGTACCATAAACCATATGAGGCGAATAGACACTCAAATGAGAAGGCGACCACAGATGACAAGGCACATGAATCTTCAAATGAAAAAGTTGGGTACCCTTACCAGATCCGTAGGACGCACCTGCTGTATAGCAGTGTGTCGATAGAGCATGGGGGATATTCTCCCGAGATGTCCAAACGAATGATGTCCTCTAGGTCCCGGTCACCGGTAAGGAGTAGCCGTCATAAACAGGAGCTGAACCCCTGTCACGCACACCCTGTCCAGGGAGCCCGCAGTGTCTTCAGCCCAGTCACTTTTTCAATCAGCTCTCAGGTGCCGCCGTTGCCCTGAGAGCTGATTGAAAAAGCAACTGGGCTGAAGACACTGCGGGCTCCCTGGACAGGGTGTGCGTGACAGTGGTTCAGCTCCTGTTTATGACAGCTACTCCTTACCGGTAACCAGGACCTAGAGGACATCATTCGTTTGGACATCTCGGGAGAATATCCCCCATGCTCTATCGACGCACTGCTATACGGCATGTACGTCCTACGGATCTGGTAAGGGTACCCAACTTTTTTCATTTGAAGATTCATGTGCCTTGTCATCTGTGGTCGCCTTCTCATTTGAGTGTCTATTCACCTCATATGGTTTATGGTACCCCACTTCTGGAGAAGATTTTCACTCACCTTCCATACCACGGACTTTGGTTCCTTGCTGTCCCCTATTTCATCACTTGACTTTTTCAAATTAATTTAGTAGGCCATATTATTTGTTTATTTTAGGTTTGCTTTATGTATTCACAGGTGTATTCAGAACACTATTCACCTATGCTTATGTTTTAGCGCTGCACTTAATTATCTATAAATTACTTGTGTTGACTACTATGGGCCTCCTCAGACAACTTTACAATAACTCCATGCAGAGGCAGCTTGGATGGATTATAAAGGTATGTGTACTGTGCAGATGTCTAGCCAGAGTCACTACTACTATACGTATTTTACAATATTGGTACACACAGCGGGTAAAATAAGTATTGAAGACGTCACCATTTTTCAAGGTAAATATATTTCTAAAGGTGCTATTGACATGAAATGAAAGGGCAGAGCTACGCATTGACGTCACCACGCTTTACGTGACCCCGGAAGCACAGGTGTTCATTCTTTGTATTTTTATTGCTGGCAAAATTTTTTTATAACTTTTTTTTATGTACACTTTGAACTTTGTTATGCATAAACATTGTAGTGTTTAAGTATAACACACTATCGGAGCCCCTTTTTTTTATCCCTCTATACAGCCTGTTCCAGTCTGAGAGAGCATTCAGCTTTTCTATCAGAAAGAAAGCTCCTCTGTATATTGGACAGAGAGTTAGTGTAAGGAGGGAGGAGGACGCTCAGGAACCCAGAGGTACTGGCATCTCAGATCAATCTAAAACCCAGCAGAGGGTTATATCTGCAGGCGGTAACGGCCTCGCTACTGATAGGAGGTCCACCATATCTGGTAAGGGTTACCATTATCTTTGGTGTCTACCCCAAGGAGAGGTCTATCCCTTGCTCTCTCGGTGGTGGTGGAAGTACCCTTCAATCTTTTCTTCACTTTGGAATTTGACTCACCATATGTGAACTTTATACACGTTGTTTATTTTACTTTCTTGCACTATATGAATTTGTGCTGTGGACTTATTTCAATTGGACCCCTATTCACTTACATTGACTGATATAGTCCCTGAAAAATACTGCTCACATAGTGTATGTTATTTTGTGCATTTGGGTTTTGAGCATACATATCAATTTAAGATCATTTGGTATTCATCTTCTTCAAACTAGCGTGACTATTTTCTATTTAGACATTTTCTTACACACAACTTCATTTCTGAACGTATTTGTTTTGGTGTCTTTGTATGTATGGATTGCATGGGTTGTTACCGACATGTGGTGACAATTTCATGTCGATAGCACCTTTAGAAATAGATTTACCTAAGAAAATGGTAACGTCTTTTTCCCACTGTATGTACCAGTATTGTAGAATACCTATAGTAGTAGTGACTCTGGCTAGACATCTGCATAGATATGCACAGTACACACACCTTTATAATCCATCCAAGCTGCTTCTGCATGGAGTTATTGTAAAGTTGTCTGAGTAGGCCCATGGTAGTCAAAACAAATAATTTATTGGGAACACACAATAGGTGATCTCATGCAAAATGTCATTATGTTTATTCATTGTGTTGTTACCAAGTATGAGAAATGTCAGCACCTTCTCTATTGATAGTGAGTGTTAAAGTGCATCCACATTTATATAAAAGTAAATGTGTAGGGTGTTTTAAGAGATTCAGGTAGAAAGTAGGGGGATATCTTTGCAATGTGAGTGATATCTACTCTTAGATAGCTTTCAGGGAAACAAATATCCTAAAGGAAACAAGTTTTCCTTCTATTCCTGTTACCCTCGTTTTCTTTTTTCAGTGATAATGGTGATCAGAACTGTTAGGATCACCATGCATGTTACAATCTGATCATACAATCTTTTTACAATCAACTTTAGATTTACCAAAGCTATGCAATTTAAGGACCCACCTATTCTATACAATCAATTTGCATCCAATCAGAAAGGCACTTGTACTACATAGTTATTCACAATTCTAAAGCAGATTCTACAATCAGATTGTAACATGTGTGGAGAGCTTTAGAGAGAGTGAATCTCACTAATAGGTAAACAGATAGCAAAAAATGTTTATTTGTAATTCAATTTATTATACTTTTTTATTACTTAAAGCTTTTTGTTTTTTACTTAAAGTGATATTAAAACCTTGTTTAAAAAAAAATAATAATGACAAACATGTTATACAGTCATGCTCAAAAGTTTGCATACCCTGGCAGAAATCATGCCAAAAAACGGTCTTTTGTTTAAGGTTTAGCAATCACGTGAAGCCATTTATTATCGCATTGTTTTTTGGAACCTTTTTAAATCATAATGGTAACAGAAATCACCCAAATAGCCCTGATAAAAAGTTACATACCCTGGAATGTTTGGCCTTGGTACAGACACAGAAGGTGGCACACACAGTTTAAAATGGCAATTAAAGGTTCATTTCCCACATTTGTGGCTTTTTAAATCAAAATGAGTGTCTGTGTATAAATAGTAAATGAGTTTGTTAGCTCTCACATGGATGCACTAAGCAGGCTAGACACTGAGCCATGAGGAGGTAGAAAAGAACAGTCAAAAGACCTGCGTAACAAGGTAATGAAACTTTACAAAGATGGAAAAGGATATAAAAAGATATCCAAAGCCTTGAATATGCCAGTCAGTACTGTTCAATCACTTAATAGGAAGTGGAAAATTTGGGGACCTCTTGATACCAAGCCAAGGTCAGATAGATCAAGAAAGATTTCAGCCACAACTGCCACAGGAACTGTTCGGGATACAAAGAAAAACCCACAAGTAACTTCAGGAGAAATACAGGCTGCTCTGGAAAAAGATGGTGTGGTTGTTTTTAAGGAGCACAATATGATGATGCTTGAACAAAAAAGAGCTGCATGGTCAAGTTGCCAGAAGGAAGCCTTTACTGTATAAGTTCCAAAAAAAAGCCTGGTTACAATATGCCCAAAAACACATTGACATGCCTCATTGGCTTTTTTGTGGCATTGGCGCAAGTAAAGGCTTCCTTCTGGAAGCTCAGCCATGCAGCTCTTTTATGAATTGCTCAGGATACCAAGAAAAACCCACAGGTAACCACAGGAGAAATACTGACTGCTCTCCAAAAAGGCGGTGTTGTATTTAAGGAGCACAATTCAACAATATTTGAACATAAAAGAGCTGCATGGTTGATACAAATACAATACAATTAATACAAATGTTGCTAGAATAAAATCACATAACGTGGTTGAACGGTAATGCAAAAAATATTATGTGGTGGCTATAACATGGGATTAAAAGATGGGCGTTCGGCTAATGCGTTTCGAGGATTCTCCTCTTCCTCAGGGCCTTATGAAACCAGGTCTGGATATTATAATGTAGAGGGCTGGATGAATAATATGGCCTTAGAGGAAGATTTTCCTTCTCTGTTGGAATGTTCCTTCTTCATCACAGCACTCTACATTGAACAAACACCAAAGATAGAATTGCAGACACTAATGCTAGTTATACACACAAATATATACAAATATACAGCTCCATACATACACACGTTCATATATATGTGTACATTGAAGAGTGTATACATGAACTGCATAATAACAGAACTGAGAAAATACTACATGAAAATGAAGATAAGGATGATAAAAGTAATGTAAAAATAATAATAATATCAAAATTGATATTAAAATTAAAAGCCTGACCCACTGCACAATAATACAATCATAGTGGTACTACTAAACTGTAGCGTGCAAAGGACGCTAGCTTTGTGGGAAACAGACATATGGAAATTTGATGATGATAGGAAGGTGTAAGTGGACCTGACCTCACATACCATAGGAGGGTCAAAATATCTAGTGGTCCCTTGGTCCAGGAAACTTGAGAATATAACATAGTGTGGTAAACAGAGCCCCTAAAAAGTGGACTTAATTTATAGTAATTAACTATATGGTGCTGAACAAATGACTCTGTATAGCAGAGTATATCTGAGCAAGCCAGGTTTAATACTGTAGTGTGATTTGATATTGGTAGGAGTGAAATGGAAAATGCATGTTGTTGACCTACCTAATGATAGATGCTGGTAATATAGCCTGCATTTGTAAGATAAATGAAATGCAGTAAGCCAACAGAGCATATGGTGGTGAATAGGCAAGAGTGTGGACTTCGCATATGGCAGAGATGAGTGGCGCTCACGAAGCTAGCGTCCTTTACATGCTACAGTTTAGTAGTACCACTATAATTGTATCATTGTGCAGTGAGTCAGACTTTTAATTTTAATATTAATTTTGATATTATTATAATTTTTATCATTACTATTATCATCTTCATTTTCATGTAATATTTTCTCAATTCTGTTATCATGCAGTTCATGTATACACTCTTCAATGTATATATATATATATATATATATATATATATGAACGTGTGTATGTATGGAGATGTATATTTGTATATATTTGTGTGTATAACTAGTATTAGTGTCCGCAATTCTATCTTTGGTGTTTGTTCTACGTAGAGTGCTGTGATGAAGAAGACACATTCCAACAGAGAAGGAAAATCTTCCCCTAAGGCTATATTATTCATCCAGCCCTCTACATTCTAATATGAAGACCAGACCTGGTTTCAAAAGGCTCTGATGAAGAGGAGAATTCTTGGAATGCGTTAGTAAACGCCAATTTTTTTATCCCATGTTATGGGCACCACATAATATTTTTTGCATTACCGTTCAACCAAGTGATGTTATTTTATTCTAGCAACATTTTTGAATACATAGTATTTTTATTTATACCGCCTTTCATTCCTTGTTTTTGTTTGGTGCCAAAGTGCAAGTCAAGGCTAGGCTCTCATGGACATTGCTGGATCGAGAGGGGGCTAAGGTAAGTATTGGGGGGTGGGGGCTGGGTGCACTTCATAGGGTGCATGAAGGTAAAAAAAACCTTCTGCCTTTACAACAACTTTAACTTTACAACTATTAGTAGTTTACATGCTGATGTTGCTGTTGCCATACTTACAGTTGCTGCATTTGAAGGGTTAAAGCCTATTTTTTGTCCCAAATAAAAATAAAAAAATAAACACAAAGAAGATTATTTACAGTTAGTCTTGTGCTGCTAGCTCTTCCATTAACTGAAATCCTCCTCCATCAATCCCCCCTCTACCCCTACCTCCATAATATTCCAATGTGGAGGAGGTTAATAGGGCAGACAGACCTGTGATAGACACTCATGCCCGATTTTCTGCCCACCTCCATCATTCATAGAAGTCAAATTATACAGTACCTTCTATGAATTAAACAGTAACTATGAATAGAAGATGGGCAAATGTTTGAAAGGTTTGCTTCTTCCATTCATAGATTGCATTTCATTAATAGAAGATATACTTTTTTTCAAATATAGTTTGCTGTTAGGATAAATGAGCACAGAGAGGGCATAATTAGTGAGTTGCTGGTTCTTTACTATCCAGTCACAGCAACAGCAAAGCTATAATGCTTTAACTGTAGTGGTAAAAAGTAACTGGTCAGAACTATACAGTATATAGTTTCTGGTATGGGTCTTTGAATTATAAAACTGACTGCAATGATTTACAAATACTTTGACATTTAAGATAGTCATTGCACATGTATTTTAACTGCTTGTTAATGGGATGCCTATACTTACACTTTAAAGTGACCGTTCATTAAATCAAAACCCACCCCCACAGCACTCCATGGTCTCTCCTGCTGAACTACTTGTGTCCTGTAACATAGCAGCATGTAACAAATCATAAGACCTCATAACTCTTTTAAGGGCAATATAGTCTTTTATCTGGAGCTGGGACCACTCTATCTTTTTCAATGGTATTTCTGACAGTCGATCCAGGGCAAGTATATTCAAAGTCATATAAAACACAAGCATTCAAAATGTTATTTGCTCTCATAACTCCTGGGTGATCACCCTACTCTCATGAAGTTATATATTTGGCAAAACAGGAACAGTATAATAATGTAGCACTGTAACTTCCTAGTAAATATTGTTGGTGGTTCACATAATACTGCACAAATGATCCATTGCAACAATCAATCTGTAATAATTATGCGTCAAAATGATATTGTGAGGTGTTCACACAAGATAACAGGCTATTGCAAAAATGTTGCCACCATGACATGAGTATAGGGGATATCTCTCTAACGGGTAAATAATAAAAAATATACAGGACCAAAAAAAAGGGTTTTTTTCTGGACATGCTCTTAATAGTGTGTTCAAGATCTTGTAAAAAGAACAGTATATTCAGAAAGGACGCAAGATTCAGAGAAATGTAAATATAAATAGTAGGGGTAGATGAGAATTACAAGGTACTGATAAACATGGCTCACACTTTTCACCATTCCATTGTAGTTCTCAGAACATTATGGTGACAGCATCTCACAGGGAGCAACAAGGGAAAGTGCAAATGTGCAAAACAGCTGTGATATCCTGTGGACCTGATCAGAGCAAATGTGTGGTGTACATAATTGTAACCTTATCAATGTCAAAAATAACAACAGGTGTGAATTCATAAGCACATATTCTTGACTACTGCCCAAACACCACAATATAGTAAATAGCAAAACAGGTCAAATGGCATATTGTTAACATGGCCTAAAACAGAATCTGATTATATTTCTGTCACATTAGTATGCAAGATATTCCATATTTACACTGTCTTTTGGAATTTTACCTTAAACCTTTTAAAACAGAGCTTTTAGTTATGTATATCTGACATGTTGGAAGTCACTTTCCCACTGAGTTTCTCACTTCAGAAATTGGTGTAAATAGTTTTGTGGACTTTAAAACATGTAAGCCAAAAGTAAACTTCATATGCTTTGCATCATTGTTATCCTACACATCTCATCTAGTTTAAGCTACTGTGAATAACTGAAGCTATTGTAAAGAGAACATGCACCAAATGCATTGAAAGATGCCCCCTTGGACTTTGATGGCAGAAGTAAGGTATAAGGAATCAAGATAAATAAAAGAAAGGCACAAAGGTGCCAATTTTATTGAGTACAAAAAATAGTAGAAAATATATAAATATTATATCACATATACACACAGTGGTTTAAAACGTATTGCAATAGTGCATCAATGAATAAACATAAACAAGAAATAATTAGTACACATTGACCCAAACTATTAGTCAAAAGATCACTGGCCAGACTAAGAGAGGGTTGACCAACTGAATTCTTTAGACATATAAACCCGACATGTTTCGGAAATTGTTTGTGCAATGGTATGCATATTCCTTCTTCAAGGATAGTTATATGGTGGGTAATTATGTTCTTGTCTGCAACATAAATATAGGTATACAGTAATGTTTGCATGACAACATCCAATAAATATTGATACTGTCAATAACCTAGTATAGAAAATATATATCAAGTGACAAGACCAAAAGTACTTACATATCACAGATTCACTGCAAGTTTAGCAAAAGATGCTGGACAATACATAGAATTGCACATGCTGGCTGTACACATCCACACACTGGCACGATAGGGTTGATAGAGGAGTGCATCCACAGCCCAATGTCAAGACCTGTTCACAAAAGACGCCTGACAGTCGCCATGGCAACTAATTGTGCACTGTGGAGACAATGGCAGGAGAAGGGGGGTGAGTCCCTTTCATGGCAGAAATGCATATATGCACAGAGTAAATTTGTACATAGATAGTGAAAAAGGTACCATGGATAGCTGATCCAAGATTGAGTTCAGCAAGTTTAAAATTATTTACCTTCAGGAAGTAAGAGCATGAAGTCAGCAGCCGGCATACTGGCAAAACCATGTGGGCGCCAGCAATTATCCGTTCAGCTGTGCTTGGTGTCAGCCAATTAGAGCTGCGCCTGCCATCTTGCTTAATCAGCTGTAGATAAACAGCTGACTGTGAGGTCTGGGCATCTTTCAGACGCGGAGGTGTGCGGCGCAGCCCCGCCCACCGGGGGCGTGATGACGTCACGCATCCCCACGTCACCGACGGGAGGGAATTCCCAACTCGTGACACTAAGGACGACGAGGGGAATGCAATAGCTCCTCCCAGCACAAGGGGCCAATATAGAGATGGAAAAATTCATCATCCAGTCAGCCTGCACTGGTGGAGCTTACCCACCGGGTGTCTATGCAGAGACAAGGGCAGGTGGAGATACAGCAGAGAGCCATCTAGTGGGAGGATGAGGAAACAGCCAGAATGGTTGCAATTGGAGAAAAAATTATACATACAATACATAGCATAATAAAAATGAATGAAGAATAATAACAAGAAATGCAAAGAAGGGAGAAGAAGAGAGAATAATAGAAAGAGGGGATAATGATAGGGAGAAGTAAAAAGAGATACCAAATAAATTAAAATAGAAAAGAAGGAAGATGAGAGAAATGAATGGCAGTGACATGAAATTCTACATATTGAGCTCACATACCCCAGAGGTAAATCCTGTGAGAAATTATCTAAAATTAACTGCTTCATTCAACCCAGGTGCTTGAGTAGCCTGTAGAGTGATAATCCATCTGGATTCACATTGAAGGAGGCGCTTGTTAAAGTCGCCTTCTCTGGGGCAAAAGTGCACCCGATCCAATCCCAAGAAAAATACCTTGGGAAGTGATATTGGATGCACCATGGCCATGTGTCTACTAACGACTGCATCTGGATCACATTTACGGATGGTTACAGTGTGTTGATAAATTATTTTCCAAAATTCATTGATTGTCTTCCCAAATAACTGAAGCTAAGCACACCAAACTCAGTTGAACACTGGCATAAAAATTTGCCATCAATATTTCCTGATGCTTTTTATTTTGGCAAGGCTAATTCTAACAGTGAATCTGGATTTTTTATTGTTTGTTAGTTTGTGAGATTTAAAAAGTTAAGACATATAGTATTAGGCTTAAAAAAAGTAAATTACCTACTATAATTAGTGTCCTACATAACAATAAATGTACAATTAGTGCTCTGCATTAAATATTTATGCACATTATATGGTGATTTTTTAATTTTTTTATTTTAAATAATCTTTATTCATTTCTTCATAATATACAAAATACAAAATACCAATTTCTTAAATACACCGTATATCATATACATTACAACAAAAATATATAAAACCATTTCTATCCAATTTTCCCCTTTTACTCTTACCCCCCACCTCTATAAATACAACTTTTAAACCTCTCCCCTACCATTTTCACATTTAGTTATTAACTTCACTTTCGCATATTAGCACAGTTACTTTAGTACTGTAGAGCCACCTCCTTCATCTCCTCCTTGCACACCTTACATAGGGTATCCCAATTCCTCTAGTCATGGCTTCCAGATTTTTTTAAACTCTCTCATATTTCTTCTCCTTGCATATACTACTTTTTCCTTCCACACTGTTTCAGTTACTGATCTAATCCAGTCTTCCTTCGAGGGGGATTTCTCTGCCTGCCATCTCTGTGCTATTAATTTTCTTGCTTGGAAGAGACATCTCAACACTACTTTAGTTTTAACATTTCCTCTACCTAAACTCTCCCCTACTCCCAAAATACACAGTTTCGGATCCATTTTAAGTCCTAAGGCGAAGGTCTTATTTATGGTATCTAGAATAGTTTTGGGCATTTCCAAATCATATGTATCAGGTCCCCAGTGTCCTGACATCTAGGGCATCTGGCATCTGCCCTCCGCCCAAAACAACCTTTTAGGAGTATAGTATGTCCTATGTAACAACATCAAATATGAGACCTTCTGAGCAGGTGAAACCGAGACCTGATGTCCTCCCTCCAGAATTTTTTTCCATTGTTCATCCGATACTATACCCAAATCTTCTACCCATTTACTTCTGCTCCTGAGCCTTTCTGGGCCCTCAATACTACTTCTACATATATGTGGGTAAGTTTCAGCTATAAATCCACTAGGCCCACCTGATCTACCTATTCTTTGGTATATGGGAGAGTTACTCCAAATCGGTCCTTGTCTCCCAAACTGTGTATTTAGGGCATGTCTTATTTGTAAATATTTGTAAAATGAATGGTTCGGTATGTCATATTCCTCCTTTAGTGAAGAGAATGTTTTTAAAATACTCCCGTTATATAGTTGAGTCAATCTGTCTATTCCCTTTATTTCCCATGCTTTTATTTTCCCTATTGGTTTCAGCTCTCGTAAGTTCTTCCAGACTGTTATTGTTAATTTTACCGTTGGAGTTCTATAGATGAAGGAGTTTGCCTCTAATACCTCCGTTAGTGTCTTATGGGGCACTCCTTCAATCATTAATCCTCCATTATTATCACCTTCAAGGTCAGTACCCATCCCTAAATGCTGTAACTGGGCAGCTAAAAAGTAGCTCTGTGGATGTGGAACTGCCAATCCCCCCTCTCGTGTTGAAAGTTGTAAGGTTTGTAAACTTATCCTAGGCTTCTCACCTTTCCATATAAGATCTCTAAACATTGTATAAATTTTTTAAACCATTTCCTATGTATCCATATTGGGGAATTATGCAACAAGTACAATAGCTGTGGCATCCACAGCATTTTGATCAAATTGCATCTCCCTGCAATTGATAATGGGAGACCCCTCCATATTTCAATCTTACTTTTAAATTTAGTTAACAAGGGAACTAGGTTATTATTTATATATTTATTGTTATGTATATGCCTAGATATTTTGTTATCTCTACTATTTCCATTTTTGATGTTTCCTAACGGGATATGCTTCCTAATAGGATCTATTGGTAAAAGTACTGATTTCTCCCAATTTATAGACAGACCAGAAAGTCTTCCAAATTCTGAAAAGATATTTATCACCTGTCTAAGGGATTGCTCCGTATCACCCAGGAATATGAGGACATTGTCCGCATATAATGCGATCCGCTCTTCTCCAGCCCTTCTCCGGAACCCTTCCATATTCCTGTTTTGCCTTACTGCAATGGCTAATGGCTCCATTGCCAAAGCAAAAATCAGGGGTGACAAAGGACACCCCTGCCTTGATAATCTTTCTAATCGAAACCCATCAGAATAATCATTATTGACTCTAACTTTTTCACTGGGATCATTATACAGTATTTTAACCCATCTAATAAATGAGGGGCCAAAACTGAATTCCCTCAAAACCCGCCAGATGTACTCCCACTCCAGGCTATCAAAAGCTTTTACCACGTCTAACAACATAACAGCCCTTAAACCCACATTCTCTGTTGGTATTTGCAGATTCAGAAAAACCCTCCTAATATTCATGCTAGTTGATCTACGGGGGATGAATCCTGTTTGGTCTGGGTGAACCAGTCTAGAGAATATTTTCTTTAATCTGGCAGCAAGGATCTTCGCTAAGATCTTGGCGTCTGAGCAAAGCAAGGAAATAGGTCTATAGGATTTGAGTTCCAGTGGGTCTTTCCCTTCTTCATGCAAAACTATAATCATAGCCTCAGTCATTGATACGGGTAATTTCCCCTCTTCCTTTGCCCAGTTAAACACTTTGAGGAGCTCCGTGATTAATACTTTCCCATAATATTTATAGGTCTCGGCTGGGAGACCATCAGGTCCAGGGGATTTCTGATTGGCCATTTCTGTTACTGCTATTTTTATTTCCTCCAGTGTTAACAGGGGCCTCCAGTTCTTCTTTGTCAGTCTCTGTAAGAGAAGGCATCTCAATATTTCTGAAAAAACGATCCATTTCCTTCCCTCCCACGGCCCCCTGAGACTTATACAGTCCTTCATAGTATTTCCTGAATGTATCGGTGATTTCATCTACCTGAGAAGAAATTACACCTCTCACAGTCCTAATAGCGGGGATCATGGAGGGGGAGGAACCAGACCTCACTATATGAGCCAGCATCTTCCAGACTTTTTCCCCTTCCCCATATACAATTTGCTTCTGAAACAATCTCTTATTTTCTGATTTCCTAATCATTACATCTTTGTATACTTGTTGCTTATTCTGCCATATGCTTTGTTTATCGGGGGATGGCTCACATATTCACTTTCTGCTTCTATTAACTCCTTCCTGATCTTATTCTCCCAATCCAATGATGATTTTTTAATTTTTGACACTTGTTGAATAAGTAAACCTCTCAGATATGCCTTCAGTGTATCCCACATCACCCCCCTCATTGTGGTATCTGCGTTAAGCACTATAAACTCATTCAACTTAGCTGATACCTCATTCGGATCTCCTATTATTTCAAACCACATTGGGTTCATCTTCCATGCCCTGTAAGATTTCTTATTTCTTGTATTTACTGAAACTAACAACAATGAGTGGTCCGATACCCCCCTGGGTTGATATACTATATCTTTTATTGTTTGGCACGCTAACTCATTTCCCAAGACAAGGTCTAATTTTGAGAGTGTAGAATAGGAACTCGAGTAGCATGAATATTGCAATACCTCAGGGTTCCGTATTCTCCAGAGATCAGACAACCCCGCTTCTTGAAGGAAATGGCCCATCCGAGTTTCTTGTATCCCCTGCCCCTGTTTTCCTGGGGGAAACCTATCTATTTTTTTATTAATGACGACATTAAAGTCCACTACTACTATAATTGGCAACCCAGTTTTATCCACTATAAATTCCAATAGACAGTACATAACATCTAATTTGAAGGGTGGGGGAATATAAATATTTGCTAATACAAATTCTTGGTTCTCTATTACACAATGTAAAAAAATGTATCAGCCCTCTTCGTCTATATTAAACTGTCTGCAAGTGAACACCACCTCTCTACCAATTAACACCGACACACCCTTGGAGTAGGAGGTGTGTACTGAGTGGAATAGGCACTGAAATCTCTTATTTCTTAATTTAGATTTGGTATCTTTAGTCAGGTGTGTCTCCTGCAGACAGATAATTCCTATTTTAAACATTTCCAATATATCAAATACGACTGCTCTTTTGGCTGGAGTACCCATCCCTCAGACATTCCACGAACCAATATTCAATACCATTGATTATTCTGGTAAAAACAATCAAAAAAACAAAAATGAAAAAAGAAATTGATAACTGGTAGTTTCAAAAAGAGAGATGAAATAAATAATAGGGATCCTTGTAATATTAAACCCATTAATCTAAATATCACCATTTCCCTCTGTGCCTTAGTGTCCAATTGTTCTAAATTACTCATCCTTATCAGAGGGATAAATTCCCTATTTACCAAGTGTTCTGAGTTAGTTTTCCCAACCATTTAAACTTATACCCATATTTTCTCACTACAAACGTGAACATTATAACTGTATTTTGATTTTCCTGTGTCCAGTGTACTTCCCTACAATCCGGTGTACAATATATTTCCTTACAGTCCAGTGTACCATATATTCCCCTGCCGTGTGTTATCCTTCTTCTATATCCCTTACCCCTCCCCACCCTCCCCCTCCCCACCCATCTCAAAAACCTAATATTCTTATTCCTCCCCCCTCCCACCCCACACCATTCTAGGTTACCCCTGAAAGCTTTTTTAATGAGCGTCACATACCACCACACGCTTACAAACCCATTCCTCCCACTCTCTTAGCTCCTACCAGCCCTCCCACCACCCGCCCCGCCCTCCCTGTGTTAAAAATAAAACTTAATTTTATCCTTCCCCAACCCATTCCTAAATTCCATTTAAACCGTGTAGGTTCCCCACCCCACTCCTCTCAGAGTACATAATTATTAGGGATGAGCTTCGAGTTCGAGTCGAACTCATGTTCGACTCGAACATTGGCTGTTCGCAAGTTCACCGAACAGCGAACAATTTGGTGTGTTCGCGGCAAATTCGAATGCCGCGGAACACCCTTTAAAAGTCTATGGGAGAAATCAAAAGTGCTAATTTTAAAGGCTAATATGCAAGTTATTGTCATAAAAAGTGTTTGGGGACCTGGGTCCTGCCCCAGGGGACATGGATCAATGCAAAAAAAAGTTTTAAAAACGGCCGTTTTTTCAGGAGCAGTGATTTTAATAATGCTTAAAGTCAATCAATAAAAGTGTAATATCCCTTTAAATTTCGTACCTGGGGGGTGTCTATAGTGTGCCTGTAAAGGGGCGCATGTTTCCTGTGTTTAGAACAGTCTGACAGCAAAATGACATTTTGAAGGAAAAAACTCATTTAAAACTACCCGCGGCTATTGCATTGCCGACAATACACATAGAAGTTCATTGATAAAAACGGCATGGGAATTCCCCAAAGGGGAACCCCGAACCAAAATTAAAAAAAAAAATGACGTGGGGGTCCCCCTAAATTCCATACCAGGCCCTTCAGGTCTGGTATGGATATTAAGGGGAACCCCGGCCAAAATTAAAAAAAAAAAATGACGTGGGGTTCCCCCTAAATTCCATACCATGGAATATGGATTTTAAGGGGAACCCCGCGCCAAAAAAAAAAAAAAAAACGGCGTGGGGTCCCCCCAAAAATCCATACCAGACCCTTATCCGAGCACGCAACCTGGCAGGCCGCAGGAAAAGAGGGGGGGACGAGAGTGCGGCCCCCCCTCCCTCCTGAACCGTACCAGGCCACATGCCCTCAACATTGGGAGGGTGCTTTGGGGTAGCCCCCCAAAACACCCTGTCCCCATGTTGATGAGGACAAGGGCCTCATCCCCACAACCCTGGCCGGTGGTTGTGGGGGTCTGCGGGCGGGGGGCTTCCAGATTCTGATAAGGTGATTCTTTAACAAGGTGACCCCCAGATCCCGGCCCCCCCCCTGTGTGAAATGGTAAGGGGGTACATAAGTACCCCTACCATTTCACGAAAAAAGTGTCAAAAATGTTAAAAATGACAAGAGACAGTTTTTGACAATTCCTTTTTTTAAATGCATCTTCTATCTTCCTTCATCTTCTGGTTCTTCTGGCTCTTCTGGCTCTTCTGGCTCTTCTGGTTCTTCCTCCGGCGTTCTCGTCCAGCATCTCCTCCGCGGCGTCTTCTATCTTCTTCTCCTTGGGCCGCTCCGCACCCATGGCATGGGGGGAGGCTCCCGCTCTTCTCTTCTTCTCTTCTTCTTTTCTTCTCTTCTTCTCTTCTTCATTTTCTTCTCCGGGCCCCTCCGCAATCCATGCTGGCATGGAGGGAGGCTCCCGCTGTGTGACGGCGCTCCTCGTCTGACAGTTCTTAAATAACGGGGGGGCGGGGCCACCCGGTGACCCCGCCCCCCTCTGACGCACGGTGACTTGACGGGACTTCCCTGTGACATCACGGGGAATGCCACAGGGAAGTCCCGTCAAGTCACCGTGCGTCAGAGGGGGGCGGGGTCACCGGGTGGCCCCGCCCCCCCGTTATTTAAGAACTGTCAGACGAGGAGCGCCGTCACACAGCGGGAGCCTCCCTCCATGCCAGCATGGATTGTGGAGCGGCCCGGAGAAGAAAATGAAGAAGAGAAGAAGAGAAGAAGAGAAGAAAAGAAGAAAAGAAGAAGAGAAGAAGAGAAGAAGAGAAGAGCGGGAGCCTCCCTCCCATGCCATGGGTGCGGAGCGGCCCGAGGAGAAGAAGACAGAAGACGCCGCGGAGGAGATGCTGGACGAGAACGCCGGAGGAAGAACCAGAAGAACCAGAAGAGCCAGAAGAACCAGAAGATGAAGGAAGATAGAAGAAAGAAGAAGCATTTAAATAAAGGAATTGTCAAAAACTGTCTCTTGTCATTTTTAACATTTTTGACACTTTTTTCGTGAAATGGTAGGGGTACTTATGTACCCCCTTACCATTTCACACAGGGGGGGGGCCGGGATCTGGGGGTCACCTTGTTAAAGGGGGCTTCCAGATTCCGATAAGCCCCCCGCCCGCAGACCCCCACAACCACCGGCCAGGGTTGTGGGGATGAGGCCCTTGTCCTCATCAACATGGGGACAAGGTGTTTTGGGGGGCTACCCCAAAGCACCCTCCCAATGTTGAGGGCATGTGGCCTGGTACGGTTCAGGAGGGAGGGGGGGCCGCACTCTCGTCCCCCCCTCTTTTCCTGCGGCCTGCCAGGTTGCGTGCTCGGATAAGGGTCTGGTATGGATTTTTGGGGGGACCCCACGCCGTTTTTTTTTTTTTTTTGGTGCGGGGTTCCCCTTAAAATCCATACCAGACCTGAAGGGTCTGGTATGGAATTTAGGGGGAACCCCACGTCATTTTTTTTTTTTAATTTTGGCCGGGGTTCCCCTTAATATCCATACCAGACCTGAAGGGCCTGGTATGGAATTTAGGAGGACTCCCACGTCATTTTTTTTTTTTAATTTTGGTTCGGGGTTCCCCTTTGAGGAATTCCCATGCCGTTTTTATCAATGAACTTCTATGTGTATTGTCGGCAATGCAATAGCCGCGGGTAGTTTTAAATGAGTTTTTTCCTTCAAAATGTCATTTTGCTGTCAGACTGTTCTAAACACAGGAAACATGCGCCCCTTTACAGGCATACTATAGACACCCCCCAGGTACGAAATTTAAAGGGATATTACACTTTTATTGTTTGACTTTAAGCATTATTAAAATCACTGCTCCTGAAAAAACGGCCGTTTTTAAAACTTTTTTTTGCATTGCTCCATGTCCCCTGGGGCAGGACCCAGGTCCCCAAACACTTTTTATGACAATAACTTGCATATAAGCCTTTAAAATTAGCACTTTTGATTATTCATGTTCGTGTCCCATAGACTTTAACGGTGTTCGCATGTTCGAACAAACTTTTTTCCTGTTCGCATGTTCTGGTGCGAACCGAACAGGGGGGTGTTCGGCTCATCCCTAATAATTATTATTTTGCACTTGTGCACCACCTATGTGTGTCGTCTTCTAACCAGATACCCTCTTATTTCATTGACAACTGATCTCTCTTATCCTCTAACCATGCTAACGTGCTTGTAGGAGAGTCAAAAATCTGAGTTCCTCCGAGTGCGTTTACCCGAAGCCTGGCAGGATAGAGGAGAGCATATGTAACATTAAATTTTTGAAGACTGCGTTTAATTCCTGAAAACTCAGCTCTACGCCTCTGCAGGTCAGGAGAGAAATCGGGGTACATTGATATCCTAGCTCCATGATAGGAAATATTCCCCATCTCTCTGGCCCTACGAAGGAGTATTACTTTGTCTTTATAATTTAAAAATTTCAGTAGCATAGATCTTGGGTGGCTTCCTTGTGAGGGGTGTCTGAACGGGACTCTATGTGCTCTTTCAATTGAAAACTGTTGTAAAAAAGTCTCTCTTCCAAAAATTTCAATCAACCATTTTTCTATTTTCCATTTCATCAAATTTTTCCGTGATCTTATTCATTTGATCTTTCCAGGCCTTAGTCTCTAGTTTCATAGGGTGCAGATCATCTTGTATCAAACTTATTCTCCCTTCCATTTCTGTCACTCTTTCTGCTGTTTTCTTAAGCTTGTGCCGTACCAGGGATAACTCCTCTTTAATATCCTTCATTTGATCACATAATTCACCCAGAGATTGTTTGCATGTGTTAATCGCCAACAGGATGTCTTTAAGGGACAGTTCTCCTTCTGCTAGATGTGTCTGAGTGACAGCAGCTTCCAGTTCTTTTCTAGCAACTACTGCCCCTTTACTGATAATATTCTTTATTCCAGTAGCACTTGCAGGCATATTCGAGTGACCCTGGCTCTTTCTACCCGCTACTGATTTAGTTTGAGACTGCTGCCCCCCTTTGATTGGTGTATGGTCAGTAGCATGAACCATATTCTCTAATTTGGCAGCTGCTGCGACTGCTGCTGCTGTCACACCTGCCACTGTGGACTGCGTCCCCTTTTCCTTATCCTTATCCTTATCTTTGGCAGAACGCAATGATTGAATCCCAACATTCTCCTAGCTAGCATGCTCGTCTTCTTTCCTCCTTGCTGACATGGCGCTTTACTACTTTGAAAGTTATTTTTAGTGGAGGGAATGAGAGGGTTCACTAAAAATCAAGAGCGAGAAGGAAGTTGATCTCAAAATTTAAATTTCTTATAACCACAGCTTGTTATCGTCTGTTGTTTCATAAAAGAGTCAGGTCTATTACCAACTAGCACAGGCAGAGCATCCACTTAACATCACTTTTCTTGTGTCATTAACTATTAGATTTCCCATCCAGTTAGATCACTGTTATTCATAACACATATGTGGGAATAAAAATTCACTCACATTAGATAGGAAACCGTTTCTCTGGCTCTCTCACTGGCTCTGATACTTCTGAGCAACTGGTGAAAGCACCCGACCACCTCCACTTATGATAAAACTTTGAAAGATGAAAAACAATACCTCCGCTCTGCTGATCTGATTAGGTTTACTTTCTCCCACCTCGCCAGCGCTCACAGGTCACATGAAAGGTCCGGAGTATATCCCTATCTCTACTACATCATGTCCTCCGGTTCCTCTGCTCGGTGTTCTAAGTGTATAGGGTTCTCACACATAGACCTCCTCTGCTGACACCTTGATGTCAGTTCCTGCAGCAGCCGTCCGTACTCTCGTCCGTGCTCTCGCGGGATTTCGCCGTTCTTTCTGAGATGATCAAATCCGAGCACCACCGAGAGCCGCCGAAGGCATCCGAGGTCACACCGCACCGGCTCCGGCAACCACACGCAGGGCCAGCAGGCAGCACATAGATATACACCGGTTGCTACTGAGACTCATTACTCCCAGAGGAGCATATACATGGAGCGGGGTGAGAGCACACACACGCTCTCACTCCTCACAAACTCTCTCCTCCATCCACTTCCAGCCACGCCTCCCTAGGATTGAACTCTGAAATCTGGATTTTTTACTGTTTGTTAGTTTGTGAGTTTTAAAAAGTTAAGACATATAGTATTAGGCTTAAAAAAGTAAATTATCTACTATAATTAGTGTCCTACATAACAATAAATGTACAATTAGTGCTCTGCATTAAATATTTATGCACATTATATGGTGATTTTTAATTGTATATACTATTTCTTGTTTTTGCATGACAACTGTGGCATCAGTGATAGATTTAACCACTTAAGGACCGGAAGGATTTGCCCCTTAATGACAAGGTAATTTTTTGTGATACTGCACTGCGTTGCTTTAACTGACAATTGCTCGGTCGTGCGACATTATACCAAAACAAAATGTATGTCCTTTTTTTTTTACACAAATAGAGCTTTATCTTAGTGGTATTTTTTGCTCTAGAAACAAAAAAAGAGCGACAACTTTGAAAAAAAAAATAAAAATTTTTTTTACTTTTTGCTATAATAAATATCCCAAAACATTTTTTTTAAACATATTTTTTCATCAGTTTAGACCAATATGTATTCTTCTACATGTTTGGTAAAAAAAATTTGCAATAAGCGTTTATATTGATTGGTTTGTCACTGGCAGGGAAGGGGTTAACACTAGTAGGGGGTGATCAAGGGGTTAAATGTGTTCCCTGGGAGGTGTTTCTAAGTGGGGGGAGTGTACTGACTAGAGGAAGAGAGATACACTAGGAACAGCAGATCTCTCTCTACTCCCCTGTCAGAACAGAGATCTGTCTGTTTACATTAACAGATCCCCCCGCTCTGGTTCTCTGAGGAGCAATCACGGGTGACCGGCGGACATAGGGCCAGCGGCAACGCGCATCAGCTCCAGAGTCGCACCACAGGCACCCTATATAGCTTCTTAAAGCGTCCGACATATAATGATAGCGATATGCACAGCTTCAGTACAACTGTGGCAGCTGGTCGACAAGTAGTTAATAGCTGAAGCTTGTCGTGTAGGGTTCAGAAAATTTTGAACCTGAGTTTAGCAGCGAAGTCTCTTCAGGTGAATCTTGATATTAATTCTGGACATATTTGAGGCTAATAGCCAATCTATTGTCAAAAAGAACATGGGAAGCTGGGCACTGCCACCGAGAACATTTACCAATGCAAATTTGAGGGGAACATGTAAAAAAAAAAAGACATGCTTGGAAGATGCATTTCATCTGTATGTGGTGTTAGAGAACAGAACAACTTTCATGGACAGTGTTAGCGACACAGTACTCTGGCATCATATATTTTAGATGGGTAAATGCTTTTTTATCTTATCATTTAGCTTCACTTAAATACCGCAGGAACACCACAATATTATTTATTTCAACTTGAAAAATAACATTTTTAAATAGATTTCCATCTCTACTTTGTTCAAGCAAACACAGGTAGAGATAGCTAGACTGTAAATGAAATGGACTTCTGGATTTTGACGATGTACCACTGGCTGGAGGTGGCCTAATATGCACTCTAGGTACTAGCCGTCCCTGCATGTGTCATGTCAGAGAGGGCCTTTAGTGTAGCAGGGGGATTTGTGACTGAGAAGATGACCGTAGTGAAACTAGTAAGACCTGGATCACAGAGGACTACCAAACACCTACTGCATATGTTAATAATAAAATCAATACATATACTGTAAGGTATAAAACAAACAAACAAATAAAACAAACACGTCTCCCTGGTATTATCTCTGTTGCTGCCAATATTTCTGCCTCCTGGCATCTTTCTTCCTTCTTTTCCTTCCCCTTCTTCCCTTTGCCAGAATGCATGAACCCCCCACCCCCTCCAAATCCAAAAAGAGCTGAAGCTCTATTTTTTTTTTAAATAACTCTGTGATTTTTGTCGCAACAATTGGCCCTGTTCTCACTTCTTCATGACTCTGTATTTATGCCTGTGCTTGCTTTCTTGAAAATGTGGTGCCAGTAGCCCAAGACTTAAGGTACCACATTTAAGAATCCACCTGATATTCATGAACCCACCCTGCAAGCAGTAATGACTTTGTTGCAGAATGGCTCCCAGGTTGATTGCCTTGAGTACAACCAGACTGGCATCTTTTCTTTGTGAAAAAAGCTATGAAGAGAAGCCAATCAGGAATATATAGCTGGCAATCCTTGCCACATCCCAAATAAAGAGAAACTTTAGAAATAAGGTGCCCCGGGGATTTTATGGGCAAGGAAGGTCAGCCAGAATGACAAGGAGTAATATCATAAAAAAGTATAAATTTATTGAATGTACATATGTATTAAAATTGCACAAGTAAGTACACCTAAAAACAATACATTTAAACATGGTTGAATAGAACAGCAACTGAATACTGGAACACACTAGCCTCAAAAATGGAGGTTACAGTGAATGTGTGGTCACAGATGATCCCAACATGTTTCGGAGATGGAGGGTGTATATAGTCAATTCCTTCTTCAGGGTAGTTTTTTTACAGGCTGTTTGTTCTATTCAAAAAAGTATGCATAAAGAAAAACACATAAGTACATATAAGTGCTAGCGAAAATATAAATGTATATGGATACAGCAGGTAAACAGCAAGATATCTATTTGTGGGACATGGGATTACATCATACTCACAGAGGATCATGTCCTTGGAAATTTAATATACATTAGAAGTTCACAAATAGGAGGGGCCTGCATCTCTGCATTCACTCAGTTGCATGAGGGACTCTGGAAACCAAGAGTCTGCAATAATGCGTCTCACATTCACCAAGGATGATGGAATTCCTTTGTGTGGCCTTTGTGTGTAAAAAAATGCATGCTAAGTGGCCTTGCAGCTTCACCCTGACCGGAAAACGCACCAAAAATCGCAGAGATCGCCACAAGATGGGAAACCAATCTAACAAAAAGATATAAATATATGATCATGGTATCAGATCATGGGTGAAAAATGAATAACGAGTAATGGGTAAGTATGTATATATTCGCTGCTAAGCTGAAAATGAATCATCTGCAAACGAACCCAAAAGCCCTCATCTCTTTCTATAGTATTAAAGAGTAGCTGGTACAGAGCTTACTGTGAACCTGACTGTGCAGCTAAGGAGTGTTTGGACTTACCCTGTTTATAAGGAGCTGTGTAAAGGTATCCACCTTTCCAACCAGGTGTATAAATCAATAGATGGGAGTGCTTAAGACAATGATCATCGTACCCATTAAAATAAATGAGGCCTAACGATTACCTGTTCCTGTCAGAGAGGTATCACCTGGGTGATCTCTCGGCTTGAGCGATGTCCAGCATGACCGCATCATAAGGCGCGATGCCGACAGAGCCACCGACACATCAGATGGTGATCAGTGCTAGTCTGGTGGAAGGAGACAAACACACATGCCCAGGACAGCACATAGGCCATCACTAGGCAGGCGAAGGTGCTCTGTAGCCCAAAAATATTGGCCCCGAAGTGCAGGTAAAGCATTAGGGGGGCTCCTGTGTGCCGGGGAGTCTCAATGCGTCAGGTGGCAAAGGAGAAACAGTGTGTCTGAGCCAGCTGCTTCCAGATTGTGACCTGAGAGGAGAGGACGCTGGCGCTGTTTGTTCGCCGCTTCTCCAGCCTTCACATACACACACACAGGAACATGCAAAGATGAGAGGTTGCACACATAGGAGCAAGTTCCTGACTGTGAGAGAGGTCAGGAGGCAGGCTCTCTGTGTGTGCACGGACAGAGCCAGCGTTAACGTCGGCCATGAGTGCTGTAGATAGGGCTCCGGTGGAGGCTGTCCCTCTCGCTCCCCCCCTCCTAACTGTGAGAGAGGTTTGGGAGGGGGTAAGGAGGCAGCTGAGGCAGCTGAGCTTGTTAGACCACCAGCGGTGGGCGGCACTTGGTGGTCAGAGCTACAGTGCCAGCCAGGAGACGGGACCAGGACGGGACCAGGAGACGTAGTGAGGCAGTCGGCCCTACGGTAAACCCCTAGAAGCTTGAAAGACCCGCTGAAGATTCCCGGAGGATAAGTGAATATTGAGCAAAGAGTTTATCAGTTTTAAAGTGCCCTGCAACAGATTGGTGAACTTTTTGTTTGGATGCAGCAGTGGGACAATTTGTAAGGATTTGTTTGAATACTCTGCTTAAAAGAAATCTGCTCAGCAAGGGGGATAAATAGGTGAAACAGCTTAAAGAGGAAGGTGTGATTTTACTGTTCAGTATAATGCTTTATTCTGCTTTTTATCTTTGCTGACAAGATTGCTCTGTGAACTTTTCTTTAAAACTTACATAACAAAACAGAGTTGAGATACTTGGATGTAGCAGTAAGATGCTTAATAAGAGCATTTAGTTTAAAGCTATTATAAAAGCTGTTATTACTATTTTTAAGTTCAAAGCATTTTATTGTTGTTTTAACATGACATACATGAGAAAGCATATATTTCCGGCAGTTAAGGAAACATAACTTATAATGTGTTACAAGTATATGAACAACTATTGCAAATTAGTGCCAAATGAAGGAAACAGAACTATCTTTACAAGAAAAACTCTAAGTTGTGATATGCACTTCAGTTGTAAAGGATTATCCATGTAACATCACAGATAGTCTCGTGATCCGAGCATTACAGGTCCTAGGTTATATAGGATAAAGCCCGGACACCTGTGTCTCAGGAATGCCAAATGAGGAAGAATTAAAGTGTATAAGGCTTTCATACAGGATCCTCAGGAGTCTCAGGGTACCTTAATGTAAGTACGGGTCCTGTGATCCGTATGTAGAAATCAGGGTTGTCCGAGGGACCCCCCCATCCCAGGTGGGCAGGCATAAGTAAGGATATACTCCCTAAGGAGAAACGTCGGACGACCCCGGGCGCCCTAGCACACCCCCCCTGTGGGAACTTCCTGTGGGTGTGGTCGGGTTCCGCCCCGTGTCATCCGGCTCCCCAGGAGCGTTGCAAATTGTCTGGGGGGTTAACAGAGCAAAACCCCCCATTTCAGTTAGGTGCCGAAATGCCCCTTCGTCCCCCTGAGAGGTGGGGATGGATCCCCCACACACCCCGAGCATCCAATCCCCAAGAACTCCGCTCGTAGAACAGAGGGATCATGTTATACCTGAGAAATAACGATGTCTAATCAGACTTAAAAAGGGGAACCAGAGAAGGAGTGAAAAGAGGAAGAAGAGGGAGTAGAGAAGGTGGAGAGAGAGGTTTATTTAATAGCAGAGGCTAAACTTGCGTCAGGTTCCAAACCCGGTATAAGGGATATGTTTCAAAAATTGGCCCAGGGTTCCCAGGTGGTATTAAATTTCTCGACTTTGTCATTTAGCTTCGTGACTATTTGTTCCTGGGACATGATCCATGATATTTTTCTCTTGCAAGCCTGGAAGGACACCGTGGGCTTCTTCCAGGCTTTTGCTATAGTGAGTTTTGCACCCAGTAAAATAAAGTACGATAATGCCCGCAAGTGTTTAGGTGCGTTGGGTATGTCATGGTTAAATAGGGCAATATGTGGATTAGGCGTAACCGGGACCTCAATGAGTTTGCTTATTGTGTGAAATATGTGCTTCCAAAAGTTTCTGATACGTGGACAAGTCCACCAAATGTGAAGCATGGTGCCCTCTAGATTGCACCCACGGAAGCAAAGAGGAGAGGTACCGGGGTATATTGTTGCTAATTTGGATGGGACATAATACCATCTGGACAGAACCTTTAGACTGGCTTCTATGAGAGAAATGTTACAGATACCTTTGTATGAGCGCGTCCAGGATCTGAACCAGTCTGCCGTCTGCCAAACTTCGCCTGTATCCTCCTCCCAGGTCTTTGCATAGGATGGTTTATTCAGGTTTGTCTGTAGTGCAGTGTAAATTACGGAGATTCCCCCCTTTTTATCCATTAGATTCGAGCACCAATGCTCAAAAGGGGTTATTGAGGGGGGTTCCGGTTTGTTGGCCCAGATAGATTGTAAGAAGTGTGAGATTTGTGTAAAACGGAACTGTTCCGTGTCCGGCATTTCTAGTTTATGATTGCAGTATGATATAGTAAGGGGGCCAGCAGGGGTTAGGAAATGTCCGATCCGGTAAAGGCCCTTATCGGTCCACCATCGGAATGCTCTGATATTTGTTCCCGGTGTAAATTTCGGGTTATGGAATAGATGGGCTAGCGGTTTGAGCTGGGATGTAAGAGAGGGTTGTTGTAGAAGTTTGGTACATGTTGCTATGGAGTGAGAGTGGGGGCCATTATAGCTGGTCTGGCGGTAGGGTCACAATATAGGAGGAAGTCAATGGTGTTGAGGGGTGTAGCTCTTCTTTCCGTTGATAGCCACTCGGGTTTTGGTCCTTTAGAGAAAACTATAGAGATTTGCGACAATTGTGCCGCTTGGAAGTAGTTACATAGATCCGGGAGGCCTAAGCCTCCTTGTGTCTTAAGGCGATACAGTATCTTGGAGGGACATCTATAACCCTTTTTACCCCAGATAACGCGAGTAATCTCTGATTGAAACTTTCATATAACATTCCTCGGAAGCGGGATTGGTAGAGAGCGAAATAAGTATAAGATGCGGGGAAGGAGGGTCATTTTCACTGCGTGAATTCTCCCTAGCCAGGATAGACCACACCTTGACCACTTTTGTAAATCCCCTCTACACCTAGTAAACATGGCGGGGTAGTTGGCTTTAAAGAGGTTATTAACATCTGGGGTTAAATTAATCCCCAGGTAAGGAATGGTTTGGGGAGCCCAGGAGAATTCAAAGTTATCAGTTAGTTGTGTCTTTATGTCGGGACTAACAGTTATGTTTAAAGCAATGGATTTGGACGTATTAACCTTTAATCTGGATATTTTGCTAAATGAATTCAGGACCCTGTAAATGTTCGGGGTAGTTATTAAAGGGGAGGTAATATATAGCAGGAGATCATCCGCATAAAGTGCGCATTTATGTTCCTGTTCCCCGCAAGTCACCCCCTTAATATCAGGGTTCGATCTAATCGCTATGGCCAGTGATTCAATGGCCATAGCAAAGAGAAGGAGTGATAGGGGGCAGCCCTGCCTGGTGCCTCGTCCAATTGATAAGGAGGAAGAATATCTTCCCATTAATCGAACTTGGGCAGAGGGGCTAGAATACATGGAGTTAATTATATTTAGGAAATGGGGGCCAAAGTTCCAACGTCTAAGGGTTTCAGAAAGGTATTCCCAGTCAATGGAATCGAAGGCTTTGTGGAGGTCGATAGAGGGGATAAAACCTGTTTGGGGGGGTTTCCGTCCCAACTAGATTTAAGGAGGGAGATTACGTCTATCGTCCTTCTGATCTGGTCTGGGCCTTGTCTTCCAGGTATGAACCCTACCTGATCGTTCTTTATATATACCGGGATAAAACTGGCAATTCTATTGGCTAATATCTTGGTCATAATTTTTATGTCATTGTTGATTAAGGAGATCGGCCTGTAATTACCTACTTTCGCTCGGATCCTTCCCTGGCTTGGGGATCACAGAAATGTATGCAGCATTTAGATCAGGACCCAGAGGGTGACCTTCCCTAAGGAAGTTAAAAAGCTTTGTGAGATGAGGGGCTAAGGTTTCCCCAAATTTCTTATAGTACCCAGTGGAAAACCCATCTGGTCCAGGGGAGGAGCCGATCTTCAAGGAATTAATGGTGTCTAGAACCTCTGGCACCGAGAAAGGGCTTTCAAGTAAGTTCCTATGTTCTATGGACAATGAGAGCAAAGGCAGGGAGTTAAAGAAGTCATCCTGTGATAGGTCTGGACGCTGACTTTGGGGTCTGTAAAGTTCCGCATAGAACTGATGGAAGGTTTCCATGATCTTGGCAGGGTTTTGGGACAGGTCACCTGAGTTCAATTTGATTTTAGGGAAAGTCAATAGGCGAGGCTTAGGAGTGAGTTTTACCGCCGGTTTTGCACCTATCTTATCCTTCTGTGAGTAGAAACGCGCCCCAGTCCACCTGAGGTGTCTTTCTGCTGTGGTTGTTAGGTTCAGGTTAAGAAGGGCCCGGGCTCTATCCAACTGGGATAAAGATTCCGCAGTAGGATTACGCTTATGTGCTTTTGCAAGTTCACGAAAATTCGCGGTCAGTTTGATCATATCACTTTTGTGTTCTGTTTTTAGTGAAGCTGTTAGTTGCATTATTTTCCCCCTGATTACCACTTTATGAGCAACCCAGACTGTGGGCGGAGAGATACCTGATGTAGCGTTTATTGTGAAATATTCTTTAATAGATTTCCCTATTATGGTGGCCTGTATGGGGTCGTTAAGGATGGATTCCTGCAAGCGCCATCGGTTGCGTTCTCTATGGCCTGATGATCTGTGGGTGGACAAAGTAACCATTGAATGGTCCGACAGTGGGGAGTCTATAATCCGGGATTTAACAATCCCAGGGATCATAGAGGTTTGTATGAAGATGTGGTCTATCCTGGCATAAGAATTATGGGGAGCAGAATAATGAGAATAATCCTTAGTACGAGGATTAGTTTCCCTCCAGGCGTCTACCAATCCCGCTTCGTGTAGTAACTGGGCCACTTT
Organism: Aquarana catesbeiana; assembly: GCF_042186555.1. Classification (NCBI taxonomy): domain Eukaryota; kingdom Metazoa; phylum Chordata; class Amphibia; order Anura; family Ranidae; genus Aquarana; species Aquarana catesbeiana. Next base: position 173,842,696 of record NC_133326.1, read on the forward strand.
AACGCTCTGTTTAGTGGGGCGTTTGAGTTTCTTTAGACCCTCTCCTGATTTATCCATTGAGGAGTCAAAGGTTAAATTTGAATCCCCCCCAAGATAGTTGTTCCCTTGAAGTGAGGGCAAAGTTTGTGTAGCATGGAATCAAAAAATGCCCTTTGGCCTTTATTAGGGGCGTAATATGAGACGAACGTGTATAATGAGCCATCTATGGTCCCTGAAACTAGCAAGTACCGTCCCATGGGGTCTATAATTGTGTTAGTTTTGAGAGAGATTAATGTGTTTCGCAAAACATATGGCCACCCCTTTTGTCTTGTTGGGAGCTGATGCAATAAAGAATTGGGGGAAGTTGCGATGGAGGAATGTAGGTTTATATGAGACGGGGAAATGAGTTTCCTGTAGTAAAAGAATATCCATGTGCATGGATTGGTATACTTGGAATAATTTCCTCCTCTTAACAGGGGAGTTCAACTTCAGTGTTGTGGGAGGTAAAATTAAGTGTTGGACGAGCCTTGTGGTTATCAGCCATGACTTGTATGTTGCGGGGGTGCATTTATGAAAAAGGTCATACCTGAATTGGTAGGATAGATTGTCTCGATGTTCGCTTGAATGAGTCCTGATTGGGATGAAAGACCTGGGAGGAGAAGCCACGGACGAGCGCAGAACCTGGAGACTCTCAAGGTTGGGACAAGAGGAGGAGAGAGTAAAGGGGAGAAAGAAAGAAAAATAAAGATTAGACCTGTTACAAAAAACTTATACACAAATCTGTCGTACACATTACTAGAGCAGTTACTATATATACAGGGGTTCCCTAACCCCTTCCCCTCCCCCAGGTAGGGTGAACCGCCCATACCTTACTCGTCACTTACGAGGGCCGGTTGCCAACTGATTGGCAACTGGGCAAGAAACCAACTACACTCTAGTGCACTTGGATTCAAATAGAGGTGCATTAAGTCCACCACGGCCCCGCCACCTCTAAATCTATACCTCTAAGAAGATGTGAACTTTCAATTATTACTTCCATAAACTAAATTGAACCAGGAAGATAATAATAAAAAAAAAGAAATTAAAGGAAGAACTTAAATGAACATTATGGAGAATAATAAAGTGGAGCAACCCTAATCTCTAATGGATGGGTGTAAGATAGGGTTGTACTGTCTTAACCGGACTTCAGGGCTCCAGCGAGCCATCAGGGATAAGTAAATGGTAGGGACTGTCGTAGTGATCAGGCCCAAAAAGGAGAGCAAAAATGGTATAAAATTAGAAATTAAACTACATATGATCTATTGTGGAGTCTGCTGGCCAGGATAGGGTCATCAAGATCAAGTACCCCCATGAACCCGTCAGACCCAAACAGTAGTCAGGAATGGTTATTTATATAACATATCTGACGGGAAGATGAGAGACCCTCTCCTGTCTCAGCCACCATCTCATGGATTCACAGAAGCCACTATTGCTGGGTCTGTGAACCCTGAGATGGTAGTAGTAGTGTAAACCACTGCAGAGAAATGGAACACTTTAAATATAAGGCATCTTGGTAGCGAACTTAGAAACAAGGATGAGGGAATGTCCTGTAAGGGATATCTGTATCCCAATAAGTCCATCAGGGATCACCGGGACAGAATCTGGGTCCAGCTGGCGAATAGTCCGTCATGGCGGAAGGTTCTCTTTGGAGCGTTTGGAGCTCTGTTTAAGCCAGTTGTGTTGCAGGGGGCTTGCTGGTGGGGGCCTTTTTGTAGATGATGAGGTGCTCCTGCTGTTCTGAAAAGAGGCTGGGTCTTGAGGAATCAGTCCCAATTGTAGAAGCAGACGTTCCCCTTCAGCAAATGAGGAAAAGCCATAGTTCTTATTTCTGTACGAGAAATTTAATCGAAGTGGAAAAGACCAGCGATAAGTGATTTCTTTGTCCAGCAGTGGTTGAAGTAAAGGTTTGAGAGAGCGTCTTTTTTGCACGGTGTATGGTGACAGGTCCGCAAAAATTTGGATCCTGTGCCCCTTCAGAGATAGATTTTCATGGCCCCTAGATCTTCTCATTACCTCCTCTTTGATGGAATAAAAATGGGTTTTCACAATGATGTCTCTAGGGAGCCCATCTGAGCGGGGGGGGGGGGGGGGTTGGAGGGCTCTGTGTGCTCTGTCCAGCTCAAGTTGTTGTTCCGTGATGTCTGGTATAAGGTTCCTTAATAGGGTTTTTACTGCGCCATGCACATGTTTCTCTGATTCAGGGAGGCCTCGCACCCTGAAATTATAGCGTCTCGACCTGTTCTCGAGGTCATCTATTTTGGCAAATGCTGATTCCAGCTGGTCTTGCATATCTTGTAATCGTGCCGTATTTTGATTAATCTGAGAAACTGCCTGATCTGCCTTCTTTTCAATTATGTCCATCCTCATCCCTATTTGCTGCAGGTCAGCATGAATGGATGAGGTAATGTGAGCTGCATTTTGGGCCAGGCTTTTTGAAAGGAGCTGAGAGAACGCCTCCATCATGGATGGGAAGTCTGATGGCACAGGGATTTCATGCTGGGTCTCTGTGGCTGACAGGAGCATGCCTGTATGAGGATCCAGCATTGGTGTAGAGGGAAGGCCCAATCCCATCCTGCTCAGGAGGGATTCAGTGGAGGCTGGGGATGTAGCCAGGAGCAGGGGTGGATAGTCCTCACCTGGGGATTGTGGCGGTGGAGGAGGCTGAGAGTCCTGTTCCCCCCTTGATAGTTCCATCTCCTCCTGTGTGTGAGGGCCTCGTGGAGCCGCCGCCATCTTGGCATAGCTGAGCGGAGGGCCCGTCGTGGTCATCTGGCCCAGCAGACTCCGGCGGACGTTCGTCGTTTTTGGGGATCTGTTCTAGGGGGTCTCCCCCGTTCGTCTCGGCCGGTTAGAGGCTCCGTCGGTTGCTCCTGCTGCTCCGATGGTTATTGCTGGGCCGTGGTGGAGAGGAGCATTAATAGCCGGCGGCCATCTTGGATGACTCCGCGCATGCGCCTGTAGCTGTTATTACTATTGTCTGTTTTACTTTATCTTGTCCTCACCTGTCCGCAAAGTTTGCTCTATGGATTGAATTTTAAAGCTGATAAAGCTTATACAAACATATATAGACTGCTGCATACACACCATTACTGAGAGGACGCTGGCGCTGTTTGCTCGCCACTTCTCTAGCCGAGCAAAAATAATGATTAGTACACTTTTTCAATGCCGTTGTCAGCATCACCACTATGTTGAGTTACTCCGTTAACCAGCTGATAAATCTCAGCAGTTGTTTCACTCGACCGTGCATTGCAGTGATTAAACAACTAGAACTTCTCCGCCGTCCACGCTACATCCATAGAAAGTTTGTCTGCTCACAGACAAGCCATACCATCCCGGTTCTCTGGTCAGCAACACGAACTGCCGCTCCACGCACACGTCATCAGAGGGCTGACTCCTATCGGATATGTAGTTTGGACGTCTCCATGGTAACACCTCTCAGTGAGCTGAATGGGAAACGTGGAGTGGACTATAGTCTGCTACGGCCAGTGCAAAGATTTGTTGCATCATCAAGCAGCAAAATTGAACTTTTAAATGCACAGTTGATTACAAACAAATCCTGCCTCATTCATGACCATATCCTGGATAAAGGTTTGGACTACATGTGCATTACAGAGACCTGGCACCAACCAAATACCTTTTCTTCTTTAAATGAGAGTTGTCCCCAAAGATATAGCTACCTCCAAAAAGCTTGCAGCATAGGGTGTTGTGGGGGCCTGTCAGTCATCTATCGTAGTGATCTGGAGCTATCTCTGCAACCATTACCTGAACTGTCTTCACTTGAATGCCTTGTATTTAAATGTAAGTCCCCTTCCCCTGTGCTGTTCCTCCTCATTTATCGACCACCAAAACCAAACCCATCATTTATCATTGTCAAATCTTCTTAAAACTTTTTGTACATCCTCTGCAGATGTTATAATTCTGGGCGATATGAACATCCACGTTGACACCCCCTTTTGCCATTTTGCAGCTGAATTTCTTCAACGTCTGGATTGTTTTAATTTAAAACAACTTGTTGATGTCCTCACACACATCAGGGGGCATACCTTAGATCTGGTCATTACAAACTCTGCTCCTCTTACCAACTTGCAGGTGTATGACCTAGGTGTGTCTGATCATAAGGCTATTTCCATGGTTTTGCCATCCTCATTCAGCCTTTACAAGCCTAAGCAGAACATTCGTTTCAGAAACCTAAAAAACATAAAACCAGAACTCTTGGCAGTAGACTTTCATCTTTCCACACTTTTCTCATCAGCCGAAGAAGTAGTGGATTACTATAATAGTCAACTTAGCAGCCTTTTGGACCTAAATGCCCCTGTTAAAACAAGAACAGTCACCTTCACCCGCTCAGCTCCCTGGTTTACAGATGATCTTTGTAAGATGAAGGCAGCATGGCGGGTCCTTGAGCGAAGCTTTAAAGCATCTGGCCTTACTGTCCATAAACAAATTTATCGGGAGCAACAACAAAAATATGCGCAGTCCCTCAAAGAGGCAAGGTCACCGTTTTACTCCTATGCCATCAGAAATAGCCCAGGAAATTCTAAGTGGCTTTTTTCCACTTTAAACCACCTTCTTAAACCAAAACCCCCTCCACTTACCTTCCCTACAGAAGAGCAGTGCAATAAATTCATGAATTTTTTCACATCAAAATTTGCACATATTCGCTCTTCCCTTTCTGGTCCTCCCACCCAAATTGTTCCCCGACATATATTGTCTCCCAACCCCTAAACTGCCTTCCTGAGGTGTCATCGGAAGAGGTGCAGAACATCATCAGGAAGATGAAACCCTCTACCTGTCCCCTGGATCCTCTACCAACTTCCCTGGTAAAAACTTATATAACTGTCCTAAGTCCCTTGATCACCACTGTTATAAATCATTCCCTCCAAACTGGTCAAGTTCCTTCTGTTTTAAAAAATGCCATTATCAGCCCATTGCTCAAAAAACCCACTCTTGATCCGGAAGTCCTACCTAATTATAGGCCTATCTCCAATCTCCCCTTCATATCAAAAGTACTTGACAAAGCCATTGCTTTTCACCTTCAGGATCACCTCAAACATAATAACCTCTTTGAAAAATTCCAGTCAGGTTTCCGCTTCGCTCATGGTATGGAGACTGCCCTCGTTAGAGTTACAAATGATCTCCTTATATCATCTGATGCTGGCTTTTCATCCCTTCTTATTCTCCTGGATCTTTCGGCTGCCTTGGAGACTGTAGATCATGGCATTCTTTTAAATTGGCTCCATTACACCACTGGACTCAATGACATAGCCCTCAGTTGGTTTAAATCATATCTCACAAACAGGACAGAATACATTTCCCTGGGCTACTTCAAATCAAATCCGCATACAGTTACTTGCGGTGTCCCCCAGGGGTCAGTTCTTGGCCCCATTCTTTTTATTCTCTAAATGTAATTTCACTGCTATGCCGATGACACACAGCTATATGTAAATGCAACAGCTGAAACCCCACCTTCACAGTCACCCCTATCAGTACTCACTACCTGTCTGGAGGAGATAAAATTATGGATGGAGCACAACTTTATTCAACTAAACAGTTCCAAAACTGAAGTCATCATGATTGGCACTCCTTACCAGACCAAATCATCATTCATAACCAACATTACCATCGTTACTATCGTTCTAATATCCCCCTCTCATCAACAGTTACAAATCTGGGTGTAGAAATAGACTCCCAACTCACATTTGAAGCCCATATAAATCATCTTTGTAAGACCTCTTTCTACTACCTTCGTAGTATCTCTAAACTCCATCCAATTCTTTCCTTCCCAGATGCTGAAAGGCTGGTTCATGCCTTTATCTCCTCCAGACTGGACTACTGTAACACATTTCTCATTGAGATTCCTAGAAAGAGTCTGCAGAGGCTTCAGTACATCGAAAACTCTGCAGCAAGGATCCTGATGGGAGTGCAGAAACATGAGCACATTACTCCCATTCTCCACTCACTCCATTGGCTTCCATTCTCCACCATGATTGAGTACAAGGTTTCCCTCCTTACGTACCAATGTATACATGGACATGCTCCTTCTTACCTCAAAGAACTTCTTAAACCACAAAAGACATCACGTTCCCTCCGCTCCATTCACTCAAACCTTCTCCAAATACCTAGAACTAGACTTAGGACAATGGGAGACAGGGCTTTTTGTGCAGCTGCCCCACGCCTGTGGAATACCCTACCTGACACCTTGAGGGCTCCTCAATCTACTGATTGTTTTAAAAAAGGTCTTAAGTTATTTCTTTTTAGCAAAACTTTCTGTACTTTTTAGATGTTTGTTTCTTTGCATAAACTGTTCATTTTAATCTGTAGCACTTTGAGATCTTTTGATGTAAAGTGCATTATAAATAAAATGTATTATTATTATTATTATTATGTCTAAGGCACCCACATTGAGTTTAAATAATAAATAAAAAGTTAATAAAACGTTTTTTAACTTTTTTATGTGTTTTTTATGTGTTTTTTTAAACAGGTTGCCGTAGAGTGAAGATTGTAGAGACTGGAGCCACCGCCTGTACATCAAGAGAAATTTCATGACATCATGGAACTATAAAACAAAGAGAGGGTATAGTTTAGAGAGCTAGGTCAGAAAATAAGTAAATAAATGTAGAAGTCGACTTAAAATTTTAAACATTACAAATAGTAGAAGTGTTGTGTTAGCACAATAAGTACAGAGGAAACAGAAAGAAGTTAACAGTGCAAACCCTGCAATGATTGTATTGGTGCAGGGTGTGAGTGAGGGGGTGAATAAAGTGGTTGATAATATTAAAATCCAGGGGAGGGATGAAGTGGGGAAGGTGTATTGGAGGGAATGTGTTGCACAAAGGGGCAGTGAGGTAACCTTGGTTTTTTAGAAAAAAATGAAAAATATAGTAGGGATTGAAGGTGTGACAAAAAATGAAAGGATATTGGCTCTGGTTGCTGCAGGTGCTCCAGCACCGGCAGAACCATAGGGTGCGAGAAGATTGGAATCTTCCTTGATATGTTCCTCAACTGTCATTAATGTGTTAATATATGAGTGACCTTTTCTTTTTTTCTTAGCCACTTAGTGAGGCCAGAAAGCAAAAAGGTCAATTCAAATTGACAAATACATATTGACCAATACTCTGAAAAGTTTGAATGCAACATCATCCCATGCCTAATCACAGAATTCTGTCATGCTGTAAGGAAAAGCTGCTGTAAACTCAGGAATGTTTTCAAAAGGAGGGGGGGGCTAGACAGGTATTTCCTACCCAGTATTTAGAAAAAAGCTACGAAGAGAAACCAATCAGAAGTATATAGCTGGCAATCCTTGCCACATGCCAAATAAAGAGAAACTTTAGAAATAAGGTTCCCAAGGGATTTTTATGGGCAAGGAAGGTAAGCCAGAATGACAAGGAGTAATATCATAAAAAAGTATAAATTTATTGAATGTACATATATATTAAAATTGCACAAGTAAGTACACCTAAAAACAATACATTTAAACATGGTCGAATAGAACAGCAACTGAATACTGGAACACACTAGCCTCAAAAATGGAGGTTACAGTGAATTTGTGGTCACAGATGATTACAACATGTTTCAGAGATGGAGGGTGTAAGTAGTCAATTCCTTCTTCAAAGGAGTGCCGCTATTCTCTCCATTGATAGCGAACTGACTCAGAAACGCGTCGCACAGTAGTGACGTCACTGTCCGGCGCCACTATGCTTGCCTTCCAAGCCTCATTCTGGCTCTGACCACACAGCCATGTAATCCCTCCATCATGGACGCTGTATGAGGTGCTGTTGATATCGCAGCACAGCTGAAGACTGGCTCTGGTGTCCTCACCACCCCTTTCCTGGAACCCACACCATTTTCTGACGGTTTCATTGCGATCCCTTCCTTTTTTGGTGTGTTACTTGGACTACTAAGAGAGCTTGCTGCAGCCCATCCCCGTTGGACGAGATGTGATGTTAGCACATATGGACTTGCTGCTAACTGTAGTCCTCCTCTCTCTCTCCAGCCTGGAGATGTACCTGAATTCAACATTTCAGCTCTACATGTGAGTGGATATTGCTTTTTATCATTAAACTGTGTTTGATACATACTCAGTGGCGCCCCTTTTCCTTGTTTCCTTTCTAACACATTGGACCTGGCTTCCGGTCCTTCATGGTGGCAGCCCTGATAGACTGATTTTCTACATATATATGTTCATATATATATATATATAGATTTTGCCCTTGGACTAATAGGAACAGTTGATTGAGGTACCTTTGTACTGCACCTTTTTTACTTGTCCACAGAGGATCATGTCCTTGGAAATGTAATACACATCAGAAGTTCACAAATAGGAGGGGCTTGCATCTCTGCATTCGCTCAGTTGCATGAGGGACTCTGAAAACCAAGAGTGAGTCTGCAATAATGCGCCTCACATTCACCAAGGGTGATGGAATTCCTTTGTGTGGCCTTTGGGTGTAAAAAAGTGCATGCTGGAGAGTGCGCATGCGCAGGACCTCCGGAGCGCCACGCTAACCGGGAGCTCTGGACAGCTCCGGCCCTCCAGAGCACAGCACACTTGCTATTTCTAGTGGATCCCAGCGAGAAGACCAGGCATCGCACCCTTATAGTCCCGGGCACCAGGCTAAATGTCCGGAATCCAGCCGAAGAAGGACGTAAACCGGCAATTGAACTTTGGCCTAGCTCCCCCTGTGCTTCCCAAGATGGCGGCCACAACTTCTCCATGCAGAGACACTGTGATCTAGCAGGGCCCAGTGAACCCTCTGGCTCTATCTACACCTGCCACAGCACATGCGAGTAATCTCCAGGGCGCCCAAGGCTACTTAGCATCCCCCCCTGCTTCTACTAAATCTCTCTTGAGCAGATTGCAGAACGGTAACCCATACTCTTCCCTACTCAATTCCCCTGATAGCATTGCGGATTCCCCACAGGCTTTTCCTATTACTAATAATCATCCCCCAGAAATGGCTCAACTTCTCAGCAGCTTTTCTGACATGCTGGCTGCAGGGCTAGCACAAAATGCAATGCAAATCACCTCTTCAATTAAAGCAGATCTTCAGAGTCTAGGAGCTAGAATGGATGCTATTGAACATGCTGTAGATGAATCTTCAGCACGCACCAACCAACATGCTTCCTGCATCCAGTCTTTACAGGATCAACTCGAAAATGCTTTATCTAAAATTGAAGATTTAGAGAATAGAAGCAGACGCTATAATGCGCCTCAGGCATACCTGAAGCTAATACTGATATCTCTAGCACCATCAAATCTCTAATCAAAGAAATCATCCCTGACATCCTGGACCATAAGCTCGAATTGGACAGGGCCCACAGAGTGCTACAACCCCCCCGTCAGGATGGACTCCCCCGGGATATAGTAGTCAAGCCACACTTTTACGGGGTAAAAGAAGAGATAATGAAAAGATCTCACTTTAAGGATGACATCACTTTATTTGGTAACAAAATCCAAATTTTTGCTGACATCTCCCCAACCACGATTCAGAAAAGAAGATCACTCAGACCACTTCTGGACATTCTCTCACAGAAGATGATCAAGTATAGATGGGCCTTTCCCTTCCGCCTGCAATTCCATTACAGAGAAAAATCCTACAGTTTCTCAAATTTCCAAACGGGCGAGCACTTACTTCTCCACCTTGGGCTCATATCTCAGGACCTGCCCCCACACAATTCAGAGAATCGGCCAACCTTATCCAAAAGGCCTCCACCAAACAGCCCCCTTACCCCGTTGTGGGTGAAACAGCAAACGAAGAAACAATAGGAATCCATGCCCCCCAGATGAACTCTGTTGTCATTTGATCCATTGGGCCAAGTCCCTACCTTTTCCATTTCAAGGGAAACCTTTAATGCTGTAAAAGCTTCTCCTACACACACCCGGTCTTTTCAAGACCTACTGGATTTACTCTCCCCTTCCACCCGCGACTTTTTTTGCCATGATACCCTGACGCACTTTTGGCAACGTATCCCCACATCGTATGAAGACTGCAAATCTTTATATTTCACAACTCAAGAAGAAGCTTCAGCTCGGGACACTTCTTAACCCCCCAAAGCCTCACCCTACCCCACCTCCCTTCTCCCCATTCCCTTTTCCCTTCCCTCCCCTATTACTCTCCTTTCCCTCCCTACCCTCTCCTGATATATTGATCCTTCATCACAGGATTGTTCGGCAAGATATGAAGCTGGTCTTTCATTTTTTTATTTTTAATGTTTGGTCTATTCCAGTTTACAATGTTCATCTCACCCTTTTCGAGACAGTAATTAAATATCATTTAATGTTACTTTTGATAAGGTAAAGTAAGTAATTGTTATAGAGGGATCTCCCCCATATTTGTTTTTTTAGGATGCCCTGCCGGCTGAATGCCACTCCACCTATTCTAAAGGAATTTTGATCCCTTGGCGACAATAGACTTGCAGCCCAATTTCGGGTTGCTTTTTTACTGAACCCTTCATTTTTTATGGTTTCAGTGCAGGTTCTGATCCTGCAACCAAAGGATCCAGGGTTCTTCATACGCTGGACTCCTTCTTTCTCATCTTCTATTCTCTTGTCTCTTCCTGTTCTGTCCTTTTCTCCCCCGCCCTTCTTTTTCCTCCCTACCAGGTGCCTTCAAGGAGAGCTGGCCGTGTTTGGCATTCTGAATTCCGAAGCTGGAATCATACTCCCCAGATGGATGGACTCACTCTAGACCGGGTAAGAAATAGTTTATTATTGGCGAACATTCCCCACAATGCCCATGGCTGACGAACCTCCCCCACAGTCATTTCTCAAAATAGTGTCCCACAACACACAAGGACTAAACTTCCCAGTGAAAAGGCGCAAGGCCTTCCATAGCTACCACTCGAAAGGGTTGGACATCATCCTCATTCAAGAAACCCACTTTCCGAAGAGCTTTAACCCATCCTTCATGCACCGTAATTATCCTATCTTCTACCTAGCCAATGCTGATGACAAAAAAAGAGGAGTAGCTGTCCTCATATCCAAACGCACTCCCTTTACTTTAACCCAAACTGTTAAGGATGAGGAGGGAAGATACATCCTTGTAAAAGGCCATATAAATGGTACACTTTTCTCCACTATATCATACTATGCCCCTAATAAAGGACAGGCTTCCTTCTTCTCTGCCATACTTACCTCTCTCTCCCCCCACCTGGAGGGCAAGGTGATCATGGGAGGGGATTCGAATATTGCCTTCGATTATATGCTTGACAAATCTGCACAAAGCCATTCCAAGCTCAAACGACCCCCCAAACAGAGCCTTCGTATTGCTCAGCTTCTACACTCCCTAGAAATGATAGACGTATGAAGAGAATTAAACCCTAATACCAGAGAGTACACTCATTTTTCAGCTCCTCACAGAACTTACGCGCGTATAGATCACATTTTTCTGCACACCACTGACATACTTTTAGCATCTCGAGCAACAATTAGCGACGTCCCTTGGTCTGACCATTCCTTGGTTTCCACCAAAATTTGTGGTTTCCTAAACAAAGCGAGCCCTCCACAGTGGCGCCTCAATGAAGCCCTCCTTTCCAACCAGGTACACTGTACTATGATCAAAAAAGATATTATGGAATATTTCCACATTAATGATACACCAGATATTTCTCCAAGCTCTTTATGGGGAGCTCATAAAGCAGTAGTAAGGGGCAACCTTATACAACTAGCATCACAATTAAAACGAGAAAAACAAATAGACCTTAAAAACTTACAAAAAAATTTCCAATCCACATGTAAACTTCACAAGCAACATCCCACTTCCTCCTTGCAAGCTAAATTAGACACATCCAGGATTGAACTAAATACTGCTCTCACATCTAATGCAGAAAAACATTTAAAATGGGTAAGTGGGAGATTCTACCTCAACTCTGACAAATTTGGACCCCAGCTCACCTCAAAACTTTCACCCAAACATAGATTTCAAGCCCTACCCAAAATTAAATCCCTGTTAGGTTCCTTAACCCAAAACCCCAAAGCAATACTAGAAGCATTCCACTCTTTCTACTCTAAACTATACTCATAAACTTAATACATTTTTTGACATTATCCCCCTCCCTAAAATCTCTGATTCCCATCACTCGTTAATGGAAGCCCCTATTTCTGTAGAGGAAGTTATGGAGGTAATAAAAGATATTAAAAAGGGTTCAGCCCCAGGCCCAGACAGTTTCTCGGCACTTTATTATAAAAAGTTTGGAGCAGTGTTATCTCCTTATCTGGTCCGGTTCTTCAATTCCCTCAATAAGGATTCACTATTAGATCCAGCGGCTAATTTAGCCTACATCTCAGGCATTCCCAAACTGGGTAAAGACCAGAGCCAAGTAAGCAACTACAGACCTATATCTCTTATGAACAATGATCTAAAAATTATGACGAAAATCCTCTCCAACAGACTAGGCTTTATAGGGTCCTATGTTCATAAGGATCAAGTGGGTTTCATACCGGGGAGACAGGTCAGATAAGGAGGGCAGTAGATATCATCTCCCTGTTAAAGTCAAAATGGGATGGCAATCCACATCAAGAAGTTTACCTTTTATCCATAGATCTTCAAAAGGCCTTTGACACTGTCACCTGGCCTTATCTATTTGGTACTTTAGAGAGATGGGGTTTGGTTCTCATTTTATTAATCTCCTTGCAGCCCTCTATTCCCAGCCTAAAGCCCAGATCAGAATCCAAGGACACCTATCAGACTCCTTTCCCATAACCAAAGGGACTAGCCAAGGATGCCCTTTATCCCCTCTTCTCTTTGCCATCGGCATAGAAAATTTGGCTATTGCAATAAGACACCACCCAGACATCCATGGCGTTAAATGTGGTCAATCAATACACAAATGTGCTCTTTTCGCAGATGACGTCCTCCTCTTCATCACATCCCCCCTCATTTCCACCCCCAATGTTCTATCACTTCTAAAAAATTTCGGACAGATTTCAGGCCTTCAAGTGAATATGGCCAAATCTATTGCCCTCAACATTTCTACCCCTTCACTCTTAGTGGAAAGCTTAAGGGACCATTTCCCCTTTGCTTGGAGCTCTAGAGGCCCAAAACCAGAATGGATAGAGATGGAAAGACAAGCTATGCCCAACTTTACTATAGACTATCTTCTTTGGCGTCCCCATAAATCTAGACCACCAATCCTCTCCCCCTCCCTTTCACATGTATTCGCATTGTGTGACACGTTACATAAACTAAACATTTTAACATCTAAATGGCATCCCCCTAGCTCACATCTTTAACAATCCCCTTTTCCCACCAGGCATGAACATAAAAGCGTTCCAGTGGTGGCTTGATAAGGGCTTATATAGAATAGGTAATTTTTTTAACTCTAGTGGTCCCCGTCCCCTCAAACTGACCCACTGCACATCAAAACTAGAAATGCCCGAATCATAAAAGTTTAGCTACCACCAAATAAGACATTTCCTACACTCGATCTCCTCCCAGGAACCTCTTCCCCTTACTACCACTCCTTACGAGCAATGGTGTTCCTCAGCCGTGGACATGAAGGGGGGAATCTCCCTCATTTACTCAGCATTAGCCAAGCCACAAGAGAAAGCGACCTATATGCTGAACAGGGAACGTGAGGTCGGATTTGAGTGGGATCTAGACACCTGGCACTCATATTTTGCTTCCGCCTTCAAGGGGATCCTAAACGTCTCCCTAACCAAAGCAGACCTTAAGGTTATGTCCCGATGGTATCTAGTCCCAACTAGATTGGCTAAATTTTACCCACTATCCTCCCCTCTATGTTTCAGGGGATGTGGCCACCTGGGCTCTCTCCTACACACTTTTTGGGAGTGCCCAAGAATTAGAGGCTATTGGAACAAAATCTTCAATCTAATCCGCAAAGTCACTGGCAAGGCGGTCCCACAAACCCCAACAATAGCACTCTTAAACCAAAAAGTCCCCCAAATTCCTAAATATGACCAAATTCTAATCCACTATATTCTCATTGGAGCTAAACTTACCATAGCCCGGGCTTGTAAACTTCCTAAGGTCTCCTTCCACTTAACCAAACAGAAAGTCTCCTGGATCATGTACCAGGAAAAAATTTCCAACATTATCCTGGATAAGACTGAAAAATTCAAACACATATGGGAACCATGGGCTCGTCATATTGGCGTGACCCTCTAGTCCCTAATTCAACCATAACATTGTCTTTTAAGTCCCCCCACACTGATGCCTCACACCCCAGCTCTCCTCAAAGCAAAGGCCTTCCTCTCCCACCCTTCTTATACTCCCTCTTCTTCTCTTCCTAATTCTATCTCTCTCCTTCTCCTTACTTCCTCCTCTATACTCTTCTCTCCCACTGGATCAGAATGGTGGGATGTGAAGCGGAGGTTACAAGATTTATCTCTTTTATCTCTATGATTTGTTTGGTTCTCATACAGTATATATTAACTTGGTCACCCACCTTAGTTTAAGCTCAGAATTTAGCAGAACAGATACTGGCTCAGAGAGGATGACTTCTAAGCATTTTTTTTTTCATAAGGAGCCCATTTGTTCTGCCTCATACTTTATGAACAAACTAGGACATACTTATCATCCAGGGACCAGAGGCCATTGAGGCCCGGACACAGCATGATCCCAAAATGGGGTGTCTGGATTTCAAGGTGGATGGTAGCTTAGTTTGCATATCAAACAGGGTTCCCACTTTGTCTACGATTATCCTTGTTGCATAGAAGCTATATATATGAATACTTCCTTTGCATTGTATCTCTTGTTAATTTCTAGTTCATTGTTTTCTACATAAACAACATCAGTTGTCTTTTTGATCCACCTGCGTGGGAAGAGAATTGTTATTTTTATTACTTTACTTCAATAAACACTTTAAAACTGAAAAAAAAAAAAAAAAAAGTGCATGCTGAGTGGCCTTGCAACTTCACCCTGGCCGGAAAACACACCAAAAATCGCAGAGATCGCCATAAGATGGGAAACCAATCTAACAAAAAGATATAAATATATGATCATGTTATCAGATCATGGGTGAAAAATGAATGCACATCTACCTAGAAATAAGGAGTAATGGGTAAATATGTATATATTTGCTGCTAAGCTGAAAATTAATCATCTGCAAACGAACCCAAAAGCACCCACCTGTTTCTATAGTATTAAAGAGTAGCTGGTGCAGAGCTTACTGTGAGCCTGACTGTGCAGCTAAGGAGTGTTTGGACTTACTCTGTTTATAAGTAGGGATGGGCTTTATGTTCGGGTCGAACATGAGTTCAACTCGAACATTGGTTGTTCGCCTGGTCGCCGAATAGCGAACAATTTGGGGTGTTTGCGGAAAATTCGAAAGCCGTGGAACACCCTTTAAAAGTCTGTGGGAGAAATCAAAAGTGCTAATTTTAAAGGTTAATATGCAAGTTATTGTCATAAAAAGTGTTTTGGTCCTGCCCCAGGGGACATGTATCCATGCAAAAAAAAAGTTTTAAAAACAGCCATTTTTTCAGGAGCAGTGATTTTAATAATACTTAAAGTGAAACAATAAAAGTGTAATATTCCTTTAAATTTTGTACCTGGGTGGTGTCTATAGTATGCCTGTAAAGTGGCGCATGTTTCCTGTGTTTAGTCTGACAGCAAAATGACATTTCTAAAGGAAAAAAGTAATTTAAAACTACCAGCGGCTACGGGGGAAGCCATAGGGATGTCCCCGTGCATCAGAGGGGGGCGGGGTCTCCCGGCGATGACAACGTTTGGTCCCGCCCACAGTTTTAAAAGAGCTGTCACCTGTGAGGATGCGTCATATGGCATGTGCCTCCCATGGAGGCAGATCTTCTTTATTTTTTTTTTCGGTCCGTTGGCGGAGGTAATTGGACTACGTGGGACAGTTTTATTTTTTTATGTTTTAATAAAGGACTTCTCCCACGGTGTGTGTTTTTTTTTTTTACCATTTTCACACTTTTTTTGTGAAATGGTATGGGTACAATGTACCCGTTACCATTTCAAACAGGGAGGGCTGGGATCCGGGGGTCCCCTTGTTAAAGGGGGCTTCCAGATTCTGATAAGCCCCCTGCCTGCACAACCCCACAACCACCGGGCAAGGGTTGTGGGGATGAGGCCCTTCTCCCCATCAACATGGGGACAAGGTGCTTTGGGGGGCTACCCCAAAGCACCCCCCCCAATGTTGAGGGCATGTGGCCTGGTATGGTTCAGGAGAGGGGCCGCTCTCTCATTCTCTGTCTTTTCCTGCGGCCTGCCAGGTTGCGTGCTTGGATAAGGGTCTGGTATGGATTTTTGGGGGACCCCACGCCATTTTTTTAAAAATTTTGCCGCGGGGTTCCCCTTAAAATCCATACCAGACCTGAAGGGCCTGGTATGGATATTAAGAAGAAAAACGCACACCAAAATTGAACACAGACCTGAAGGGCCTGGCATGGAATTTAGGGGGAACCCCACGCATTTATTTTTTTAAATTTTGGTTTGGGGTTCAATGAATCAATGAACTCTTATGTGTATTGCCAGACCGACAATTCATTATAGCCACGAGTAGTTTTAAATTACTTTTTTTCCTTTAGAAATGTAATTTTGCTGTCAGACTGTTCTACACAAACATGCGCCACTTTACAGGCATACTATAGACACCCCCAGGTACAAAATTTATAGGAATATTACACTTTTATTGTTTCACTTTAAGCATTATTAAAATCACTGCTCCCAAAAAAAGGCCGTTTTTAAAACTTTTATTGTCCCCTGGGGCAGGACCCAGGTCCCCAAACACTTTTTAAGACAATATCATGCATATAAGCCTTTATAATTAGCACTTTTCATTTTTCATGTTCGTGTCCCATAGACTTTAACGGTGTTCGCGTGTTCGAACAAATTTTTTGCTTGTTCGCATGTTCTGGTGCAAACCAAAAGGGGGGGTGTTCGGCCCATCCCCATTTATAAGGAGCTGTGTAAAGGTATCCACTCATCCAACCAGGTGTATAAATCAATAGATGGGAGTGTTTAAGGCGGTGATCGTCGTACCCATTAAAATAAATGAGACCGAACGATCAACTGTTCCTGTCAGAGAGGTATCACCTGGGTGATCTCTCAGCTTAAGCGACATCCGGCGAGACCACATCATAAGGCATGATCATGCCAGACGCTGACAGAGCCGCTGACACAGCAGATGGGTGATCAGTGCTATTCTGGTGGTAGGAGACAAACACGCATGCCCGGGACGGCACATAGGCTGTCACTAAGCAGGTGGAGGTGCGCTGTAGCCCAAAAATATTGGCCCTAAAGTGCAGGTAAAGCATTAGGGGGCCCCTGTGTGTCGGGGAGTCTCGATGCATCAGGAGGCCAAGGAGAAACAGTGTGTCTAAGGCACCCACATTGAGTTTAAATAATAAATTAAATGTTAATAGAACGTTTTTAATGTTTTTTTATGCTTTTTTTATGCTTTTTTTTAACGGGATGCCATAGAGTAAAGATTGCAGAGAATGAAGCCACCACCTGTACATCAAGAGAAATTTCATGACATCATGGAACTATAAAACAAGTATAAAACAAGTAGAGGGTATAGTTTAGGGTATAGTTTTCTTTGTGTAAACCCAATCACTAAAATGTCATATAAGCTTTGCAATAATATCTCTGTACCCCTCAGCTCACTCCTTCAGTCTCTGCACATATCACTAATTTACAAACAGACATATCAGCGTGAATGTCAGACCACTTCCTCAAACTCAATCTATCCAAAACTGAGCTCATACTATAGGAAGTACCCATGTGCCTGTCAAGATATAATGGCACAACTATCAACCAGTTCCCGCATGCCAAGCTTCTAGGTGTAATCCTGGATTCTAAATTATACTTTCAGCCCCACTTCCAATCACTGTCTAAATCTTGCAGCTTCAACCTAGGCAACATCTCCAAAATGTGCTGCTTCCTAAACATTGACACCAAAAAGCTCCTATTTCTCTCCCTGGTAATTTCTCGCCTTTACTACTGCAACTCCCTCCTCACTGGATTACCTTTAGATAGGCAATCCCCCTTTCAGTTCATCATGAATGCTGCTGCCAGGCTCATCTACCTCCCATCCAATCAGTGTCAGCTACTCCTCTCTGTCAGTCCCTCCACTGGCTTCCGCTGACCCAACAAATTAAATTAGTTACATCACTACATCACTAACCTAGTCCCAAAATACTTTATCGTTCTCTTCATTCCTCCCAAGACCTCCTGCTCCCTAGGTCCCGTGTCACCTCGCTCGCCTCCAGGACTTTTCCAGAGGCTTTCCCATCCTATGGAACTCCCTACCCCAATCTGTCTGACTATCTCCTACTCTGTCCACTTTTAGAAGATCCCTGAAAACCCTTCTCTTCAGAGAAGCCTAATCTGCCCCCACCTAACAATTGTACTTTTATTTTCTCCATCATCTCATCCACCACAGCTATTATCTTTTGTACCACTTGACCCTCCCTCCTAGATTGTACGCTCTAATGAGCAAGGCCCTCTGATTCCTCCTGTGTTAACATATATTGTAACTGTACTGTCTGCCCTCATGTTGTAAAGCACTGTGCAAACTGTTGGTGCTATATAAATCCTGAATAATAATAATAATAATAATAATAATATCTCTAATAATATTCTGATAATATCACTTGGAAAGCCTATTTTTATTTTATTCATGAGCTTTTATGAAAATAATAGCTGATAATGCTGATATAAAGTCCATATTTGGACACTTTTGTATTATGAGGTGAGAACGCTCTTCTCTTCTCCCGTCTCCCTTAACTGCCTGCCTGTAAATCACTGATTCACCCATAGGAAACTTCTGTGCTGATCCACATTGCCCAGGTATCTAGTACTGTATCACTTTCAACCTTTTTTTACTGTGTTACATATAGACAGAGACAGGATTTAAGGAGGCTGCAGGGAGTCAACACAGCATTAGAATGTAAAAAAAAAAAGAGTGGCAAATAGTTGATTACTTTTCTATCCCCCCTGTCAGGGTTCTTACCTTGGCAGGCGGGGCGCCCGCGGTGGTGTGCGTCAGGGTGCGTCGGCGCGCGTTGGCGCACGCGTTTCTGCGGACCTCGCCGTGCGGGCTCCTCGCGGCGCCGGTGTGTGTGTCCGGGATCGTTCCACTGTGCACGCCGGTGTGCGGGGGCGCGCGCGCGGGCGTTGGCGGGCGCGCGTGCCTGTGTGTGCCGGGGCGCGCGCGTGCACGGCGTTTGGCGCCAAAAGCCCTATTTAAGCCAGTGAGTTCTGGTGACCAGTGCTGCCTAATCAACAGCTAGTAGTTCCAGAGCCCGACCGTGTACCTTGTTTGTTCCTGTTATACCTACTGACCCGGCCTTGTCCCCCGACCACTCTCTGAACTCTGCCTGCACCGACCTTTGCTTGTTTGACTATCCGCTTGCCTGTTCCACTGTACCTCTGCCGTCTGCCTGTTGCCAAACCCGGCCTGTCTCCTGACCATCCATCTGCCTGCTCCCTGGGATCCTGTCAGCCTGTCTGCAGTCTTCCTGCCTGTTGTCCACACCAGCCTGCTCTGCTCAGTGAAGGAGCTCCAGTCTACTCAGTCTTTGCTACAGTTAACCCTGTGACACCCGGACAGCAATACCTGAACAGCCATACAGACCTTCATACCACTCCGTACTGTTGTACCCCCTGTTTACTCTATCAGGGGGCCGATAGTCGGAGGGTAAGGGAGCCTACCCTCTGCCCGACAGGACTCGCCGGTCTGGTAAGTAGGAGCCTGATAGTATTAGGCAGCCATGACCGAGTCCGGGCAGGGGGCCTCCCCCATGGATGAACTTTGCCGACATTTGGCGGGTCTAACCCAGGCAGTGAAAAACCTACAAGAGGGATATTCCAGCTTGGAAGAACGGGTGCAGGCTCTGTCCGCACCTACCGGTCCACCAGGGTCCGCAGCAGCCACCTCAACACCTTCTGTGGTCATGTTACCTCCTGAGCCCAAAGTACCAGTACCCGAAAGATTTCTCGGAGACCGGAGTAAGTATCGTGCCTTCCGGAATGCTTGCAACCTGTACTTCGCCCTTCAGCCACGCACGTTCTCCCTGGAAGCCACTAAGGTGGGCTTTGTTATTTCCTTACTGTCTGGTGAACCACAAACTTGGGCCCACCGGCTCCTGGAGCAAAAATCTGTCGTCTTGGATAGTCTGGAGGCCTTCTTTGGAGCCATGTCCCAACTATACGAAGACCCCCAGCTCACTGCCACCGCAGAAGCTTCCTTACAGGCCCTTCGTCAAGGCCGCCGAGCAGCTGAAGACTATGCCGTCGAGTTCAGACGCTGGAGTTCTGACACGGCTTGGAATGACGCTGCATTGCGCCATCAGTTCAGGATGGGGTTGTCAGAACCTCTCAAGGATGAGTTGGCACGAGTAGGGGTACCACAGACCCTGGAAGACCTTATCAATCTGTCTATCCAAATAGACCGCAGACTGCGAGAACGACGTACCGAAAGAACCACCAGTACCTTTCGTCCCACCTGGATGATTCCACAAGTACCCTGTCCTCCCAGTAGATCTCCTGCTCCACCACCTGCCTCAACCTATGATGCACCTGAACCAATGCAGCTTGGTCTGTTCCGTCCTTCTTTGACCCCAGAGGAGAAGACACGTAGGCGGGCACACAACCTCTGCCTCTACTGCGGGGAATCGGGGCACTACGCCAGTGGTTGCCCCAACAAGATGCGTAAGTGTCGTTCTGATGTTCGTACCTGTGCTACTATTGTACCCTCTTTGGGCACGCACCTAACCATTTCTGTCACTTTACAGCTTCCCGGAAAGGCCATCCAAGTCCCAGCTATCATTGATTCTGGAGCCTGCAGCTGTTTTATTGACCGGACCTTTGCCTTTCAACATGCCATTCCTCTCCAAACCAAAACTCAAAGCCTTGCTGTTCATCTCGCTGACGGTTCTGCTCTCCGCTCCGGCCCAGTCACTCAGGAGACTGTCCCTTTAGAAGCCATCATGGGCCAGCAACACCATGAATATCTCTGTCTGGACGCCATCTCGTCCCCCCTCTTTCCAGTTATTCTTGGAATACCTTGGCTACAAGCGCACAACCCCCAAATCAACTGGGCTTCAGGTAATGTCGAGTTCCTCTCTGGATACTGTCTTCAACACTGCTTGCAAGGGACAGGCCGTGAGGTTGCCCAACTCCTCTGTCTACATCCAGATGTTGATCTGCTTCCAGCTATTCCTGAGCCTTACCAAGACTTTGCGGATGTGTTTAGCAAGAAGGGGGCAGAATTACTACCACCACACAGGCCCTACGACTGCCCAATTGAATTGCTTCCTGGAACCGAGGTACCTTTTGGCCGGATCTTCCCCTTGACTGAGCAGGAACTGGGCACCCTGAAGCAGTACTTGGATGAAAATCTGAAAAAGAAATTTATCCGCCCGTCCACCTCTCCGGCCGGTGCGGGTTTATTTTTTGTGGAAAAGAAGGATCATTCCCTGCGGCCATGTATTGATTACCGCGAACTGAACAAGATCACGATTAAAAATCGCTACCCGCTCCCTCTGGTACCTGAGTTATTCCAAAGGCTGGGCACTGCCAGAATCTTTACTAAACTGGATCTCCGGGGTGCTTATAACTTAATCCGCATCCGAGAGGGTGACGAGTGGAAGACTGCGTTTCGCACTCGTTTCGGGCATTTTGAGTACCAGGTCATGCCCTTTGGTCTTTGTAATGCCCCGGCTACATTCCAGCACTTTGTGAACGACATCTTTAGAGATATCCTGGACCTTTATGTCATTGTTTATCTGGACGATATACTCATCTTCTCCTCTTCTTTGGCGGATCATCGCAGGCACGTCAGGAATGTTCTCGTCCGGCTCAGGCAACATGGCTTATACGCTAAACTAGATAAATGTGAGTTCGAACGCCAGAGTATTCAGTTCTTGGGACTCATTATTTCTGTTGAAGGAATCAAGATGGACCCACAAAAAGTATCGGCCATCCTGGACTGGCCGGCTCCTACAGACAAGAAAGGAGTCCAACGTTTCGTAGGATTTTCCAACTTTTACAGGAAATTCATTAAAGACTTTTCTAAGATCATTGCACCAATAACGGAACTTACTAAACAGGGGGCACGATTCTGTTGGTCATCCCAAGCACAGGCAGCGTTCGAGAAATTAAAGGGACTGTTTACTTCTGCCTCTATTCTCAAGCACCCGGATCCTGCGTTACCGTTTGTACTGGAAGTGGATGCTTCGGAGATCGCAGTGGGGGCAGTACTTTCTCAACGTCAGGGCCCCAAGGCCCTCTTGTTTCCTGTAGCATTCTTTTCCCGTAAACTCTCATCATCTGAGAGAAATTATGATGTCGGAGACCGGGAACTGTTGGCCATCAAAGCGGCTTTGGAAGAATGGCGCTATCTACTAGAGGGTGCGGTACATCCGGTTCTCATCTTTACCGACCACAAGAACTTGGAATACTTAAGAGCAGCCAAGCGACTCAGACCACGACAGGCTAGATGGGCACTTTTTTTTTCCCGCTTCTCCTTTCATATCACGTACAGGCCCGGATCCAAGAATGGAAAACCTGATGCTCTATCACGGATGTTCCACGACTCCAAGGAAAGTACTCCTCCTGATACTATTCTGCCTGCAGGTAGTTTCTTACTTCTCCAGGGAGATTTAATTTCCAGGATTAAACAGGCCTCCTCTGAAATTCCTCTACCTACTGGAACCAGTTTAAATGATGGGTTGCTCTGGCATGAAGGCAAGATTTTCGTACCTGAAAGATGTAGGGTACTGGTACTGGAACTATGTCATGACCACAAGCTGGCGGGTCACTTCGGAGCCCGGAAAACCTCAGAATTGGTACTACGCACCTTTTGGTGGCCATGTCTTTGGGAGGACTGTAAGAGGTATGTGGGTTCTTGCCGCACTTGTGCCCGGAATAAATGCAACCGCTCAAAGGCCTGGGGTTTATTGAGACCCTTACCGATTCCTGACAGGCCTTGGAGAATGCTATCAATGGATTTCATTGTGGAGTTACCCCACTCTGAAGGTTTCTCAACCATCTTTGTGGTGATTGATAGGCTATCCAAGATGGCACACTTCATCTCTATGAAGGGTACTCCCACAGCCGTAGAAACGGCGAAGATATTCGTCAAGGAAGTAGTAAGGTTACATGGGGTGCCCGCGAATATCGTATCCGACCGAGGTGTTCAATTTACCTCCCGGTTTTGGAGAGCACTGTGTGCCGCTTTGGAAATTGAATTGGCGTTCTCCTCGGCCTACCACCCTCAGACGAACGGCCAGACAGAAAGAACTAACCAGACGCTGGAGCAATACCTCCGTTGTTTTTCTGTATTCACTCAAGACGACTGGGTGTCCTTGTTACCAGTCGCCGAATTCTCATATAACAACTCCCTACACTCTGCCATCAACCAGACTCCTTTCTTTGCGAATTATGGATTCAATCCTTCTTTCCTTCCCAGTTCTATCCCGGAATGTTCTCTACCCGCAGTAACGGAAACAATGGAGTTCTTTTCTAGTAACTGTAAGATCTTGCAGGAAACCATGGCCCAATCCCAGGCTTCCTTCAAGAGGATGTTCGATAAGAAAAGGCGAGGAGAACTCGTCCTTGAACCTGGCAACCAAGTATGGCTCTCTACAACTAATCTAAAGTTGGCTTGCCCCTCCAAAAAGTTGGGACCTAAGTTTCTGGGCCCATTTCGGGTGAAGAGAAAGGTGAATGATGTTGCTTTTGAACTTAGTCTGCCAGAGTCCCTTAGAATCCACCCGGTCTTCCACGTTTCATTACTGAAACCAGTTATCCACGATCCTTTTCCTGACCGTAAGGCCAAGCCACCGGAGGCTGTTTTGGTCAACAATGAGGAGGAGTTCGAAGTCGAGGCAATCTTGGACTGTAGGAAAAGGCAGAATCAGCTCCAGTACCTCATCAAATGGAAGGGGTATGGACCCGAGGATAATTCCTGGGAACCCGAAGGTAACCTGCATGCCAACGAATTGCTACAAAACTTCAAGAACTCCCATGCTCCCAGGCTGGCCCAGCTGGGCATCCGGAGGCTGCCCTTGAGGAGGGGGCACTGTCAGGGTTCTTACCTTGGCAGGCGGGGCGCCCGCGGTGGTGTGCGTCAGGGTGCGTCGGCGCGCGTTGGCGCGCGCGTTTCTGCGGACCTCGCCGTGCGGGCTCCTCGCGGCGCCGGTGTGTGTGTCCGGGATCGTTCCACTGTGCACGCCGGTGTGCGGGGGCGCGCGCGCGGGTGTTGGCGCGCGCGTGTGCCTGTGTGTGCCGGGGCGCGCGCGTGCACGGCGTTTGGCGCCAAAAGCCCTATTTAAGCCAGTGAGTTCTGGTGACCAGTGCTGCCTAATCAACAGCTAGTAGTTCCAGAGCCTGACCGTGTACCTTGTTTGTTCCTGTTATACCTACTGACCCGGCCTTGTCCCCCGACCACTCTCTGAACTCTGCCTGCACTGACCTTTGCTTGTTTGACTATCCGCTTGCCTGTTCCACTGTACCTCTGCCGTCTGCCTGTTGCCAAACCCGGCCTGTCTCCTGACCATCCATCTGCCTGCTCCCTGGGATCCTGTCAGCCTGTCTGCAGTCTTCCTGCCTGTTGTCCACACCAGCCTGCTCTGCTCAGTGAAGGAGCTCCAGTCTACTCAGTCTTTGCTACAGTTAACCCTGTGACACCCGGACAGCAATACCTGAACAGCCATACAGGCCTTCATACCACTCCGTACTGTTGTACCCCCTGTTTACTCTATCAGGGGGCCGATAGTCGGAGGGTAAGGGAGCCTACCCTCTGCCCGACAGGACTCGCCGGTCTGGTAAGTAGGAGCCTGATACCCCCCCAACTCCCCAGAATACACAGCAATTTGCTACCTACATGACATTAATTAAGGGTTTACATTAACAGACCTTCCAGTCTATATAAGTCCTACACTAATCTCTCCCTGCACAATATATCAGTAACACTTATAAAGTAGAAATTTTCCAACAGGCAGGTTAAACAGAAGTCAAAATTCCGAACCAGCTGAATTTAGATCCATGTATAGCCAGCTGTGCATTGGGAGAGGGTGCCCGTATATAAATATATTTATTTATTTAAACTTTTAATATATTTATTAATTGCTTTGCAAGATATGTATTCTCAGTAGAGTGAAAACTCTGATAAAATGTTATTATTAGTGATAAAGTAATTACATTGTTCCTAGTAGAAAAAATGTGAAACCTTTTAGTCAATATGTACATATTTGTGAAGTATGCGTATATTAGGTTTATCCCATTTAAATGACATGTCATAATAATTTTGGCTTATGATATCACTTGAGGATGTATGGGAAAATCAAAGTACCTATGGACCAAAAACATAGATTAGAAAGAATGCTTCATTTGAAGGGTACAGTGGCGCCAAATGGTTCGCTTCATCTGCCATTCACAGAACGTAGACTGCTCTTTTGATGTTTGACTCTTGCAGATGACATGACAGCAATCAGTTATACAGTAGCTTTCAGTTAGACTCCTGGGAGCCAGCAATAGACTACATTAAATATAACCCTGACACAGACCATGCTGTGAAAGTCTAAGCATGCAAATAAACATTTCCAACACTAATAATAATGTTACGAATTTGCTATACGGGTGTTACATGTTAAATCCAAGTTCAAGAACCTCAGCCCTAAAGTGATGAGAATGAACAAAACATATACAAAGTAACCTTCGTAGGATTTATTTATACAGGGTCCAGCTTAGTCTGAAATTTCTGAACTTTTTTTAAAGGCTAGACATATGTTTTGTAAAAAAGTATGATAAATAAAACGATATATTACAAAGTCCATAGAAGTCAATAGAATGTGTTGTGCTATCCATAGGATTCCTTGTCAGTATCATGAAATTCTTTGCATATAGGTTTACCTGTGTGCATTTGTTTCACATTTAGTTACACTTAATAGAAATATATGTGTTGATATTGATAGATCATTATTGAAAAAGTAAGGGAAGAAATAATTGTATCTCTTGAATAAATTCTAACATATTTCCCCTATCATTGATCTCTTGATTTGTTGAAGGTCAGCATTGCCATTCTGCTGCACCCAGTAGAACAAACAAGTTATTCATGCCCCAAAATAAGACATGTTTTATAATTTACCTTTTATTTTTATTTTTTTTATTTTTTACCACAACTATATCTGAGATTAAAAAATATTTTTTCACCGGGGTGTCTGTTAACCTGTCTTCCTAAGTTAAGATGTCCATATAAGTGATAAAAGCATAATAATACAATTATATTTATTAAAACAGTCATTGGATACTCAGATCATGTCCCCTCAACCAACTTTCATCTAATATCTACACAGCTAGAAAAACAAAGTCAATACTTAACAGTCTGTAAATTTGTAAAGTTTAACCCATAATCCAGCATTTAAAGTGCTAAACATGTTTAAAATATTCAAACTAAAGGAAACAAAAGAAAAATAGAGTTATGTACAATTTGGAATACCTTTTTGTATAACATAATACAGTATATGTAATGTTTGCTATGGTTACAATAGACATATAATGATTTCAAGGCACCATGGAGGGCAAACACACTGAGTAATAGTTGCCTATTTGTCACGCCTATAAATTCTTACTTTTTCCTGAACAATAGCCTTTATTGATATGCAAACACGAAATACATCCCTATCTCTGGAATTGTACACCACTGAGACCATGTAATACTCATTCATTTTTGACACACAAGAAGATCAACCCATCAGACCTGTCTAGACAGCTGCAAAATATCTCTGAAGATAAAAGAGTTCCTATAATTGCTGTGCAATGCTCTTGAGGAGAGACATTCTAGGCACAGTCCATAGCAATAGCTTGCAGCAATGGGACATGAAATGTCCAGCTTTTACATGTGTGTAATAGAAGCAGGTCTAGACTAGTCTTTTTACCAGAGGCCTAAGACTACAATACCATAGCATATTTACCTTTATAATCTGATAATTTTAATATAATTCAAGGGGAGATATTTTTAGCCGATACTTTTTTGGGAGGGGGATAAAGTGAAAAAGGGTTAGACCCTCTCTCTCAATTTTCTATTGCTGCCTCTGCGGAGATTCACTCTCTCTCTGTTTGTGGAATAGTCCTATTAAATCATGGTTCCCCAAATCTTACATTTAGGTACCATTCTCGGATCTATTTGTTTGCATGAGTAGAGTGTATACAATACTATATAGAAAAGAAACAGTAGGAAACACTATTCCAAAGGCATCAAGTTGCCACCTAGCATCTCTTATCTACAATATCCCAATGGAAAAACATTTGTGAATCTGGAGAAAATGTAGGCATGACAAAGATTTTAAAAATAAGCGCAAGGACTTAGACAAAGATTGAAAAGGAGAAGTTGCAAGGATATGACACTCCTATTTGGCTATAAACAGTTAAAGCAATCCCACAGAAATATAAATGCAGGAAGATTTCAAAAACTGCTACACAAACTTTAGATGACCAGGGATGATATTCAGTACAACACAAAGTAAAGACACGTACACACAGGCCGAATGTCGGGAGACGACGGCCGGTTCGAAAAGAAACGGCCGACATTCGTCCCGTGTCTATGTCGGTCTGTCTTCTGTCGGCTTCTGTCGGATATGCATGCTGGAAAACCAACTTCCAACCGACTCTCGATCAGCGCTCTCAGCCAATGGCAGAGAGCACTGATCGGAGTGTTCTGGCAGGGGTCAGAACACAACAGCTCAGCGGAGGGAGATCGATGCACTAACCTTGCATGGTTAGTACAGCGGCTCTGACCGGAGCTGTTCGTTTTATTCCTGCAACCCAGCGGGTTGCAGAAAAAAAACTGTAGTGTGTACCCAGCTTTAGAGATTAACTCAGTACTTTGATACTTTCACTTATAATAAGAAAGTATCTAAAGTGTATTTCCTATAAACCAGAGTACCACCTCTAATGTGAATAAGGAGACATGTTTAAAAGATTTGGAATGTATCAATGCCAAAAATGTAACATTTGCGAGGATGTTGAATTGCAAATTTAGTAGAAATCCTAGACCAGAAACCTTTTGGGCATAAACATTTTGCTAACTGTAAAGGGGTCATTTTTAATGACAAAGGGGTCATTTTTAATGATATGCATTGATTGTACATAAGAAAACTGAAAGAGAATTTAGAGTAGGAACTGAAGACCATACACATGATATTAGCTTTTAGATTTTCAGATCATGTGTAGCCAGGTCTTTTGCCTTAAGCATAACAGGGATTTTAAACTGGTCAGTTTTTGTATGTTGGATTGGGTACACCCTAGCACAAGAGAGATCAACTGGAAAAAATAAACATTTTCATCTTTAATGCAGCATAATATACAAATTTAAATCTAGCAAATGTCCAGATTTTAATGAAGCACCAAATTTGCCTCTTTTCTATAGACCAGTCAGCAGAGGTTTTTTTTAACATAAAATTGGGCTCTGTGTTCCCATTCTTCTTTTCTGTCCTTCATCCCCCTTGACCTCCAAGAGATTTACCCCCTTCATTATCAGGCCATTTTTTGCAATATGGAACTGCTTTATTTTTACTGACAATTGCGCGGTCGTGCTATATGGTACCCAAATAAAATTAATGTATTTTTTTCTCCACAAATATAGCTTTCTTTTGGTGGTATTTGACCACCTCTGTGGTTTTTAGTTTTTGTGTAATAAACAAAAAAGACCAACAATTCTGAAAAAATAAATATTTTTTTTTTACTTTCTGCTATATAAAACATATCCAATA
Source organism: Aquarana catesbeiana (assembly GCF_042186555.1). Taxonomy (NCBI): domain Eukaryota; kingdom Metazoa; phylum Chordata; class Amphibia; order Anura; family Ranidae; genus Aquarana; species Aquarana catesbeiana. The sequence continues at coordinate 173,871,413 of NC_133326.1, forward strand.
AAAAAAATGTATTTTAGGCCAATATATATTCTGCTACAAATTTTTGGTAAAACAAATCCCAAAAAGCGTATATTGATTGGTTTGCACAAAAGTTATAGTGTCTACAAACCATGGGATATATTTATGGAATTTTTATTTATTTTTTACTAGTAAGGGCGGCAGCAACTTATAGCAGGACTGTGATATTGCGGCAGACTAATTGACACTTTTGACACTTTTTGGGGACCAGTGGCACTAATACAGTGATCAGAGTTAAAAATATGCACTGTCACTGTACTAATGACACTGGCAGGAAAGGGGTTAATATCAGGGGCGATGAAAGGGTTAAATGTGGTCCTAACATGTGCTTTCTCACTGTGTGTTTTCTGCTTTTACTATAGGAAGGCATTGATCCATGTACCTGCTTTGCAGGTACACAGGATCAAAGCCTTACCTACTGACAGAACAGCAATCTGCTTTGTTTACATAGGCAGACTGACGTTCTGGCTCTCTGCCTAATGATTGGCAGATACCGGTGGATATCGAGTCCGCGTTACCCGCAGATCAGCTTCCGCTGTGTCTAATCACAGGGGGAGCAGGTCACCAGCGGCACGCATGATGCCTTAGACCCGAAAGTGCAGGAGAGCCGCCTTGCTCCCGTATATGTGTACAGTAACCGGTCAGTAAGTGGTTAATATAAATACTTTAATGACGGAGTAATCCATTTTTCCTTGTTTTATTTATTGTGATGTGAAGTTTGTATTTTGAATATATTCTGGATTTTCACACTTTTTGATTTTCATTATTTTTTGTTTTGGGTTCTGATGTATAGTTCTTCTCCTTTTTTGAGCATGGGTACATTGCAATCCATTTTGGAACACAGCAAAAGCGTGCTGGCATAAGTATTCCTGTTTTTATCAGGTGAAGCGCATATCAACCCACATCCTCTGAGGAAGTCTTTAGGTAAAACATTTCAGTGTTTGGTGGCACACTTGAGGACTCCTCACTCTGCCCATTTTCAGGTGCCAGAGCTGTGTGACACACACCCTGTTGTGGTGCCCACCATACCCAGGTGAGCAGGTTCCTTTTGCAGTTTGTCAGGTTTTATCCATGCAATAAGTGGCTATCTATGGGCATATTCTATCATTTTGAAAAACTATTTAGGGCTTAGAGCTTGTGGATGGTTTATGGAAAATTCAAGTGTAATAATCACCTTATGTGGCCACAGTCAGCAGATTTATTACTCATAGTTATACAGAATTTTTGGTACTTTAATAACACTTTCAGTTAGTGCAGATGTGCCCTTAACCACTTCAGCCCCGGAAGGATTTACCCCCTTCCTGACGGGGCAATTTTTGCAATTCGATACTGCGTCACTCTAGCTGACAATTGCTCGGTTGTGCGACTTTGTACCCAAACAAAATTGACGTCCTTTTTTTCCCAGAAATAGAGCTTTCTTTTGGTGGTATTTGATCACCTCTGCGGTATTTAATTTTTGTGCTATAAACAAAAAAGAGTCACAATTTTGAAAAAAAGCAATATTTTTTACTTTTTGCTATATTAAATGTCCCCAAAAAATATATTAAAAAAAATTTTTTTCCTCAGTTTAGGCTGATATGTATGTATTCTTCTACATATTTTTGGTAAAAAAAATTGCAATAAGTGTATATTGATTGGTTTGCGCAAAAGTTATAGCATCTACAAAATAGGGGATACATTTATGGCATTTTTATTATAATTTTTTTTTTTTTACTAGTAATGGCGGTGATCTGTGATTTTTCAGGACTGCGACATTATAGCGGACACATCGGACACTTCTGACACTATTTTGGGACCATTGTCAATTATACAACGATCAGTGCTGTAAATAGCCACTGATTATTGTATAAATAACACTGGCAGGGAAGGGGTTAAGCACTAGGTGGCGATCAAGGGGTTAAGTGTGTCCTAGGGAGTGATTCTAACTGTGGGGGGATGGGCTACCACTGACATGACAGCGATCACTGCTCCCGATGACAGGGAGAAGTAGATCTCTGTCATGTCACTAGGCAGAACAGGGAAATGCCTTGTTTATATAGGCATCTCCCCGTTCTACCTCTCCATCTCATGATCGCGGGCGTTGAGTTTGCAGGACCCGTGGGCACGCAAGGCGGCAAATTCAAAGGGACGTACAGGTACGCCCATTTGCCTGTACGAGCCATTCTGCCGACGTATATGTGTGTGCGGCGGTTGGCAAGTGGTTCAAAATTGAATTTTCATATATGCAAATACTTGTAAACTTTCTAAATTGGATTATATGATCTTGCAATCCATTCATGGGCAGAAAAAGAATTAAAGGTATATAGATTTTTTTTTAACCCTTTAATGAAAACACTTTCAAATATAATACATGAGGTGGCCTCACAGTACAGAGATACCTATTATTTTTTATTACATTTTGGTTTTGAACAATTTTGATATATGTGCTGATAATTGAAACAATAAAGCAGTTTTTTTTTTCCCCAGTCTTTGCACAGTCTTTTTCCCCTTAATAAATCAACCCCTATAAGTTAAAGGGGTTGATTTTTTTTTTAAAAGGGGTAAAGACAGTTAATTTAGCAAAGATTTAATCAACTAATGATGTGTTCACAAAAATTGAGATTTTTTTTTCCCCATGCACATAATTTCATATTAAAAGTGAACACAGCTTCACCTTATACACCGAGACAAGTGGACATTTGGTTCATAAAAAGCTGTTCTATTCCTTTAGTAAATAAACCCCACAGGGTTCATTCTGGAATGTGGATAATGCTGGACTTTAAAAAAACAGTGGCACATCTGTAATATAAGATGGTATATAAATAAACAATTGTTACAAAGCTCCAGTTAGTATACTTTAAAAAATTTAAATACAAATGGCAAAAACCATTATACATTTCCTTTAAAGACCCAGTAAAATTATTTTTTTTTAATGAAACTGCTATCATTAAAGAATGTGAGCTTTCTTTTAAATAATTAAATTGGTCAATTATACATTTTCTTTACCTTATTTTTGATTTATAAAAGGAACAAAGGTCTTCTGATTTGAATAAAACATAGATTTTTAAAATGGGTGCAGGGATAGCACTATGGTCTTGTAGCACTAGAGTCTCATGCTCAGTTACCATCAGGGACACCTCCTGTGACTCTGGTTGTCTTCTTCAAATCTCACAAGGGCATAACTTAAATTCAGTAGGACGGGGTCTCTATCGGTGCTATATAAATCCTGTATAATAATAATAATAATGTGTCCCTTGTGTTGATTCCTCTGCTTTTAGTAGTAATCCTCATCCATTCTGGACATTTCAGCATTTAATAAACAGTCAAAGTAAAAAAAAGTGAGATGCAGCATACCAACATATTACCATAATAACAAATGCATCCCTTAAGGTGAATACATTTGTTTTGATCAAAGGGAAAAAGTGAGAAAAAAGATTGATTTTGAAGATATTTTAGAAATACTGTATATGATAACCACATGCTAGAACACAGAATGGTAATGAACACCAAGTGTGACATTAGATACTCTGACACTTTGTGCAAAATTTTAGCACCACCTCAAAGCAAAAACATTGATATTAAACCACTTTAATACCAGACACTTTCACCCCCTTCCTGCCCAGGCCAATTTTCAGCTTTCAGCTCGGTCATACTTTGAATGACAATTGCGCAGTCATGCAACATTGTACCCATGTGAAATTTTTATCTTTTTTATCTTTCTAAATTTTTATATTTTTTGCTAAATAAATGAAAAAAGACCACATTTTTTGAAAAAAAAAGCATGTTCTTTGTTTCTGTTACAAAATTTTGCAAATAAATTTTCTTTCTTCATGAATTTAAGCCAAAATGTATTCTGCTACATTTCTTTGGTGCAACCCAAATCAATATATATTACCCTGTTTCCCTGAAAATAAGACCTAGCGTGATTGTCGGTGATGGCTGCAATATAAGCCCTACCCCCCAAATAAGCCCTAGTTAAAGTCCTTGTAGGTCTTATTTTCAGGTTAGGGCTTATTTTCAGGGAAACAGGGTAGGTCTTATTTGGGGGGTAGGGGTTATATTGCAGCCATCACCGACAATCATGCTAGGTCTTATTTTCAGGGAAACAGGGTATGTAGTTTGTAGGAATATCTAATTTCTTGAGACCCAAAAATGCCAAGACAGTACAAATATCCCCCAAATGACCCCTTTTGGAAAGAAAACAATCCAAGGTATTTAGTAAGAGGCATAGCACATTTTTTGAAGTTGTAATTTTTTGTCACAATTTTTGGAAAATTAAGAAATGTAAATGTCATATGGTGTGGCAGTGAGCAAAGACACTGGTGACAGTATGTAAAAAAATATTACTTTTTTTAAATTTTTCAATTTTTTTTTTTTACTTTTTTTTTTTTTACACACTGTGACCAGAGCAATACAGTGTTACCATAGTAATACTGTACTACTCTGGGAAGGTGATCAGGATTTTTGTTTTTACACACTATGATTGCTTATAGCAGTAAATTTCACTGCTATAAGCAAGCATTTTTACTGAATGAAATTGATTCATTCAGTGCGTATTGCTGTGATTAGCTGTGATTGGCCACAGCTAATCACATGGCACAGACGGACTGCAATTGGCCCTGTCTGTACTATGTGATCACTGTGACCAATCACAGCTAGCAACACAATTGAACACAATGAATGGTGTGAATCAAAGCCATTCATTGTTTACAATTTTCATGTGATCTTCTGTGATTGGTCACAGTGAGCACATGGTTGTCAGGGCTGGGCTCAGCCCTTCCTTCTCTGAGCTGGCCGCTCAGCTGTCAGCTCCCATCTCTCTCCACAGTTACTCAGCTGTTGATGATCCTGCTCATCAGTCCTGCCTACTTAAGCCGTCCAGTCCAGAGGAGCTCTGCCTTCACCTTGGTCACATCACAAGAAACTATCTCCTGCGTTCCTGTTTAAAGACTGGCTTTGCCGACATCCCTTCTGGGTCCAGATCCTGCTTGCTGCTCCACTATTTTGATACCCAACTTCTGGCTTGGCTGACTATCTGTTCCGGTTACTGAACTCTGGCTATGTTTTGACTATGTTTGTTCTTTTTACTTTTATTATTAAACAAGTGTGATTTAACTGTACTCCTGTCTCAGTCTGATTTAATGGTTTCTCACAGTAGGCAAAGGCCATGAATTCAGAAGATACAGTCAATCCACTTGTTGGTAATATTTTTTCCAGATTGGATGAGCAAGATCACCGCATGCATCAGTTTGCCATAGTGTATACAAACGCTCCTGAGTCGCACGGCCCACCTGGAATCTCCCATTGTGGCTGCTCTGGTACAACCTGAGTTGCAGGCTGTCCCTGCTGCTGCGCCAGTCTCTGTGCAGGCACCTTTTCTTGGGCTGAGTCGTCCATCGAGATACAGGCTCTAATCGACTCTGGGGCTGCAGGCCTGTTCATTGATGCTGCCTTTGTATCGAAGCACTCGATTCCGCTGCAGCTGCATGACACTCCACTTGCCATTGAGGCTTTTGACGAGAGACCTCTACAGCCTGCCCATGTGTCTCATGAGACGGTTCCATTGTCCATGGCCGTAGGGGCTCTTCACCATGAGATAATCCAATTCCTAGTTATTTCCTCACCTAAGTTTCTGCTGGTTATTAGTTATCCTTGGTTACAGAGGCACAACCCCTCTTTTGATTGGCTCCATGCTGAGGTTCTCTCCTGGTCACCACAATGCAGTGAGACATGCTTCCAGAAGGTAGCCAAGGTCCTGTGTACCTCTTCACTTTCCTCCCTGCTGGAGGAGTACCATGATTTTAGTGATGTCTTTGACAAAGGTCAAGCCGGTAGTTTGTCTCCACACCGGCTGTATGATGTGCAATTGACCTTCAACCTGGTGCCATACCCCCTCGTGGCCGGGTTTACCCTTTGTCAGTCTTGGAGAATAAGGCCATGGAGGAGTATTTTCCAGATGCACTTTCTCAAGGTTTCATCCGCAAATCCTCATCTCCTGCTGATGCTGGTTTCTTCTTTGTGAAGAAGAAGAGTGATGAACTTTGACCTTGTATTGATTGTAGGTGTCTCAATCGTTTCACAATTAAGAATGCCTATCCGATTCTGTTGATTACGGAGTTATTTGACCGCCTCAAGAGAGCAACGTTTTTCACAAAGCTTGATTTGAGAGGGGCATACAATCTCGTGAGGATTAGGAATGGGCCGAACACCCCCCTGTTCGGTTCACATCCAGAACATGCGAACAGGCAAAAAATTTGTTTGAGCACGTGAACACCGTTAAAGTCTATGGGACACGAACATGAAAAATTAAAAGTGCTAATTTTAAAGGTTAATATGCAAGTTATTGTCATAAAAAGTGTGTGGGGACCTGGGTCCTGCCCCAGGGGACATGTATCAGTGCAAAAATAAGTTTTAAAAATGGCTGTTTTTTTGGGAGCAGTGATCTTAATAATACTTAAAGTGAAACAATAAAAGTGAAATATTCCTTTAAATTTCGCACCTGGGGGGTGTCTATAGTATGCCTGTAAATTAGTGCATGTTTCCCATGTTTATAACAGTCCGAGAGCAAAATGACATTTCTAAAGGAAAAAAAAGTAATTTAAAAGTAGTAGCGCTAGTATGAATTGTCAGTCCGGACAATACACATAAAAGTCATTGAAATTCATTGAAAAATAAAAAAAAAATGCGGGGGGTCCCCCAAAATTCCATTACCAGGCCCTTCAGGTCTGGTATGGATTTTAAGGGGAACTCCGTGCCAAAATTTTTAAAAAATGGCGAGGGGTTCCCCCAAAAATCCACACCAGACCCTTATCTGAGCACGCAGCCTGGCAGGCCACAGGAAAAGAGGGGGGCGAGAGGGCGCCCCCCTCCTGAACTGCACCAGCCACATGCCCTCAACATGGGGAGGATGTCCCCATGGTGATGGGGACAAGGGCCTCATCCCCACAACCCTTGCCCGGTGGTTGTGGGGGTCTGTGGGCGGAGGGCTTAACGGAATCTGGAAGCCCCCTTTAACAAAGGGGACACCCAGATCCCGGCCTCCCCACTATGTGAATTGGTAAGGGGTACATTGTACCCCTACCTTTTCACAAAAAGAAAGTGTCAAAATGTTAAAAAAACCACAGGAGACGACTTGGGATGAGTCCTTTATTAAAAATAAAAAAATTTAAATTTAAAAATTAAAAAAAAAGAGATTCCAGCGACCCTTCAGGTCTGGTATGGATTTTTGGGGGTAACCCCACGCATTTTTTTTTTCAATGACTTTCAATGACTTTTATGTGTATTGTCGGGACCGACAATTCATTAATAGCCAACACTAGCGCTAGTACTTTTAAATTACTTTTTTTTCCTTTAGAAATGTCATTTTGCTCTCAGACTGTTATAAACACAGGAAACATGCGCTACTTTACAGGCATACTATAGATCCCCCCCATGTATGAAATTTAAAGGAATATTTCACTTTTATTGTTTCACTTTAAGCATTATTAAAATCACTGCTCCCGAAAAAACGTCCGTTTTTAAAACTTTTTTTGCATTGATACATGTCCCCTGGGGCAGGACCCGGGTTCCCAAACACTTTTTATAACAATAACTTGCATATTAACCTTTAAAATTAGCACTTTAGATTTCTCCCATAGACTTTTAAAGGGTGTTCTGTGGCTTTTCGAATTTGCCGCAAACACCCCAAATTGTTCGCTGTTCGGCGAATGGGCGAACAGCCAATGTTTGAGTCGAACTCATGTTCGACTCGAACAAATAGCCCATCCCTAGTGAGGATCAAGGAGGTTGACGAGTGGAAAACTGCGTTTTATACCAGAACAGGCCATTATGAGTACCTTGCCATGCCTTTTGGCCTTTGTAACGCCCTGGCAGTTTTCCAGGAATTTTTTAACAATGTCCTCCAAGATTTGTTGCACTTATGCGTGGTGGTTTATCTCAATGATATCCTCATATTTTCCAAGGCCCTGGAGAGCCATCACACAGATGTCTGTCGTGTGCTTCAGAAACTAAGAGAGAACAATATCTATTGTAAACTGGAGAAGTGCGAGTTCCATCGTGAACAGGTTAAATTCCTGGGCTATTTAATTTCCACTGCTGGTTTTTCGATGGATCCAGAGAAACTTTTGACAGTCCTACAGTGGCCCCGACCCATGGGTTTACGTCCTCTGCAGTGTTTCCTGGGTTTTGCCAACTATTATTGGAAGTTTATTCGTAACTTCTCGTCTCTGGTCAAGCTCCTGACTGATATGATTAGAAAGGACAGTAACCCACAAAGTTGGTCTCCGGAGTCCATTAAGGCCTTTGAGAGTCTCAAGGCTGCCTTTGTTTCTGCTCCTGTGTTGGCTAATCCTGATGTTGACATAAAGAAAAGTATCCCTATAGATCTAACGTCTCCTCTAATATTTAGACCTATAAACAACAGTTTCCATATTTTTTTTCTTCTTTTTGGCTTCTGATTTCTTATTGCTCCCTTCCAGGATTAAAAGTAGCTTTACAAAAGGAAGGATGATATGTCTGAGTTGGAGGCATAGGAGTGAGCATACTCATTGAAAACTGAAGGGACTTACAAATAGTATACCTACTGTAAAGATTAGAATGATTTAAAAGCCCTATTCTAGCAACAAACCTAACTGATATTTTTAGGATTCAAAATAAAATGGGCTTTTCAAAAACACATGGAGGAGATTTACTAAAACTGGTGCACACACAATCTGGTGCAGCTGCTTGTAATAACCATTTAGCTTCTAACTTCAGCTAGTTCAATTAATCTTTGACAATAAAACCTGGAAGCTGATTGGATTACTATGCACAGCTGTACCAGATTCTCGATGCACTAGTTTTGTTTAACCACTTAACGATCGCGCCATAGCCGAATGATGGCTACAGCGTGGCTCGGTAACTCTGGGAGGGCATACATTGATATTCTTCCGCTCGCCCCCTGGGGTGCACACCCAGGAATATCCGTGACCGGACCCGGCGCATCACGGTAAATGGCCACTGACAGCGGCTATTTACCACGTGATCGCTCCATCAAATGACAGAGCGATCACTTGTAAACAAACTGGCGTCATGTCCAGTTCCTCTCTCCCCTCTCTGTACCAATCGGTACAGTGTGAGCGGAGAGGGGAGAGATCAGGTGCTGCAGCGCTGTGGGCTGGATGGATGTGTAGTGCCCACATTGCTGATATGTGCCCACTCCAGCCATCCATCCATACTGAGCCAGCCATCTATACTCAGTCAGCTATCCATACTCAGTCAGCCATCCATCCATCCATGCTCAGTCAGCCACCCATCCATCCATGCTTAGCCAGCCATCCATACTCAGCCAGCCATCCATACACAGCCAGCCATCCATCCATCCATGCTCAGCCAGCCATCCATACTCAGCCAGCCATCCATTCATTCATACTCAGCCAGCCATTCATCCATGCTCATCCATCCATCCATACTCAGCAATACTCATCCATCCATCAATGCTCAGCCATCCCATCCACCCCCGTCCATACTCAGCCATACCCAGCCATACCCAGCAATACCCAGCCATACTTAGCTGTATTCAGCCATACCCAGCCGTACTCAGCCATACTCAGCCGTACTCAGCTGTACACGGCCGTACCCAGCCGTACTCAGCCATACTCATTCATGCTCAGTCATCCCATCCATACTCAGCCATCCCCATCCACGGCTCATCCATCCCCATTCATGCTCATCCATGACACATCAGTTCTCATCCATGCCAAATCCATGCCATTAGAGTGCCTCACAAAAGTGTAATAGGTAGTCAAATTAGATTTGACATTTATGCCCCTAGAACGCCTGACAGTGCTCCCTGCATGTTGGGCCTCTGTATGTGGCCAAGCTGTGTAAAAGTCTCACACATGTGGTATCGCCATACTCAGGAGGAGTAGGAGAATCTATTTCGGGATGTAATTTTTGGTATGTATATGCTATGTGTTAGAAATATTGTATAAATGGACAACTTTGTGTTAAAAGAGAAAATGCATTTTCATTTTCTTTACACATTTTCCAAAAACTTGTAGAAAAAAATAACATGTTCAAAAGACTCATTATGCCTCATAGATTATACGTTGGGTTGTTTTCTTTCCAAAATGGGATCATTTTTGGGGCGTTTCCATTGTCCTGGTGCTACAGGGCCTTCAAAAAAGTAAGAGGTAGTCAAGAAATTATATGTGTAATTTATGCTCCAAGAAAGCCTGTTGGAGCTCCCTGCATGTTGGGCCTCTGTATGTGGCCACGCTGTGTAAAAGTCTCACACATGTGGTATCACCATACTCAGGAGGAGTAGTAGAATGTGTTTTGGGGTGTAATTTGTGCTATGCATATGCTGTGTGTGAGAAATAACCTGCTAATACAACAATTAACAAAGAAAAATGCTTTTTTTTTACAGAATTTTCTGTCTTTTTTCTTTTATAGCACAAAAAATAAAAAACCCAGAGGTGATTAAATATCACCAAAAGAAAGCTCTATTTGTGTGAAAAAAGGACAAAAATTTCATATAGGTACAGTGTTGCATGACTGAGTAATTGTCATTCAAAATATGGGAGCACCGAAAGCTGAAAATGGGTCTGGTTAGGAAGGGGGTTTAAGTGCCCAGTGGCTAAGTGGTTAAAATAACCAGTATTGCTACTAAATCATTGTATCATTGTATATTTTGGTACAAATCATGGAACTTCTATGTCACAAATTGTCTATGCTAATGCACACTACACAAGTATCTATGTCAAGGGTGCTACTTATTCATGCTAATTTCTTCCACTCACTAAGGTATTTAAACAGCAAAAACTATACTTAATAAACAGTATAAATACTGTTTGCCATTTTTGAACCATTTTTTAAACATAAAGTCATCATTTACTAAAACAAAAAATGTATTACAAAGATTAAGCGTGAATTATTAGAGAACTCTGACAGGACCAAATGAGCAGGTATGTCCACTGAGAATTACTGACAGATGACCATCATTAACTGCAAAGGTAAGTTTTGTTGGTCTTGTTACACATTTAAATCAGCTAACCTGAATAGGTGTGAGAAAATGGGACCCCCCCCCCTTATATCACAATGCTGCCTCTTTAAAAAACATGATCAGTGTACAGTATTAGGGCTTTAATGCTTTGATGTGTTTTCTTTTCAAGAAAGAAAGGAACAAAACACATTGATAAATAGACTAACAATAATACATATGAATATAATCACTATTACCCTATTATCCCTAAAGCCATTGCAGACAAGAGCTACTTGAAAAAGTCAACAGGTCAGCAGGAGACAGTCAACATTCGCACAGTGCTTCTATTTAGTTTTATCTTCACATGTCTCTCCTACTCAACTGACTAATGATTGTTGTCTTCAGTTTAGGTATTACATTAACCAACTTAAACTTATAGTCTAGTGATTAGTATAATTAGGGTAGCTTTATTAATGGAAGAATTTGAAGCAGTTACTTCCCTCCAAGCAACATATATGACATGACTGATGATTGTTTGATTACATTTGCAGACAAGTAAACTTATTTAATTCTGATCCACAGAAAAAAAAAAAAAAAAACAAGAATAGGTCCTCCCAATGGCTTTCTACAATCCCTTGTGACCTCCACCATTCACAAGCCACTTACATTTTGCAGTGGTGTTGAGCGTTTACCCTGTTTTACATACCAAACTTTTCTCCTCCTTGTAAATGGCTTCATGTGTGCTTTGCATACCTAAAAACCTTTAATTAGCTCATTGGGAGAACACTCCTGATTTCCTGGTTGGGGAACCTGCCCTCTAAAATGTCCCCTTTTTTGGAGGTCTGCTTGCTTTAGATTGCAATGAACTAAACATTTCACAGTGCAATCTTCTATTGACAACCCTAATTCTATGAAAAGAGCACGGAACATGATCACATCACATTGTACATAGAATTGATGCTCGGAGTTTATCACTTACATATACCTACATGTATCTACACAGCCCTTACAAAATTAGCCAGTCTTTCAAAGTGTGGGTTTGGTAGACCTATGTCACAAATTCTGAGCCTTAAGATAAAGCACTTTTGGAGAACAATTTCTCGATATGCCACTGATCACTTGGTGAACTCCCTCACCCCAACATGAGAACTTTTTGGCAATTTGGAATTACTTGGGCCCAGTATTTTTCCAAATTCTCCCTTTGTTTTTCTGTGATCTTGTAGAGAGCTTTTAAAACTGGGTACTCACTACAGTTTTTTTTTTCATGCAACCCCGAGGGATGCACGAAAAAAAAAACGAACAGCTTTGATCATGAGGTTAGTCCAATGATCTCCCCCACTGAGCTATTGTGTTATGACAGGGGGATGGCCCCCCACCACAATACTCATTGGCTGAGAGCGCTGATCGGGAGCTGGTCGGCTGCTGGTTTTCCAGCATGCACGTCTGACAGAAGCTGGCTTCTGTCGGGCAGACGGACATACACATGGGCAGAATGTGGGCCGGTAATTTTTGTACCAGCAAATGTCTCACAAAATTCTGCCCATGTGTACGGGGCTTAAGTCAGCTTAGCTGTGTGTCTATGTCCAAGCATAAATTGTATTATCACAGTCACTTGCTATATGAGATGGCTCCAGCAGGGTGTTCTAGAGATATCATTCTGTGTTAAGGATGTTCAACACCAGGCCAATCAGCAGGCTTTGGGGGCTGCTGATGTATGCTTGGAGTATTACTAAATATCTGAGGCATTTTCATGGCACATAGTCTCCCCTCCTGGACTTTTGTCCTAAAAGATGCAAAGGCCTAGGATGTGAAAGAATTGCAAGAATCTCCACTTCCTGAAGGCCTTCCTGATGATGCTAGCTGTCATGGAGTTCTACTTTTTGCCTAGAGGAGGCAGACTGCAGTTGTCCCCCATATGGAGGTGGAAAGTGACTGACTGAGTTGGAAAGCACCACAAGAACGTATTCATTGCTGTCCTGCCTTGAAATATAAGACTAAGATACTACTAGAACCTCAGTTATCAATGGACCAAATCATGCTATTCTGGTTACCAAAAGCAGTACCGTACTTTAGGACACTGGTTTATTACAGTGTCGGTCACACAGTGATAATTATTTTCTCTTAAGTTTACATAATACAGTATATAGTAATATTTGTTGATTTGATTTTTTGGTTGCTTTGCTAACAGATTCACTGTCAGCCCACAGTGAATTGTATAGTAGTCTTTTTCCTTGGAAAAAACAGGTGGCTGGTGGAAAGACTCAGGTCTGGGCTTGGTAGTTCTTTCTTTTCAATACAAAAAATGATGCAGAGGAGAGCATAGAAGGCATGAGGCTGTATGGTTATTACACTGTCCATCAGAGCTTACTATAGATTTCTCTCCTATATCCAGCTTGGCCAGGCAGCCTTAGGTGGGGGACTGTCTGACCACGCTGCTCAGCAACCACTGCACAGATTTGAACAGTGCCAAGTGCTATGTGCCTTTGTGCACTGTGTCCTTTTGGGGACTCAACAAAAGTTTAAACTTCTGGTGATACTTCTTATTTAATTGGAGTATTCTAATGCACCCCATTTCTCCTTAAAAAGATATTTGTTCATCCAAGAAATTCCCAGGTTGCCAAGCGCTCAGACAAAAAAGGCTGTCTTGAAGAAAACTTGTATGCTTTTACAGTACCTACCTAATAGGTTTGAAAAACAACCCACAACTTGTATATGAAATATATACTGCCATGAGCATATAATATCCAGCAAACAAACGGCATCAGGCATCCAGCAGAAACCGAACGCTGCTGAACTTCTGGACATCTTTTATTTACACTTATGTTTTTATACAGTAGATTGTGCAAGCTCTTTTTAAATGTATAATAATGAGCTAACAATTTGTCCATTGGTCCCATTGTTTTTCTGGATACCTTTGTGGTTTAGATAATTTATGTGAGTTGTACATGGCTGGATGGCTGATTCCTGAGGGCAGGAGGCCATACTAAAATGGCTTTCTTTGGTGGTGTCCAAGCAATCTAGCATGCAAATGAGCACACTCTATAATCTGATTGCCCCTGTACCACATGATTGCTCCAGTCACAGCAATCACACATGTATTTAAAGTCACACCTGTAGGCACCACATCAGAGCCATTGTCACCAGACCAGTGCAGCCAGCAACAATGTTCCCGATCACTGGCAACACCAGAACTACTTTTCAACAACTTTTATATAATATTCAAATTAATGAATTTTAGAATTTTTGTAAAATTTTGCACAAAATTTTGCCAGTGTATACCCAGCTTTACCTAGTAATGGCGCATAGTGTTCCATCAATCTTTAATGCAGTCAGAGATGACTACCTTACAATTACATTACTGCATCACATTATAAAAATAGACATGGGATGGCAGTTGCCCACTCATTTACATTTCAGGCAAACTACTGCTGATGCTAACACTGTACTGTCCACAGTTAAAATCTGAAAACCTTTTTTATTTTACTGTCTCCTTGCATGGTTACGATTGCATGGTATGTGTATCTAAAGCTTGAGCATCTTACCTTAATTTCCTCATATCTATGTTTATTGTGATTCTATATAGGATGCCTACTAAACAATTCATGTTCAGTTACATGATCTGAAAGCTCAAAGATTTTCAGAAGATCATGTAAAATGCATCAATTTGGTGTTTAATGCAAAGAAACAACTGAGGTTGAAATGTCACAAGAGAAAACTTTAGTTCAATCTTATTTTTATTGAAGGGAACAAAAAGAGAAATGCATTCCACATAGACAACATCAATAACAGTAGTAGGTGATGACAATAAATCAAATGTATATGAAGGATACACAATGTAGTATTGTACCAAGTTCATTATGTGTGTCGATTACAAAGAAAAAAATTATTTAGAACAACATGTTGAGACATAACATGGATAACTAAAGGGCCCTCTCACTGCAAGGGAGGGGATTACTTGTAAACTTTGTGTATTACTACAATCAAACTTGTTCTAAAAATCTGTTATGCTGTAGAGGATTTGCCTGTGATGGTCATATTTTTCATCTGGAATAAATGTTTAATGGATTCTGAGGAGTACATTTTATACAAAGAGGAGAAGGATTTGAGAGAAAGTAGGGGGAAACGGAAAGATTAGGAACAGGGGTCGCTCCAACATGGTCATGAGGTGGCGCTGCCTAGATTGCCCTCTGCCCAGGAGATGAAATCCGATGAGTAGCGGAACATGGACCATGAAGTCCAAGTAAGAGAGAACTGATCGCCTTTATTAGATTCCTCAGCCAACAGATGTTCAAGGTCTCTAATGCGGTCCACTTCAATAGCCCACTCCCCTAGGGAAGGTACAGTCCTCGACTTCCAATAACATGGAATCACCATTCTGGCCGTGGCCAAAATGTGACGTAATACATCTTCTTTAATGGACTTGAATGTGCCCCGGAGCATGGATAAGAGAGCTATCGCAGGTGTAGGAAAGAGAGAGGTTGCCATCAGTTTGCAGTATAGTAGGAAGATCTGTTGCTAGAATTTCTGTATGGAGGGGCAGTCCAACCAAACATGGAGCATGGTATCCCTGGAGCTTAGACATTGCCAACAGGTATCCGGCGTTGTCGAGTTGAAGTGATGTATAGTCAAAGGACATCTATACCACCTCGTCACCAGTTTGAACCCCTTTTCTTTAGTTTTAGTGGCTAGAGAGAGTTTGTGCGTTAGAATAAAGCATGTTTGCCAGTCAATGGGGGAGACAGAGTGTTGACAGAGTGTTGTAAATCTTTTTCCCAAGCCCTCGTATAGGGTGGGAGATCAGGGTAAGAAGCATTCAACAAGAGGGAATAAAGCTGCGATACCACGTGCATTGGAGGATCGGTTTGGAGGAGCACTGCATAGGGTATCGAGAAAGTGATTCGGGAGGCGTATCTGGCCTTAGAGTGAGGTCTGCTCAGAGAACCTGGGAAAGCCTCCTATGGTGTTTTTTTAGCCAAGGTCCAAAGCTTGTCACGTGCATAGCTGGTGTGAAGGCTGGAGTCCCAAATAGGGGGGTCATAGGCCCCGAAGGATTTGATATGTTCCCGCTAGAGATCAAGCGATCCCAAATTTGAAACGTTTGACAAGTGAGGTCACAGAGAGGGTATGAACCCCTTAGATTTGCGGGTGTGGTCCATGGGAGAGCTCAGAGTTCAATGGAGTTCATATGCCTTTCCAAGTGAACCCAGAGCTTGGGCATATGATTAGGGATGAGCTTCGAGTTTGAGCCGAACTCATGTTTGACTCGAACATCGGCTGTTCGCCAGTTCACCAAACAGCGAACAATTTGGGGTGTTCGCGGCAAATTCGAAAGCCGCGGAACGCCCTTTAAAAGTCTATGGGAGAAATCAAAAGTGCAAATTTTTTTTTATAATTGACAGTTTTTATTAAGCATTTCAGTATACAATACAATGGTTGAAAGTGACATTGCATGTGATAGGACAAAAACAAACAAATTTGTGAACTAAAAGAAATGATAAGAACATAATGTTCATAACAGACTCCTCTATGAATGGGGAAAGTCAGACCAAAGAAAACTAGGGTGACTATTGAAAATTGTTTGGTCCAGACTTCTCAAAGAGAAAGTATGAGAGAGGAGAGAAAAGAAAAGAAAGAAAGGGGAATTGGAAGGGGTAGACAGAGAAAGAAAGGGGGTCCATGCTTTTAGGGCTCATCTCTCCAGGCCCCAAGTGTGTACCATCGCTCAGTACGGGGAAGGTCTCATGGAGTTACGAGGGAGGTTCCAGCCTCCTGTACCATGGCTCCCATGTAGCTGTGTGCCTATCCATTTTATCTATGAGTCTGGCTGTCATGGATTCCATAATCTCTACGTCTTTAATTCTAGTATACAGATTAGATGACGGAGGATTCCGGTGTTCCCAGTATAAGGATATTAGGCATCTGGCTGCTGTAAGTATTTGCGTTGCTAGCTTTTTGGCCAGTCTAGGGAGTACGACAGGAGGGAGGCCCAGTATGAAAAATTTAGGGGAAAGAGGGATATCATCCTCAAACAATCGCTGGAGGAGGTCCCAGACCGCTCGCCAGTAGGGTTGGAGGGAGGAACAGCTCCAATAGATGTGGTATAGTGTGCCCCAGTCTCGGCGACACCTCCAGCAACGATCCGAGGCCGATGGGTATATGGCCTGCAGGCGTGAAGGGGTAAGGTACCAATGGAAAAGTACCTTGTAAGAGTTTTCTTTGTACAATGTGCATATAGAGCTCCTGGCTGCCCATCGCCATACAATAGCCCATTGTTCAGATGTTAGTTTCTCCCCAAGTTGTTCTTCCCATCTACGCATGTAATTATGTTTCCCCCTAGTGGGGATGTCATAGGAGTTTATGATTTTATATATATCTGAGGTCAGACCTTTCTGCTAGGGGCCTGAAAGAACTAAGCGTTCAAATGGGGATGGCTTCGAAAATTGAAGGGTGGGGGAGATGGTAAGTGCGTAATGCCGTATCTGGAGGTAGCCAAAAAAGGCACTGAGAGGGAGCTCATACTTGGCTCTGAGTTTATCAAAGGATAACAGGATCCGGGACACTGGGTCCACCAGATGTCCATAATGAAAGAGTTGTCTTTGCAGTCATGGGGAAATCATCTGAGAGGTTAGGCTGTCAGGTAATTTAGGGTTATAGAGGAAGGCTGTGACTAAGGAGGCCTCAGATTGTAGAGGAGTACCCTGGTTTAGCCGCCTCCAGATAGTGCGTAGGAGATGCATAGTGTGTAATAGGGCAGAGGAGGGGATATTGGCGTTAGCGTTCCACAGTAAATTGTTTGGGTGGATAGGCGCTAGCCATATCTTTTCGAGCTGAGTCCAATGAGTATCGGCCGGAATGGTAACCCAAGAAGCTACAACTCTCATTTGTGCAGCATAGTAATAACTTTGAAGGTGTGGAAAGGCCAATCCTCCCTCCCCTCTGGAAGCAAACATTACAGAACTGGCAATTCGGTGTTGCTTGTAGTTCCATGTAAAATTTAAAAGGTCATTTTGGAGCTTGGTGAGATGGGGCAATGGGATTGGTACTGGGAGAGTCATGAAACAATATAGGAGTTTAGGTAGTATGTTCATTTTGATTGATGCAATACGACCAAACCAAGACATCGGGTAGTGTCTCCATTTGGCCAGAAGGGATCAGATGGATGCAAGCCCATGCATAGCCCAATGTTTGCTGTATATAAAGATTCATATCTAGGCATGAGGTGTATCCCTAAATATTTAATGGACTGGGATTTCCATGCATATGAAAAGTTTTCCGACAGGCGATGTACCTCCTCTGGGGGTAGATTAAGCAGGAGGGCTTCGACTTAGTCAGATTAATCTTGTAGCCCGACAAGGATCCGTAGTCCTGTAAAAGTTTATGGAGGTTAGGGAGAGTAGTGTGTGGCTGTGTCAGGGTCAGTAGGACATCATCCGCAAATAATGAGATTTTGAATTCGCGACCTCTAACTAGTACACCTTTAACATTAGGGTCAGGCCGGATCTGGGCTGCCAGGGGCTCGATGCACAGGGCGAAGAGCAGTGGGGAGAGTGGGCAACCCTGCCTTGTTCCATTTGAAATAGGGAAGGTAGTGGTTGCCGCAAAGGGCATTTTGATAGAGGCAGTTGGGGTTGCGCATAACTGCCTAATCACCCCGAGGAACGCCCCCCAAAAGCCCAGATATTCAAGGGTGGAGAACATAAAAGGCCAGCTAAGCCTATTGAAGGCTTTCTCAGCGTCCAAACTAAGCAAAAGTGCTTTGTTCTTTTGTCTATTAATAATGTCTATTAAATTGATAGCTCTTCTAGTGTTATCTCCTGCTTGACGTCCCGGGACAAAGCCTACCTGATCTTTATGGATCAGGGAGGGGAGGATCTCATTTACTAGAAGGGACAATATTTTCGTAAAAATTTTCAGGTCTAAATTTAGTAGGGCTATGGGCCTATAATTCCCACACAGCGCATGGTCTTTACCTGGTTTGGGTATAAGTGTGAGATGCAATGTCTGCATGTCTCTAGGGATTTCTTCCTTGCCCATAAATCCGTTAAATAAACGAACCATGTGCAGGGTAGGTAAGAAGGACTTGTAATACTCATAGGGAAGGCCATCAGGACCTGGGGCCTTATTATTAGGAAGGTGTTTCAGAGTTTCGGAGATTTCCTCGTCAGTGATGGGGGAGTTGAGAGAGTGTAGGGCTTCTATTGGTAAAGTGGATACCCCACTGGTGGCTAGGTAAGACTGTACCCAGTCTTTAAATGTGTCCTGGATAGGTAAATGCGGTATGAAAGGGTTATTGCAGAGATCTGAGTAGTAGTTTTTGAGTAGTTGTGCAATGCGGTCAGGATGGGATTGAAGGGTGCCCGCTGGGTCACGGATAGCTTGACGGGTCGATATATGGGTATTTTCTTGAAGTTTACCTGCCAATAGGGTGTGGGCCTTATTGCCTTTATCATAATAAAGCTGGCGTAATCTCTGAAGGTCCTTCTCTACTCTGCCTATGTCTATACTTTTAAGTATAGCTCTAAGCAGGGGCCTAACTAGAAATAGCAGGGCCCCATAGCAAAATGTTGTATGGGGCCCCCTGCAAACAGCCCCCCCCACAGATGCCCTAGTGTCAATGCAGCGTGAGCTGTGCCACATACAGCGTGACCTGTGCACAATGCAGCGTGACCTGTGCCCCATACAGCGTGACTTGTGCCCCATACAGCATGACCTGTGCCCCATACAGTGTGACCTGTGCCCCATGCAGCGTGACCTGTGCCCCATACAGCGGTACCTGTGCCCAATACAGCGTGACCTGTGCCCAATGCAGTGTAACCTGTGCCCCATACAGCGTGACCTGTGCCCCATACAACATGACCTGTGCCCAATGCAGTGTGACCTGTGCCCAATGCAGTGTGACCTGTGCCCAATGCAGCGTGACCTGTGCCCAATACAGTTTGACCTGTGCCCCATACAGCGTGACTTGTGCCCCATACAACATGACTTGTGCCCCATACAGCGTGACCTGTGCCCAATACAGCCTGGTCTGCCTGTGCCCCATACAGCCTCACCTATGCAGAGGAAGAGGCAAGCCACCTGGATCAGCAGAGAGCGGGATTGCCCGCTGTAATAGCTTTCATTTGAATTTCCCGTCTTCCTGGGGCTCATTGTCACATAGCCCCGCCTCTTGGCCCGACGCCTTTGATGACGTCACATGTCCCGCATTGGATCGGCGTTCTGTCTATCAAAGGCGCCGGGCCAAGAGGTGGAGCTATGTGACGTGAGCCCCGGGAACACTGGAAGTTCTAATGAAAGCTATTACATCGGGCAATTCAGCTCTCTGCTGATACGGACAGCTCGCCTCTTCCTCTCCTCTCTCTTCCCCTGGCTGGGAGACTGTGCCGGGGGTGCTCTCATCCTCACTGGGCCCCACTCGGCTGCGGGCCCCAAAGCGCCCGCATGGGTCGCTATGGTGGTAGTTCCGCCCCTGGCTCTAAGCCGTATGATTTCCCTCAGTAAATGAATGGAGGACGAGGTTGGGAGTTTAGATTCTAGCTCCTGTAAACGTTGTATTGTCTGTTGTCTTAATAGCTTGGACTTCTTCCAAGCCGTGGAGATTGCACTGCTCTGTCCCCTCATGACCACCTTATGTGCTTCCCAGAGGGATACTACCGAGACCTCTGGGGAGTTGTTTTCTACAAAGTATAATTTTAAAGTCTTATCTATGTCCATCCTGTATGCAAAGTCTTTCAGGAGAAAGTCATTCAGCCGCCAATGGCACTGTCTGACTTTAGAAGGGTGCAATTTTAGTGTCAGAGATATTGGCAAATGGTCAGACCATGACATGGGCAGGATATTCACTGCAGTGAGCGCACGTAGGGAAGGGGCATTAACAAAAAAGTAGTCTAAGCGTGCATGTGTGCTAAATGGATGTTAGTAGTGGGAATATTGACGGTCTGCCGGGTGTTCAACGCGCCATGCGTCAAACAAAGCAAATTTGCGGGTTACCTGACGGAATTGTTTGGATTGTCTGGAAAGGCGCGCCGAGGGAACTTTTTTGGTGAGGGATGTTCTATCTGACATAGGGGAGAATGGGAGATTAAAATCCCCCCCAACAACTAAGAAAGAGTGTTTGGTGCGGAAGAGGCGGTTGTATACCTTAGTCACAAAAGGCAATTGATTTATGTTCAGTGCATAAATGTTACAGAAGGTTATATCCGATTGTTGCCACTTGCCATTAAGGATCAAAAAACGACCCTGTGGATCCGAGTAGGAGGAGGTGGGGGTAAATGGAGAGCCTTTTTTAATTAAAAAGGCCACCCCTACTTTCTTTTTAGTATTATTATTTAGGCAAGATAGCCCATAGGGAATAGACGCGACGCAAACGCCAGGGTGCCCGTTTTGTTGAAGTGTGTTTCTTGTATAAAAATGACTTCAGCACCAGAATCTTTGAAGCTTCGTAGTGCTAATTGACGCTAAAAGTTGGAATTGAGGCCATTTACATTATGTGAATATATCTGTATCATGTTGTGGTTTTAAATGCTAGCGAAAAAAGATAGAGAAGCATGTGTCGTGATGTGGTATACTAATCTGGTCTGTGATTCCAGAGAAATACGTTCCGAGACCGAGAACGAGCTCCCCCATCCAGAGAGCAAGTCAGGAGCCCAGGAGAGACGAGGCATGGAGAGGAGAGAAGAGAAAAGAGGAAAAGGGGGAGAGAAAAAAAACACATAAATAACATAAACTGAGCGTATTACATGCAGGATAAGAGGTAGAGATCTAATTACAGATCTAAAGTCCCATGTTACCCCCATCGTCTATCCAGAACGAGGGGGGTAAGTGATAATTAAGGGGGACTTTTAAACCACTAAGTGAACAAGGGGGGCAGTGTCGGAAAAAAGTCCAATCTGTACCTATGATCAAGGACCTGCTAAGAAACAAGAATCTATTAATCGTTTAAAAAAAATCTAGGGGACATTACTAGCTGTTATAGGGAAAAAAAAGAAAAAACAAACATTCTGAACTTGTAGGCAAAAACAGGTAGGCAATAAGCCATACATTTAGGGTTGTCCGGGTCAGGACCTGACTCCAGAGAGGACAGCACCTCAATCTTGCGGACAAGACTTCGGAGGTCACATTATCCAGGAGGGACAGGGACCAGCTCCCATTGGAGGGTAATAACCATCCAGGGGAAAAACCCGGTGATTTCAGCCAACATAAAAACTAAAGCAAACTATGGCAAACTGTGTATGGTCGCTACATCACTTAAAAGACGGGTTCGCCTATTCAGGGAGAAACAAAAATAGGTGAGCCAAAAATGGCCGGTGGTACTGTTCAGGTAGTCCGGTGTTTGGGACTCATCCGAGGAGTGTCCGGGGGTGGCCTTCTCCGCTTCGCCGGAACTTTTTGCCGTCCGGTTGATGGGGGGAGGGGGGATAATGTCCCAGCCTGGGAGATCAGGGGTAGGGACAGTGAGAGTCTCACAAAAAAAACGAAAGTCCTCAGGGACTCGAAGCGTCGCTGTCTTCCCGGCATGTGTAGCTGTGAGGCTAAACGGAAAACCCCACCAGTAGGCGATGTTGCCGTCTTGTAGAGAGTGGGGGAGTGGCTGGAGCAGCCTATGCTTCTGCAGGGTGATCCACGAAAGATCAGGGAAAAGTTGAATTGGGGTGCCATCCACAAGAATAGGTTTAATCGCCTGAGCCTTGCGCATGATGTCTTCTTTTAGCGCAAATGAATGCACTCTGCAAATTATGTCTCTAGGTTTAGATGCTTGATCTTTAGGCCGCAAGGCTCTGTGAGCTCTGTCCATTTCAATGTGCGTGGAAGTAGGGACCCCCAGCAGGTTGTTGAAAATCGTTTGGAGAATCGATTGGAGGTCCTCTGGACCAGAAGACTCCGTGAGCCCCCGGATCCTAATGTTGTTGCAACGATTGCGATTGTCCAGATCTTCCAGATGGCGTTGCATGTCATGAAGCATATATCGATCGTCTGTTTGGTGGGATTGGATTCGGTGAACTGTGAGTTTAGTGGCTTGTAAGTCTTCATCTAGGTCTTCTACCTGTGTGGCCAGTTGGCGAAATTCCACCTGTAGGGTTTTAATTTTGCTGCGGCAGGCTTCTTTGACCTCAGAGATCAGCAATTTAAAGTCTGCTTTCGTGGGCAGTGAGTGGAGTTGTTCCCTCCAGGAGATTAGTTCATCTGCTGTAAGGATGGAGGGTATCTTAGGTAGAGGTTGGTGGTGGACCAGAGGCTGTGAAGGGGGGGCCCAGGGGTCAAACCACTCTCTTTGGTCCTCCAACTGTAATGGCGGTGCCGGGCTCATTTGCGGAGCAGGAGATGGAGTTGGGGGGTCCTCCATTGAGGCCCGTGGTGCTACCTTTGCGGGATCGGAGAGGTCTCTGTGGCTTTGGGGAGCCTGGGACAGAGGATGGGGTTAAAGTAGCTGGAGAGGCAGGCCGCCGCTGCGGCAGGGATTGTGAGCGGCCGTGATGGGGTGTGGGGGGCAATCCCCAGTGTTGAAAGGCAGGAGGGGTTCCCCGCAGGGATAAAGAGTCCTGGTCATGACTGGGGTTGTCAGAGAGTGGGGGGATCAGAGAAGGTCTCACCCGTGGTGCTGTTTGTCGCTCAGCATGCAGGCCGCAAGATGGCGGCGGGAGTTCTCCACGAGGGGATGAGGGAGGGATGCACATCATCGATGGATCCGAGGTTTTAATAGTGGGTTGGCTGCGGGTTATCATTCCACCAGGTGCAGTAGTGGTGGGAGCTTCCGTAGCTGTCTGATTCGCCCCCAGGCTGCAGAGTGTGGAAGAGAAGAGGGCTGTGAGGCACCCTGCTGCGCCATGTTGTCTTCCTCCTGCATGGCGGAATCCGGGAGCGGAGGGAAGTAAGACTGGATTGGGGGACCCCGTGAGTTGGAGCGTCCGGAGGTACCCCCTTGTCTTGGTGTCTTGCCGATCTGTTTCTTCCCATCAGAGTGAAGCTGTGTCCCTAGAAAGCTTGGTTTCAAAGCAGGTCCGTGAGGAGCGATGTGATCACACGTCCATCTAGGTCAACGTCCGGCCAGGTCCCCCCAAAAGTGCTAATTTTAAAGGCTTATATGCATGGTATTGTCATAAAAAGTGTTTGGGGACCTGGGTCCTGCCCCAGGGGACATGGATCAATGCAAAACAATTTTTAAAAACGTCCATTTTTTCGGGAGCAGTGATTTTAATAATGCTTAAAGTGAAACAATAAAAGTGTAATATTCCTTTAAATTTCGTACCTGGGGGGTGTCTATAGTATGCCTGTAAAGGGGCGCATGTTTCCCGTGTTTAGAACAGTCTGACAGCAAAATTACATTTCAAAGGAAAATCATGGTGGATGCGGAGCAGCCCGAGAAGAAGAAGGGAAGAAGACGCAGCAGGGGAAGATGCCAGACGAGAACACCGGAGGAAGAACCAGAAGAACCAGAAGAAGAAGAAGATGGAGGGCCTGGTATGGAATTTAGGGGGACCCCCCACGTCATTTTTTTTTTAAATTTTGGTTCGGGGTTCCCCTGTGGGGAATTCCCATGCCGTTTTTATCAATGAACTTTTATGTGTATTGTCGGACCAGCAATTCATTAATAGCCGCGAGTAGTTTTAAATGACTTTTTTTCCTTTGAAATGTCATTTTGCTGTCAGACTGTTCTAAACACGGGAAACATGTGCCCCTTTACAGGCATACTATAGACACCCCCCAGGTATGAAATTTAAAGGAATATTACACTTTTAGTGTTTCACTTTAAGCATTATTAAAATCACTGCTCCCAAAAAAAACGGCCGTTTTAAAAACTTTTTTTTGCATTGATCCATGTCTCCTGGGGCAGGGCCCAGGTACCCAAACACTTTTTATGACAATAACTTGCATATAAGCCTTTAAAATTAGCACTTTTGATTATTCATGTTCGTGCCCCATAGACTTTAATGGTGTTCGTGTGCTCGAACAAATTTTTTGCCTGTTCGCATGTTCTGGTGCGAACCGAGCAGGGGGGTGTTCGGCTCATCCCTACTTATGATTATGGAACCAGTCCAGTATTCGAGTAAGCATCGCTGCCTTATGGTACAACAAAGCGTCTGGGGCTACAGCTCCCCCTCTCACTTTCGGAAGAGATAACATTCTGTATCAAATTCTATAATCCCTGAACGTCTGCGCAATCTTAGAAGGTGAGGAGATTGATTCTCCATGCGGTCCTTGGATATGGGAGATGAAAGTAGAGGATACTTTTGGGTGCAGGGAGTGGGCCAGTGGCCTGCCACATTTGTCTTGGAATTTATATTGGTGGAAAGTGAGCTTGTCCGTGAATGTACACATGGAGATCTCATACAGACCTCTGAGATGTGATCGGCATTGGAAACCTCTATGAGCATTTCGATTGTTGGGGAACGCTTATGGTCAGTTTCCAGGTTTCTGAGCTAATTGAATAAAGGTTCCATGTAACAATGCCTTCAGTGCCTCCCATTGGATGGGAAACGACGTGGTATCTTGTGCGTGGTCCCCAAAAAAGTTAGAGATTGTTTCCAAGACACGTGTAATACAGTCTGAGTTAGCTATGGCGGCACAGTAGTATAGTGGTTAGTATTCTCACCTAACAGTAAAAAGGGTAGCTGGTTCGAAACCCAACCACGACACTACCTGCCTGGAGTTTGCATGTTCTCCCTGTGCCTCCGTGGGTTTCCTATGGGTACTCCGGTTTCCTCCCACACTCCAAAGACTTGCTGGTAGGTTAATTGACTTCTGTCCAAAATTGGCCTTGGTATATGGGTGTGAGTTGGGGACCTTGGATTGTGGGCTCTTTGAGGGTAGGGACTGATGTGAGTGTGTGATGTATGGAGCGCTGTGTATATTGTCGGCGCTATATGGGTACCTTAAATAAAAATAATATTAATAGATGAGCATCTTAATGAAACACAATGTACAGGGATAGGGACAATTGTAGACACGCACCCACACTCACTCAGGTTGAACTGGATGGACTGGTGTCTTTATTCAACCTTACCAACTATGTAACTATGTAGCTAGCAACGAGTCTTTCAAGCGCCATGTCCACACCTTCACAGGGGTGGAGGGGAGTGAGAAGATCAAGTATATAGGGGAGTGGTCTGACTAGATCATAGAGTCTATTTCGTACTCAGGAGACCAGTCCAGACATCTGTGGTCACTCAAAAAATAGTCAATGCGACTATAGGTCTGATGTACCTGATAAAAGTGCGTGTAGTTACGAGCCTTAGGGTACAGTACCCTCCAAACGTCTACAAGGTGCAAGTCATATAGTGCGCATTTCAAGGCCCTCAATTTGGAGAATGAAATACATGACCTTGAGGTGGAGGAGTCCAATAGTGGCTCCAGGGGGGTATTAAAATCCCCACCTAGGATGAGCCTACCCTCCATGAACTCAGAGATAGAATCTGATGGAACTTGGTTGACATTTGGTAAGTAAATGTTAGCTATCGTAAATTTAACTCCCCACAGCAAGAATTTCACAAAGACGTACCTTCCCGGAGAGATGATCAAGCAGTTCAATGGGGAGAGCTTTGTGAAAAGCCACAGATACTCCCTTAGTTTTCTGGGATGGATTAGTACTATGGAACCATCTGTTGGAGCAAGGGGTGGAGGCAGATTGAAAGTGTGTCTCCTGTAAGAGGAGTACGTTAACTTGGCTTTTATGCATTTGATATAGGATTTGTCCATGTTTAGAGGCTACATTGAGTACATTTAGATTGTATGAACACAGTTTTAGTCAAGGGTGAGAAATTACCGTATAGGCCATGGTGGAGCGAGGAGAAGAAAAGAAAATTTGAAAGTCTCAGAAAAAGAGGGGGAAGGCGTATGGGGAAGAAATGGAAAAGGGGAAGTGAGCGAGTGGAAGGAGTTACAAAAAGGGAAGAGGAATGGAAGAAGGCTGGACAGAGGACACCTGGGAAAGGTGTCTCAAAAAAAAAAAAATCTAAAGTGTCTGCAGTAGCAAGACACTCCGTGAAATATCATGTGCTAGGCACAAATTGTGCCAAACCTATTTGGGGAGGGAGGGAGGGAGGTCGGAATCAGGAGGTCTGAGTTGTGAACCTGACAACATAGCAGGCATATATAACGTACATGTATCACACCCATCTATCGTAGTATATTGATTACCTATAATTTTAGGTTACAAAAGAACATAGCATATATCTTAATCAGTGTTTGAAAAAACCCTTGAATACCCATGTTCAGTCAGCTATCATCACAAGCAATAGTATGCATTACAAGAATTTCAAAAATATGATGTAACATTAAGGAATTCAACTAGTTTTATGGTACAGGGTCAGTTAGGCCCGGGACTGAGAGGAGACCAAGAAGCCCAGAACAGGCGATAAGGCAGTTTCTGAGGGACTCCAAGTCAGTCAGCAAGTCAACGGGCCCGAAGAAACGGAAAGGCACATTGGCTACAAGAACTACCCCGGGAACTTAGTGGTGGGCTCCATTCGGGCCGGGCCACATCCCGATTAAGAGAATCATAAGGTTCTGGAGAATTAGGTAACAGAGGAAGGTTTCTTAAGGAAACAATTCTCCTAGTATTAAATTTGGTCTTGGTATGGCCCATGTGTGGAAAAGTATACAAATAGGGCCAGGACGGTCCGGTGTCAAATGGAGCCCCCAAGCATTAATAAAGAGCAGCAACATTGTCAACATCTAATCTACATCCCTTTTAGGTGCATCAGTCCAAGTAAGGGCAACACAAAAACCCCCTGAGTTCAGCAAACTTCTATACAGTCCCTGTAAACTGAATGGTATGATTAGCATGAATTCATAAGAGGGCAAATAGAGAACATAGTACCAAGGCAAACCTGACCAAGTCCCTTAATGAAAACTGTGGATTGTAAGGTGTAAACTCACTGTAAAACATTAGACAGAGAGAACAAGTAACAGTTCTGGCTCACGTGTGGAGCCAAATCAGTCATCCGGCGACGTTGGATGCCTTGCTCTAGGACCAAAAGAAGCAGATCCAGATCTCGGACGTCTGCGACAGAAGAGAGAGCCTGATGGTCGTTGACGGTCTTCTGGAGGGTCCAGCCAGTTCGGAATGCTGATAGGGTCTTGTACAAGGAAGGTGAAGAAGGCAGGAAGTTGGTCAGGATCCGACAGAACAAACTTACAATTATCATCTCGGGTTACTTTGATGCTGAAAGGATGGCCCCAGGCGTAGGTAGCCCCAGCCTGATGGACCAAATCCAACAGCCGGCGGACCACCCGTCTCATGTATAAGGTGTTGTCGTAGAGGTCCGGATAGAGGTGTATTGTAGATCCATCAAATTCCACAGGACCCGAACGCCAGGCCTTATGCATAATCTCTTCCTTGAAGGTATAGTAATGGACCCGGCATAGGACATTGTGAGGGCAGTCGCTGCGGTCTCCCCCCATGCCTCCCACTCTATGCACTCTGTCCAGTTCAATAGGGGATGTAACCTCCCTGCCCAGGACCTGGTTGAGGATAGAGATGACAGTGGGTTTTAGATCAGTGCCTGAGGTTAATTCCGGGACTCCCTATATCCTAATGTTGTTCCCGCGGCTCCTGTTTTCACTGTCCTCTAAGTGGAGTTGGTGCTGCTGCAAACGGGATAGATGTGTCATGGTTGCAGATTTGAGGGCAACACTACGAGCTGTATGGTCATCTTGGGTAGTAGCCAGAGTGGATACAGCGGTCTCCGTTGTTGAAACCCGGTGTTGGAGGGCTTGAAGTTCTACATGCAGGGAGGCTTCCATCTTGGAGGCCCAGGATTCAAAATCAGCCCTAATTCTGGTGTATTTCCTTATTGCTGCTGTTATTTAAAGGAAAAATGTTTGAACCCAGGGTGGCAGAGGTGGCAGAGGACTCACAGAGTCAGGGCAACCAGGGGGTATTTATTTATCTGGTGACCCTCAAGAGGGCAGCACTACAAAAGCTTAAGGTATTTTAGCTAATCTTTAGGCCTGAAATTTTAACATGTGTGTCAAAAAACACAAGGATGACTCTGGTAGTGAAAAGAGTTAATGGGCTATCAATTTTTATCTTTTTTTTTTTTTTTTTTTTTTACTGAAGTTCTACTTTATTATATGAGCATGTAATTGGTACTTACATTTAATCAATTCAGTTCTAGATAAGAAATAATATATGAATTCAATTCTATGTACCCTAATACGATGTCACTGTGCACACGTATAAGACTGCATGCATGTAAAGTTAATGTGTTTGTGTAAAGTCATTATTTCTTAGTACAACATCGATGTGTCTAAATGCAGATATGATTTTTCCCGCCACACATCAATACAGACTTTCAAGCTGCCTCTCTGGTATTGAACATTATTCTTGGGCCTTTGTAAATAGAGTACTATAGGAAGTTCTGATGAAGAGGGATTGTTTAGCCCCCAAAGTGCTTTGGCCACCTTTTACTTTTCTGTAGTCTAAATTTTATAAGCAATATAGGTTTCTGGACTCTTAAGACAACTGGCTTTTTTTGTTGATTTAACTTGGGCTTTTCAGTGGTGGTCTTTTGGCCCTTTGGGGAACCTTACTTTGTGGTAGAGCTGCTGGAGTATAGTCATCAAGCCTAACTATCTTAGTTCAGCGCCTCATCTACTTGATCTTAGACCTAAAAACAGGCTTTGTCAAACTATGCAGTGCCACCCATTTAGTGCAATAAACAAATGTGTCATTGTATTGTGATTCTCGCCCCATGCAGTGTCACTTTATACTCACTAGGGATGAGCCGAACACCCCCCGGTTCGGTTTGCACCAGAACCTCCGAACGGACCGAAAATTTGCATGAACGTTAGAAGCCCATTGACGTCTATGGGACTCGAACGTTCGAAATCAAAAGTGCTCATTTTAAAGGCTAATTTGCATGGTATTGTCCTAAAAAGGGTTTGGGGACCCGGGTCCTGCCCCAGGGGAGATGTATCAATGCAAAAAAACCTTTTAAAAACGGACCTTTTTTTTGGGAGCAGTGATTTTAATGATGCTTAAAGTAAAAAAAAAAAAGTGAAATATTCCTTTAAATATTGTACCTGGGGTGTGTCTATAGTATGCCTGTAAAGTGACGCGTGTTTCCCGTTTTTAGAACAGTCCCTGCACAAAATGTCATTTTTAAAGGAAAAAATCTCATTTAAAACTGCGGTTTAATGTAATGTCGGGTCCTGGCAATATGGATGAAAATCAGTGAGACAAATGGCATGGGTACCCCCCAGTCCATTACCAGGCCCTTTGGGTCTTGTATGGATATTAAGGGGAACCCCTCACCCAAATTAAAATAAGGAAAGGTGTGGGGCCACCAGGCCCTATATACTCTGAACAGCAGTATACAGGCGGTGCAAACAAGACGGGGACTGTAGGTTTGTTGTTAAGTAGAATCTGTTTGTAATTTTGAACGGGTACATTTTTAACGTGTTTAGCTCCAGCCAAAAAATCTTTTTTAAGCTTTTTGGAAAACATAGGGAAGGGTTATCACCCCTGTGACATTTGTTTTGCTGTCTGTCCTCCTCTTCAGAAGATTTCACCTCACTTTTTGTCCCAATGACAAATGTTTTTTGAAAATTTGGGGTTTTTTGTGGAACAAGGATTGGAAAGCATCAGTGGAAAGGAGAATGTTTTTCCCATATTAACTCTTACAGGAGAGAATTTCCCTTCCTAGGGGTAGATTTCATCTCACTTCCTGTTGTCTCCTTCCGTTTGCAAGTAGGAGTCGTTTGTAAGTTAGATGTTTGAAAGTAGGGGCATGCCCTATATACTCAGCAGAAATTTGGGCCTTAGGTGTTGTTGTGGCCACAACACTGTAAGCCCTCACAGGGCCCTGCTGTGAAATATTAGATCAAGAATTGTAATTACATGCCCCTGTTGAACAAGGTCAGAAAAATTGGGCCTTTGGTGGTGGTGGTGCTGGTGCCACAACACTGTAAGTCCTCACTCGCTCTTGGTGGGTGCAGAAATGGGCCCTGCTGTGAAATATTAGATCAAGAATTGTAATTACATGCCCCTGTTGAACAAGGGCAGAAAAATTGGGCCTTTGGTGGTGGTGGTGGTGGTGCTGGTGCCACAACACTGTAAGTCCTCACTCGCTCTTGGTGGGTGCAGAAATGGGCCCTGCTGTGAAATATTAGATCAAGAATTGTAATTACATGCCCCTGTTGAACAGGGGCTGAAAAATTAGGCCTTAGGCACTGGTGCCACAACACTGCAACCCCTCACAGACACTCTAGTTGGAACGCAGGAACGAGCCCTGCTGCAAAGTATTGCATCAAAAATTGTAATTACACGGCCCTGTTAAACAGGGGCAGAAAAATTGGGCCTTAGGCACTGGTGCTGGTGCCACAACACTGCAACCCCTCACAGATACTCTAGTTGGAACGCAGAAATGAGCCCTGCTGCAAAGTATTGCATCAAAAATTGTAATTACACGGCCCTGTTAAACAGGGGCAGAAAAATTGGGCCTTAGGCACTGGTGCTGGTGCCACAACACTGCAACCCCTCACAGATACTCTAGTTGGAACGCAGAAATTAGCCCTGCTGCAAAGTATTGCATCAAAAATTGTAATTACACGCCCCTGTTAAACAGGGGCTGAAAAATTGGGCCTTAGGCACTGGTGGTGGCGCCCAGAACCAAAAATGTTCTTACAAGCTATCAGCGTGATCATTGAGGAGGAAGAGGATAATTACTCAGGGATAGTCACTCAGCATCAGCATAGGCAGTCTTTGAAGGGATCTGAGATTTCAAAAAAAATTATTCGGTTACATCAGCATCAGGTGCTTGGTAGCTGGTGGTGATCCAAGACTGATTCATTTTTATGAAGGTCAGTCGATCAACCGAGTCAGTGGACAGACGCACCCTGTGATCGGTTACAAAGCCTCCAGCAGCACTGAATGTGCGTTCCGAAAGATGCAGGACAGGCCAGTAGCTCAATTGCATACTGTGCAAACTCTGGCCAGTGATCCATCCTCAAGACCCAGTAACCCAGAGGATTTTCGGTGGGAAAGGTGTCCAAGTCAGATCTTGCCCCTAGGTATTCCTGCACCATGTAAAACAGACGCTGGCGATGGTTGCTGGAACCGATCATACCTTGGGGCTGCGGACCAAAAAATTGTCTGAACGCATCGGTCAGACGGCCACCTTCTCCACCGCTCCTTCTTTGACTGACCGAAGCCTCAGCAACACGTTGTCCAGAAACAGGAGTTTGTAACCTCCCAGTCTCTGGGAACGCATTGCACAGACCTTTCTGCAAGGCCTCCCGAAGATGTTTCATCCTCTGCTCCCTCTGCGATGGCAAGATAAGGTCCGCAACCTTACCCTTGTAACGTCGATCAAGGAGGGTTGCCAGCCAGTATTGGTCCTTCTCCTTAATACCACGAATACGAGGATCCTTACGCAGGCTTTGTAGGATCAGGGAGGCCATACAGCGTAGGTTTGCTGAGGCATTTGGTCCGGAGTCCTCTGGGTCACTAAGGACAACATGGTCCGCAACCACCTCCTCCCAGCCACGTACAAGTCCATGTGTTTCTTGGGACTGATCTCTTAAAGACTGCTGCTGATGCTGAGTGCCAGGCTCCACCTCCATACTGACACAATCTTCCTCCTCCTCCTCGTCCTCCTCGTCCTCTTCCTGTGTGATCGGCGGGCACGCAGGAACACTGTCTGGATAAAGGGGGCCTTGAGAGCTAAGGAAGTCCTCCTCTTCCTGCCTCTGTTCTGCCTCAAGTGCCCTGTCCATTATTCCACGCAGCGTTTGCTCCAACAGGTGGACAAGGGGGACAGTGTCACTGATGCATGCACTGTCACTGCTCACCATCCTCGTGGCCTCCTCAAATGGTGACAGGACAGTGCATGCATCCCTGATCATGGCCCACTGGCGTGGAGAAAAAAACAAGCTCCCCTGACCCTGTCCTGGTGCCATAGTTGCACAGGCACTCATTGATGGCCCTCTGCTGTGTGTGCAGCCGCTGCAGCATGGCCAACGTTGAGTTACACCTGGTGGGCATGTCACAGATTAGGCGGTTCTTGGGCAGGTTAAACTCCTTTTGGAGGTCTGCCAGCTGAGCACTGGCATTATATGACCGGCGGAAATGCACACAGACTTTCCTGGCCTGCCTCAGGACATCCTGTAAGCCCGGGTACCTGCCCAAGAATCTCTGCACCACCAATTTAAGGACGTGAGCCAAACAGGGCACATGGGTCATTTGTCCCTGTCAGAGGACAGAGAGGAGGTTGGTGCCATTGTCGCAAACCACCATTCCTGCCTTAAGTTGGCGTGGCGTCAACCACCTCTGAACCTGCCCCTGCAGAGCTGACATAACCTCTGCCCCAGTGTGGCTCCTGTCCCCCAAGCACACCAGCTCAAGCACCGCATGGCATCTTTTGGCCTGCGTACTTGCGTAGCCCCTTGAACGGCTACGGAGCACCGCTGGTTCCGAGGACAAAGCACAGGAAGAGCCCATGGAGGAAGAAGAAGAGGAGGTGTGTCACAATCATTAGCATTTTGGAGGCATGGTGGCGGAACAACCTCCAACACTACTGCACCTTGTCCTGCATCCTTCCCAGCTGCCAGCAGAGTCACCCAATGCGCCGTGAAACTTAGGTAACGTCCCTGTCCATGCCTGCTGGACCATGAGTCAGCGGTAATATGCACCTTACCGCTGACCGCCCTGTCCAGCGAGGCATGGACATTGCCTTCCACATGCCGGTAGAGAGCAGGAATTGCCTTCTGTGAGAAAAAGTGGCGTTTGGGTACCTGACACTGAGGAACCGCACATTCCACAAACTCACGGAAGGGGGCAGAGTCTACCAACTGAAAAGGCAGCAGTTGAAGTGCTAGCAATTTTGCCAAGCTAGCATTCAACCGCTGGGCATGTGGATGGCTGGGAGCAAACTTCTTTCGGCGGTGCAGCAGCTGGGGCAGGGAAATTTGCCTGGTACAATCTGACGTCGGTGTACAAAAAGCAGATTGCCCACAAGTACTTGGCTGTGACACACCTAATTCTACACCTTCATTCCTCTCAGTGGAGGTCTCAGAGAGGACTGAAGGTATAGTGGGGTTGGAGATCTCAACTGATGAGAAGCAAGGAGAGGTCTTCTTTGTTCTTTGGTGTGGGTCTTTTAGATACGCTTGCCAACGAACTGCATGGCAGGTCAACATATGTCTGGTCAAGCATGTGGTACCCAAGCGGGAGATGTTTTGGCCACGCGAGATATGCTTGAGACATATGTTGCAAATAGCAGCGGTGCGATCTGATGCACTCGTCTCAAAAAAGGCCCACACCAAAAAACTTTTTGAATAACGCGCAGAGACTGCAGCGCCCTGCACATGTGGAGCTTTGGGGTGTGATGCAGTCAATGTGCTGCCCTTAGGCTGGCCCCTGGAGGGCATCCTGCCTCGTTGGTGATGTGCCGCCTCCTCCTCCTCTCTCCTATCAGGCACCCACGTTGAGTCAGTGACCTCATCATCCCCTTCCTCCTCATCACTGGAGCAAACCTGACAGTATGCTGCAGCAGGGGGAGCATGACTGCCAGATTGCTGTCCTTCTTGGGCACCCCCTCTGTCCGTGCTCATGTTACTGCCTTCATCGAGCTCAGTATCATCATCAGAGCCTTCCAAACACTGGGCATCCTCCTGGAGCATGTACCCAACACTGTGGTCAAACAGTTCGAGGGACTCCTCAGGAGGACATGGTGTGGCTAGGGAAGGAGTCACTGATGACATTGAGCCGAGGGAAGAGGCCGCTGCTTTGCCAGACAAAGTACCCTGGGCATGGGTGAGAGAGGATGAGGAGGAAGAGGACGGCTTGGTCATCCACTCGACCAAGTCTTCCGCATGTTGCGGCTCAACATGGCCAGCTGCCGAAAAAAAAGGCCAAGCGTGTCCCACGGCCACGTGCTGATGAGGATGCACCGTCTCCACGACCAGCACTAGACACAGCGCCTGCTTGCCCTCTCTTATTGGCTTGTGACTGTCTGCCTCTCCTTCTTGGCCTTCCAGACATACTAATGGCCTGTAGCTGCACTAAGCTGGGATATATATATATATATATATATATATATATATATATATATATATATATATATATATGTACTGATACTGCAGCTAGCAAAATCAACTGCCTGCCTGTAGTATGAGAACACCACCAACCTTCTACAGGTAGCTTTAGCTGAACACTGTGCAGAGCTCGCAAAAAACTAACTTGTAGCTTTTTTAGCTGCCTGTGGTAGTGATAGGATCAGGAAAACACCACCAACCTTCTACAGGTAGCTTTAGCTGAACACTGTGCAGAGCTCACAAAAAAATAACTTGTAGGTTTAGCTGAACACTGTGAGGAGGACGCACCACACTAACGTGTAGTTTTAGCTGAACACTGTGAGCAGGACGCACCACACTAACTTGTAGTTTTAGCTGAACACTGTGAGCAGGACGCACCCCACTAATTTGTAGTTTTAGCTGAACACTGTGAGCAGGACGCACCGCACTAACTTGTAGTTTTAGCTGAACACTGTGAGCAGGACGCACCCCACTAACTTGTAGTTTTAGCTGAACACTGTGAGCAGGACACACCGCACTAACTTGTAGTTTTAGCTGAGCACTGTATGCAGGACGCACCACACTAACTTGTAGCTTTAGATGAACACTGTGCAGAGGTCTCACTACACTAACTTGTAGTTTTAGCTGAACACTGTGAGCAGGATGCACTGCACTAACTTGTAGTTTTAGCTGAACACTGTGAGCAGGACGCATTGCACTAACTTGTAGCTTTAGATGAACACTGTGAGCAGGACGCACCGCACTAACTTGTAGTTTTAGCTGAACACTGTGAGCAGGATGCACTGCACTAACTTGTAGCTTTAGATGAACACTGTGCAGAGGTCTCACTACACTAACTTGTAGTTTTAGCTGAACACTGTGAGCAGGACGCACCCCACTAACTTGTAGTTTTAGCTGAACACTGTGAGCAGGACGCATTGCACTAACGTGTAGCTTTAGATGAACACTGTGCAGAGGTCTCACTACACTAACTTGTAGTTTTAGTTGAACACTGTGAGCAGGACGCACCGCACTAACTTGTAGTTTTAGCTGAACACTGTGAGCAGGACACACTGCACTAACTTGTAGTTTTAG
The DNA here is from genome assembly GCF_042186555.1 of Aquarana catesbeiana. Classification (NCBI taxonomy): domain Eukaryota; kingdom Metazoa; phylum Chordata; class Amphibia; order Anura; family Ranidae; genus Aquarana; species Aquarana catesbeiana. Next base: position 173,907,480 of record NC_133326.1, read on the forward strand.
CTGAACACTGTGAGCAGGACGCACCGCACTAACTTGTAGTTTTAGCTGAACACTGTGAGCAGGACGCACCGCACTAACTTGTAGTTTTAGCTGAACACTGTGAGCAGGACGCACTGCACTAACTTGTAGCTTTAGATGAACACTGTGCAGAGGTCTCACTACACTAACTTGTAGATTTAGCTGAACACTGTGAGCAGGACGCACTGCACTAACTTGTAATTTTAGCTGAACACTGTGAGCAGGACGCACTGCACTAACTTGTAGTTTTAGCTGAACACTGTGAGCAGGATGCACTGCACTAACTTGTAGCTTTAGATGAACAGTGTGCAGAGGTCTCACTACACTAACTTGTAGTTTTAGCTGAACACTGTGAGCAGTACGCACCGCACTAACTTGTAGTTTTAGCTGAACATTGTGAGCAGGACGCACCCCACTAACTTGTAGTTTTAGCTGAACACTGTGAGCAGGACGCACCGCACTAACTTGTAGTTTTAGCTGAACACTGTGAGCAGGACGCACTGCACTAACTTGTAGTTTTAGATGAACACTGTGCAGAGGTCTCACTACACTAACTTGTAGTTTTAGCTGAACACTGTGAGCAGGATGCACTGCACTAACTTGTAGTTTTAGCTGAACACTGTGAGCAGGACGCACTGCACTAACTTGTAGCTTTAGATGAACACTGTGCAGAGGTCTCACTACACTTAACTTGTAGTTTTAGCTGAACACTGTGAGCAGGACGCACCGCACTAACTTGTAGTTTTAGCTGAACACTGTGCAGAGGTCTCACTACACTAACTTGTAGTTTTTGCTGAACACTGTGAGCAGGACGCACCGCACTAACTTGTAGTTTTAGCTGAACACTGTGAGCAGGACGCACCGCACTAACTTGTAGTTTTAGCTGAACACTGTGAGCAGGATGCACCGCACTAACTTGTAGTTTTAGCTGAACACTGTGAGCAGGACGCACCGCACTAACTTGTAGTTTTAGCTGAACACTGTGAGCAGGACGCACTGCACTAACTTGTAGTTTTAGCTGAACACTGTGAGCAGGACACACTGCACTAACTTGTAGCTTTAGATGAACACTGTGCAGAGGTCTCACTACACTAACTTGTAGTTTTAGCTGAACACTGTGAGCAGGACGCACCGCACTAACTTGTAGTTTTAGCTGAACACTGTGAGCAGGACGCACCGCACTAACTTGTAGTTTTAGCTGAACACTGTGAGCAGGACGCACCGCACTAACTTGTAGTTTTAGCTGAACACTGTGAGCAGGACGCACCGCACTAACTTGTAGTTTTAGCTGAACACTGTGAGCAGGACGCACCCCACTAACTTGTAGTTTTAGCTGAACACTGTGAGCAGAACGCACCGCACTAACTTGTAGTTTTAGCTGAACACTGTGAGCAGGACGCACCCCACTAACTTGTAGTTTTAGCTGAACACTGTGAGCAGGACGCACTGCACTAACTTGTAGCTTTAGATGAACACTGTGCAGAGGTCTCACTACACTAACTTGTAGTTTTAGCTGAACACTGTGAGCAGGACGCACCCCACTAACTTGTAGTTTTAGCTGAACACTGTGAGCAGGACGCATTGCACTAACGTGTAGCTTTAGATGAACACTGTGCAGAGGTCTCACTACACTAACTTGTAGTTTTAGTTGAACACTGTGAGCAGGACGCACCGCACTAACTTGTAGTTTTAGCTGAACACTCTGAGCAGGACGCACTGCACTAACTTGTAGTTTTAGCTGAACACTGTGAGCAGGACGCACCGCACTAACTTGTAGTTTTAGCTGAACACTGTGAGCAGGACGCACCGCATTAACTTGTAGTTTTAGCTGAACACTGTGAGCAGGACGCACTGCACTAACTTGTAGCTTTAGATGAACACTGTGCAGAGGTCTCACTACACTAACTTGTAGATTTAGCTGAACACTGTGAGCAGGACGCACTGCACTAACTTGTAATTTTAGCTGAACACTGTGAGCAGGACGCATTGCACTAACTTGTAGTTTTAGCTGAACACTGTGAGCAGGATGCACTGCACTAACTTGTAGCTTTAGATGAACAGTGTGCAGAGGTCTCACTACACTAACTTGTAGTTTTAGCTGAACACTGTGAGCAGTACGCACCGCACTAACTTGTAGTTTTAGCTGAACATTGTGAGCAGGACGCACCCCACTAACTTGTAGTTTTAGCTGAACACTGTGAGCAGGACGCACCGCACTAACTTGTAGTTTTAGCTGAACACTGTGAGCAGGACGCACTGCACTAACTTGTAGTTTTAGATGAACACTGTGCAGAGGTCTCACTACACTAACTTGTAGTTTTAGCTGAACACTGTGAGCAGGATGCACTGCACTAACTTGTAGTTTTAGCTGAACACTGTGAGCAGGACGCACTGCACTAACTTGTAGCTTTAGATGAACACTGTGCAGAGGTCTCACTACACTTAACTTGTAGTTTTAGCTGAACACTGTGAGCAGGACGCACCGCACTAACTTGTAGTTTTAGCTGAACACTGTGCAGAGGTCTCACTACACTAACTTGTAGTTTTAGCTGAACACTGTGAGCAGAACGCACCGCACTAACTTGTAGTTTTAGCTGAACACTGTGAGCAGGACGCACCGCACTAACTTGTAGTTTTAGCTGAACACTGTGAGCAGGACGCACCGCACTAACTTGTAGTTTTAGCTGAACACTGTGAGCAGGACACACCGCACTAACTTGTAGTTTTAGCTGAACACTGTGAGCAGGACGCACTGCACTAACTTGTAGTTTTAGCTGAACACTGTGAGCAGGACACACTGCACTAACTTGTAGCTTTAGATGAACACTGTGCAGAGGTCTCACTACACTAACTTGTAGTTTTAGCTGAACACTGTGAGCAGGACGCACCGCACTAACTTGTAGTTTTAGCTGAACACTGTGAGCAGGACGCACCGCACTAACTTGTAGTTTTAGCTGAACACTGTGAGCAGGACGCACCGCACTAACTTGTAGTTTTAGCTGAACACTGTGAGCAGGACGCACCGCACTAACTTGTAGTTTTAGCTGAACACTGTGAGCAGGACGCACCCCACTAACTTGTAGTTTTAGCTGAACACTGTGAGCAGAACGCACCGCACTAACTTGTAGTTTTAGCTGAACACTGTGAGCAGGACGCACCCCACTAACTTGTAGTTTTAGCTGAACACTGTGAGCAGGACGCACCGCACTAACTTGTAGTTTTAGCTGAACACCGTGAGCAGGATGCACTGCACTAACTGTAAATAGTCTAGCTGCTTGACTGTGGTACTAATAGGATCAAAAGAACACCAGCAATTTTCTTCAGGTAGCTGTAAATACTGTAACAAGACAAGCCTGCCTGTCAGTAAGAAGATAATAGGAACGGATCTAGCTAAACTGAATACAGTGTATATATATATATATGCAACACCTGGGATGCATATATATATACACAATACACTGTAAGTGCAGCTAACTCACTGATTGTCCTGCCTAATCCATCTTACTCAAATGAAATGACACGGTCTCTCTGTCTATCTATCTCTCTTTCAACGCCGGAACACACACTACACAGGGCCGCCGTGAAGGCGGCCTTATATAGTGTGGGGCGTGTTCTAAACCCCCTGAGCCATACTTGGCCAAAGCCACCCTGGCTTTGGCCAATTACAGCTCTCTCTACTGACGGCGCTGTGATTGGCCAAGCATGCGGGTCATAGTGCATGCTTGGCCAATCATCAGCCAGCAATGCACTGCGATGCCGCAGTGAATTATGGGCCATGACGCGCCACACGAATTTGGCGCGAACGGCCCATATCGTTCGCAATTCGGTGAACGGGGAAACAGACGATGTTCGAGTCGAACATGGGTTTGACTCGAACACGAAGCTCATCCCTAATACTCACTCATTCATGAATTCACAATATACATTTTCTAAAACACTTTGTACTTCTTGCTGGATTCCAGATATGTGTTGGATAAATATGGACAGGGACAGACCTATGAGTAGAATACAGTATATTGGAACTGTTTTGCAACATCTTTGCAGGATGAACATGACATTGTAGGATTACAAGGAGTTGTATTTATAAAGCGGCTATTGACCAGTTTGCCAATTATTTACTTCTTGTTTCCTGACATTTGCCTTTCCCACCTGCCACAGATCTAAGTTAAAACAAACAAGCTGCTCAGGTTTACCTGCTATTAATAAATATGTCCCTGTTTGTTAACATGTATGCTACAACGTATTTCCGTTATAAATTGTGCATATATAATAGAACATTGTGAATTGAATTTGATCTTTTGCAATTTAAAAAAAAAATTAGGAAAAAAAGCATTCACATTCTTTGTTAATCTAATTTTATAGTGTAAAGATAAGAAATGCTTATTATTTAATTAGACTGGAGGCTTTTACATTTTTTCAGAATATAAAAACAAGTTCAGTTCATTTTAAAACCCTAGACAAATGCTGTCACTGGTGCTTTCCTCTCATTAAAACTAACAGTTCAATCTTTCATTTACCTTTCCTGGTCCCACAGTATATTCCAGGGTATAAAAAAAGTTTTCCTTTTCAATGAGCTCTAAATAGCAACAGAAAGGAATCATTTCTGTACTTATATTCCAACCACAGTCTGTGAGTCACTAGCACCAGTGTTTCCCTGTAATCACCCCCATCAGCCAGAAACACAACCTTTATTTTAAAGAAAATAGAGGAAACTACATTAAACTCTGGAAAAACGTTTCTATCTCTAAACTTTCTTAATATTAACCAGGAACATGTGCCAATATCTTTACAACTGTAGGTTCCAAATATAACAAGAGAACAAAAATTGTGTCTTTAAAACTTCCAGATGACTAAATTCTTCTTTTTTTTTTTCATTTATGATTTTTCAGGAGAGAAAAGGAAGAAATCTGTAATAACTTTGCATCTTGCCAAAACAATTTCACACATGCATTTCACAGCTGATATTCAAAAAAAAACAATATTAATATTCAGAGATTATTTTTAAATCCAGAACCAGTGCCATGTACAAGAAATCAGAAAATATTCATCTTGAACCTTTTGAATAGTGACAAATGATATCTTGTAGTCTGCACCTGCAAAGACAGATCCACACTTCATATGAAGATATGAAAGCTGGAACATTTCTAGTATGTTATAAATTAAAAGAATCCTTGTAAATAAGAAACATATTTTCTTGCTGGAAAACATAAGAAATGTTGGCTGATCTTTACATTGTATACACCACTTTGACTCATTTGCAGTATATTCCTGGATTAACCTAGGCAAGTTGCTTATTTCAATAGGCAGGAATGACATGTGGCAATGGTTAAAGAACAACCCATGAATACTTGATAAATTTTAAATTAATTTGCAAGTCCCCTGTTGGAAAATTGACCTGGCATTGTCGGAACCGTTACACTTACATCGATAAGCTTACATTGATGTCTTAAAGGTCAATGGTTTATAGCAGCCATAAACTTTAACCATTTGACCTCAAGAAGGTTTTACCCCCTTGATGACCAGAGAATTTTTTGCTATTTAGCACTGCGCTATGCAATTGAAATTCTTTTTTTTTTTTACACACTTGTCACTTTAATGAAATATTTCTCAAAATGCCTTGGATATATGTGGATATTTAGCCCAAAATACATTCTGCTACTTTTCCCAAGAAGGGGGATACCACATGTGTGAGACTTTTTGGGAGACTAGTAGCATATGGGGCCCTGACCACCAGGTTTTTAGGCTTGATTCACACCTATGCATTTTCAGTGCTTTTTGCATTTTGCAGAATTTAACTACAGAACTTGACCCATAGGAAATCATGGTAAATGGAATGTAGTGCAAATCTTCAAAATGCAAAAAGCACTAAAAATGCATAGGTGTGAATCCAGCCTTAAAGGGCATAATTTCCTCATTTCACTTCCGAACTACCTATCACAGTTTTGGAGTCCCTACAATGCAAGGACAGTTCAGACACCCTCCAAATGACTCCTATTCTTAAAGTAGACACCCCAAGGTATTTTCTGAGAGGCCTTTTTTACAGATCTCATTTTTTTGTCACAAGGTTTTGAAAAAAGAAAAAAAAATTGGCCCCCATTCGTGGCTAGACTCACCAAAAGTCTTACATATGTGGTGTCCTCATACCCAGTAGAAGTAGCAGAATGTGTTTTGGGGTGTAATTCCACATATACTTGTGGCATGTGTGAGAAATATCTCATTAACCGCTTGCCGACCGTCCGCCGCAGTTATACTGCGGCAGAATGGCACAGGCTGGCAAATCGCCATCATGGTACGCCAGGCGCGCGGCCAGCTGGGGGGCACATGTACACGCCCCTTCCGTGATGATCGGATTCGATCAGGAACCGATCAATCCCCAGGCCCAGGCCAATTAAATCTGGCCTGGACCTGGTGATCACTCCTGACGAATGATATCCTTCCCCTGTCTGTGTAACTGTAAACACTGACGGGAAGGGATGTCATCTCTCCTTGTGTCGATCTTTTCATTCCAGACTGAGAGGAGAGAGCATCTAAAAGAGTATCTAAAGAGCATCTAAAAGTGAGTTGCACCAACACTACACTGACACCAGGTCACGTAGGCACAAAATTCAACCCCCGATCACCCCCGATTACCCCCCCCCAGTTAACCCCCTTCACCACCTGTCACTGTGTCACCCAGTACAGCAATCTGATTTTTTTTTATCGCTATACTAGTGTCATCAGTGACACTAATCAGTGTTAGGGTAATTAGTATTAGGCTCAGACAGGTTTAGAGACCCCCCCAACCCCCCCAAATAAAGGTTTAACCCCTTGATCACCCCCTGTCACCTGTGATCACAGTATAAGTTTCACGGGTGACGCAGTGTAGCTAGATTTTTTTATAGGGCACCCGCCATATTTTACCCAATAAAGGTTTAACCCCCTAATCACCTGGTGGGTGATTGAAATTAGGTTTTAGCGTCAGATAGGGTCTGCATCGCCCCAGGCAGCGTCAGATTAGTGCCAGTACTGCTAACACCCACGCATGCAGCATACACCTCCCTTAGTAGTATAGTGTCTGAACGGATCGATATCTGATCTGATCAGATCTATACTAGCGTCCCCAACAGTTTGGGGTTCCCAAAAATGCAGTTTTAGCAGGATCAGCCCAGATACCTGCTAGCCCCTGCGTTTAGCTCCTCTGCCCAGCCCAGCCCACCCAAGTGCAGCATCAATTGATCACTGTCACTTACAAAACACAACACACATCCCTGCAACATTTGCAGAGTCAGGTCTGATCCCTGCGAACGCTAACAGTTTTTTGGTAGCGTTTGAATCAGTCGCTAACAGTCAGGAGATTTTTTACCTGTGAGTCTCACTATTGTACAAGTAAATTTAGAGGCTAAAATGTCAAATTGAAGGTACAGTAATGAAGAGGCCTACACGTTTCTGAGCATGACAGATAGTGAAGGGGAAGTCACTCATCTGTCAGATTCAGGCTCAGAATAAAAACCTGTAGACAGCAGCAGCACCCTGACAGATAGCTCTGATGACGGAGTTGTGGTCCCTGCCAAGGTCAGGCGTACCAGACCCCGATCTTCTTCTGCTGTAGTTGAAGTGCAAGAACCGCAGGTCCCTCATATGGAGCAGAGAGCCAGTACTAGTGCCACTATTCCTTCTGGTGAACTGGCAAGCACCAGCGGCCTAGTACATCCTGGTCATACATCCAGCACTGCAGTAACACTTGGCGATGTGGCGAGTCCCATAAGTGCAGTTCAAGCTGGCGAGGTGGCAAGCATGAGTAGTGTCCCCCTGCCACCAAGAAGAAGACAAAGACAGGCCCGTCAAGCCCATAGTGCCCTTCCTGCTGCATTCACCAATCCTAATTGGGAATCCACCACTTATGCAGCACCCGTACTTCCCCCATTCACTGGTCAACCTGGAGTTCAGGTGGAAATAGTTGATTTTACGTCACTTGATTTTTATTCACTGTTTTTCACCGAAGATCTCTATAGATCTATTGTGGACCAAAGCAATTTATATGCTGGTCAATTCATCGCTATTAATCCCCAGATGATCCTTGCCAGAGATTGGAGACCAATTACGGTCTCCAAATTTAAGACCTTCCTGGGCCTATCCATCCTCATGGGCATAACTAAAAAGAGTGAGTTGCGGTCATATTGGTCCACTGACCCAATTCACCATATGCCCGTGTTCTCTACCTCCATGACCAAGACACGATACAAGCAGATCTTGCGGTTCATGCATTTCAATGATAATGAACTCTGTCATCCTCAGGGTGACCCTGAATTTGATCGGCTCTACAAAATTCGGCCCATCATAAACCACTTCAACCAACGTTTTGCAGCCTTGTTTACTCCCCATCAAGTTGTCTGCGTTGTTTGTCCCTGATTAAGTTTTCTGGCCGCTTGTCATTCAAACAGTATTTGCCCAGCAAGATCAAGATGTATAAGCTCTGTGACAGGGCCACAGGCTATACATGTAGTTTTATGGTTTACGAGGGAAGAGATAGTTACGTAGAGCCGGAGAACTGCCCTGACTACATAGGGAGTGCTGGTAAGATTGTGTGGGACTTGGTGTCCCCCCTATTCGAAAAGGGGTACCACTTGTATGTGGACAATTATTACACAAGCGTGCCACTTTTTAGTTACTTGTTTCATCATCAAATTGGCGCATGTGGCACTGTGTGATTTAATCACCGGGGCTTTCCCCAGCAGCTTGAAGATTCCCGTCTTAGGCTGGGGGAGAGAGCCTGCTTGAGATGTAATAATTTGCTCGCTGTGAAGTGCAGGGATAATAAAAATGTTTTAGTTCTTTCCTCCCTTCACGCAGACACGACAGTCCAAATTCCTACGGTGACTGGTGTTGTGGAGAAACCCCTCTGTGTCCACGAATATAACCTCAATATGGGAGGGGTGGACCTCAACGACCAGTTGTTGGCACCATACCTCATTGCCCATAAGGCCAGACAATGGTATAAAAAAGTGTCTGTATACTTATTTCAATTGGCTTTGCTGAATGCTCATGTGCTATACAGAGCTTCAGGACGAACTGGATCCTTCCTTAAATTCCAGGAAAAGATCATAAGAGCCCTTCTGTTTCCAGACAGTGCTCTGGCCCAACTTCCCAATGCAAATGCAGTAAGCTGGCTGAATTAGAGGCATTTAACACAAGACCTCTCTGGTACCCTAAAGAACACCCCAAAGAAGATGTTGTGTCTGTAGAAAGCGCAGATTTAGGCGTGACACCCCTTTTTTTTTTTTCTTCCATATATTTATTGAAAGATTTTCATACAGATTATACATTATACCATTGGACATAGTATGTCGTGTAATGACATTCCAATTAGACAGTATAAGGAATACAGTTCAATTTGTGAGTTCAATAATTATAACATTTTACCAACCTTGGTTGGTTATAACTTTTATTTAACATATATCCATTGTGGATTCTAGACTATCAATGTTATTAACCGTAGTTTCGTAGTTTTTTAGTTGTAGACCTCTTCACTAGAGTCGCACCCCAAATGGGACCTTTAGTGCCACAGGAGTGAAGAGGCCCCTTCTATCATATGTTAATATTGATAAATATGTGCTAGTTAGAACTAGCTGTTGCATAGAACTTGTTTCTCTTGCCTATAGAAAGGTATTGCTCGGTCAAGAAGAGGAGGTGGGTATCAGTGTTTAGGTTAGTGGTTTGCGCAGTGTGCAGTCCAGTCAGTCCATGGTTGCCAGTTCTTGTGTGCTTTCGTCGCCTGGCCAGTGTGCATAGCTGTTATGATCTCGTAGCTGTAATGAAGGGCTACTAAGTCAATGACTTGGGTTATTGTCAGGGGATTGTCAGACTTCCATTGTCTGGTTATGTTTAGTCTTGCCGCCAGGAGGATGTGAGTGACCACTGGTCTGAATGAATGTGGGATTGATTCTATAGTTAGGTTAAGTATCGCTAATGCAGGGGAGGGGTGGATTTTAATTTGGGTTATGTGAGAGATTAAACTAAAAATTCTTTCCCAGTAGTTGTGGAGTTTAGTGCATGTCCAGAGTATATGCAGTATGTCGCTAGGAGAAGAATGACATCTCCAGCATATATTAGGGATTTTTGGGTTAAAGGTCGTAATTCTGGCTGGAGTGATGTACCAACGTAGTGTGATTTTCTGTGTGAGTTCCCACAGGGCCACGCATTTAGTGGCTTTGTATATAGTTTTGAGGGCAAGTTGCCATTGGTCTTCCGTATAGGGCTGATCTAAATCTTTTTCCCAATTTTGGTGGGGTTTTAGTTTAAGGAAGGTACTTTTGTTGTGGAGAGTGTTGTATAAGTAGGATATACCTCTGGTTTTAGTGGCTGTGTTGGTAAGGTATTCCCAGGTTTTAGGGTGGATATTGTAGAGGGGAGGGGTAGGGTTTTTAGATAGTGGTGTAGGCGCATGTAAGTGAATTTGTCTGATGCTGTTAGATTGAATTCGGATTGGAGTTGTGCGTATGATTTAATGTGGTTGTCATGTATTAGGTCTTGTATGAGAAGTATGCCTTTGGTGGTCCAAGTTGATAGAGAGATTTCTGGTAGCGTGTGATGTAGGGATTCCAAGGGGATGTGCCCTGGAGATGTGACGGGAATAGGGGTCAGTAAGGATACTGATTTCTTCCATGCGAGTGCCGAAGCTCTCATGGTCAGGGGAAACGCCTTTGGTATTATGGTTCCCAGTGGAATACTAAGTAACCAAGTTTTCAAGTTTGGTTGAGATAATGCGGAGCTTTCAATTTGTCCCCAAAGTGTAGTGGATTGTGATTGGAACCAGGAAGGTAATTGAGCTAGGATTGTCGCTAGGTAATAGTCCTCGAAGTCTATAGATCCTGTTCCACCGACTAGTTTATGTTTTACTAAGTTGTGTTGGGCACTCCTCGGTTTTTTCCCGCTCCATAAGTATTTGTTGAAAGTAGTTTTGAGAGATTTGAAGAAGGTGGTTGGCAGTGGTATAGGTAGGGTTCTAAAATGATAAAGTATTTGGGGGAGGCATATCATCTTAAATGCTGCAAGTCTGCCCGATCATGAGAGCTCGTGCTTTGCTATTTGTTGGGAAGTTGATTGAATTTGTTGTAAGAGTGGTATGTAGTTGCTCGAGTAAATTTTCTTAGTTTCTCTCGGGAGTTGAATGCCCAAGTATGATATGTCGGTTTCTGCCCATTTAAATGGGTATTGTAGTTGTAGGAGGTGTTTCATGGTGGTGTTTATGTTTATGTCTAATATGAATGATTTGGTCACATTAACCTTGTAATACGAAATCGAGCTAAACCAATTGAGGAGTTTTTGTCTTTCTGCCAGGGAGACAGTCGGATCTGTAAGGATTAATATTACATCGTCCGCGAATAAGCTTATTTTGTGGTGTGAGAGGCCTATACGCATGCCTGAGATGTTAGGGTGGGAGCGAACGTGTTCAGCCAGGGGTTCCATAAGCATGTTAAATATTAGAGGGGAGAGGGGACAGCCCTGGCGTGTGCCATTTGTGATGGGGAATGGGCGTGAGAGCATGCCTTCTGTGAACACTTGGGCTTCAGGGTTAGAGTACAATGCTAGGATGGCTGTTAGGATTCGTCCCTGGAATCCGAATTTGTGTAGGACTGCTTCTAGATAGGTCCAGTGAACTCTATCGAACGCCTTATCTGCATCTAGGGAAAGAAGCAGAGAAGGCGTTCCAGTGGATTCAGCATGGTGGATAAGGTCTAGCATTCTCCTGGTGGCATCTGAAGATTGTCTGCCTTTGGTAAAGCCAGTCTGATCTTGGTGTATGATAGTTGGCATAATTTCGTTTAGTCTGTTGGCAATGGTTTTGGAGTAAATTTTTAGGTCTAAGTTGAGTAAGGAGATCGGGCGAAAGTTTTGGGGGGCATCCGACTGTTTCCCTGGTTTTGGTATGGTTATTACAAGCGCTTTTAAGTATTCTTTCGAGAAGCTAGCAGAGGAAGCAGCGTGGTTAAAGAGATCTGTAAGGTATGGGATTAGTTGTTTGGAGAACACTTTGTAGTATTCCCCTGTTATCCCGTCTGGACCTGGTGCTTTGCCACTAGGCAATGAGTCAATAGTAGTCTTGATTTCCAGGTCGGTGAATGGTGCGTTCAGGGCGGTCAGTTGGTCGGTAGATAGTTTGGGCAGTTTGATTTTAGTGAGGAAGTTGTTAATGTCGTCTTGTGTGGGTTGGGGGGTATGGTGGTCATGTTTTAAGTTGTATAGGTCTTCATAGTAGGTGCTGAAAGCATCGGCAATGTCCTGGGGATTGGTCAATGGGGTGTTGGTGTGGGGGTGTTTAAGTAGTGTTATTCTAGCTTTATTTCATCTTCCTTTGAGTCTTTGGGCTAAAGTCTTCCCTGCCTTGTTGGAAGTAGAGTATGAAGATGCTTTAAATTTCCTTTGAAGGAATTCGTATGAGTGAAGGAGAAGGGTTTTCAGTTCCTGTCTTAGGGATAGTAGTTGGTTTGTAAGTGGGTTTTGAGGGTCACATTTGTGTTTCTTTTCTAGGTCCGCTATTTGGGCTGTTATTTTATCTATGCGCTGCGTCCTCTGTCGCTTATGTTGAGAGCTTAATTTAATGAGCATTCCCCTCATGTACGCTTTGTGAGCGCTCCACACCACGGCAGGGTCGGGTACCGATCCCTTATTCAACGAGAAAAATTCTGAAATGTGTTCTGAAATTTCTGGTGTGTATTTATTATTTTGAATTATGGAGTTGTTTAGCCTCCATAGGAATGTATTATGTTGAAGATTGTGATCTTGGATGGTAATTGAGGTGGGTGCGTGGTCCGACCATGCCATGGTGTGGATTACAGACTGAGATATTTTTTGAAAGATACGTTTATCAGCCAGAAACAAATCAATTCTGGAGTAAGAACCATGTCTGGGGGAAAAAAAGGTGAAGTCACGTTCGGCGCCATGGTGGCAGCGCCAGACATCATACAGGTCATGGGTTTGTATGAACGCTTTTAGAGGCGATTCACGTCTCTTTGCTGAAGCGGTGGAGTCCAGGGACACATCTGGGACCAGGTTGAAGTCCCCACACACAATTGTGTGGCCTTTTTGGATGGGTTTTAATGTACGGATAATCTTGCGTAGGAATCTCAATTGGTGAGTATTCAGAGCGTATAGGTTGATGATGGTGTAGGTTGCTCTATTAATGGTACAGATAAGGATGATGAAGCGTCCTTCGGGGTCTGGGACTATTTCTAAGAGTTGGAAGTCTATGGTATCTTTGACGGCTATCATGACCCCTCTGGTCTTGGTAGAATGAGTTGCGTGGAATATGTTTGGAAAGTGACGATTTTTACACAGGGGAGTGTTGGGAGCTAGTAGGTGGGTTTCTTGGACGCAAATGATGTCACTCTGGAGATCTTTGACGGTTTTCCATAGTGAGTGGCGTTTGGCTGGATGATTCAGCCCGTTGACGTTGAGTGAAAGGATGTTAAACGGCATCTTGTGGGTGTGGGTGTGGTGTAAGCTTCTAGTAACACTTACAGTTAGGCGATCTCGTGATGAGCTGGTTTTTTGTTTTCCCGGTCGATGTGATGGGTAGGGTGCGGTATGGAAGTCCGAGAGTCAGTTCAGCTGGGTCCCGTATACAAGAGCGGTGAGCGTTGTATCTGGCTGGCCAGGGGGCCAAGGTGAGGATGGACTAGTAGACTGCAAATAGAGCAATACGTTAGGTAGCAAGGCAGTTATAAACAAATAGAGATCATGTGTACTTTGGGTAACAATGAAAATTTTGAGAGAGCTCTGTGTTGTGAGCTGGTGAGTTAGCTTGCTAGCAGAGAGGTGGTGGATATAGCGTTGCAAGAGAGAAAAAAAAAAAAACTTTGTAAGAAAAAAGAACAAAAAATAGAAAAACAAACAGAGGGGGTGCTGAGCACCTGTGGACCTCTGTATTGGGGTACAAAGAGTCACTACCACGGGTAGCAGAAGACTGTAGTGGAGGATAGCCATAGCACAGGGGAACTGTTGTTGCTATTATTGGCTTTGTTGTATTTGTAAGTTTTCACTTGGTGTTTTGATCTAGTTGTCTGCGGGGAGAGGATGAAATTCTGTTATGCTGAGCAGGATTAGGTGGTTCTGGGTTTATGCCCCAGGTATGGAGTAGCTTCAGGCCTTTTTCTAGTTCCCCAATTGCGTGGGTTTGACCGTTGCGGACAATGAGAATGGTGGCTGGGTATCGCCATTTGTATTGCAGCTTGTGATTTTGTAGGCCTTTGGTGATTGGGTTCAAATGGCGCCTCATTTGGAGGGTATATTTTGAGAGATCAGGGAATAGCTGAATTCCCGTGTAAGGTGCTGGTAATGGCGATTTAGCCCTGAGTCCCATGAGCAGTTTTTCTTTGATGTGGTAAAAGTGAACCCTCATCAGGACATCTCTGGGGACTGAGGCAGCTAGATGGGATGGTTTAGCAATTCTATGAATTCTGTCTACGATGACGTCTCTCGGGGAGGCCTCAGGGAGAACTAAGTGTATCAGTTCTTTTGCCTAGCGTGGCAGATCTGCGGGTAGTATGGACTCGGGGACCCCCCTCAGTTTAACATTGTTCCTGCGAGATCTGTCTTCTAAGTCGGCCAGCTTGGCACGCATCCATGTCTGTTCCTCTCTAACAGCTTCAAAGGCTTCAATGGTGTCATTCACTGTGGAGGTGCAGGCATGTATTCCTCTCTCAGCGTTTGTCACTCTATCATCCAGAGAGTGGATGTCAGTAGTGATCTTGTGGAAGAGGGATGATAGATCTGTCATGAGGGAGGTCTGCAGGGATATGAGCATATCCTTGAGCGTTGTGTCCATGACCGGCTGCCCTGAGGTGGGGAAGGAGGCCATAGAGGATTGTAAGGCCTGGTCTAGTGAGTACTGGGTGGGAGCCTGGGCCTCAATTTGCGAGTACCGCGACCGTTGCGGCATCGCATCTATCCTCATTTTTGCCTTTGCTGGGCTGCCTAGGTTGGGATCCCCTTCTGGGGTATGGGGGAGATTATCCACGGTACCTGTATCCTGAGGATCATCTGTCTCATCATCCGGCAGGTCCGTGTAAGCTGTGGACGGCGCGGCCTGGCCGGCGCCATCTTGGATTTTCCATCCCGCCGGCTTGTAAGCAAATTCGGTGAGTTTTTGTGGTATGTGGTCTGTAAATCTCTTCCTGGAAGACATCCTTGTTGTCCCCTGACTGTGAGGAGTGTGGATGGGTAGGTTTGATTCGTTTTTTGCAGCCGATGTCGTTGGATTCTGTCCCCTGGCTCAGAGCTGTGGAATTAAGCGTCCATCTGCTATCCCGGCTGGCCACGCCCCTGCGTGACACCCCTTTGATTGTCCCTCCTGTCCTGACCAACCTGGTCTTTGCATTGGTGACTGTTTCAAATGCTATCACACACTAGTTGAGTATTAGCGTAGGGTACAGCATCACACAGTCATAGGCACACGTACCCAGGGTCTCGGGTTCTCGAAAGATATGATAGCCATCATATTTTGAGGGACCCTAATCTGCAATGTTCAGTTTATAGTTTTTTTTAATTTTTATAAAAGTGAAAACAGTAAAAAAAAACACACACACACACACACACAAAAACACAAAAAAAAATAATAAAAAAGCCAAAAATAGTTGTGGTTGTATTTTTTCTTCTCTCTCTCTCTCTATTGTTCTCTCTCTTATGTTCACTCTCTACTGTCTGCTCTACTGTTCGCTCACTATTGTTCTATATCTATCAATTTTGCTGTTTTATTTTTACTATGTTTTATTGTATTTGCTTTGCTGGTATGGTGTTATACTGTAATGTTTGTTTTATTGTTAACTATCATTTGCTTGGCAGGTACGCCATTCAGCTGCAGCATGGATTTATTTATCTTGACAGCAACAGCGTTTGCTATCACGATACATAAAGCCATGACTCCAGCACTGCAGGAGGTGATTTCACCACCACAGTTAAAAAAAAGAGCATATATGCCGAAGCATGGGGGCAGCAGGGGTGGATGATACTCCTAGCTTTTGGGGCGGATGCCCCCATGCTTTGGCATGTATTTTTTAGGCCATTCAGCTGCAGCACTGATTTATTTATTTTGACAGCGACAACGTTTGCTCCCACGATACATAAAGCCGTGACTCCAGCACTGTAGGAGGTGATTTCACCACCACAGTTAAAAACAAAATGGTGCATGTATGCCCATCATTAGAAGTGGGTGGATGAAGAGAGGTATTCTAATGGTGGTCATACCCACCGATCAATCTCCGATCAATTTTTCCTTTCTTTCTTCATTTTCAAAAACAAATGAGAGCTGCAAAATACTCACCATGCCTCTCAGGAAACAGCTTGGGGTGTCTACTTTGCAAAATGGGGTCATTTGGGGGGGGTTTTGTAACATCTTGGCATTTTATGGCCTTCAAAACTGTGATAGGTAGTGAGGAGTGAAATCAAAAAGTTACGCCCTTAGAAATCCTGAAGGTGGTGATTGGTTTTCGGGGCCCCGTACGCGGCTAGGCTTCCAAAAAGTCCCACACATGTGGTATCACCGTACCCAGGAGAAGCAGCAAAATGTATTTTGGGGGTGCAATTCCACATATAACCATGTCATGTGTGAGCAATATATCATTTAGTGACAACTTTTTGTAAAAAAAAAAAATGTTTTGTCATTATCCAATCACTTGGGACAAAAAAATTAAATATTCAATGGGCTCAACATGCCTCTCAGCAATTTCCTTGGGGTGTCTACTTTCCATAATGGGGTCATTTGGGGGGGTTTGTACTGCCCTGCCATTTTAGCACCTCAAGAAATGAGATAGGCAGTCATAAACTAAAAGCTGTGTAAATTCCAGAAAATGTACCCTAGTTTGTAGACGCTACAACTTTTGCGCAAACCAATAAATATATGCTTATTGACATTTTTTTACCAAAGACATGTGGCTGAATACATTTTGGCCTAAATGTATGACTAAAATTGAGTTTATTGGATTTTTCTTATAACAAAAAGTAGAAAATATCTTTTTTTTTTTTTTCAAAATTTTCGGTCTTTTTCCATTTAAATAAAAAAATAAAAATCACAGAGGCAATCAAATACCATCAAAAGAAAGCTCTTTTTGTGGGGAAAAAAGGATGCAAATTTTGTTTGGGTACAACATTGCATGACTGCACAATTACCAGTTAAAGCAGCGCAGTACAAAATTGTAAAAAGTCCTCTGTTCTTTAGGCAGCCAAATGGTCCACGGCTTAAGTGGTTAAAGTGACAACTTTGTGTAAAAAAAAATATTTTTTTTGTCAGTTTCCAAAAACTTGTGGCAAAAAATAAAATCTTCCATGGACTCAGCATGCCTCTCAGCAAATACCTAGGAGTGTCTAATTTCCAAAAAGAGGTCATTTGGGGGTCATTTGATGCAGAGGCTAGGTTGGCCAGGACAGGTGGGACAAAAAAAATGAGTATGGCACCTCATTCCACGTTTGCTACAGATAAAATATCTTATTTGAGGTGTCCTTTGGGTTGGTATACCAGGAGGGACATCTGGAAAATGCCTCTCATGCAGCTGGCTAACTGCATCTGTATGTATTTTACTAAATTTCTTTGGTAAACATAACCCAAATTGGTGTATATTATTTAGTCTGTGTGAAAGTTAGAGTCTACAAACTATGGTATACATAACTGAAAATTGATCAGTCCTGATGTATTGGTGGCCTATTTCATTTCCTGAGGCCCTTAAAATTCTAGGACATTATAAATACCCCCCCCCACACCCCCAGATGACCCATTTTTTAAAGTAGTCAGACCAAGGTATTTAGTAAGAGGCGTGACAAGTTTTTTTTCAGTTGTAATTTATTTTCACAATTTTTTTTTTACATACTGTCACCA
Organism: Aquarana catesbeiana; assembly: GCF_042186555.1. Classification (NCBI taxonomy): domain Eukaryota; kingdom Metazoa; phylum Chordata; class Amphibia; order Anura; family Ranidae; genus Aquarana; species Aquarana catesbeiana. The sequence continues at coordinate 173,925,343 of NC_133326.1, forward strand.
ATGTAGTAGAGCATCATCATATGACTGGTGTGGTGGTGATCAGGGATACTGACTGGTGACAGTTTAAAATTATATATTTTTTTATGTTTTATTCAATTTTTTTTTACTTTTTTTTCTTTTTTAACTTTTTTTTTTTTTTTTTTTACTATTTTTTACATACTGTCATCAGAGTGATTCAGTGTTACCATAGTGACACTGTACTACCACTGGGGGAGGGGGGGGGGTATCTTTTTTTTTTTTTTTTTTTTTCTAGGTCCACATCTTATCTGTTAGCCAGAGTTCATTAATTAGTCTCAGTTTTCCACATGCCTTTCTTTTATACATAGTTGGGTGATGCTAGAGGCTCTCTTTTTCACTCTCTATGCCATGAGAACCTGCTGCTGGCTGAAAAGGCTGACTGTTTATAGAACAATAAATAGGTACCAGAGCTGCCAGTTGGTTTTGGGGAACCCATTAGGGGGCATGACAGGTTTTTGTAATGGAATGTATGAGTGTATAAAGGACTTGGTGAGTGTACAAGGGACAGCAACTTCTTCAGCACTACCATGGAGAACGGAGTAGGCATATATATCATCACTATTATACAAGTAATTGCATACAATTTACAGTACAGAAATACATAAAAAGAAAGTGCAGCACTGGATGTAGTGCCAAAGTGAATAAATGTGAAATTATACACATATAAATTAGTTGAACCAAGAATTGTTCTTTAGATCAATACATTAACCTATAATAGTGAAGAAACTAACAAGTGATAATAACTGGTAGAGGTTTTACACCATACAAAGCGTGTAAGTAATGAAACACACAAAAATATAAAATTAAATTAAAGTTCATAGATAGGATGAATTTTGAGGGAACAAATCCACAGATAAAGACGTGAAGAGTTTTGAAGCTGTATGATCCACCGCTTATATAGCCCGTCACCAGATGATAAGGATTGAAGGCTTACCAGAAAGCCTGCGACCGCCCTTATTCAGGGGGGTCAAAACAGGCTCAGTAGTGGAGGAGAGACTCCTGGGGATGTCCCAAAATGGGATCCATGAACTGTTCAGCCGATCTCCTTCTAGGGCAGCTAGTTTACAGCAACGACGGCACCAATCCAAAGGAAATACTCACAGGAACGCTTCCAATCCTTCCTTCCCATAAAATCAAGCGATGTAGACCACAAACCCCAAAAAAGAGAAAAAGGGGACTCCAGTAGTGTAGACAAACTTTAACCATTTAGGTTTATTAAAAAATCAAGTTTAAAAGCAATTTCCAGCAAGGAAAAAATTATAGAAATCCTTTGCCGTTTAAAATAAGATCGGCGTTGCTGTAAACTAGCTGCCCTAGAAGAAGATCAGCTGAACATTTCACGGATCCCATTTTGGGACATCCCCAGGAGTCTCTCCTCCACTACTGAGCCTGTTTTGACCCCCCTGAATAAGGGCGGTCACAGGCTTTCTGGTAAGCCTTCAATCCTTATCATCTGGTGACGGGCTATATAAGCGGTGGATCATACAGCTTCAAAACTCTTCACGTCTTTATCTGTGGATTTGTTCCCTCAAAATTCATCCTATCTATGAACTTTAATTTAATTTTATATTTTTGTGTGTTTCATTACTTACACGCTTTGTATGGTGTAAAACCTCTACCAGTTATTATCACTTGTTAGTTTCTTCACTATTATAGGTTAATGTATTGATCTAAAGAACAATTCTTGGTTCAACTAATTTATATGTGTATAATTTCACATTTATTCACTTTGGCACTACATCCAGCGCTGCACTTTCTTTTTTGTTATATTTCTGTATGTGCCCTTGTATTGGGGTTACAGTGCTGAGCTACAGGATTTCCCTCACGGGTTTTTTCACTTATTTGTATCACTAATTTTGTTTAGCACCTAGCGCAAAACTTTTTTCTTTTATTTTTCTTTTATAGTACAGAAATACATAACAGCCTTCAGTATCCACTGCTGACTAAAATTCCTGTAAATCTAACAATCTAACGATTTATGCACAAGCACATTCACATTGCTGGAGTAGGCTGTGTGAGTAGAGTGGTATATGTGTCCAATCCAGTAGTATCTCAAATAGCACAAAGTGTCTCCTGTAAGGTGTGTTACCTGCAGCCCAATATTTGCTATGTGACATTTACAGAGGACGGAGTTCACCATCGCTCTTTTCAATGGGTTATTCAGGCCCCTGATGCTCCATGTTACTATTGGTGTGTCATCCATGATTTAGCTTAGATAGGCAGAAGCCAAGGAGACTGGAAGCCAACAACAGCTGCGCGCTCTGTGATCAGTGAGTCTATGAGACTCGCCTGACTACAGATCGGTGTAAGGGGTCGATCCTGCCCCCTTACCACGTGATCAGCTGTCAGCCAATGACAGCTGATCATGTGATGTCAACAGATGATCACTGGCGGCCGTGAGAGGGACATCAGTCCCAATTATGGCGAGCTGCTGCAGATCCTTAGTGCCCACCTGTGCCCCCTGCCAGTGCCACCTAGCAATAGGCAGCAGTGCCGCCTACCAGTGCCCACCAGCGCCACCTATCAGTGCCCACAGTGCCACCCATCAGTGCCCACAGTGCCACCTATCAGTGTCCACAATCAGTGCCTCAACAACAGTGCTGCACATCAGTGCCACCTATCAGTGCCCATCAGTGTCACCTACGAGTGCCCATAAGTGCCCATGAGTGCCCATCAGTGCCGCCTATCAGTGCTCCCCATAAGTGCCCATCAGTGCCGCCCATCAGTGCCACCCATCAGTGCCACCCATCAGGGCCCATCAGTGGTCATCAGTGCCACCTTATCTGTGCCCATCAGTACCGCCTTATCTGTCCCCATCAGTGCCGCCTTATCTGTGCCTATCAGTGCTGCCTTAACTGTACCTATCAGTGCTGCCTTAACTGTGCCTATCCATGCCCATCTGTGCAGCCTATCAGTGCCCACCAGTGCTGCCTCATCAGCACATATCAATGAAGGAGAAAAATTACCTGTTTGCAACATTTTATAACAAACTATGAAACATGATTTTTTTTTCAAAATTTTCCATCTTTTTTGTTTGTTTAGCAAAAAATAAAAATCCCAGCTGTGACTAAATACCACCAAAAGAAAGCTCTATTTGTGGGAAAAAAAATGATAAAAATTTCATTTAGGTACAGTGTTGTATGACTGCGCAATTGTCATTCAAAGTGCGTCAGCGCTGAAAGCTGAAAATTGGTCTGGGCAGGAGGGGGTTTAAGTGCCCAGTAAGCAAGTGCTTAAAAAAAAAGTGTCTCACAATGTCCACCCATCTTCAATCACGCCGCCCGACGGACCCAAAAACTAGAAAAAAAACTGAAAAAACTCTGCCTCCATGGGAGGGGCCACCCGTAGATGTCCAAGGTTGTAATGCTGCACAATGAACATCTGTGGCCTTGTGTATCAAAAAGGCAGGCTGATCCACTTGCTGGTACACAATTTGTGGACATTTTGCCAAGTCCCACCTTGAAAAACCCAGAAGGCACCCCAGGATGCCTAGGCACCCTGGTGAAAAAGGCTGCTCTAGAGGACACATTGACAATTTGGTGATTATTATCTAAGTTTTTCTTGAGTATAAAATTATCCAAACTGATCCCTTTTCAGAACAGTGCCCAAATTCAAACCTATATAAGTGACTTGGCACTCATACCCTGAGTTATTGACTCTTGATTAAAAGTAACAGATAACTTACTTGGTAGATGTCATATTTGACAAAACCATGGACAAAGTATTAATGAAACAAGAAGAGGAGGAAGAATCTCCATAAAATTGTGAATTTTGGTGATATCCAGAAATGGATGTAGAAACTTATGGCTGAAAGGCTAATCCTTCTGTATTCAAGATTTTAGAAAAAAAATAGGAATCTGTATTCAAGATTTCAGAAAGAAAAAACGTAGATGATAGCGAATGTTCCTCATTTTGTGTGGCAGTGTTATTGCATAGTGTAAAATCAGTGATTTCACCTCTTATGCTTTTCTTACAGTACATGTATTTCCAGTCTGAGTATTTTTTTTCACATATACTCTTACTAATTTCTGAACTTGAAGTATATGATGAACTTTCTGATTCTGTGTCTTCTGTGCTTATGTTTGTAAGTGGGGTTTTTTGCTTAATAAAATTCCTGGGATTAAAGTTTGCCCCCAGTTGTGCACCCTTTCCACTTCCTATAATCTTTCTCAAACTTGGACTTCTTAGTTTTGAAAATGTCTTTATCTTTTATACATTGTACAAAATTGAGGAGAGCCCTTTTTTTTTAAAGATATGTAGGGGACTTACTCACATATTCCAAATTCTGTAAATCTTTCTGCATATCTGCCTCCAATATGCTAATCTGTTTATAATGACCACATTACATTTTTGTCACTTGTTTACTACAGTTTTCCAATTTGTCCTTCCAAATAGATTTTAAATTGTCACTAGTATGTGGAATATGTAGAAAGACCTGAACACGTAGTCCAAAAGAGCAGACTTTTTTAATATATATTTTTCATTAAACGTAATGTTCAACTATAGTTTAGACTTCTTATTATACAGTATTTGCAATGAAGAAATGACCTTGTAACCAACCATTCTGAGCCGTTATTTATGCTTGTCCTATATACCACAGGTCTGTATTTTAGTTATAATTGCAGTCCCATCAAGAACATTTGCTTTATTGAAAATCTGACTTTTACCAGACTGCCTCACTGAGGTGTATAAATAAGATCTGTTTCCTGTCCAAATTTGAATGTTAAGGGATCATCTTCTAAATTCTGACAGTTGTGACACCTTCAGATGTTCTGCTGGACCATAGCATGATTTATTATACTGCCTAGTAATCCCATGGCAATTGATTATCTTTGGTTTAAAGAAAAAAGATTCACTGATCATTTGGGAATATTGCTTGTAAAAGGAAACCTGAAAGCAATTAAACAAAACAAAGTCTAATGTAGCCTTTTTAGCTGCCATCACTTCAAAGTCAACAAATTATGTAGCAACAATGTATCAATATGACACTGTCAGCCTGTATATCAGAAATAAAGTTACATGTCTTATTATAACATATAATACCATAATAAAAGCATTTCTACTGGTTACTAATCCATAGAATTGGTCAGCCCTATTGTAAAAGTATCCTTTGTAGTATTCTTGACAGTCCAAATGACCTTAAATGCTAAGTTCACCTTTGTTCGCTTTTTTTTTTTCTAAATTCCAGCTCCCTTATGTACCAATATAGCATTATTGTATTTATTTTGCAAAAATAAAACTACTTTCCATTTTATCTACACACGCTTACCTCACTTTGTGGCTGTTTAAAAACACTTCTCCATTACTTCTGCCTCACTTCCTGGACAGACTATATGTCATTAATGTCAAAAATCAGGTATAAAGAAAATCCGCCCACTCCTACACCCAAAAACGCTGCGCTGATGGAAAATAAAGCCTGAATCTAAGCTGCTGCTTAAATAATAACAACCATAAATGAAAAATTTGATTCACCACAATCTCGCCCCAAGTGAACTCAAATTAGCAGCGCTAAAGTGAACCCTAATCAAGAAATGACATATAGTAAAGAGTGATGAAACAAACAATCAAACAATGATATAATCATATCATCACTCCTCCCTATTATTGTGCATCAAATAATATGATCAAAAAATTCACAAATAAAGTGTGTAAAACCATTTATGTGAATAACATATCTGTGCACATAAAAAATTAAATATACAATTAAAAATATATATAAATATGTGTAAACCAATGTGAATCAGTCCACAAATATAAAAAAGTGTCCACAAAAAGTCCAAATATAATATTGTTCCGTGACGTGATACAGTGCAGGTCTTCAATTCTTCCACCGCACCTCTGTGACTGTGAATCCACTCCCCTTAGGTAAATAAACTCACCAGCTCCTTTTTCCCACACTCTCGTGTCAGGGCCACCAAGCTTTTATCCCACACAGCAAGGGGAAATGAATGATCTCCAATGGTACACCTTTACATATTCAGAGTGTGGTGCCAAAGAGCTCTCTCCGCATGAAAAAAAGAAAATAGTCCAATAGTGCAATAGCGTAATAATATTTATTAAAATAACACACTCCTCCACCATTAAACTCACATCTTTAAAATTCACTGCAAGCCCAAAAATAACACAGCACTGCAAGCTGTCACAGCATAAACTCCAATCCGTAAAACCAGTGTATGGTGGTCGCGGCGGACCCAGGTACTGCGCTCTCAAAATACCCGTCTCACCCGATCCCTGGTGTTAATAGGACCCACTTCCGCACTTCCTCGTATGGCGCTCCCCGTCACAGCGTCCTACGTCACAAGCGTTCGATTGCTGTGTAGCCACGCCCCGACATGTTTCGTCATGAAGACTTAATCATGGGATTGGCTACACGGCACGGCAATCATTCTTTTATATCCTCAGCTCCCAATCCGATCGGAAGTCACATTACTGCGCCTGCACGCTCCCTGTGTCCCCGCTCGCACCATTTAACACTGTTACAATACAGCGGAGCACATAAAATGCCATTGAGCATCACATTACTAAAAAATATCAGAGCATTACATCCTATAATATTGCTCCCATTATTGCTACCAATATTAATGCTATTTAGATTGAGGATTTATCCTCCACACTCTAATAAAAAGTGGGCTAATTCTCCCATATATAAATTAAACTACATTAAAACTCAGGGTCATCACTCCCTTGAGCAAGCGGTTAAATATAGAATATAAGTAAGTTACAAATAAAGTAAAATTATACATCCATTAATACTACCCTATCATCGAACAGATACACAACATTAACCCAGCAAATACCTTAATGTTACCCTTGAGCAGAATACATATTTCCCCTAAAGTGCTATGCTTAGCTAAACCTTCATCCAAAAATATAAACACAAATAGACCCCACTACGTCATCAACATAATAAACATAAATAATAAATGAATATTGAGAAAAAAAAATGAATAAATAAAAAATGTAAAATAATAAATAATAAATAAAATAAAATAAAAATAAAAATAAACAAAAATAAAAGTAAAAATAATAATAAAATAAAATTAAAATAAAATAAAATTAAATTAAAATAAAATAAAATAAATAAAATAAATAAAATACAATAAATATTAATACATTTAATAATCATTGATGAAGCAGTTAAGGTCCAGTTCTATGTTTAGGCCCCTCGGAAAAAGACACTTAAGCAGGAAAATCCATCGAGTCTCACGTTGGGATAAATCCCTCACCCGATTTGAGCCTCTCCAGGTAGGATAAACTATATCAATCCCACAAAACTGGAGAAGACTAGGATCCTGATCATGTTTCTCTTTGAAATGGAGGGACACACTGTGATATTTAAATCCATTTCTAATATTGGACATATGTTCAGAGATCCGCACCCTTAGAAGTCGCTTGGTGCGCCCAACATAAAACAAGCCACAGGGGCACCACATTAGATACACCACATACGATGAGTTGCATGTAATGAACTCTCTTATTTCGAAGGTTTCATTTTCATAATTGGTGATACTCTTCATTCCTCTATTAATAGTTCTAGTTGTTCTGCAACATATACACTTCCTACATGGGAAGAAGCCATTTAAATCTATCTTTATAGACGGGCGCCCCGGTGGGTCAAGAATTTTTCTCACCACCCTATGTCCAAAACTGGGAGCCCTTCTGTAAATGAACTTAGGGAGTTCAGGCAGAACTTCCCCCAAATGGCGATCCCTACAAAGAATATACCAATATTTCTTAAAAATATCTTCGATTTCTTTGTATTGGCAATGATAATTCGAGACAAATCCCCACTGGTGTTCATTGGAGGTGCGTATTTCTTTTTCTTTGCTTTGTAAGCACTCTTCCCTTGGAATGTTAGCCACCTGCTCTATAACCCTATTAAGAGATCCTTCAGAGTATCCCTTTTGCATGAACCTCTCCTTTAATATATTAGCCTGTATATAGTATTTTTCCTGTTCTGAACAGTTCCGACGGATCCTCAACATTTGGCCCTTTGGAATATTTTTTATCCAAGCCGGATGGTGACCACTTCGGATGGAAAAAAAACTGTTTCGATCAGTCGGTTTGAAAAATACATAAGTGCCTAGAGAGTTCCCTCTTTTCTCAATAGTTACATCCAAGAAGTTGACACTCATGTCACTCACTTGAGCCTCCAATCTAATGTTGTTCCCATTAGTGTTTAGATAGCTCAAAAATTCATCCAAAGATTCCCTAGACCCCTCCCAGATAAATAGGAGGTCGTCTATGAACCTTCGATAAAGTCTGAGTTGGGGTAGTCTTTTACTAAATATGTATCTGTCTTCCCACTCTGCCATAAACAGGTTGGCGAGGCTGGGAGCATATCTGGCTCCCATAGCCACGCCAACCTGCTGAGAAAAAAAAATGACCATTCCACCAAAAATAATTGTGCGACATGCAGAAGGTCAAGGCCTGGCCTAAAAAACGCTTCTGTATGTCAGGAATGTCATCTCTCCTACTTAATACCCAATTCAGTGACAGGGATGGATCCTTGTGTTGGATAATCGTGTAGAGGGAGGCTACATCGGCCATGACCAAATAGTTCTCGGCCGTGGGATTAAGACAGACCTCACTCAAATGTTGGAGGAGATCGGAGGTGTCTTTAAGGTACGCCCTAGTGATTTTCACACTGGGTTGGATAAATTTATCTAGATATTCCCTGAGCCGTGCCGTTACCGATCCTATCCCATTCACGATAGGACGTGCCGGGGGTAATTTGGCATCCTTGTGGATTTTAGGTAACGTGTAGATTACTGGAATCCTACACGCGCTCGGAACCAGATATCTCTTTTCTCTCCCATTCAGGGCACCTATAGCATATCCCCATTCTACCAATAGGCTGAGTTGGTCTCTATATCTCTCCGTAGGGTCACTAATGAGTCTCTCATATGTTGAGCGGTCCCCTAGCATATTAGTGAGTTGTTCCTGATAAAAGGTCTTATCCATGATAACAACCCCCCCTCCCTTATCAGCTGGGCGTACAATAATATTATTCCTTTTTTCCAAGGATCAAATTCCCTCCTCAATATATTTTGGGTTGACATTTTCTTTCACAGTTAACTGTTCTATATCGCTCAGCACCAGATTTTTAAATACCTCTATACAATGATTGCTAGAGTTTTGGGGATTAAATACGGACTTATTCCTTAAGCCACTATCCACTTTCCTCACAGATGATACAACATCACTCCTGGCGGCTAGTGGGTGGCTCAAGAAATATTTTTTAATGTTCAGAGTCCGTATAAGTTTATGTGTATCAATATACACTTCAAATTTATTAAGCATTTTTTTAGGTGCGCATTTAAGACCCAAATTCAATATGTTCTGCTCTTTTGGATTTAATTTCACCTTGCTTAAATTATATATGCCAGTTTTTATGTATCCCTCATTCTTTTTCTTGGATTGTCGATGTTGTCCTGCTCGACATCCCCTTCGTTTCTTGGTGGTGGTCCCATTCCCCTGTTCACATATTGCTGTGGGCCGTTCCTCCCTCCCCTGTTGTTTATCGGGTGATTCTTTCCTCTCGGTTTCCCCCCTCCCCGCTATTGCACTATTGGACTATTTTCTTTTTTTCATGTGGAGAGAGCTCTTTGGCACCACACTCTGAATATGTAAAGGTGTACCATTGGAGATCATTCATTTCCCCTTGCTGTGTGGGATAAAAGCTTGGTGGCCCTGACACGAGAGTGTGGGCAAAAGGAGCTGATGAGTTTATTTACCTAAGGGGAGTGGATTCACAGTCACAGAGGTGCGGTGGAAGAATTGTTTTAAGTGAAGACTATACATCATCACACAGAAAGGAGTTGACCAGCTGACCTCATTAGCACACACCCTGCATCATCCACCCACCTCCAGGTGCACGTTTTTTAAATGAAATGCAATCAATCAGTGATCACCCTTCTCACTAAATACACAGGCATCTCTTTTTTTCCCTACCCTAACTTTAAATTTGCATAGATCGTTCATTTGGCACATTTAAGTGTGCAGGAGATGAGAGATGAGATAACAGCCTATGTGGATATAGCTGTAGTATTGGAAACAGGAGCGGTGTGTCCTGGGTTCTGTAAGGTTTATCATACACTATACAATCTGATTGTACAATTTTCTTTAGATCTACCATCAACTATGTATTGATGGGCCTGTCCGAATGGATACAGAATTCATGGATATATAGGTGGGTACTCCTAATCCAAAGTTCTGGTACATCTATAGGAAATTGTACAGAGGTTTTACAATCAGATTGTATAGTGTAGTGCAGAGTGGCTGTGAACCTCCTATTTTCGGGTCCCCCACCTGTGCTCCTGGCCCCTTCCCTCTGTCCAGTGCCTCATGGGAAGCACTGCTGCTGCTTCCATTGACACAGACAACAGGACTCGGCTTCGCCTCCCTCTCCCTCATCACTGGCTTTGAATGACAGCACTGGGAGTCAATGGCTCATGGTGCCCCAGCAAAGCCAACAAGACCCGGAAGTGAGGGGAGAGAAGAGCAGCAGATGTGCATGGTGCTGGATAGAATGAGGGCTCAGGTAAGTAAAAGGGGGGGTGAGGCGGGATGCTGACACCTAAAAAATTTCTAACTTAATGCAAGGACTGCATTAAGGTAAAAAATGTTTAGGCTTTACAACCACTTTGAGCCCCATTCACACCAGTGCAACTTGTCATTTGACTTGACAGGTCCAAACCGCATGACAAGTCACCGCACCGATTTGAAAAACATGTTCCTGTACTATTTTTGGTGATTTCAGGTGCAAATTGCATAGACATTTGTGCATGAACGTGCACAGATATCAGCCAAGTCGCCCCTGAATTTGCACTGACATGTGGCTTTGAAATTATGTGTTTTCAAGTAAAGTCACACAATTTCAAAGTCAGATTCGGTGTAAACGGGGGTTTATAATAAATAGTATATAGCTACCTTGTTACATCATATTTTTCAGTTACAGGTTCATTCTGGTTAAGATATCATTGTATAACTCACAACAATGTTAGATCAAAGTGTTTGTTACTCCAACATTTCATACTCCGGATATGTGCCTATTGTACCATGTACTTGTATGAAAAAGTACCCTGTACTCTTTGTAATGCTTCCTTTGTGTTAAATCTCTGGTGTTCCTGCCAGTCCCCCTGCTTTCCTATTAAAAACTGACCACACCAAATATTAGAGCACACTGTGGTCAGTTCTCTAGTAATGCTGGGAACTCAGCCTGCTCTCCTCCATTGATCAAACTTTCCTGACATGCCCCCCTCCCCCCTGTACAGCCTTTTACTGGGAAGATCAATATACTGTTGCTTCTCCTCCCCCAGCTCTTATGCAGCTGAGAGCAGAGGTAATTGTGATTTCTTAAAAAAAAAAAAGAGAAAAAGGGTATTTATAAATTTTTCTTTTTTTATCGGTATACAAATGTTTTGCCCTTCACTTCTATTTCAAACTGAATGTGTAGCTCCATTTAGAGCCAAAGTAGGATTGCTTTAACAACAAACTCTACTTTAATTGAGAAAATAATTCCCTCTGGATGATCTATGTACATAACAAGGATTTTATCAAATTTTGTAGCAGATTCCTACCTGTTTCTGTTCTTAAAGAGGTACAGTTAAGTTTTTAAAATAAAGTAAAAGTACACTTTTTTTTTCTAAATTCGATCTCCTACCTATATGTACCAATATACTGTTAGTGTACTTCTTTTGCAGAATTAAAAAAGCTTTCTATTTATCTTACACACCTCTTATCTCTGTGTACAGCTAACTAGATGAAAAAACATCTCCGTTACTTTCTGGACAGACCTTGGGACTTGACACAGGAAGGAGTTTGCCAGCTGACCTCATTAGCACACATCCTGCATAATCTACCCTTCTACTCCAGCCAATCACTACCATCCCTCATCAGGTGCACGTTTATCCGATGCAATAAGTGAATACTGTTCTCACTAAGGCTGGATTCACACCTATGCATTTTTAGTGCTTTTTGCATTTTGCAGATTTGCACTATAGTCCATTAAACATGGTTTCCTATGGAACACATTCTGTAGTGCAAATCTGCATAATGCAAAAAGCACAAAAAATGCATAGGTGTGAATCCAGCCTTATGCTGCGTACACACGATCGGAAATGCAACCAGCACAACTCAGATGAGAGCTTTTTGTCGGAAAATGCGACAGTGTCTATGCTCTATCGCTCTTTTGCTGGCGGAATTCCAGCCAGCAAAAGATTGATAGCATGTTCTCTATTTTTTGGTCGGGAAAAGTTCCTATCTGAAAATGCGTTCGGATAGGAACTGAGTCTGTATGCAATTCGAACGCACAAAAAATCGTGCATGCACGGAAACAATTTGACGCATGCTCTTAAGCATTGAACTTCATTTTCTCGGCTCGTCATAGTGCTGTACGTCACCGCGTTCTTGACGGTCAAAAGTTCTGAGAACTTTTGTGTGACCGTGTGTAAGCAAGGCAAGCTTGAGCGAAATTCCGTCGGAAAAACCATCCCAGTTAGGCCTGATTCACACCTTTGCAGGTTGCAGTTTGCATACTCAAGATGCATTTTGAGTTTTTCAATACATGTTTTTGATCCATTGAAGTCTATGGAACCAAAATCCAGAAAAACTACCCTGGCCCTTTCCATAGAATGCAAAGATGTGAACTACATACATAGGAAACCATGTTAAATGGACTGTAGTGTGTTTCTGCAAAACTGAAAATGCACTAAAAAATGCATAGGTGTGAACAGGCCCTTAATACACAGACAGTGATCATTCATTTGGTAGAGTGTGGAGGAGCTAAGCAATCATATAACAGCCTATCTGGATAGAGCTGTAATATTGAAAACAGAAGACGTATGTCCTGGGTTCTGTAGAGCTCACCATACACATATACAATCAAAATGTACACTCTTCTTTAGATTTACCATCAACTATGTAGTGCAAGGGCCTGCCTGAAGATGAACTTATCCTTTAAAAAAAAGGAGTGTGTAAGATAAATAGAAAGTGTCAGGATCACTTAAGTGCTCCTGTTCCTCATTCCAGCATCCTGGTTTTGGCTATTGCATTTTCCCTGTCTGTGTCCACTGCAAGGTGATTGATATGGTCAGTCACCTGTTATAAGCAAGCAAAATGCACTGTCCCTTGCTTGTGATAGAGAGTGATATCTGGGTTGTTCCTGATCAAGCCCCCTGTTTGTCTGCCCTGTTTTGTTAGTTTGGATTTTCCTTTGTATGACCTGGATCGGATATTGGACTTTTCCCTGAACTCAGCCTGCTTTTTACCTGGACTGTCATAGTACCACGCTATCTGTCTTTTAACTGCAACTGGTCTGTTTGTTTGCTTAGTTCGCATCTGCCCTGGCGTGGTGGCTAGGCACTATAGCATTGTGGTCCTGAGGGCAACCAAGTACCGGTAGGCCTGCTTGCCTTAAAGTGGTTGTAAACCCACATGGAAAAAAAAAAAAAAGAGACCTGCAAGACAGAGGCATAATGAGCTAGTATGCATAGCATACTAGCTCATTATATAATACTCACCTGAGATCGAAGCCCCCGCTGTGGTGCCCATACACAGCACCGACCGGCGACATTTCTCCCCGGAGTTACTTCCGGGTATTGCGGCTGCAGTGCTGTGATTGGCCGGAGCTGCGATGACGTCACACCCACACATGCGTGCGGGAGCTGCCAGCAACAGCACACTCACTGAAGTAAACGGCACGTACGTGCCATTGCTTCGGTGTGCATGTGCCGATGACGTCGGCACATGCAGATACAGGAGATATCTCCTAAACCGTGCAGGTTTAGGAGATATCCGGGGCAGCTACAAGTAAGCCTTATTATAGGCTTACCTGTAGTAAAAAGTGAATTGTAAGGGTTTGCAATCACTTTAAGGGAAAGGGGGCTGCTTTAGGTAAAGCACACAGTAGCCAGCTATAGTGTCTGACCACCTGTGTTGGGGTAGACGTGATATTATCACAAGCTTTTAACAAAAAAAAATTCTGTCAAGATGGACTCTACACAGGCTCATTTATTTGCTGAGGAAATTTCTGAAACAAACACGCCAAAATTTCTAAAAATGTACACGCCAAATCCAAAAACTGTCTGTGCATGTAAATGCTCCTCTAGCAGTAACACAGAAGCCAGAGCCCAAATTTAACCCACCTGGTCATTCTTCTGGTGACTCCCATGTGTTTTCCAACTTTAAAAATAGTTGTATGCAATATTTTAAGCTTAATCCACACTCCTCTGGTTCTGAAGCACAGCGGATCAGCCCGATTATTACATGGTTGCAGGGGGATCCCCAGTCTTGGACGTTTAGTCTCCCCGCAGATGACCCAGCCAGAGGGTCAGTTGAAGCTTTTTTCAAGGCTTTAGGTTTAGTGTATGATGATCCTGACCGTGCCCATTCAGCTGAAGCTAACCTTAGGTCAGTACATCAGGATAAATGTACAATACTGTTCTGGTTTCTGCCAATGGGCACCTGACTCAGGGTGGAATGACCCAGCTCTAAGAAGCCAGTTCAAGTTAGGCTTATCGGACTCCATCAAAGACTGCTTAGTACACTACCCTGAACCAAAGTCATTGAATGAAGCCATGCAAGTAGCCATCCGTATAGACAGGCATACAGAGAGGTTTGTTTCTTTGCCTCCTAGTACACTACCCACCTTTTCTTCATTTCCTGAGCCCTCTTAATCTCTCCAGGAGGATGAGCCCATGCAAATTGGCGCTACCCATTTATCCCCTGGGGAAAAGGCTAGAAGGATATCTCAGGGACTCTGCTTATACTGTGGCAACCACGGCCACTTTGTCTCTAGCTGTCCTAATAAGCTGAGAAACGCCAAGAGTCTAGTGCAGGTGGGGTCTGCTTCTATAGACTATACTGTGTCAGTTCCCCTCAGAAATAAACTATTTGTTTCTGCACAACTTAGCACTGCCAAGTATTCTCACCGCCTCTCAGCTTTTATAGATTCTGGTGCTGCTAGCAATTTCATTGATAGGGACCTAGCACACCATCTACAGATTCCGGTGACTAAGGTGCACAGACCCTTCTCAGTCTTAGCTGTTGATAACTCTCCCTTGTCCATGGGCCTGGTGACCTTGTGCACTGTACCTATTACCCTGACCATTGGGGAATTTCATAGGAAGATGATTAGCTTCTACTTAATCTCATCTCCCGACTATCCCCTTATCTTAGGGTATCCCTGGCTTAAACTTCACAACCCGCACATAGACTGGGCTACAGAGGAGATTAGGCCCTGGCCTCAGACCTGCATCCAGAATTGCATTTAAACTGCTGACCATTTGCCCATTTATAACTCTTGTGTGGCCAGTACCAGTCATGTGCCTTTATTACAGTCCTGTTCAGTTCCTGATCATGACAACTTTTCCAAATGTGACTCCAGTTTACATAACAATGTGAATATATATGACTCTGTTATAGCAACAGACGCTGACAAGTATATTGAATTCTCTACAGATCACCTCTCCAACCAATTTCCACAGCCTGAATCCTCTCGTCCTAGAAGCCAAACATATCCGTTGTCCCGCAGCCTTGAGCCCTGTTTGGAAACTTCCTCTAAGTCCTCAGAAGTCAAGCCCCCTGGATTACCCCTACCTTTGCCTGTCGCTAAACTCCCTTGGACGCACAGCCAGGCTAACTTGTCCGCAAGTTCCACAGTCACTACACCTGGCGATGCGATTCAGGTAGTTGCTACCCTGGCAATGCAATTTAGACAGTTGCTACACCTGGTGATGCGATTCAGACAGTCGCTATGCCTGGCTATGCAATTCAGACAGTCGGTACACCTGGCGATGTGGCCCAGTCGGCCACTGCATCAGTTATGCCAATCCAGCCCATGCACATTGAGCTTCCTGCTTTTTCTTATTCAGGACTTTCTGTAACCTGGCCTCACACCACTTCTACTACACCCATTCTAACAGGTGTAAGAGGTTCAATCCATCTTTAGGATAAACTGCCTCATTCCGTCAGGTGGGGCTTTCAACCTTTTTTTCAGGGCTCCCTGCTGTCAGAAACCATGAATCAGACCGAGACAGAAGTACAGTTAAATCACACTTGTTTAATAACAAAAGTAAATAGAACAAACGTAGTCAAAACATAGCCAAAGTTTGCTAATCGGAACGGATAGTCAGCCAAGCCAGAAAGTCAGGGATCAGTGAAGTGGAACAGCAAGCAGGATCTGGAGCCAGAAGGGATATCAGCCAAGCAAGTCTTTAACAGGAACGCAGGAGATAGCTGGATAGCTGAAACAAAAGCATAATGCAGATGTCAGGGCTGGGCTCAGCACTTCCTTCTCTGAGCTGGCCGCTTAGCTGTCGGCTAATTGCCAGCTCCTATCTCTCCACAGTTACTCATCTGTTGATATCCTGCTCGTCACTCCTGTCTACTTAAGCCATCCAGACCAGAGGATCTCTGCCTTCGCCTTGGTCAGCATCACAGAGACTTCATCTTTTTCTCTTCATCTTCTTGTCTTCATCTTCTTGTCTTCATCTTCTTTTCGAGCCATGATGGCATGGAGGGAGGCTCCCGCTGTGTGACACTTCTCATCTTCTGACTGTTCTTAAATAGCGGAGGGCAGGGCCACCCCTGGTGACCCTGCCCCCCTCTGACGCACGGAGTCTTGACGGGGACTTCCCTGTGGCATTCCCCGTGACGTCAGAGGGGCGGGTGACCGGGCGGGTGACCCTGTCCCCCTCTGATGTCACGGGGAATGCCACAGGGAAGTCCCTGTCAAGTCCCCATGTGTCAGAGGGGGGTGGGGTCACTGGGTGGCTCCGCCCCCCCATTATTTAAGAACCGTCAGAAGAGGAGAAGCTTCACACAGCTGGACTATCCCTCCATGCCATCATGGATGCAGAGCGGCCCGAAAAGAAGATGAAGACAAGAAGATGAAGACAAGAAGATGAAGAGAAGAAGATGAAGAGAAAAAGATGAAGAGAGAAGCGTCACACAGCGGGAGCCTTCCATCCAATCATGGATGCAGAGCGGCCCGGAAAGAAGATGAAGATAAGAAGATGAAGAGAAGAAGATGCCACGGAGGGAGATGCCGGACGAGAACACCGGAGAAAGAAGCAGAGGATCGGAGGAAGAAGAAGATGGAGGAAGAAACCGAAGGAAGATAGAAGAAAGAAGAAAAGATAGAAGATGGAAAAAAGAAGATTTTAAATAAAGGAATTGTCAAAAACTGTCTCTTGTCAAAAATGTTAAAAATGACAGTTTTTTTGTGAAATGGTAGGGGTACTTTTGTACTCCCTTACCATTTCACACAGGGGGGGCCAGGATCTGGGGGTCCCCTTGTTAAAGTGGGCTTCCAGATTCCGATAAGCCCCCCGCCCGCAGACCCCCACAACCACCGGCCAAGGGTTGTGGGGATGAGGCCCTTGTCCTCATCAACATGGGAAGAAGGTGCTTTGGCGGGCTACCCTAAAGCACCCTCCCAATGTTGAGGGCATGTGGCCTGGTACGGTTCAGGAGGGGGGGTGCTCTCTCGCCCCCCCCTTTTCCTGCAGCCTGCCAGGTTGCGTGCTTGGATAAGGGTCTGGTATGGATTTTTGGGGGACCCCACGCCAATTTTTTTAAAATTTTGGTGCGTGGTTCCCCTTAAAATCCATACCAGACCTGAAGGGTCTGGTATGAATTTTGAGGGGGACCCCTATGTCATTTTTTTTTAAATTTTGGTTCGGGTTCCCCTGTGGGGAATTCCCATGCCCTTTTTATCAATGAACTTTTATGTGTATTGTTGGACCGGCAATTCATTAATAGCCGCGAGTAGTTTTAAATGACTTTTTTTCCTTTGAAACGTCATTTTGCTGTCAGACTGTTCTAAACACGGGAAACATGCGCCCCTTTACAGGCATGCTATAGACACCCCCAGGTACGAAATTTAAAGGAATATTACACTTTTATTGTTTGTCTTTAAGCATTATTAAAATCACTGCTCCTGAAAAAACGGCTGTTTTTAAAACTTTTTTTTGCATTGATACATGTGCCCTGGGGCAGGATCCGGGTCCCCAAACCCTTTTTAGGACAATACCATGCAAATTAGCCTTTAAAATGAGCACTTTTGATTTTGAACGTTCGAGTCCCATAGACTTCAATGAGGTTCTAATGTTCGTGTGAAGTTTTGGTCTGTTCGCAAGTTCTGGTGTGAACTGAACCAGGGGGTGTTCGGCTCATCCCTATTCACGATGAGTGTACAGTGCATCGTTATGCCTCGTACACACGTTGTAAAATGTTCGATGGGAGCTTTTTGTCGGAAATTCCGACTGTATGTAGGCTCCATCTGACATTTTCCATCGGAATTTCCATCGCACAAAATTTGAGATCTGGATCTCAAATTTTCCGACAACAAAATCCGTTCTCGTAAATTCCAATCGTGTGTACACAATTCCGATGCACAAAGTTCCACGCATGCTTGGAATCAAGCAGAAGAGCTGCACTGGCTATTGAACTTCATTTTTCTTGGCTCGTCGTACATGTTGTACGTCACCGCGTTCTTGACGTTCGCAATTTCCGACCAACTGTGACCGTGTGTATGCAAGACAAGTTTGAGCCAACATCCGTTGAAAAAAAAACATGGATTTTGTTGTCGGAATGTGCGATCGTGTGTGCATTAGAAGATATTCATTGTACCTACAAGTAAGCTTTATTATAAGCTTACCTGTAGATAAAAGTGACCAAGTAGAGTTTACTAGCACTTTAAAAGCTAAGTTCACATATTTTTTCAGGAACACAATGTACATTTATTATTTTTTTCACAGAAGCCTGTAAAGTATTGCCCCCCCAAATCAGTGGGTCACGGGTACAATGTCAAGCACCTGCAGACACTGCCTACAGCTTTCTTCCCATACCTCTGTACAGCAGCTCTGGTGGAGAAGAACCCCCACTCTGCCAAAGGGAAGCAGGCAATTGGGAGCATGTTACATGTTATACCCTAATTACGAGGCTTCTATGTTTTTTTAAGCCCCACATGAGTAAAATGCATTAGGGGGTTCTATGGGTGTAGAATCAAGCTGAAGCCAATTCTCATCATCTGTCACTATTTTTGCTTTACAATTTGCTAAGCTTCTGTGCAGACAGGCACTATTATCTTGAAGTCTTGGAATACTGATTCTTGAATGGACCTGCCTGTGTTCAGTATAATCAGCTGATGCACTTTCATTGTTCTACTGAGGAAAGTTGCAGTGTCTCATTCCTTTAGAAGTAATGTCTCCATCCCTTTAGAAGTGATTAACCCTTAAGGAGTATCTCACCAAAAATAGAATTCCTATCACAGTGAATGCCTAAAATGTGACTTGTATCTTAGTGCAGGCTTCTGGGACATCAGTAAGCCAATCACACAAGCAGGAAATGACATTTCTGGGGAATGTAAAACAACAACTGTGTACAGAAGGCCCACAGGTTGCCATATTGCATTACATGTTACAGAAAATTACAGTAGATGCAGACTGAAAAGGTAATTTTAACTAAATATTTTTTCTCATTTTCTATATTTTTAACCACATATGATGCCCATAAGGGACAGTTCACGGTAAATCCTGGGTCCACCTGTTGGTTGCAGGTTGGTTCAGTATGTGATCTGTCATACATCCAGCCATCAATTAAAAACTATAGTAAAAGAAGGCCTTGTGACTCAATGTCAGAACTGAGGTCCAGCGACTCAATGTCAGAATTATTTCAATGGGTTCTTTATGGGTGATGCTTAAAGCAAAATTAGAGTAAAAATTTAATTAGTAATTCTGACTTTTCAAGGGATTTAATAATTGATTGTAACCTAGAGAGCTTCACTAATCAAACATGTTATACTAAATCTCAATATAACACACATAAGCAACTGGCTATTTGCATTATTAACCCTTTACTGGGCACTCACTATCATATTTTAAGATCACAGTATAGTTAAATATTTCTTTGTACACATGCTGCACACACTTTTTAGCACATATGCTGCTTATAATGTACACAATCAAGTCAAGTATTTTTTTTGAGTGAATAATAAACATTGCACAGAGGGGCACAAGGTGATGTGTCAGTGCTTTTCTTCTCTGCTCCTTCTGCATGATGATGCTGCCTATGTGGCCCTGTGGCTTGCTGCCAAATTACACAGACCCCCCCCCCTCCAAGAACCCAGTGATCTTCTGTCATTGGCTCCCTACCTTCCCCTTTTGCTGTGATTAACCTATCTGTGTTGTAGTCAGGCCACAAGGCCCTTCATCTATTCCAGGACCTTGTGATTCCTCCCCAGACACACATTGCTATTAATCCCCTCCTGCAATGCTGCTACCTGTTTACACTCTGAGTTGTGTCTGGGTGGAAAGGATGCCCCTTCCCTCCCTGGACACCTCTTGTTGTCTGCCAAACCCTGCTGCTCCATGGACCTGCTACATGTGTGTACATGCTGTCCTGTGAGTATCATCCTTGGGATCTGCTATCCTGTAATCTGCTGCCCGTGTACTCTCTGGGCTGCAGCCAGGTGCACAGGACCTGTACCCCATGACTTTTCTGCCCTGTGAGTACTGCCTGTGTGTTTCCCCTCTTGTGATATGCTACCTGCATGGACCTTGAGTTGAGGCCAGGCCATGCAGCCATACAAGACCTTCCTATTGTGTTCCCCCTCCTGCAATGTTCTACCTGCATGGAGCTTGAGTTAAGGCCAGACAACACAAGACCTTACTACTGTGTTCCCACTCCTGCAATTTACTAGCTGTGTGACACAGGGGCATCTGGTACCATTCTGCCTGTACCCTGTTATTTACCACTTGCATTGCCTGGATATCTGTTCTGTGACCCTCAACTCTATCATTGCCGTACCCTGCTGCTGTTGGCCCTTGCTGTGCCAATAATTGCTGCCCTGTGGACCTTTTGTCAAGGCATACCATGCCCCCAACGATACCTCCAAATCAAAAGGTGTGTCGATTCTGGTGAGTAGGACTGCTTCTTTTGAATTGCCTGACAGATCATCGGACTCAGAGGGGAGATTTATCTTCCTTAAAGGGAAATTCAATGGCGTCCCTATTACTCTGGCGAACGCATATTTCCCAAACACCTCCCACTTAACATTTTGCCAACGTCTAATAAAAGAACTGGAAGGCTTTAGTACAGGGTGTCTAATCCTAGGTGGGGATTTTAACATTCCCCTGAATACCTTAGTTGACACTTCTACAGGCAAAACCTATATTACATACAAAATCTTAAAAAGATTCAAATCACTACTAAACTCAATGCAATTAACCGACTTGTGGCGATTTCTTCATCCGGAGGACAAAGACTTTCTGCTCAATCCCACATAACCGTCATTCAAGGATTGACTACTTATTCATATCACTTAGGGACCTCCATGTGACCTCTGAGGCCAATATAGGGATACAATCTATCTCTGACCATGCACCCATTTCTATCACCCTAAAATTGTCAACCACTTTCGCCAAACCTAATACATGGAGATTAAATTCTTCATTATTAACTGACCCAGTACAACTGCCTAAGTTAAAATCAATACTAACCAAATTCTTTCACCACAATGCAACCCCCAATGTAGACCCCATGATGGTGTGGGAGGCCCACAAATGTTCCATGAGAGGTAAGTTAATTAAAATGGGAACCAGACGTAAAAGGGAGAAAAAGAAAGAAATTAAGTACTGAACAGATAAAATGCATTCTCTCGAAACCCTCCACAAACAGTCTTTAATGGCACATTCGGCAGCGACCCTGTTGAACACTAGGAAATCGCTTAGGCAGATTCTAGATGCCAAAACTAAACGGTTTCTATTCATCCGTAAAAAAATTATTGTGAACACGGTGACAAGATAGGTAAAATCCTAGCTAGGGTCTTAAAAGACCCAAATTCCAACCATAATATAATGGGCATACAGAACAAGACTGGGAAGATTGACATTTCCATCGAACAAATAGCCCAACATTTTCATGATTTTTATACTAGTCTCTATAATCTTCCAAATCAGCACAAACCAGCTGACATCCAAGACAATAGATGCCATTCAGAAATATTTAAAAGACTCCAAACGTCCCACATTATCACCAGATGACATCACACAACTTGAGCACCTATTGACTCTTCAGAAATCATACAGGCTATTGAGGACTTAAAGTCGGGCAAAAGCCCAGACACTGATGGATTCAGTGCCATATACTATAAGACGTTTCTTGACATACTAACAAAACCCCTTATAGATTCCCTGAAGTCCCTGTCAAAACTGAGAGAAGTTCCCACTGACTTTTTGTCAGCCTTCATAACGGTCATTCCCAAGCCAAACAAACACCCAACACACTGTACTAGCTACTGCTTAATCTAGATGTCAAGCTCATTGCAAAAATTATTGCTAATAGATTGAAACCTCTGCTCCATGGCGTGATTAGACCAGATCAGGCAGGTTTTATGCCGGGTAGAGAGGCCAAAGACAATGTAACTAAGTCTCTCGACCTGATTTATGCTGCCAGGGACCGAAAAATCAATGGTTTATTGGCTTGGTAAACCACATGATGGCATGGATTTCATCGTGCTATAAGATCCCATCTGCTAGACTTAAAATAAATGGCTCCTTGTCAAAAAGCATAAACATAAACAATGGCACAAGGCAGGGTTGTCTACTTTCATCCCTGCTTTTCATTATTTCACTCAAACCATTTATTAGAAGGATACTGGCCAATAGATCAATCTAGGGGTTTAAGATGACCGATAGGGAGTTCAAAGTCGTGCTTACGCAGATGATCTCTTGTTTTTTCTGACCAACCCTCAAACCTCCATACCTTCCCTTTTGAAAGAATTCTCGTTATATGGTTATATCTCAAACCTTAAAATAAATTACTCAAAATCAGGAGCAATGAATGTCACATAGACCAACTAATTATAGGGACTAGATAAATTAATACACAGATATAATATTAATTATTATATCGATTACTTCAACACCTTAAAAAAACATACAAGATAACAGTCCATTTAAATGGGAATCTTCAGCTCTCAAATACCTAGGGGTTTGGTTGACCCCTCGACTCTCTTCTTTTTTTTTTTTTTTAATTGTTTATTTATTAAGTATATTCAAGTATACAGAAACAGAGTATTCATTCTCATAGAAAAGACATTGATAGCAGCATATTTTCAATGAGGTAAAACATTTTTTTGTAGCTTATTATATATCAAGAAGAAATAACATTAAGTGTCAAATGATTTTCAGACAATACATACACATCATGGTAGAAATAAGAGGGTCAGTTAGTGAAATAAAGCAATGGCATGGTCAGTGGCCCTGCTGCACTCATCCAATATAGAAATCTGTCTTTGTACCTCATTAACTCTGGACTACCTGGGGGTTCTCTATGTTATATTCAGAGGAGTCCCAGTGTCCCCATATAGCCTCAAATCTGGGAAGGGAGTCATCAATTATGGCTGTGATACGTTCAATCCTGCGAATATCTGTAATAACTGACAAAAATTGTGCAAAAGTAGGGGGGGTGTTGGCTAACCAGCATTGGGGTATAACCCGTTTAGCCGCTAATAAGATTAAAGCCATCAGTTTCCTAAGCATTTTTGGCATCTTAGGGAGGGGTAAGCCTAGCAAGAGATGTATAGGTTGGTGGGGTATAGGGAATTCTAAGATTTTTTCCAATAGGGCATGGATCTGTGACCAGTATGGCATTATCAAGGGACATTCCCAAAATATATGGAAATGGGTGCCCAGAGATGAGCCACATCTCCAGCATTGTCCGGATGTAGTCAGTTTCTATCTTAAAAGAAACTCCGGGGTTCTATACCAGAACATCAGTATTTTATAGGTTGTTTCTTTCTGAGCCACACATCTAGATGTCTTAGATGCACTTTCCCAGATATTCTTCCATTCACTTAATTGGATAGGTCTGTTTAAAATATGGGACCATTTGCGCATATATGTGTGAGTCTGTTTTGTGATAGGAGAGGCAGCATGCAGTATTTTGTAAATAGTGGATATTAGATGAGAATCATGAGGGCCTCTGGAGCACACCATTTCAAATTCAGTAGGGATAGTGAGGGTCAGTTGTGGTATTTTGGTGGAGAGAAAATGTTGGATTTGTAGAAAGGAGTAAAAGAGGTTTTTTGGGATTTTATATTTAGATTGTAGGTCAGTAAAAGTGAGGAGTTTACGGGTCACTGGGTTAACCAGGTGGCGTAGTTGGAAAATACCGGCTTTCGTCCATGGCAACATGGCATCATAAGAGAGGCTATCAGGGATTTCCGGATTAAAGGTAATATTTGTTAAAGGAGAGCATGGGGATGAAAGCTTATATTTACCGGAGCAGCTTTTCCATATTGAGAGGGTAAATAGCATCGGTTTTAAGCTGATTTTACGTAACTGAGAGATGAATTTATCCGAGGATGGCCATAACATATAGCATGGATGTGCGGGTACCGTGATGCCCATTTCTATCTCAGACCATCTGTTAGGGGCATATCTAGATGTCCAGGAGGTTATTGTTCTTAGATGGGAGGCGTAATAATATTTGATTATGTCGGGTGCCCCCAAACCTCCACCGGCTCGGGATGCAAAAAGTACCGAGCTAGCTATCCTATGAGATTTATGATTCCAAATAAAATGTAGGAAATTTTGTTGGATTAACTTTAATTGGGACATTGGAACCTTGACTGGAAGGGTCTCAAAGAGATAGAGGAGCCTAGGGAGCACCGACATTTTGAGGACGTTTATCCTTCCAAGAAGGGATAAGGGGAAATTTGTCCATGACTTTAATAATTTGTCGATTTCTATAAACATAGGAGGAAAGTTGGCCTGAAAAAGAGTGGAATAAGAGGAAGTCAGATAGACCCCAAGATATTTCAAGGAATGGGTGCACCAACGATATTTGAAATTTTCCTGTAAAGTTGAGAGCATATCTGTGGAAATATTAATAGGAAGGGCTTCAGTTTTGGTCGGATTTATTTTAAAACCTGAAATGCTGCCAAATTGGTGCAGAATTGCATGGAGAGAGGGGAGTGATATATGGGGATGGGTCAATGTTAGTAGAATATCATCAGCGAATAGGGACAGTTTGTATTCCTGATGTCTCAGCGCCACTCCCCCTATGTCAGGGTGGGAACGAATAGCTTCGGCCAAAGATTCCAAACTTAAAATGAAAAGTAAGGGGGATAGAGGACATCCCTGACGGGTACCATTACTTAGGGAGAATAGCGGGGAGATATGGGAAGACAACTGTACCTCGGAAGTGGGCGTGGAGTAAAGCGCTTTTAAAGCGTGTATAAAGGGACCTGAAATTCCATATCTAGTCAAAATGGCGAACATAAAAGACCAGTTTAGGCGATCAAATGCCTTCTGAGCATCTAAACTGAGGACTATCGCAGGTTTCTTAGTTTTAGTCAGTAGATCAATAAGATCGATAGTTCTTCTAGTGTTGTCTCCTGCGTGTCTAGTGGGAACAAAACCGACCTGGTCCTTATGTATGAGTGAGGGAAGAAGTAGGGACAGTCTGTTAGCTAAAATTTTTGTGAAAATCTTATAATCAGAGTTCAGGAGGGCAATGGGGCGATAGTTGTCTGGTAGTGATAAGTCCTTATCCGGTTTCGGAATAACCGTAATAAAAGCATGAAGAAATTGGGAGTGCGGAACTTTCCCTGACATCAGAGAGGTAAATAGACTTATCATATGGGGTATTAGAACTGGTAGGAAGCTTTTAAAGTATGAGTAAGGGAGTCCATCGGGCCCTGGGGACTTGTGGGTCGGAAGCTGGTTAATAACCGCTGTAATTTCTGCAGCAGAGATGGGAGCATTGAGTCCTTAGCGTTTCTCAGGAGAGAGTGTAGGGAGATTTAGAAATTTAATAAAGTCATCAAACTTTTCTTGAGTGAATGCGAAATTTTGGTCTGTTGCTAAGCAGTTATAGAGTTTTTGGTAATAATCACCAAAGACCTTGGACATGTGTTGGGGGCAATAGGTAGGTTCACCATTGGGTTGTAATAGTAAATCAGGGATTGAGGCTGCAGGTCTAGGCTTTAATTTATTGACTAGCATTCTATGGGGCCTATTAGCAAATTCGTAAAACTTTTGTTTGGACCAAAGCAAGGATTTAGCAAATGTATTCAAATCAAGAGATTTAATGCTGTTACGGAGTGATACCACTGATCTAAGGCTTTCTACCATAGGGAAGCTGACAAGGGATTCCTCCACTTTGGATAAATCATGTAAAAGCGATGACCTTTGGAGAGCTCGATCTTTTTTAAGACGGGAGCTTGAGGAGATGCACTCGCCCCTGAAAAAGGCCTTATGAGCCTCTCATAGGGTGGACGCCTCAGAAACCGAAACCCTCGTTAAGTTCAAAAAATTCTGTCAGTTTTTTCTGGAGATGGATATGAATATCAGGTATTTTAAGAAGGGTCTCATTAAGACGCCAGTGGTACGACCTAGATGTAGGTTTGGTCAGGAGAAGGTCAAGGGCTATGGGGGCATGGTCCGACCATGTGATTGTATTTATTTCTGAATGGACTACATATGACAGTAAGGGTGCTGAGACAAAGAAGTGGTCTAGTCTTGTATATAGCTTGTGGGGGGGTGAATAAAATGTAAATTGTTTGGCTGTAGGATGTTTTACCCTTCAAGTATCAAAAAGGTTGTGAGCTCTGATAAGTTTTCTAAAGGATGTAGCCAACTTTTGCACCTGGGGAGGTGGGGTGTGTGTAAAAAGGGCAAGTCTATCTTTAGTCGGGGACATGCACAAATTGAAATCACCCCCGATGACCATGAATGGTTGAGAGAAAGATTGCAATTTTTCAAAAAACATTTCAAGAAAACCAATCTGTCCTGTGTTGGGTGCATACACATTGGCAAGGGTAAATTAAATATTTTCATGATCACAGTTCAGGAGAACAAAGCGGAAAACAAAACGTGTAGCGCTAAAGGAAAACAAAAGTAGAATGAAACACCTACACACTGATAGGGTATGGAGACAGTATCCTACAAACCGCTGAACTGAGACACAGTTGGAGTTCTCACAATATGTATGAATCAAAATGCAGTCAGAGTCCGTGAGTGAAAAATAAATGGAATAATGCTTGTGAGTGATATGTGAACCACCTTCACCAACAAGGGATCCTATAGTCTCTGAATAGATGCTAAACACCAGATAAATTCGAGTTCCAGATTGGATGATGTATAAATGAATCAGCTCTAGAACGTCACACCACAGTGTCTTCACACACGTGCAAATCACTCTAACGGTAAAGTTGGTAAAATTGGAGGCTTACCGGAGGGTTTGAACCCAAAACAGTGTATACTGTGTGGGTCAAACCAGCTTTTATTGCATAATGGCAATGGTGGGAAGACCTTGGCAGCGTGAAGGGATCACAAGGGGTTCATAAAGATGTATCTTCTCCAATCATGACATGAGATCTCCCCGTTTGTAGATTGTAGTGGAAAAAATGAGCGGTGTACAATGCTTACAAAGATGTTCCTAAGCATTAACTTTGCAGGG
Organism: Aquarana catesbeiana; assembly: GCF_042186555.1. NCBI lineage: Eukaryota > Metazoa > Chordata > Amphibia > Anura > Ranidae > Aquarana > Aquarana catesbeiana. The sequence goes on from NC_133326.1 coordinate 173,952,835, forward strand.
AGATGTCAGCAAGGTGTTCAGTCAAAGGCCACGCCCTACGTACGTTTTGTCACACGGACTTCTACGGGACACACACAGCCGGGTAGAGTCCAAAATGGAGGAAAATTTTCAGCTGTGCTTGTAACAGAGATTGTGCTGGGGAGTATGCTGTGATTTTGGGAGTTCTCCAGGGTAAGAGAGAGGGAGGATGGCAGTAGATTGCTTGCTGGCTGTGCAGAGCTCAACACAAGCACGTCTTCCTTGCTCAGTGTCCGGACACACCCCGACTCTCTTCAATCTATGAACGTAACTAAGATTTGCAAACCTGGCATCCAAAACACTTCTCATGGTTTGGTAGAGCGGCCATTTGCAAAATGTCCATTCTACCAAGAATTTCCAAAAATACTACTTTGCCTCTCACATCACCAGAATCATTGATTGGCACTGCCACTATAGTTTCAAAGACTGGGTTTCCATAGAAGCCGATCTGAGCCCCATACCCTTACAATTCTCCCCATGGATTCCATGGACGAGATACCCCCTGACTTTGAAATCACAACCGTTGATATGAACCACATTAGATATATTTCATCACTTAACCAAACTAACTGGATTCTCCACACCTTTAAGCCCCCTCACACTGCTAAAGAACAACCCAGATTTTCCACCAGGGATTGAAAATCATTTTCTAAGACTCCCGGAGTCAAAGAAACCCCTCTTAGCCCTCAATTGTTCTTGTAATAACATAATTAAGGAGCTCAATCAGTTCAAAGCACATAATAGCATCCCACTCCTACCCATATGGACCTACTTTCAGGTTCGTAGTTATGCCAACAATAGTTCCCACAGAGGTCACTTCACCAGAGAGCTGACTGAGTTGGAGTCGGTGTGCCTGGATGGGGAACAATTTCCAAAAGCGACTTCAACCTCCTATGCATGGTTGAAAAACCTGATTAGGCCAGGTATGGATAGGTTCAGAGAGAGCTGGTCAGATGACCTAGATCTGACAATTTCAGATAAGCAATGGAAAAGAGCATGTATACTGTCTCATACATGTTCTCTCAGCACAAGAAAGCAGGAAACTGTTTACAAAATACTGACCCAGTGGTATGCCACTCCAGCGAAGTTCCACAAATGGTTCCCCCAGATGCCAGATACATGTTGGAGGTGCCACAAGGACAAAGGTGCCTTGTTCCACATATGGTGGCAATGTGATCTAATTGCTCCATTCTGGTCTAAGGTTAAAGAGATTATTTTTCATATCACAGGGACCAAGCTTACTCTTGATGCGGCATGTTGTCTGCTTCACAAATTTTAAATATAAAAATTCTTTATCCAAGCACCTACTAAACATGGCTAAATCCCTCATCCCATTATTATGGAAATCTTCTCGCATACCATCCATTCAGAATTGGCCACACAAGATTTCCCAATCAAACGAAAATGTTGAGCGCTATCATAAAACTTGGTCTCCCTGGTTCATCTATAAATATTCTCAGGAATATGAGAAATTGATCTGAAGGTTCCACTTTATTCTGGTTTCCTTGCATTTAATCTGAATTGCTACAACTACTAGCGATCAAACCATTCAATCCCTTTCTTCTGTTTCAATCCAAATAGGATCTCACAATGATTTTTGACTAATAGAATGTATACCTTGGTTTATAAAATATAAACCATAAAATACACAACACGAACTGGCCACCTCTATCCCCCCCCCCCCCCCCCCCGTTTCCCCACCTTTGCATTTCTACTCTTTCACTCATCTCTCACTTCTTACATTTTGGTGATTTTTCCAGCCCTTATCATTGACATTGTTCTCACCTGTTGTATATGCAACCCTCCCTGATTCAATCTTACTATGTCAGTGTTTATATGGATTTGCAATCCACGTTCACATGAACTTTTATTTTCTTCAATAAACTTTAATGTTAAAAAAAAAAGTGGCTAAATATGATCCACTTTGCAATTTAACCTGCTGCGTCTTCTTTACCAGAGCATGAAAATACATTTTACAGAGAGTGGGGAAGAAAGGAATCACAGCTGGTGCACACTTATCACAGAGAGAGCAATAATGATCAGGAAAAGCTTTCTAACCTGCCAATCTTTATAACCAATACTGTATACTGTATAGGCTGTGTTTGCAGCAGCACACAACTGCTCACATTTTTTGTTGCCAGTAACACATTCCTGTGTATGATGAATGCTTTGAGACTGCCTTAAAACAGTCTAGCTGGATTTTCATTGCTGTTTTTCAAAAACAGTTTGGCATTTTTCACAGTGTACTATGCAGATACAATTCACCTCTTCAGTTTGTGCACCTAGAACCGAACTGCTAGCAAGGTAGGGCAACAGATTGCTCTACTGTTCAGGTCATCCTCCCTAGCGTTGCACCGATACTGATACCAGTATCGGTGCTGATACTAAGCATTTGCATGCAGAGGTGGCCCGTGCATTGTGGGCGCATGGGTGCACGGGCACCACCCCCCCAAACAATGCGCCCAGACCATTTCAGGATGTCAGACGCATGAATTCCCATGGTGGGGGTGGGAGGGGTGGTACTTTTTAAAGCACCTGATTAGAGCCAGAGGCTCTAATAGGCTTCAAAATAGCGTGGGCTCAGGGCGCAGAGAGTGCGCCCTGATCCCACCCAATTGTGTGATGATAGTGAATTCATTTTTGCTATTTTCACACTAATCATCATCCCCACCAATCAGGAGGCAGGGCGTCAGACCTGTTTCCTGATTGGCCAAAGCACCAGGCCACCCTATTGGATGCCTGATGCTTAGGAAGAGGAGCGGAGGAGTCCCGTGTCCTGTTCATTCTCCCCGGGCTGAGCTCCGGCTGATGATAGTGCAGCAGGGTCAGCGCTGACTCATCCGCAGAGCACAGTCCGTACAATCGTGGGGCAGGCTGGGGGGTCACAGGAAGAGCCACTCACGCTGTAGAAGAAGTAGGCAAAGTGGAAGATCATAGTCAGCAGCAGGGAGACTCTGGGCTGAGCTTGCAGCGCTTCCAGGTGGCCGGCAGATCTGATGGTGGGGTTCAGGGTGTCACATATCATGAGTGGGTCCGGGGGGGGCAGGGAGGGCAGGCATGGCACTGCTGTGGCCACTACTTCTACCCAAGTCTGTGCTGAGATCTAAGTCCTAGGAGAGTGGTGTATGGGGGGGAGGGGGAACAGCATCATCCATCCATAGATTGACAAGAGAGAAACTGGAGGATGATGATAGGATGGGCACAGTGGCTGTATTTGGTGAGCACAGTGGCTGCATATGCCGGGCACAGTGGCTGCATATGATGGGCACAGGGGCTGCATTTGATGGCAAAGTGACTGGATTTGATAGGCACAGTGGATGCATATTATGGGCACAGTGGCTTCATTTGATAGGCACAGTGACTGTATTTGATGGGCACAGTGGCTGCATTTGATGGGTGCAGTGGCTGCATATGATGGGCACAGTGGCTGTATTTAATGGGCACAGTGGCTGCATATGATGGGCACAGTGGCTGCATATTATGGCACAGTGGCTGCATTTGCTGGGCACAGTTGTTGCAATTGATGGCACAGTGGCTGCATTTAATGGGCAAAGTGCCTGAATTTGATAGGCACAGTGAGGCTGAAATTGATGGTTTTTTTTTACATTTTTTTCAGAATTTTTCAGTTTGTTTGTGCCCCCCCAAAAAAATTTGAGCACCAGCCGCCACTGTTTGCATGAGTACTTGTATTCATGCAAATGCTCCGATACTAAAACTGATACCTACCCCTGATCCACATATATGCAAATTGGATGTGTTTTGAACCGCATCTGATTCGTATTACATATGATTCAAAAGCACGATTTTCAGCCCAGATGAAACACTGAACAAAGTTGCACCAGGCGGGGATTGAAATCTCCCTGCAAAATGGCCCCGCACATATTTGAACAGTTATTGACACTAAAAATAGGTATTGGTAATTTGTATCAGTGAGTAATTGAGAAAAAGTATTGGTACTCCTACTTGGTCTTAATAAACTGGTATTGAATGTGTTTATCTTCCTGTATCTAATTGTAAATGTATCCAAAGTATTTGTTATATATTTGATACCTTAATAAAAAAAAAAAGTTGAAAAAAAACTGGTATCGGTGCATCCCTAATCTTCTTTAGGTGTACTGATTCAGAGTGCTTAAACTGTCTCTTTCAGCTTCTTTGCACACTTGTGCCTTGTGTGGATTGTCAGTATAGTAATAATTTCCAGTCAAAAGTAGTAGGTTGTTGTTTGCAAAAAAAGAGTCAAACTGGGGGTTCAGGGAGCATAAATTGGCTTTTACTCCATTACAGGAGGCAGTTTTCAAGCTCCAAAGCTCCAAGGACACCCAGTACATTCAATTGAACAAGTCTAGATTTGGCAACTGTCACCCCATGTCTCTAGGTACTTTTATTTGGATAAACTGGGATTAAATATTGAATCCTAAACTGAAGTCTACTAAGTTCAGTTTTTGGAGTGCTCAGTGAATCCACCAGATGCAGTTAAATAGCCAGCTGAATTGTTTGAATAGGAAAGGTCAAAATGATACCTTATAATTTTGATTAACTGTTATACTCATAACTATTTTGACAACAATTATTGGCTATCAACCTTCAGTTGCATGGTAGTCTTATTTACCTATGTATGTTGTTATTATATGCCTTTAATTATGCTTGTCCAATCCATATGTTTTAGGTCTTGAATGGCTTAAACGTCAGGATTTATGAATGCCTACAGTACATGACGTAAAGATCTGGTAAGTTAATAATCTGGTCAAGCTGCATTATTCTTTTACATCATCTGATATATGGTTTTAAGTTTTAGGCTACATCTGATTATTTGGTACATGCAGCTTTGAGGATTTCAGACATCATTATATTCAGCTAACAGATTTCTTTGGAATGTATTTTGATCATTCACCTTTTCTTTAGTTTTTTCGCAGCAGAGAAAATTCAGTGGGACGAAAGATAGGAAATGACAGAAGGAAAGCATTGTGACTGGGAAAAAACAAGGATGCTCTCACTGATGTCATCAGGATATATACAAATGACCTTTCTAACTATGAATTTTCTATATTGTCTGATACAATATTGAACATTCTAAATAAACCCTCTGCATGCTGCTATACACTATTTTTTTTTAATCTTTTGCATAAAAACTGAGTTTTTTTGGTAGCTCCCCTGTGTCTGTCTGCCCCATAATAGTCCTTTATAATTATGTTTACACCTTTTAAATAAAAATAATAAATGCACATGTTTTTCAAGTAAATAAAATGTGCATCTATTGTTTTTCTTTCCTTTGGAGCCTGCAGAGCACTGCACCCGTGATCACTGGATCATGCGTGCAAATCAGGCTCCTGCACCCTCTTCCTCCAGCTTTCTTGCCTGAATCTCTGTACAAGCTTTCTGCTAGAAAGCTAGAAGAAGTGAGAATGAACTACGATGTAATTCATTAATCCCCTCATAGTTCATTAAGAACTACCAGCTATCTTCCGTGGTAACAGATGCAACTTGTAGGTTTTTCATTTACAGATTCAGCTGCATTGATTTTAAAATGTGACAGCGGGTGCAAGGAGAGGATCAAGACCAGCTGTCACGGGTGGTTAGAAGGGGTGTTGCATAGTAACATGTTGCATGTTACTCCCTAACTATGGGTTTTACACGTAACATGTTACGAAAAGTGAACTTATCCTTTAAGGGTGTATAGCAATGTGTTGGTTAAATAAGAATTTTCAGTGCTAACATCTGGTCACACCCCTTTAGCACCTGATGTGTTATATATTGTGATAAGTTGGGGAATTTGTAGCTCATTGGTAGCGCCAAACAGTGAGTTTATTCCACACCAGAAGTATGTTTTAGAATTCTTTCTGCCCACTTTTATTTAAAAATAACACAAAAGTTCACAAGGATATCTTCCAATACAAGGGGTTTTCGCCATTAATACAATAAGGAAAAACAACATTTAGCCCCCCGGCTCTTTATTAGCCTTGTGGCTCAGTTTAGTAGTTTTGGTCCTCCTGACCATTAAACACATCCAATGCTCCTGCACACATGGTGTACCTCAGTTCTGTGTCTTTTCTGCAGCATCCCAGCTGTTCTGTTTGTCCCAGACTGTCCCTCTCTCAAAGACTTGTGGCTCAATCTGTCCTGTCCTGGACAATATGGTGCAACATGCACCTTTTATGGCTGCCTGGCAATCACTGACCCCCTCAAGAGTGTGGGGGTGGGGCACTGAGCTCTAACCCTGGCTCTAGGATGAATTCAGCACATACCTACATCATTATTGTGTTTAATTCCCAGAAAACCTGGCCCAGACTGCCATTGGCTTGTCCTGCCATAAAAATATAAGCTATTTGGATTTGAGCACAGAAATGTCTTAATTTCTATTGCATAATGCAGATTTGAGCATACTTGAATCTGTAGATCTCCTCCAACCGTGTCTCTCTTTTTAATCATACTTACCTAGATGGATGCAGCATCGGTCCGTTGCTGCATCTGTCCAGGCGCTGGCTCAAAGACTGAGAACCGAGCGATCAAACATCATAGATTTCTTGGTTCTAGGAGCTCCCTGAGCAGAGAGCTTGTGGCTGTCAGTCTCTAGCTCTCTGCCCTGCCCCAATGCTCACTGGAGCGGTGGGCTGTGGAGGGGATGGGAACGGCCAGCTCAGCCTCTCAGCAACTTGCTGAGAGGCTGAGCCAGGTGGCGGTCCAGGCATGTGGGCAGATCCTGACCATATGCTCGCAATCTTTTCAGAGCCTGGAATGGCTCTGTGACAACAATCGACAGCCGGCTTCAGCGCCTACTGAAAATGGGTCACAGGAGTGCAGATTGAACTGCACTCCTGTGATCCACAGGAGAAGTACAGCCAAACGAGCTTTAGCTGTACTTCTCCTTTAAAATATATGCTATTTGCATTTGATCACAGACATCTCTCGATGTCTGCTGATACATTATTCTCATAAAAATAAATACTATAGGGGGGGGTGGCCTGAAGCTTTATGGCGTAGGGATTCCTGCTCGAGAGCTCTGCTGCATACTAATCCTAGCTACCGAAATCCTGGGGATATCCTGCCCATTCTTACTGCTTATCTGCCTCCTGAGACTCTCCACATTCTACAGACAGTGATGGCACCACCTAAAAGGGTATCCAAAGCGGTCAGTAAGTTGGACAAATTCCACCACGAGGAACAGAAACTCAACAGGGAAGAATCCTGGTGGATTGACACTATCCTTATGGATCTTTGGCAGACAGTATAGTATGGGAGTCCTACAGAACAAAGGGTCTAAGTAGGCTCCCTCCTTCTTATTAAGCACACCCTTAGCCTTACCTTCCTCAACTAACACATGTAGTTCATCTTTGTAACTCAATATCCGGTCTTTGGTCAAAATCTTATAAGTATCACGATCACTTAGTAACCGACTTGTGACAGACCTAGCCAGGAGAGAGACTTTTGGAGGGGACTGAATGCTAGCCTCTTGCCGATCGATCGTGGGCCCTGGCATCCCTGGGGTATACAGGTGGAGACTGAAGTCCCATCCACCTTCACAGGAAATCCATCCTCTGTTAGTTGAGGGCAGAGTCCAGCAGTACTCGGCCCTGTTGCCAGCCCTTCTGCTGGAAACCCCACACCATCTGCTCCGGCTAACTGTTGGGGAGGGGACGACGAACACCTCCTCTTCCTTCCCCCCCTGTATCCTGATCTGCTGCTGGGAAGTGACCACCTCCTTCTCAACCTGAGCCTCCGGAACCACCGCAGGTGTAGGGCAGAGATGTTGGACCCTCTGTCCGGTTGCCAGCACTTCAGCTGGGGAAGTTCCTTGTAACTTCACAGATATTTCTGTTGGTGCTGAGCAGAGCACAGTGAAGTTTGGCCCTAATAACAGCTCTTCTTCCGCTGGAGGCTCACCAGGTTGTTCTTCCTCAGCAGAAAAGTCTATCAAATCCCCTGTCTCTGCAACTGGTGTCTGGGGATAAAGGTTCACCATATCCTCTCCATGGAACCCAGAAGATGCTATCAGTGCTGGGCAGAGCACAGTAAAGTTTGACCCTAATAACAGCTCTTCTTCTGCTGGAGGCTCACCAGGTTGTTCTTCCTCAGCAGAAAAGTCTATCAAATCCCCTGTCTCTGCAACTGGTGTCTGGGGATAAAGGTTCACCATCTCCTCTCCGTGGAACCCAGAAGATGCTATCAGTGCTGGGCAGAGGTTAGCAGAGCTCTGCCCTGTTGTCAGCACTTCAGGTTTGGGGACGGCAATCTTCAGATTTTCCACTGCCGATTCTCTGGCATTCTGCTGGACAGGCACATTCCTCCATCCAAGATCATCCAATGCAGAAACAGGTTCATCAAGGTCAGTCAGCACTTGCTGCATCTGCCATAAGACCTCCGCCTCCATAGCTGCGGGTGCAGGTTGGCAAAGCACACCGTTACTCTGCCACATTGTCAACTCTTCAGCCAGGATTTCAGAGTTGTCAACTGGTATTTCCTGATAGTCCCAGGCAAAGGGAGCACCACCCTGCTGCTGAGCAGAGTCTAACAGCTGTTTGTAGGCGATCTCCAGCTCCCATTCCTGAATGGCCAGAAACTCCAAATCTTCCTGTGCCCAGTGCACTTCTGAGACATTCAGTCTCTGCTCTCTGTGCTCCATTATTTCCTCCAAACGCCACTCCCGATCACTCCCAAAGTCAGGGACCCTGGACAGCCTCCAGTACAACAATCCCAGGCCATCATAGTCAAAGCCTTCCATGGGGCTTTCATCCACTGTCCATGGGCACACTTGGGCTACATACCACTGGAGGGCTCTGTAGCTCTCGTCCAACCGCATTTCTGCCCGGATCAGCCTGCTTAACTCAGCTGTCCACTCCTGGTTCGGCTGTTCCCCCAATAACAGCAATCGTACTTCATACTGCGACCAGTACCTTACATGGATGGAGGGGAGAAATTTTCCCTGGTTTCACTGCTCACGGGCTAGTGCTTCCTTCCAGAGTTCACAGCGGATAGAATCAAACCATCCTAGCAGGACCTGCTCTGATACTGGTCCTCTGTGCTGTATCTGCTTCTCTCGCAACCTCCTTCTGAATTCCTCATCCATGGTGGCTGGTATTTCTCCTCTCCTGCTATCCTGCTACCTTGGATCCAGGTGATGGTTTGGATGTGTTCACAGCAAGGAAGCAAGATCCCACCATTCCCTCCACGGCTCTCAAGTAAGTCTTTCAGCGTGGCTCTCCTGCAGGCTGGTTTGGAGTGTCCCAGTAACTGGAGAGCAAATCCCACGGCTGCCAACCAATGTAACGAGCCCCTTGCTCGCTGGGTTCCACTCTCCCGACACTCCTCTGCAGCTATTGAATCAGATTGCAACGTCTGATGGTTCGGTCATCCAATGCTCCGGGATTAGATCTTCAGCTATGTGCCGTTCTAACCCAGTTGTGATAGCTCAGAACAAACACCAGGCAGGCTGTATGTAAGTTCAAACAGGAATCTCTTTTATTGCAATATACAGGCTCTTTTATACACTGAAAGTGGAGGTGCATACCTCCGACTCATATTACTCTAACAATACACCTGTAACCTAATTAACCTAATTAACATGAGCAAATTAACTAATCCCTTTAGACAGCCTAGATGACTCAGACATGACCTTTTGGCCAGACTGGCCGTCTTGTAGTTCAGAAAATCCAATCAACATTATTACAATAGCAGAGTTAATTAAACACAAACAACAATGGGGATCTAATGACTCTTAGATCCCATACTAGAGACTTATTTACAATACACATTTTAGCAGACAACAGACAGGTAGCTGGAATTGATGACATTAGCATTTAACAGTAGGAGTCCCAACGGTATGAATCAGTCACTATTCCAATATGGCAAATCCAGGGTCCCCAAAGTCTGTGTGTCCTGGGGGACCAAGACCCGAATCCACAGTAATACCGCCTCAAGGGTCCCCAGGCATACAGCTCACAAAGAGCACCGTTCCCCCAAATGCCAGGGCCCACGATCGATCGGCAAGAGGCTAGCATACAGTCCCCTCCAAAAGTCTCTCTCCCGGCTAGGTCTGTCACACTTACCTTGCCAGACGTAAACATATGGATAGACCAGGGGGGTAATATATCTTCACCAAGTGATGGACACCTCGGGAGTCAGATAATTTCAAGAGCTCAGCTCAACCTTCAGTCTGCCCAACTCCATGTTTTTCCACTTCCTCCAGCTCTGTCATGCGCTGCAATGCCAGTTTGTGGACCGGACTCCAGACTTAACCTACATTGATATGATTGGCGTCCTGCAAGGGTTGGACCTGAGACAGCTGATCTCAGTGTGTTATGCGAGTTTCCTTACCACAGCAGCATTGAAACTAGCCTTCGGGCTCAAAACTAGGTGGATGGCAGATGTGGGGAAGCCGGGGGAGAAGGAGTGGTCGGATATTCTGGCCTCCTGTAAATTGGTTTTGCCAAAACTCTCCGATAAACTCACACAACTGTATATCTTACATAGATCATACCTGACTCCGGCCCACATGGCAAAATATAAACCCATGCAAGACCCTCTGTGCCCCAGATGTGCAAAGCGAGATTGCTCCTTCTTCCATATCATTTGGTCTTGTCCTGCTATTCAGGGATATTGGGAACAAATTATCAAATTCCTTCATGACAATATGGGCCCCCCCCCTGACCCTATGCCCAAAACAATGTCTGCTTGGGATCCTACCGGAGAAGAAACAAAACAGACAACAACACACCTTCATGCAGGAAATGCTATATGCAGCTAGATTAATGATAGTTGGAAAATGGCTTCGGCCTATTGCCCCGACTTTTCAAGAATGGATGAGAACTGTAAACCAATCCCTACCTTATAAGCAACTGATCTATAAACACAGGAATTGTCCTTCCAAATATCATAAAATCTGGAGTAAATGGCTGGAACTGGCGTCCACGACAGATGGACTGATGTAACAGATGACTAATCAACACTGCCACCCATGGGGGGATCAACGGTAAAACCAGGGTATCTCTGCACTAATCATTGCTCACTATTGTCCATTCCACTACTTGAAATACCCTTGTTCCTATTTTCCTATTGTTTTGTTATTACTATGTCCAATGAAGTATGACCACATAAAATCTTTTTTTTTTTTTTTTTTTTAACCACCACCGCCTATTACAAAGTATGTATAGTAAATATGACATATATGGATATCTCATGTAACCCATTTGATTCATGTGACCTTTTTTGGCTCTGTGTATTTCATTTTCAATAAATAAAACTTTGTTGAATAATAAAAAAAATACTATAATTTAGTCAATTAGAAATACTACACTGTCAAAAACAGATCTCACCTTTTTTTAACTCTCACTGGTATGTAAGTGTAGCACCCTCTAGCTAGTATGCTAGTGTGCTAGTGTATATAGTTAGCTGATAGTGTAGGTAAACTGGCTTGACTGAGAGCCAGGCCTGAATCTGGGTCAGGGTTGAGTGACTCAGGGAGGCTGGATGACTCAGCAAGCAGCATCTCTGGTGCCTCCCCCTGTTCTGGAACCTTGGAGAAGCTTCCAGATGTAGTAGGCGGAGGCTAGGAGGAGCTGCTTGGCATATTTATGAGGGCCCCAGCCAATCCCCAGCAAATGGGCTGGCAGGGGGCAGGTCAGTTCATAAATAGACATGAGTCATGCCAGCAGAAGCACTTGGGTGGAAGATGGAGATAGAATGCTGAGGAGGTGGGGTGACATCGGGCCTGAGGCTTGGGTGCTGGAATGATCCTCCACAACATACGGAGGAACCAATTTCTAGAGGCATGGAAGCAAGGAAAGGACCGTGGGAGCAGGTCAGCACCTCTAGGAGATCTCCTAAGAAGTCAGCCGGGTGGGCTGGTAAGCGTTCAGTCTGGGAGGACTGTGGAGAGGTTAGCCAGGAGGGCTAGTGTAAGGGGCAGCTGTAGCCAGGTGGGCTGGCAGTGCGTGAAGAGGTAATGCTGGTATCAATAGCCACAGGGATGTATGCTGGACACTGACTTTTTGCTACACAACCAAGAGGCTTCGGGTTCCTGTCTATAAAAGGCTTTTGCTAAAAATCTGACTAAGTGCTGTGTCAGATTAATCATCAGTGTGCCAGTGGAGTACAGCAAGCGAGTGCTGAAGGAAGCAGAGGAGTTTATATAGGTCAGTGATGGCGAACCTTGGCACCCCAGATGTTTTGGAACTACATTTCCCATGATGCTCATCCACTCTGCAGTGTATTGGAGCATCATGGGAAATGTAGTTCCAAAACATCTGGGGTGCCAAGGTTCGCCATCGCTGATATAGGTTAAGTTGTCCCTGGAATTATTCTGAAGTTAAATGGGCACCCCATAATACCCCTATTCCCATCCAAGTTTATTACCCTCAATAGAACAAAAAAAATATGAACTGTTCTCTGACTCTGAGTGACTGATCCCTAAAAAGGTTCTCCAAAATATTTGGGGGGATCTTTAGAGGGGTCTGTGTGCCTTTTTGTTTCTTAAAAAGAAGCCAGCAATGTAATGCCATTTGCAGCTATTTTAACTGTATAATTTTTCTCTTTGAGCTTGTCACGTTTGCTGTAGCACATCCTACAGCAAGAATAAAAAACAATTGTATAGGGTCTCACCCAAAGTGCATACTAAGCCCTTTAAACCCGACATTGATTTTAACATATATGTAAGAGTAGGATAGTTTTGTTTTGCCTTAGCAAGATGTGATGTGATCTGCAAAAGTAGTATAATTGTAGTAGTATCATTTCTGAAGCCTCAAAGAAGAGTCCTAGCCATTCACAAGGCCCCAGAATGTCCGCAAGCTTTGATTGGTATCAACAGATCTAAGGAATCTATTTTATCTCTCATAAAAGCTAAAATATTAGTGGCAGAGAGATGAAAATAGATCCTTTTGATCGTACACATGTTGGGCTACAAGTACATGTAAATCTGTATTTGTAGTGTGTGTAGAATCCTAGAGAAACATAAAAAACTGTTATATGGCACCTGATTGCGACACAGGGATCAGAGTTGTTCTGGGCCAATTCAACTCTGGTAATTTCAGGACACAAAACATCTTGTGGGCTGAGGTGGGAACATCACCCCAGGGTTGATTGGCCAAGGGCTAAAGTCCAGCCCACATCCATATTTCAACAAATTGGGGGACCTGAGATATGGACGTTGGATTTCCATGAAGCCAGTTCAACTGGGAAGTTACTGATGTCTCCTTCATGCTTCTGTCAAGGAATAAGCTTTAGTAAAGTTTATTTCTGTTTCATCCCTTTTTATTTTAATAGCGAATTGCCAGTTGTATATGTCTTTTTGTATTTTTTTGTAACTCCTTTTTTCTTTGTATATATTTTTTATGCACTGCCCACTTCGAGATATTAAATTATAAAATGAATAAGGGACTTCGGAAAACTAAGCCAGGGCTTATATCTCTGGAGAGATTGTTGCATTTTAGTACCTAAGTGCTCGGTATAAGTTACATTCCAATTGGTATGCAATTGCAATACGTGTTGGCAGATGGCATGCAGATTGTAAACTAGCAGATCTGCTAGACGGAGATCTGTGTGTGTGTGGTGGCCCAGGAGACCAATCTGCAGACAAACTGTTGGGTGGTGGCAGGCTAACATTTGTTGTGTGTCTGGTGTTTGGGTGTATGGACAGTGGGAGGAGTACTAAAAACTGGAGTTCTACTGTAGCTTGTAGGATAGTTGGAGGAACCCTAAAAGTGCGTGCTAATTGCTAGACTGCTCCTCAACCCTTAGAGTGCACCAGATTGTATGTAAGATTCGCATCTGTCTGTGTGTGGTCAGCCAGCTGGATTGGAGTGGAGTCTCCCTCTAGTGGTGGCCAGAGGTAGTGCCACCACTAGAAAAAAAAAAAAAAAAAAAACAGAACAAAATGTGTGAGGTCCCCAAGAAATCCATACCAGACCTTTACTTAACCACTTCAATACAGGGCACTTATACACCTTCCTGCCCAGACCAATTTTCAGCTTTCAGTGCTTTTGCAGTTTGAATGACAATTGCGTGGTCATACAACACTGTACTCAAACTAAATTTTTATTATTTTGTTCCCACAAATAGAGCTTTCTTTTGGTGGTATTTGATCACCTCTGCGTTTTTTTTTTTTTTCATTTTTTGCTAAACAAATAGAAAAAGACTGAAAATTTTGAAAAAAATAAAAGTTTTGCTTTTGTTTCTGTTAAAAATTTTTGTAGATAAGTAAGTTTTTTCTTTCACTGATGGGCACTGATAAGGCGGCACTGACAGTAACTGATAAGGTGGCACTTATGAGGTGGCACCAATGAGCGGGCAACGATGGCCACTGATATGCGGCGTGGATGGGTACTGGTGGGCACTGATGGGCACTGATAGGCGACACTGATGGGCACTGAAAGGCTGCAAAGATGGGTTCTTATGGGTGGCACTGATACTCGGCACTGGTGGGAACTGATAGGCGTCACTACTGGGCACTGATGGGCACTGATAGGCGACACTGCTGGGCACTGATGGGCACTGATACGTGGCACTGATAGGCATCCCTGGTGGCACTGGAAGTGGTAGGCATTGTTAGTGGGCACTAATTGGCAGCTGCCTGGGCACTGATTGGCAGCTGCCTGGGCACAGATTAGTATTTCCCTGGGGGTCTAGGGGGCATACCTGGTGGTCCAGTGTGGATGGTTTCCCTGGTGGTCCTGGGTGGGATCCGAGGGGGGGCTGTGCTGATAAACAATCAGCACAGACACCCCCTGTCAGGAGAGCAGCCAATCGGCTTTCCACTACTCGCGTCTGTCAGGCGCGAGTGAGGAAAAGCCAATCACCTGCTCTTCCTATTTACATCGTGATCAGCCGTGATTGGACACGATTGATCATGTGGTAAAGAGTCTCCGTCAGAGACTCTTTACCTAGATCAGAGTTGCAGTGTGTGCGCAGCGGCTTAATATCCTGAAGACATCATATGACGCCCAGTCAGGTTATTGAAACTACTTTGCAGCCGTCATTTTGCTATATGGCGGGCGGCAAGTGGTTAATAACAATTACCAGTGGGAAGTTGTCAAATGGTAGAAATACTGTCTCTATATTTGATGCATGGCTCCTGCCTAACATGGGGCTAAATGGGCAAAAGTTCAGAAATTTATCTGACCAAGATCTACAATGTGTTATGTGAGATAAGCCAACATATCAGGTCTAGGAGATTTTCCAGAAATAGTTTTCCACAAATTCTGAAACAGACTGTGGAATATTGTATATTCTAAGGTGTGGTTTGTTCTACTATGGTAATTACAAGCATTTAAAGCGATTTAAATGAAAAGGTGAACTTACACTGTACACCCTCCCTACCCCCTGGTCTCTGCTGCACTTACCTCCATGTACTGACCACACAGCCGGTACAGAGGTTCGGGGATTTGAAAGCTGTAGTCTGCTTCCAGGACAGATTGGAGATTCTGATATGTTACCTGCTGACACCTGACTGCTTTGACTAATCAGATTCATTCTGATCCATCCTGGTGTGCCTAAGAAAAGAAGGGGAAGAAGGCCAGGCTTTCAAATCTCCAGACCCCTTTACTGGCTGTGTTGGCAGTGAAAGGTAATCATCCATGGAAGTAAATGCAATTCAGAGTGGAATATTGTTTATTCTAAGGTGTGGTTTGTTCTACTATGGTAATTACAAGCATTTTAAAGTGATTTAAATGAAAAGGTGAACTTACACTGTACACCCTCCCTACCCCCTGGTCTGCTGCACTTACCTCCATGGACTGATCACACAGCCAGTACAGAGATTCGGGGATTTGAAAGCTGTAGTCTTCTTCCAGGACAGATTGGTGATTCTGATTTGTTACCTGCTGACACCTGACTGCTTTGACTAATCAGATTTATTCTGATCCATCCTGGTTTGCCTAAGGAAAGAAGGGGAAGAAGGCCAGGCTTTTAAATCTCCAGACCCCTTTACTGGCTGTGTTGGCAGTGAAAGGTAATCATCCATGGAAGTAAATGCAATTCAGATTTAAAGTAGCACAGTGCTGAATAGCAAAAAATAACCTGGTCATGAATAGGGTAAAGCCTTCCAGAGTTTAAGTGGTTAAAAAAGAATGTGCTTTATAAATATACCCTTTGTGGTTGCTGATCCCAAACGTGTGACCACTTTCTCGTTCTACCAGCCAATATTTAGTCTTCATGGAATTTTCTTATTTGAAACACCAAATAGTTAACTGAAATATTTCTTTTATTCGTAGGTGTCACATGCTTTTAAATTGTCAAATAGCATTCATAACTATCCAAAAATACAAATACAACCAACAATAAACAAGTTTCGAATTGATATAGTATGTGTTTTACACAATAAAAAGGGACATAAACCTCTTCATGGAGTTTCAGGACATAGCCTGTGGTTTGATGTGACCATGTAAACCCCTATCGAACTCTACAAGCTTTATTTTGCAACAAGAGATATGTTATTACCATTTAGAAAGAATATATGTAATACTAGCTCTTTTTGTGCAGCCTTAAATTATTTTATAATTGGTTTACCTTAGTAATAGGTAGCTTTCTGGGTGATCTGTACATGGTATATCAATGAAACCAAGACTGTTGACCTGACCACGTAATAGCTTTGGTGGACCACACTGTTTAACAGTATGTAAAGAAAGCAATTGGGAAAATGACCTCTTTATTTAAACCACTGACCCATCAATTTGTTTGGGTTATGCATAGTAGAGTGGGGTTACGTTTCTTAGGAAATGTATATTTTTAACCACAAGATTGATGTCAACCACTTAATTACACAAAGGCTGATATAGCACCATTACAATACAGTTGACTGCGTTGTGTATATTATCTGCCAAGTAAGATGAATCATACTTCTGCTTGGTGGTGATGGACCAAGCAGTTGATGCAAACTCATCAGCCTATACAAATGTGGCCCCTATTAAGTCCTATGCCTTGGATTCTTCCCGGTTATCAAATAATTTTTTGATCTTTTTCATAAACTCTCCCTAGAAATCCCTGACATAGTGTAACTCTATTCCTCCTCTTCCTCTTCTTAAATTGTATTGTAATCGTACTGTCTCCCTTTCTATGATAAAGCACTGCGCAAATATATATATATTTATATATATATATATATATATATATATATATATATATATATATATATATATATATATATATATATATATTGTATAATAATAATATTTATTCAGGGAAGCTTACACCATTTCCACCTAAAAACTGTAGTTAGACCACCTCCATCAAATCATACCTTTACAGCTATTACTTTTTGTACCACTTACCCCCCCCCCCTTTAGATTGTAAGCTCCATTAACAGGGCCCTCCTATTCTTTCTGTATTGAGCTGTTTTGTAATTGCACTTCCTTTATACTATAAAGAGCTGCGCAAACTTCTGGTGCTATATAAATCCTGAGTAATAATAATTCTTAGCTTTGCATCACAAAATATGCATGATGCGATCAATCAATGGACTTTGTATGGCCACTAGGGACAAGCCTGATGTTCGAGTCGAACGTAAGTTCGACTCAAACATTGGGTGTTCGCCTGTTCGCTGAACAGCGAACATTATGCGGTGTTCGCGGCAAATTCGAAAGCAGTGGAACACGGTTAAAGTCTATGGGACATTAACGTGAAAAACCAAAAGTGCTCATTCTAAAGGCTTATATGCAACTTATTGCCATAAAAATTGTTTGGGGACCCGGGTCCTGCCCCAGGGGACATGTATCAATGCAAAAAAAGTTTTGAAAACAGACTTTTTTTCGGGAACAGTGATTTTAATAATGCTTAAAGTGAAACAATAAAAATGAAATATTCCTTTAAATATTGTGCCTGGGGGGTGTCTATAGTATGCCTGTAAAGTGGTGCAGTTTTACCGTGTTTAGAACAGTACCACAGCAAAATGACATTCAGGAGGGGGCGCTCTCTCATCCCCCCCCCCTCTTTTCCTGCATCCTGCCAAGTTGCGTGCTCAGATAAGGGTCTGGTATGGATTGTGGTGGGGGCCCCCTACACCATTTTTTTTTAGTTTGGCGCAGGGTTCCCCTTAATTTCCATACTAGACCTGAAGGGCCTGGTATGGATTTTGGGAGACCCCCTACGCAATTTTTTTTTAAAATTTTTGGTTCGGAGTTCCCCTTAATATTCATACCAGACTCAAAGGGCCTGGTAATGGACTGGGAGGGGGACCCATGCCGTTTTTTAAATGAGTTTTTTCTATATTGCCAAGACCCGACAATTCATTAGAGCCGCGATCAGTTTTAAATGACTTTTTTCCTTTATAAATGTCATTTTGCTGTGGTACTGTTCTAAACACAGGAAAACTGTGCCACTTTACAGGCATGCTATAGAAATCCCCCAGGCACGATATTTAAAGGAATATTTCATTTTTATTGTTTCACTTTAACCACCTCAATACAGTGCACTTACACTCCTTCCTGCCCAGACCAATTTTCAGCTTTCAGCGCTCTCACAGTTTGAATGACAACTACTCAGTCATGCAACACTGTACCCATATGAAATTTGCATCTTTTTTTTCCCCACAAACAGAGCTTCTTTTGGTGGTATTTAATCACTATGGGTTTTTTATTTTTTTGTGCTATAAATAAAAAAAGACAGTAAATTTTGTGAAAAAAAATGCCTTTTTCTTTGTTTCTGTCATAAGATTTTGCTAATTAGTAATTTTTCTTCATAAAATTTGGCCAAAATTTATACTGCTACATATCTTTGGTAAAAATAACCCAAATTAGTGTATATTATTTGGTCTTTGTGAAAGTTACAAAGTCTACAAACTATGGTGCCAATCACTGAAAATTGATCACATCTGATCAGGCCTTCAGTACATCAGATGCATCTCATTTCTTGAGACACTAACAAGTCAGGAAAGTACAAATACCCTCCAAATAACCCGTTTTTAGAAAGTAGACATTCCAAGGTATTAAGTAAGTAGCATGGTGAGTTTTTTAAGTTGTAATTTTTTCCCACAATCCTTTGCAAAATATAGATTTTTTTTTTTTAAATTGTTATATTATCAGGTTATTTCTCACACACAGCATATGCATACAACAAATTACACCCCAAAATACATTCTGCTACTCTTCCCGAGTATGGCAATACGTCATGTGTGAGACTTTTACACAGCCTGGCCACATACAGAGGCCCAACATTGAAGTACCTTTAGGCGTTCTAGGAGCATAAATTACACATTTAATTTCATTTCTACCTATCAGACTTTTGAAGGTCCTTGAGCACCAGCCCAGTGGAATTACCCACAAAATGACCCCATTTTGGAAAGCAAACACCCCAACGTATATTCTATGAGGCATGGGCTGCAAATAGGTACTCGTGTACTCTGATGGGCTGCAGATAGGTACTCGGGTACTCTTATGGGCTGGAGACAGGTACTTGGGTAACTTGATGAGCTGCAGACAGGTGCTCAGTTACACTGATGAGCTGATGACAGGTACTCGGGTACTCTGATGGGCTGGTGACAGGTACTTGGGTACTCTGATGGCCTGGTGACAGGTACTCGGGTACTCTGATGGCCTGGTGACAGGTACTCGGGTACTCTGATGGCCTGGTGACAGGTACTCGGGTACTCTGATGGCCTGGTGACAGGTACTCGGGTACTCTGATGGGCTACAGATAGGTACTCGGGTACTTTGATGGGCTGGTGACTGGTATTTGGGTACTCTGAAGGGTGGTGACAGGTACTCGGGTACTCGGTACTCATATGAACTGTGACAGGTACTCATATGGACTGTGACAGGTACTCGGGTACTCATATGGACTGTGACAGGTACTCGGGCACTCATATGGACTGACAGGTACTCTGGTACTCATATGGACTATGACAGGTACTCAGGTACTCAGGTACTCAGATGAACTGTGACAGGTACACAGGTACTCTGATGGACTGTGACAGGTGCTCGGGTACTCAAATGGACTGTGACAGGTACTCAGGTACTCAGATGGACTGTGACAGGTACTCATATGGACTGTGACAGGTACTCATATGGACTGACAGCTACTCAGATGAACTGTGACAGGTACTTTGATGGGTGGTGACAGGTCCTGTTTATTGGGGAGGCAATCAGTGTGATTGGTGTACACTGTAAGCGGTAACAAGATGTTACCGCAATCTCCTTTTCACACACAATCGGTGTGTGAGAAGGAGAACCCGGTAACATCTCGTTACCGTGGTTTGTTGACAATTAGTGATCGGCTGTGAAAGGATCACAGCCGATCACGTGGTAAACAGCCACCGGCCAATGGCTGTTTACCAGCGTTGGTGACGAGCAGTGTTCCCAGGAACAAGCTGTCATTGACGTGCACGTGCAGCGTGCTCGCGATTGCGTGCATGCGGCGTGCAAAGTGGGGCAGTACCAACTGTGATCGGCCGTGACTTCATCATGGCCGATCACGTGGTAAACAGCCATGCCCAATGGCTGTTCACCTCCTTCTGTGGCGAGCGGTGTCTCCATGACACGCTGCCACTGAAGGAACAGAGGTGCGTGCACACAATCGTGTGCATTCCCTGTTTAAATGGACGGACGTCACATGACGCCCGCCCAGAACGAGAGCCGCGCCGCCTGGCCATCATATGACGGCCGGTGGGTGGCAGGTGGTTAAGCATTATTAAAATCACTGCTCCCGAAAAAATGGCCATTTTCAAATTTTTTTTTGCATTGATACATGTCCCCTGGGGCAGGACCCGGATCCCCAAACACTTTTTATGACAATAACTTGCATATAAGCCTTTAAAATTAGCACTTTTGATTTTTCATGTTCCTGTCCCATAGACTTTAGCGGTGTTTGTGTGTTCACCCAAATTTTTTGCCTGTTCGCATGTTCTGGTGCGAACCGGACCGGGGGGGGTTCGACTCATCCTTAATGGCCACACTTTGACTCTAAATGTTGAATATAACTCAGACCACTCTCTAGCTACAGATTGAAAATTTTAAGAGCAGAGTTCTGAAAATGTAATTTTTATTCTCAGTAGGGAAATATTCTTATGCTGAGAATCTGTCCACGGGACAACCATTAGTCGTGCATGCCACAAACCTGGCCTTTATGAAGGAGTGGCAAGAAGAAAGCCATTGTTGAAAGAAAGCCATAGGAAGTCCTGTTTGAAGTTTGCAAGAAGCCATGTGGGGACACAGCAAACATGTGGAAGAAGGGGCTCTGGTCAGGTGTGACCAAAACTTAAACTTATTGTCCTAAAAGCGAAACACTATGTGTGGTGGAAAAATAACACTGCACATCACCCTGAACACACTATCTCCACCGCAAAACATGGTGATGGCAGCATCATGTTGTGGGGATGCTTTTCTTCAGTGGGGACAGGGAAACTGGTCAGAATTGATGGGAAGATGGATGGAGCCAAATACAGGGCAGTCTTCAAAAGACTTGAGACTGGGGCGGAGGTTCACCCTCCAGCAGGACAACAACCCTAAACATACAGCCAGAGCTACAATGAAATGGTTTAGATCAAAGCATATTAATTTGTTAGAATGGCCCAGTCAAAGTCCAGACCTACTGTAAATCCAATTGAGAATCTGTGGCAAGACTTCAACATTGCTGTTCACAGATGCTCTCCATCCAATCTGACAGAGCTTGAGTTATTTTGCAAAGAAGAATGGGCAAAAAATCTCTAGATGTGCAAAGCTGGTAGAGATATCCCCAAAAAGACTTGCAGCTAAAGGTGGTTCTACAAAGTATTGACTCAGGGGGGCTGAATGCAAATGCACCCCACAATTTTCACATATTAATTTGTACAAAGCTTTAAAAACCATTTATCATTTTCCTTCCACTTCACAATTATGTGCCACTTTGTGTTGGTCTATCCCAATAAAATACATTTACGTTTTTGGTTGTAATATGACAAAATGTGGAAAATTTTAAGGGGTATGAATACTATTTCAAGGCACTGTACATGCTACAATAACTATAGTCAAGCTGTTTAAGAACTTTGATGGTCAAACAAATTAAGAGCTGAAAAACTGTCTCAATGATGTTTAAAAATTGTAACTAGCTCTACTGATAATAAAAAAAAGAGGGAGAGAAAAATGGAAAAAAAAACTATACACACTGGAATAACCGTTATACCCATAATATGCATAATGTGTCATGGAAGCCTTCTGCACCTTCTGTAGCATTGCATTTTAAAACACATTTATGAAAAGACACCTACCTTGTTTATATGCTGAAAATCTAGCTCCACTTTAACACTGTTTACCCATTTTGATGTAGTAGTGCAGCCTAGAAGGAAAGCAAGAAACATTGTGAAGCTTAATGCACATCTGTGTATCATAATAAGCTTACGTCAATGTTAATTGATGTAAGCTTTTATATATATATATATATATATATATATATATATATATATATATATATATATATATATATACTATATTACCAAAAGTATTGGGATGCCTGCCTTTAAGGCCCGTACACACGATCCAAAAATTGTACAAAAAATACAGAAGCGATCATATGATAATCAGAACCAGACAGTACGATTTACGTTTAGTCAGTACAGTTGTCGTCCGAAAATGCAATAGAAATACACAACACATGACATCACATTATTCTGTCGTACAAGAAGTTTTGTAACTTTAGTAAACTCTTCATGTTCAATATGCGATTAGCATGCAAAAAAAATGGATGATCTGTTGTCTAAATTTCAGATGGTGTGTACGGGGCTTTACACACACATGAACTTTAATGGCATCTGAGTCTTATCCTGTAGGGTTCAATATTGAGTTGGCCCACCCTTTGCAGTTATAACAGCTTCAACTCTTCTGGGAAGGCTGTCCACAAGGTTTAAGAGTGTGTCTATGGGAATGTTTGACCATTGTTCCAGAAGCGCATTTGTGCGATCAGGTACTGATGTGGACGAGAAGGCCTGGCTCACAGTCTTCGCTCAAATTCATCCCAAAGGTGTTCTACCGGGTGGAAGACAGGACTCTATGCAGGCCAGTCAAGTTCCTCTACCCCAAACTCGCTCATCCATGTCTTTATGGACCTTGCTTTGTGCACTTGTCCAAATCATTTGATGGAGGGGGGATTATGGTCTGGGGTTGTTTTTCAGGGGTTGGGCTTGGTCCCTTAGTTCCAGTGAAGGTAGCTCTTAAGGTGTCAGAAATTTTGGACAATTTCATGTTTCCAACTTTGTGGGAATCGTTTGGGGATGGCCCCTTCCTGTTCCAACCTGACTGGTCACCAGTGCACAAACAAGGTCCAAAAAGACATGGATGAGCGAGTTTGGGGTGGAGGAACTTGACTGGCCTGCACAGAGTCCTGACCTAAACCCGATAGAACACCTTTGGGATGAATTAGAATGAAGACTGTCAGCCAGGCCTTCTTGTCCGACATCATTGCCTGACCTCACAAATGCATTTCTGCAAGAATGGTCAAACATTCCCATAGACACACTACTAAACCTTGTGGACAGCCTTCCTAGAAGAGTTGAAGCTGTTATAGCTACAAAGGGTGGGCCAACTCAATATTGAATAATACGGACTAAGCCTGGGATTGTCACTAAAGTGCATGTGTGCATGTAAAGGCAGGCGTCACAATACTTTTGGTAATATAGTGTAGATGACTGCTGTTATTGGCCTTTAAACTTTATATTTAACAACACAAGACAAGCAACAAGCAGTGACACAAAAATGACAAGTTAATTGTTTATATGTTAAAAAGACCTGGGGAACTTATCACATTTAATACTTGTTAGGATCAGTCCTAACAAGTCATTTTATGCATTTCTCTGTTCACATTACTATATTTGAATTGAAATTCTAAGTGAAACACAAATAGCTGCATCCTTGGGCCCTACAGTCTTGCTCCAGGTGCTTCCTAATGTGCCTCTGTTGTACTATCCAAATAATTTTCTTGCATTTTCACACACCTATTTATCTTGATCTATCATAATAATTATAGTGACATTTTCTTTAAGCAGAACTAAATAGTATCTGAGCACCACAAACTAAAAACACTATTTAGTTGATTTTTAATATTCAAAGCAAACTCATCATTCATCTGTGTCTCCTTGCTTTATTTTGTTGAGAAATGACAAAGTTTTTTTAATTAATACAATAAATAAAATGCTGAGCAACAAACCAGACAAGGTGTTTAAGGTGTGTGCCAAATAATTAACCCAAATGTTTACCAATAATTTCAAAATCAGTGCAGCACTATCTACATGCAACAAACTATATATATTGTGATACCTAATACCTTAAATAAAAATATCAATATCCAATACTGGAAATTATGTGTTATTGAAGGCGTATGCAGTATATTGACACATGTGGAGTGTTTATAATGCATGTTGTTTTATAACACGTAATTTCTATCACCGGACATTGATATTAATGTAGCTCTCCCTGTTTTTCTTCCTTCAGGTTGCTACTTAACATTTTCTTGGGCCTACAGTTACCATCTTCTCAGTGTCCGTCATAGGGGGGTTCCCAAAAGATGTTCATTTGAAAAACACTGGCTCAAACACTTTTCCAAGTTTTATTGAAGACACAACATATGCAATAGCAGGGTAAAAATGTGAAAGGATTCAGGTATATTGAAATATTGCGGTTAGAGGTAATTTCTAAGTCCAGCGAGTAGCACTTCCCCAGCTGGATTCAGCAACCATCGGATAGGTTTCTCTCACCAACCTAGCAGCCGATGCAATGCTCGAGTACGGTCTCTGCCACAGACCTGACAAACCTGAATAGACAAATTATTGTTTCTGATATGGTCTCTGCCACAGACCTGACAATCCTGAATAGACAGATTATTGTTTCCGATATGGTCTCTGCCACAGACCCGACAATCCTGAATAAACAGATTGCTATGATTGATCTCAGATGCATCTCCGATTGAGTCCCCAGGCTCTTCTCAAGATACCAGCCTTATGCTCGGTCCTCTCCTGAAGAGTCCTCCCCTGGTTACTACAATCGCTTGCTTCTTCCCGCAGGCCAGACAACAAAGAGACCATCCTATGGACCAATAGACCCCTAAACTTTGGGCCTTCTTCTAGTAGCTGAACTTCGGGTCCGCCGACCCCAAGGCAGAATTTTAAGTAGCAGTAATTTCCCCAGGCCAGGAGGGCTATGAGGTCAGGAAGCACCAACCCTTCTAAAATAGTGTCTGCCCCTTAAATACTCCTTCCCAGAATGCACAGCGGATGAACCACTCCCACCGATCTGTCTCTGAGCAAAGAGTATTCAATATGTCCAACCAGACTGTATTTACAACATCCACCAATGGTAACAGCACTACCCATGGTCGGATGGAAATTTACACAATCCAGCCAAACTGGTACAGAAACCAATAAATTTAGGTAATAATAAACTGAGCCTGAACTGAACAATTAAACTAAATTTGAAAGAATAGCATCTGCTCTTCAGGAGCAGGGCGCTACATTAATATTTAAGGTATTAGGGTAACACTATATATATATATATTGTTTGTTGTATTTAGATAGCACTGCACTGATTTTGAAATTATTAGTTGGTATATGCTTTGAATGGCATAATAGTGTTCGCTGCTATCAAATAATAATTAAAAAAAAAAACAATAATCATTTTTAATATAGTTTCAGGGTATAGCATAGGAGCGGGAAAGATTTGGGGATTTATTTTGAGTAACTCCAATGTTAATTAATTATTTACTTATTATGAGCTTCAAATTGTGTTTAAGAAGTGGCTCCTATCAAGCTGTCTGGCTGCAAATTGGTAATACAGGTACTGGGATTTAGTAAAATTTAGTACAATGTTCACAAGGACCAATATAAAGTATGGGTCACCCTAGAAGATACAGACAGCAATAGAAACCTGATAAAGGATCTAAGCTTCCTACACTCCAAAACTAAAAAGAAAGTTTTGGCTTTATATATACTTTAAAGTACCAAAAAAAGAATGTATTGCACCTCACAAATCCTAAGATGTGGTGGCTGCATTGTTATTCTTTTATAAGGATTTTTCTTCCTGTCCTAGGGAGACATTGCTCACTTACTATACTCTGTTAATGGAGGATCAGTGTTATCTCCTAGGACAAAAACTGTATTAGAACTATAGAGCACTTCCCCCTCTTCTCAACTCCTTAAAATGGGGGAGCTGTTCTATAGTATATTCCAGGCTCCGTAGATCCCCCTGCACTTACCTCTCATTAACATAGGGACAAGGGGCTTTTCCAGAAGGGAGCCCCTGGCAAGGCATTCTCCTCCTGTTGAGTGGCCTGGTATGGGTTAGGAGAGAGGGGGTCACAAGCTATCTGCCTCTCTTTCTTGGCCAGCCAAGATGCATGCTCAGGTTAGGATCTTTTAAAGGGGGATCCACACTTTTTTTGTGTTTTTGTATGGGGTCCCCCTTAAATTCCATTGCATAGCCTAATCAAGGATAAGAGCCTGGTATGGCTTTTTAAGGGAAACCCACAATGTTTTTTTTTTCATGAGATCTCTCTTACATGTCATACGAGGATAAGGGTCTGATCTGGATATTTAGGGGAATCGCGAATGCTTTGTTTTCAAACAGAATAAAACAGGTGGGAAATGTCATTAAACAGCAATTTTAATTTTATATATTTTTTTTTGCTTAAAGCGGAGTTCCTCCCAAAAATGGAACTTCTGCTTTTCTGGTTCCTCCCCTCCTCCAGTGTCACATTTGGAACCTTTCAGGGGGGAGGGGGGAGCAGATACCTGTATAATACAGGTATTTGCTCCCACTTCCAGCGATAGATGTCTGGCCCCTCCTCCGTCCCGCCCACTGTCTTCTGGGAGACACACAGGTCCCAGAAGACAGCAGGGACCAGTGAGGATGCACAGCGTGACTGGCACATGCGCAGTAGGGAATCAGGCTCTGAAGCCATAAGGCTTCACTTCCTGATTCCCTTACTGAAGATGCCTGCACCCAGGAGCCTAGGGACAGATCGGCTTCGGGTGAGGACATTGCGGGCGCCCTGGACAGGTAAGTGTCCTAATATTAAAAGTCAGCAGATGCAGTATTTGTAGCTGCTGACATTTCATTTTTTTTTTCAGAACTCCACTTTAAGCACATCGTACAGGTGGGCAACATCACGTGTATAAAACTTCCCCAAGTGTGCTATATAAAGGTTTTGTGTATTTTGAATGCTGTCTTTTAAGTCTTGTTAACAGAGCTTCTACCCCCTAAATTACACTTTTTTATTTTATTTATTTATTTATTTATTTATTTATTTATTTATATTTTTATTTTAGTGGCACATGTGCCCCAGGGCAGTGCCCAGCTCCCAGGCCCTTTGTTTGACATCCCTTGCCTATTACCCTGGAAAATTGATTTGTTTACAAATAGTAGGAGGTTGGCCAGAAAATATCATTTAAAAGTAATTTTGTCTTCTTTCTGAATACCCCTTTTGTTTTAGTGCATCCTACAGGTACACAACTTCACAGGCAGGTTAATTCACTTTAGGACCAGCATGGCCAGGCCATTATTTCAGTATTTCATGTTGTGATAGTTTGACTCACAATTATTCAGTCATTCAAATGAATTTGACATCATTGCTTTTAGACAGGTAGTGCTTTCTTTTGGTGGTATTTATTAGCCACTGTTTTTTTCTTTACCATGTAATATATAAAGAAAATATCTGAAATCTTGCAAAAAAAAAAACTTTTATTATTTTCTAGCATAAAACATATCAAATGCCAAGACATTACAATCACCTCCAAATGATCTATTTTTTGGAAAACAGACAACTCCAAGATGATTTAATATTTTGCCACATTTTTTGGAGATGAAGAGACATGCTGGTTAAAAGGAAATGGTTAAAAATTAAGGTGCACTTAGCCTTTAAAAGCCACCCACTGAAGGCAAGTACAAGTCAAGAGATTGAAATTGACAATGCACTAAAAGCGCATTGTTTCCAATGCCTGGAATCCCACAATTATTATTTGTAATGCCCTGTACACACGGTCGGACATTGGTGGGACATTCCGACAACAAAAATTTTTTCCGACGGATGTTGGCTCAAACTTGTCTTGCATTCACACGGTCACACAAAGTTATCGGAAAATCCGATCGTTCTGAACGCTGTGACGTAAAAAACACGTACGTTGGGACTATAAACGGGGCAGTAGCCAATACCTTTCATCTCTAAATTTATTCTGAGCATCTGAGCATGCGTGGCACTTTGTGCGTCGGATTTGTGTACACATGATCGGAATTTCCCACAACGGATTTTGTTGTCAGAAAATTTTATAGCAAGCTCTCAAACTTTGTGTGTCGGAAATTCCGATGGAAAATGTGTGATGGCGCGCACACACGAACGGAATTTCTGACAACAAGGTCCTATCACACATTTTCCGTCAGAAAATCCGACCGTGTGTACGGGGCATTAGTGCACTTTAACACTCCCCCCTTCACCCCAAACTCGTTCATCCATATCTTAAGTGATAAATGCCTGAGTGTTTATAAAATGAAAAATCAAAAAAGGACTGCGCTAAAACACATATTGAACACCATACATGGTTATGTGAATAATAAAAAAACAGCAATCAATCAAATATTCGAAGGTAAATGAAAACCATACAGTAGGAATAAATGAATAATAGGGTGAACCGAATGAGACACAAATGGTAACAATGAAATTGCCAAAAATATATCCAAGGGAATGGTGAAAATGTTCAAAGAAAATGAGTCCCTGGAGCCGGAGCTAATAGAGGGTGATCAAACGGTTAAACACTCAGCACCCAGTGAGAAATCCTCCACCTTATAGGATGTATGCTTACCAGAGGTAAGCTGGATAATAGCTTATCTTAGGATATCCACACGGGGGACACAGCTCTATGGACCTCCTCACAGGAAAGGGGTAGGCAGGAACTCTCTAAAACCGGACCTCAGACAGCATACCAAGGGAACCCAGAAATAAAAGGAATTTCCTCCATAGTGTGAATCCGTTTGGTATTTTATTATAAAATATGGTAAAAGCACTTACATAAATTCTTGGTTTAAAATCACAAAAACAGCCGGCCGGCTAGCATACATCCGTTCGATGGAATGGAAACGATGACGTCAGCGCGTCGACCTTCCGACGTACGTTTCGTCCTATTGGACGTCGTCATGGGAACGGGCGACGCACTGACTCATCGCTACTTATAGGAACAAAACGAAACCAAGCCTCGCTGTGAAGCTCGGATGGCGTCATCACAACATCCTGTTGGAAGAGGATGTGTGTATCGAATAACCATGGGAAAGGCTGACATTTCCCTCGTCAGCCAATCACAGCCTCCTATTTACGAGGGAATGATTAGATTAATGGAATACATTGGAGGGCATGATCCAAAACCCATACACGCCATCTAGTGAACTAAATGGAATTAACACTCAAAACCACATACTATTATGTGGAAAGAAAAACTAATAAATAAGTTAGAATAAAAAATTTTGCTGATAGAATTATGGTATCTAAATATTAGAAAAAATAATAGAAAAAATGACTTACTGACGCCATCAGAGAGTCAAAGAAAGTTTACAAAATTATATGGACATCGTATCAATACAAAAATTGTAATACAACCTTAAATTAAGTAAAAATAATCCAGATACTGCATTGGAAATATCACCCCTCACACCCCGACTCAGTATTTTAGATGGAATAATGATAGGATAATGGGATTTAGGCCATACAGTGTATTAATTTAAGAATTATCTAGAAAAGCGTTTAAATCTACATCAACGTTGAGCCCAAAGGGGGTGTAACACTTCAATCTGTGTATCCAGGTCATCTCGAGCCTGGAAATCCCTCGTATAACAGACCCCCCCCTCCAATGTGGAGTGTACCTATCGATACCAAGAAAGATAGTTTTCCTGGGGTCACGGTCATGTGCTTCTAGGTAGTGTCTTGAGACCGGGTGTTTGGGGAAACCAGTTAAGATGTTAGTAATATGCTCGTTAAGCCTTACAGATAAGGGGCGCTTGGTTCTTCCTACGTATTGTAGGCCGCAAGGGCATTGTAGAAGATACACCACTCGCTCTGTGGAACATGTAATGAATGATCTGATCTCAAATTCCATCTGAGTGCTGGTGGAAATGAAGTTATGTGTCCTTCTATGTGAACAACCACTAAGAGAACATACCCTACACCTCCTGCACTGATAGAAACCAATCATGTATTCAAAAAATCCTTTTTTAGTAAGAGGAGGATCTAGGACATTCGGGGCCACTCTATTTCTAAGCGAGGGGGCACCTCTATAAATTACCTGTGGTTTGGCCGGAAGGATAGGACCAAGCACATGATCATTTTTGAGAACATGCCAATGCTTTTTTATTAGTTTAGCTATGTTATTATGTTGGGAAGAATAGGTGGTAATAAAGGGAATTGCGGGTACCCTCTCACGGTGAGGCTTCTTAGTTTCAAGTAGAGTGCATCTATCAATTTTGGCCACTTCATCCAATGTGTTCCTCAGAGATGTCTCCACATAGCCCTTCTCTAGGAAACGTTTTAATAAAATATCCGCTTGGGCTAAAAACTCAGCATGGTTAGAACAATTACGTTTTAGACGAATAAATTGGCTCTTCGGCACAGACCTCAACCAGGCCTCGTGGTGGCAGCTGTCAGTCGGTATATAGGAATTCCGATCTGTGTTTTTAAAAAAGGTAGCTGTGGTGAATTCCCCATCCTTCACACCAATCTTTAGGTCCAAGAAATTAATTTCAGACTGGCTGGCCTCATATGAAAGTCGGATCCCCCGGTCATTGTTATTCAGCCCCGCCATATATGCATCGAGATCTTCACGATCACCATTCCATAGGAGGAGGACGTCATCTATGTATCTAGCCCACAACACCACCTGAGGTTTCTGTTGGGCATAGATGACATCCTCCTCCCACAGGGCCATGAAGAGGTTCGCCAAGCTGGGGGCATATTTTGCCCCCATGGCGACCCCCCTGTCCTGCCTGTAAAACTGACCCCCAAACCAAAAATAGTTCCTAGTGGCCACAAAGTGGAGTAGTTGCATAATGAAACATATTTGTTCATCAAACAATGACGAATCTCGTCTAAGATAATATTCGACCGCAAACAGCCCCAAATCATGGGGTATTACGGTGTACAATGAGGCGACGTCCGCTGTCACCAACCACCAATTGGGCCCAGGGGTATAATTGGAAAGTAAATTAATTACATGACGGGTATCCTTTAAATACGACGGCATCATGGTAACTAATGGCTGCAGGTAGAAATCTATATACCTGCCCACCCGGGACGATATGGAATCAATTCCACTGACAATTGGACGTCCCGGGGGGCAGGTAGGATGTTTGTGAATTTTTGGCAGGTAATAAAGAACAGGGGTACGGGGGGCTTTTGGTACCAGATAGGCTTTCTCCTTGTTGTTTAGGATACCCTGTTCTGACCCAAACTTGATCAGCACCTCCAATTCTTTTTTGTATTGAACTTTTGGGTCTGATCTAAGGGGGGTATAAGTGTCACGATCCCCCAAGATGTTGGACATTTCTTTGAGGTAATCATTCCTGTCCAGAACTATAATGCCACCCCCCTTATCAGCTGGTCTGATTACTAAGTTTTTATTATGACACAAAGAATCCAAACCAGTTTTCAGATTCTTGTCAAAATATACTCTTTTAAGGGGTAATTGCTCTAAATCCTTAAGGACTAGATCTTTAAACACCTTCAATGAGGGGGCTATAGCCCCGGGAGGATTGAAAAGGGAGGCATTTGATAACCCAGAGTGACGGTACTCATTGGGACCAGTTATAGTATTAGTGATAGGATTAGAGGTTAGATATCTCTTAATATTGACCTTGCGGACAAATTTGTGCACATCTATAAAAGTTTGAAACTTATTTAAACCTCTCGGTGGTGCAAATTTAAGACCTTTGTTGAGTAAAGATTTCTCAGAATCGTTTAAGGAAACAGAACTTAAATTGAATATACCATTATTGGTTATGCTTTTTTCCTTTTTAGATCGCAATCGCCTCCCCCCTCTAGTTCCTCTCTTTGGTCTGCTGGCCTTTTGGTGCCTTGGCCTGGCCTGTGAAAACCCCATTGCTGATAATTGGAATTAGAGGGGCCTGGTTTACTCCCATCATCCATGGGTCCCCCCGATCTGGGATGGAACTGTGGAGCCAATTCGTTACGTGCTTCCATGATGGTGGAACTGGTAGGGGGGCCATCGAGGTCACTTAGAGGGTAAAATTGATTGTGGGTGCTAATATTGTATTCCGAGTACCCTCTGCTAGTAATTCTGGGTCCAGGATTCTGAAATTCTCGAGGCCTGCCTTCATAGTAACCTATATTGGGGTCATAATTAGGGCCATAAGAACGGTCTGGGTGAGGCTCAAAATTGAAAATGCGAGGAGATGGCAAATGATCTTCATATCCATTATATTGGTCATGTGATCTGCCCCCAAAAGGGTGACCGCCCATGGGTCTTTTGTTACCAGAACCTCTACCCCTCCCACGTCCTCCATGGTTAGAACCACCTGTCCCCCGGGATCGTCTTGGTTGAGAGGGCGGGTAATAAGATGGAGCGCCTCCCCTCTCGCCACCCCCTCGTCTAGAGGAAGAGGGTTGTGTTCCCTGTTGGGACCTGCCAGAGGGGCCATTATGGCCTCCCGGGAAAGGCCCGGAAAGGTTGGGCTGTGATGGAGGGGGGGCATATATCATGGCTGGGGGTGGTCCTCCTGAGTTGGATGGACCCCACTCCATATTTTCAGCTGAGTTTTGCTCAGCTAACAATTTTTTTGCCATTCAAAGACTACTGCCCCTTGATAGTCCAGTAGGTCTCTGTTGTATTTCTTTTTCTTTTTAATTCTCTGATCTCTCTCCTCCTTTTCTAATAAGGAAAGGAGGGAGAGCGATTTCTCCTTGTAGTCATTACTCTCCTTAAGGGGGCTTAGCTTCTCTTTGATGCTTTTGATTTCATCATCTAGTCTGGTGAGTTTGGTTTTTTTACGACCAATGAGAAACTTTAAAAAATCTATTCCCGCTGTATTGAAATAGCTAAACCACTCTTCTAGTTGGACATCGCCTTTCTGTGGGCTGACCTCCCATCTAAGGCTTCTAGGCACCATACCCCCTTTAACATAAGTGTCAAGATAGGCTATGTCCCACTGAGTGTGTAT
This sequence comes from Aquarana catesbeiana, assembly GCF_042186555.1. Taxonomy (NCBI): domain Eukaryota; kingdom Metazoa; phylum Chordata; class Amphibia; order Anura; family Ranidae; genus Aquarana; species Aquarana catesbeiana. The sequence goes on from NC_133326.1 coordinate 173,985,939, forward strand.
TTCGGATATAGTCAAGTTCTTAAGCCTTGTGAAAAGGCCACTGAGGTCTCCCTCATCTTCTTTATATGACTCAAACACACCATCAGTGTTAAATTGCCTAGCGGCTCTGTAATCAAAGACATCTATTAAAGAAATGTTAAGTGAAACCAATGAATGACACTGGTTGTGATAAACCTATAAATAGCAGCAGTATTACAGCCACAAAATGTGAAAAGACAAATAAAAAACATAAACAATACCGCGCTAACATAAAGGTTGTGCTACTAGTGATTGATAGAATAAAGCAAGCTGCAGTCCTAGAGTGAGGCGTGCACACAAACATATAAAGAAAAATCAAAAAAGGACTGCGCTAAAACACATATTGAACACCATACATGGTTATGTGAATAATAAAAAAACAGCAATCAATCAAATATTCGAAGGTAAATGAAAACCATACAGTAGGAATAAATGAATAATAGGGTGAACCGAATGAGACACAAATGGTAACAATGAAATTGCCAAAAATATATCCAAGGGAATGGTGAAAATGTTCAATGGAAGCACGCAACGAATTGGCTCCACAGTTCCATCCCAGATCGGGGGGACCCATGGATGATGGGAGTAAACCAGGCCCCTCTAATTCCAATTATCAGCAATGGGGTTTTCACAGGCCAGGCCAAGGCACCAAAAGGCCAGCAGACCAAAGAGAGGAACTAGAGGGGGGAGGCGATTGCGATCTAAAAAGGAAAAAAGCATAACCAATAATGGTATATTCAATTTAAGTTCTGTTTCCTTAAACGATTCTGAGAAATCTTTACTCAACAAAGGTCTTAAATTTGCACCACCGAGAGGTTTAAATAAGTTTCAAACTTTTATAGATGTGCACAAATTTGTCCGCAAGGTCAATATTAAGAGATATCTAACCTCTAATCCTATCACTAATACTATAACTGGTCCCAATGAGTACCGTCACTCTGGGTTATCAAATGCCTCCCTTTTCAATCCTCCCGGGGCTATAGCCCCCTCATTGAAGGTGTTTAAAGATCTAGTCCTTAAGGATTTAGAGCAATTACCCCTTAAAAGAGTATATTTTGACAAGAATCTGAAAACTGGTTTGGATTCTTTGTGTCATAATAAAAACTTAGTAATCAGACCAGCTGATAAGGGGGGTGGCATTATAGTTCTGGACAGGAATGATTACCTCAAAGAAATGTCCAACATCTTGGGGGATCGTGACACTTATACCCCCCTTAGATCAGACCCAAAAGTTCAATACAAAAAAGAATTGGAGGTGCTGATCAAGTTTGGGTCAGAACAGGGTATCCTAAACAACAAGGAGAAAGCCTATCTGGTACCAAAAGCCCCCCGTACCCCTGTTCTTTATTACCTGCCAAAAATTCACAAACATCCTACCTGCCCCCCGGGACGTCCAATTGTCAGTGGAATTGATTCCATATCGTCCCGGGTGGGCAGGTATATAGATTTCTACCTGCAGCCATTAGTTACCATGATGCCGTCGTATTTAAAGGATACCCGTCATGTAATTAATTTACTTTCCAATTATACCCCTGGGCCCAATTGGTGGTTGGTGACAGCGGACGTCGCCTCATTGTACACCGTAATACCCCATGATTTGGGGCTGTTTGCGGTCGAATATTATCTTAGACGAGATTCGTCATTGTTTGATGAACAAATATGTTTCATTATGCAACTACTCCACTTTGTGGCCACTAGGAACTATTTTTGGTTTGGGGGTCAGTTTTACAGGCAGGACAGGGGGGTCGCCATGGGGGCAAAATATGCCCCCAGCTTGGCGAACCTCTTCATGGCCCTGTGGGAGGAGGATGTCATCTATGCCCAACAGAAACCTCAGGTGGTGTTGTGGGCTAGATACATAGATGACGTCCTCCTCCTATGGAATGGTGATCGTGAAGATCTCGATGCATATATGGCGGGGCTGAATAACAATGACCGGGGGATCCGACTTTCATATGAGGCCAGCCAGTCTGAAATTAATTTCTTGGACCTAAAGATTGGTGTGAAGGATGGGGAATTCACCACAGCTACCTTTTTTAAAAACACAGATCGGAATTCCTATATACCGACTGACAGCTGCCACCACGAGGCCTGGTTGAGGTCTGTGCCGAAGAGCCAATTTATTCGTCTAAAACGTAATTGTTCTAACCATGCTGAGTTTTTAGCCCAAGCGGATATTTTATTAAAACGTTTCCTAGAGAAGGGCTATGTGGAGACATCTCTGAGGAACACATTGGATGAAGTGGCCAAAATTGATAGATGCACTCTACTTGAAACTAAGAAGCCTCACCGTGAGAGGGTACCCGCAATTCCCTTTATTACCACCTATTCTTCCCAACATAATAACATAGCTAAACTAATAAAAAAGCATTGGCATGTTCTCAAAAATGATCATGTGCTTGGTCCTATCCTTCCGGCCAAACCACAGGTAATTTATAGAGGTGCCCCCTCGCTTAGAAATAGAGTGGCCCCGAATGTCCTAGATCCTCCTCTTACTAAAAAAGGATTTTTTGAATACATGATTGGTTTCTATCAGTGCAGGAGGTGTAGGGTATGTTCTCTTAGTGGTTGTTCACATAGAAGGACACATAACTTCATTTCCACCAGCACTCAGATGGAATTTGAGATCAGATCATTCATTACATGTTCCACAGAGCGAGTGGTGTATCTTCTACAATGCCCTTGCGGCCTACAATACGTAGGAAGAACCAAGCGCCCCTTATCTGTAAGGCTTAACGAGCATATTACTAACATCTTAACTGGTTTCCCCAAACACCCGGTCTCAAGACACTACCTAGAAGCACATGACCGTGACCCCAGGAAAACTATCTTTCTTGGTATCGATAGGTACACTCCACATTGGAGGGGGGGGTCTGTTATACGAGGGATTTCCAGGCTCGAGATGACCTGGATACACAGATTGAAGTGTTACACCCCCTTTGGGCTCAACGTTGATGTAGATTTAAACGCTTTTCTAGATAATTCTTAAATTAATACACTGTATGGCCTAAATCCCATTATCCTATCATTATTCCATCTAAAATACTGAGTCGGGGTGTGAGGGGTGATATTTCCAATGCAGTATCTGGATTATTTTTACTTAATTTAAGGTTGTATTACAATTTTTGTATTGATACGATGTCCATATAATTTTGTAAACTTTCTTTGACTCTCTGATGGCGTCAGTAAGTCATTTTTTCTATTATTTTTTCTAATATTTAGATACCATAATTCTATCAGCAAAATTTTTTATTCTAACTTATTTATTAGTTTTTCTTTCCACATAATAGTATGTGGTTTTGAGTGTTAATTCCATTTAGTTCACTAGATGGCGTGTATGGGTTTTGGATCATGCCCTCCAATGTATTCCATTAATCTAATCATTCCCTCGTAAATAGGAGGCTGTGATTGGCTGACGAGGGAAATGTCAGCCTTTCCCATGGTTATTCGATACACACATCCTCTTCCAACAGGATGTTGTGATGACGCCATCCGAGCTTCACAGCGAGGCTTGGTTTCGTTTTGTTCCTATAAGTAGCGATGAGTCAGTGCGTCGCCCGTTCCCATGACGACGTCCAATAGGACGAAACGTACGTCGGAAGGTCGACGCGCTGACGTCATCGTTTCCATTCCATCGAACGGGTGTATGCTAGCCGGCCGGCTGTTTTTGTGATTTTAAACCAAGAATTTATGTAAGTGCTTTTACCATATTTTATAATAAAATACCAAACGGATTCACACTATGGAGGAAATTCCTTTTATTTCTGGGTTCCCTTGGTATGCTGTCTGAGGTCCGGTTTTAGAGAGTTCCTGCCTACCCCTTTCCTGTGAGGAGGTCCATAGAGCTGTGTCCCCCGTGTGGATATCCTAAGATAAGCTATTATCCAGCTTACCTCTGGTAAGCATACATCCTATAAGGTGGAGGATTTCTCACTGGGTGCTGAGTGTTTAACCGTTTGATCACCCTCTATTAGCTCCGGCTCCAGGGACTCATTTTCTTTGAACATTTTCACCATTCCCTTGGATATATTTTTGGCAATTTCATTGTTACCATTTGTGTCTCATTCGGTTCACCCTATTATTCATTTATTCCTACTGTATGGTTTTCATTCACCTTCGAATATTTGATTGATTGCTGTTTTTTTATTATTCACATAACCATGTATGGTGTTCAATATGTGTTTTAGCGCAGTCCTTTTTTGATTTTTCTTTATATGTTTGTGTGCACGCCTCACTCTAGGACTGCAGCTTGCTTTATTCTATCAATCACTAGTAGCACAACCTTTATGTTAGCGCGGTATTGTTTATGGTTTATAAAATGAACTAGATGCAACAGTGATACATGTGTATACATATAAATACACATGCACACGTCGCCGTTGGGAGATAACTATATCAATAGGTAGAAGGTTATAACAATGAGTATACATGAGTTGTGACTGTAATTCAAATAAAGGTTTGCTTGTTATTTGAATAGGAAGATAATAGCTGTTTTGGAGAATTCGTAAGGGTTTATAAGGTATATTGAAAATACAAAAAAAAAAAAAAAATTACCAGGAAGACGGAAATTTTGAAAAATAAATAAATAAATACATTTTGAAATGAAATAGAAATGTTATGTATATGAAAAAATGGGAATGTGGAAAAGGAAAAGGAACCTACTAGATAATCTTAATGAAAAACATTATTTGAAATGACTTATAGTATAATAAAATCGTGACTGTAGCCATAGATGAGTGCATAAATGAGTGAGTTAATCAATCAATCGATTAGTATGTACCCATGAAAGGATATATATATATATAGAGAGAGAGAGAGATGGTATATAGATATATAGCTGCACATGGCAAAATACAACTGCTTGTACGTCTGTTGTAGCAAACCAGATACCCTGTGCGCATGACAAGAAGCATTCATGTGAAAATTCCCTGGGGTGGTATTTTCGGGGGACAGCATGAACTGGGAGAGAGGAGGGGGGAGGAAGGGGGGTCCTGGGGATCATCCAATGGGAGGGAGGAAGATTAGATGATGGTGCTGACTTCCAACTCTTCATTCAGGCCTTCAGGTAAGAGACTATTGAGTTTGAATATCCAATAAGTCTTGGGCACACAGTTTTTTAAATCTTTCTCCATCAGGTAGGGAATGGGGAATAGATTAAATGGCTGTGACCTTCAGTAATGCAGGGTTTCTTTCGTGGTGGGCTAGAAAGTGTCTTGGAATACTGCATTTGGGGTAGAGTTCTTTCAAGCTTCTCCTGATTTCCCAAAATCTGGTACAAAGAGGTCTACATAGTGTAGCCCTACATAGCACATTTTACATGGGCAAGTGATGAGGTAGACCACAAAGTTATTCAAACATGTTAGGAATTCATCAATGGCAAAAGTATTGCATTTTTTGGTCGGAAAAAGTCTTTTGTCCATGGGTCACATGTGCACAAGTAAGGCATTTTCTTTTGTGACACTTGTACATTCCAACAAGTGAGAACATTTTAGGAATGGAGTCCAGAAGGGGTTTCTTGTTATTGTGCAATTTACTGGGGGCTATGATGTTTTTGACATTGTTAGCTCTTTTGAATACCAGTTTATGTTTAGAGGCAATTTGTGTCTTTAGTTTTGGATCATTGCACAGGATCCTCCAATGTTTATCGAGGATCTTTTTGATAGCCCAGTGCTAATTATTATATTTGGTGATGAACATGGGACCTTTGTGAGTAGGAGATGGGTCTACTTTGTGACTTTCCGCAATCAGGTTATGCTCAGACTGAGACTCAATTGAATATTGTTGAAGATATTTTTGAAAGGCTGAATTGATGTCTTCTTCTCGATGACCTTTCTCCAAGGACTTTTTGCAAAAAGGACTTGACTCTGAGCTTTGTAGTCTTCAATAGAGCCGCAGTTGCATTTTAAATGGCAAAACTGACTGTATGGTATTTTAAATGAGGCACATGTGGGCAAGCACAAAAAATCAGGTAAAAAGCAGATTTTATTGTATTCCAAATGGTCATATATTCACATAGTTTTATTGCACATAGCTACTATTGTTACTCTATATTTCATCAAAGTATACATTCCAAGCAGGACTTATATTTACAATTGCATGAACAGTTAAATAGCTAAAATCACAAGCAAGAGATATATGACACATTCAGGTGTCAAATGAAAGAGGTTACAAAAAGGAAAAAATATGGAAATGGAACGTTCAAACATGATTGTTTATGGGGTACACCTATGGGTAGATGTAAGCTCTACGTGTTTCGGGACCTTAAAGTCACTCGTCAGGAGCAAAACCAAGGGTTACCTAGGAGTATGGAAAACAGTCGTATTTAGAATGGGAAAAAAAAAAAAAACTTTAGAAAAAAAAAAAAAATGGTGGGTAAATGTAGAGTATGTCCCCCACATAGTACACCTAACCCATCACACTTACACACATGTATTTGCACACAGGCGGTCAGGCCAGCCAATGATACCACATCCCGGAGCTGAGGGGGCCCAACCGGGTGGCACACCGTCAGCCCAAGCACCACCCCAGACGGGTCACAGAGGGAAATAGCAAAGGTGAGGGATGAGATGAAAACAAAACGATGAGTGGGGCAGTGGTCCCCAGAGAGAGGGAGCCTGTGAAAAAACATATAAATAAGTGACATGTATAATAAACTGATAACAAGGGTGAAGGGTAAGTGAGATGAAGTGAAAGGAAAGGGAAGAAACGGAAACATAAGGAAAGTGAAAAAACCAACAAGAAAAAGAAGAGACTGAGGGAAAAAAGGGGAGAAAAAGAAAAGGAAATGCTGAGAGTGGTGAAAAGAAAATGTACCTGCTGCACAGTGAGTGGAGGTAAGAATGCCATGATGCGTAGGAGTGCCAAGAAAGGGAGGTGGCCGAAAAATAACAAAGTGTGGGACCCAAATCAGGGGGAGACTCAGGCGGGAGGCGCCACCACAGAAGGGCCCCCAACATCATGCGCCAGCGAAAGATGGGGACGAGGGAGGCGCAGTGGTGAGGATGGCCAGACCAACCAAGCCACTCCACCAGAAGCGTCATGACAAGCCCCTCCGAACGCTGGAGTTAGTATGCTAACCGTGCACCCATATTTGTTATTACACTTCTGTTGGTATACACAGTACCGTGCACCCATAGTTCAGTTGCTACTACTTTTCTGGTGGTGTACACAGTACACAATACATTCAGTACACCCATAGTTGTTCTTACACTTCTGTTGGTGTACACAGTACCGTGCACCCATAGTTCAGTTGCTACTACTTTTCTGGTGGTGTACACAGTACACAATACATTCAGTACACCCATAGTTGTTCTTACACTTCTGTTGGTGTACACAGTACTGTGCACCCATAGTGTAGTTGCTACTACTTTTCTGGTGGTGTACACAGTACACAATACATACAGTGCACCCATAGTTGTTATTACACTTCTGTTGGTGTACACAGTACCGTGCACCCATAGTTCAGTTGCTACTACTTTTCTGGTGGTGTACACAGTACACAATACATTCAGTACACCCATAGTTGTTCTTACACTTCTGTTGGTGTACACAGTACCGTGCACCCATAGTGCAGTTGCTACTACTTTTCTGGTGGTGTAAACAGTACACAATACATACAGTGCACCCATAGTTGCTATTAGACTTCTGGTGGTGTACACAATACCGTTCACCCCTAGTGCAGTTGCTACTACTTTTCTGGTGGTGTACACAGTACACAATACAGTGTAGTGTGGTTTTGCTTAACAAAATTTACAGCATGTCCGGAAGGCCACCGCGAAGAGGCAGACGCTCACAGGCCACTAAAAGAGGGCAAGCAGGCTCTGTGTCTACAGTCGACAGTGCTGGTCGTGGACATGATGCATTCTCAGCACTAGGGATGAGCTGAACACCCCCCTGTTCGGTTCGCACCAGAACATGTGAACAGGCAAAAAATTTGTTCGAACACGCGAACACCGTTAGTCTATGGGACTTGAACATGAATAATCAAAAGTGCTAATTTTAAAGGCTTATATGCAAGTTATTGTCATAAAAATTGTTTGGGGACCTGGGTCCTGCCCCAGGGGACACGGATCAATGCAAAAAAAGTTTTAAAAACGGCCGTTTTTTCGGGAGCAGTGATTTTAATAATGCTTAAAGTGAAACAATAAAAGTGTAATATTCCTTTAAATTTCATACCTGGGGGGTGTCTATAGTATACCTGTAAAGGGGCGCATGTTTCCAGTGTTTAGAACAGTCTGACAGCAAAATGATATTTCAAAGGAAAAAAAGTCATTTAAAACTACTCGCGGCTATTAATGAATTGTCGGTCCGACAATACACATAAAAGTTAATTGATAAAAACGGCATGGGATTTCCCTACAGAGGAACCCCGAACCAAAATTAAAAAAAAAAAATGATGTGGGGGTCCCCCTAAATTCCATACCAGGCCCTTCAGGTCTGGTATGGATATTAAGGGGAACCCGCGCCAAAATTAAAAAAAAAAATGGCATGGGGGGTCGCCCTAAAAATCCATACCAGGCCCTTCAGGTCTGGTATGGATATTAAGGGGAACTCCACGACAAAAAAATGGTGTGGGTGTCCCCCTTAAAATCCATACAAGAACCAAATTTTTTTTTAAAAATGGTGTGGGGGTCCCCCTAAATTCCATACCAGGCCCTTCAGGTCTGGTATGAATATTAAGGGGAACCCCACGCCAAAAAAAATGGTGTGGGGTCCTCCCAAAAATCCATACCAGGTTGCGTGCTCGAATAAGGGTCTGGTATGGATTTTTCTTTCTTCCACCTTCTTTCTTCTATCTTCCTTCAGTTTCTTCCTCCATCTTCTTCTACCTCTGGTTCTTCCTCCGATCCTCTGCTTCTTGCTCCGGTGTTCTCGTCCGGCATCTTCCTCCGTGGCGTCTTCTTCCCTTCTTCAATCTCGGTTACGTAACAGGTGACCCCGCCACCCTCTAACATCACGGGGAAACCCATAGGGAAGTCCCCGTCAAGTCCCCGTGCGTCAGAGGGGGGCAGGGTCACCGGGTGGCCACGCCCTCCATTATTTAAGAAGCGTCAGAAGACGAGAAGCGTCACACAGCGGGAGCCTCCCATCATGGGTGCGGAGCGGCCTGAGAACGAAAAAGGGAAGAAGACGCTGCAGAGGAAGATGCCGGACGAGAACACCAGAGCAAGAAGCGAGGATCGGAGGAAGAACCAGAGGAAGAAGAAGATGGAAGAAGAAACCGAAGAAAGATAGAAGAAAGAAAACTTTAAATAAAGGAATTGTCAAAAACTGTCTCTTGTCATTTTTGACACTTTTTTTGTGAAATGGTGGGGGTACTTACCATTTCACACACAGGGGGGCAGGATCTGGGGGTCCCCTTGTTAAAGGGGGCTTCCAGATTCTGATAAGCCCCCGCCAGCAGACCCCCACAACCACCGGGCAAGGGTTGTGGGGATGAGGCCCTTGTCCCCATCAACATGGGGACAAGGTGCTTTGGGGAGACCCCAAAGCACCCTCCCAATGTTGAGGGCATGTGGCCTGGTACGGTTCAGGAGGGGGGGTGCTCTCTCATCCCCCCTCTTTTCCTGCGGCCTGCCAGGTTGCATGCTCGGATAAAGGTCTGGTATGGATTTTTGGGGGGACTTCACGCCATTTTTTTTAAAATTGTGGTGCCGGGTTCCCCTTAAAATCCATACCAGACCTGAAGGGTCTGGTATGGATTTTTAGGGCGACCCCCATGCCATTTTTTTTTTAAATTTTGGCGCGGGGTTCCCCTTAATATCCATACCAGACCTGATGGGCCTGGTATGGAATTTAGGGGGGCCCCCACACCATTTTTTTTTTAATTTTGGTTCGGGGTTCCCCTGTGGGGAAATCCCATGCCATTTTCATCAATGAACTTTTATGTGTATTGTTGGACCGACAATTCATTAAAAGTCGCGAGTAGTTTTAAATGACTTTTTTTCCTTTGAAATGTCATTTTGCTGTCAGACTGGAACTCAACGTTGGCAATGCTGCAGCAGCTGCACACACAGCAGAGGGCCATCAATGAGTACCTGTGTGAGTATGGCACCAGGACAGGGTCAGGGGAGCTTGGCTTTTTTCACCATGCCAGTGGCTACTGATCAAGGATGCATGCACTGTCCTGTTACCATCTGAGGAGGCCACGAGGATGGTGAGCGGTGACAGTGCATTAGTGATACTATCCCTCTTGTCTTCCTGTTGGAGCACATGCTTCATGGAATAATGGACAGGGCACTTGAGGCAGAACAGCGGGAGGAAGAGGAGGACTTCCTTACCGCTCAAGGCCCCCTTTATCCAGATAGTATTCCTGTGGGCCCATCAATTACACAGGAAGAAGAAGAGAAGGAGGAGAAGAATTGTGTCAGCATGGAGGTGGAGGATAACACTCAGCATCAGCAGCAATCTTCAAGGGATCGTTTTCAGTCCCCAGAAACCCATGCAGTTGTACGTGGCTGGGAGGAGGTGGTTGAGGATCATGTGATCCTTAGTTACCCAGAGGACTCAGGATCGAATGGCTCTGCAAACTTATGCTGCATGGCCTCCCTGATCCTGCAAAGCCTGCGAAAAGACCCTAGGATTCGTGGTATCAAGGAGAGGGATCATTACTGGCTGGCAACCCTTCTTGATCCACATGGTTACCACAAGGGTAAGGTTGCAGACCTTATCCAGCCTTTGCAGAGGGAGTAGAGGATGAAACATCTTCGGGAGGCCTTGCAGAAAGGTTTGTGCAATGTGTTTCCAGAGCCTGTGAGGTTACAATTTCCTGGTGCTTGAAAACGTGTTGCTGAGGCTTCGTTCAGTCACAGGAAGAGTGGTGGAGAAGGTGGCCGGCTGACCGATGCCTTCAGATAATTCTTCACTCCTCAGTGCTAAGGTCTGATCGGTTCCAGCAACCATCGCCAGCATCTGAATTACATGGTGCAGGAATATTTAGGGGCAAGATCAGACTTGGAGACCTTTCCAACAGAACATCCATTGGGTTACTCGGTCTTGACCACTGACCAGAGCTTGCTCAATATGCAATTGAGCTACTGGCCTGTCCTGCATCCAACATTCTTTCGGAACGCACATTCAGTGCTGCTGGAGGCTTTGTAACCGATCACAGAGTGCGCCTGCCCATAGACTCTGTTGATCGGCTCAAATTCATAAAAATGAATCAGTCTTGGATCACCAGCTACCAAGCACCTGATGCTGATGTAACCAATTGATTTTTCAATGGATGTGGGATCCCTTGAAGATTGCATATGCTGAGTGCCTATCCTATTATGCTGAGTGATTATCCTATTCCTACTCAATCTTCATGATGATAGCTTCTAAGAATATTCTTGGTTCAGGGCACCACCACCACTGCCTAAAGCCCAATTTTTCTGCCCCTGTTTAACAGGTGCGTGTAATTACAATTTTTGATCAAATGTTCAACAGCAGGGCTTATTCCTGTGCTCTTCAAGAGTATCTGTGAGGGGTTGCAGTCTTGTGGCACCACCACCACTGCCTAAGGCCCAATTTTTCTGCCCCTGTTTAACAGAGGCACGTAATTACAATTGTTGATCTAATATTTCACAGCAGGGCCCATTCCTGCGCTCAACAAAAGTATCTGTGAGGCTTTACAGTGTTGTGCCACCACCACCACCGCCTAAGGCCCAATTTTTCTGCCCCTGTTTAATAGGGGCACGTAATTACAATTTTTGATCTAATATTTCACAGCAGGGCCCATTCCTGCACTCAACAAGAGTATCTGTGAGGCTTTACAGTGTTGTGCCACCACCACCACCACCACCACCACCACCGTCTAAGGCCCAATTTTAGGGGCGCGTAACTACAATTTTTGATCTAATATTTCATAGCACGGCCCATTCCTGCGCTCAACAAAAGTATCTGTGAGGCTTTACAGTGTTGTGCCACCACCACCACTGCCTAAGGCCCAATTTTTCTGCCCCTGTTTAACAGGGATGCGTAATGACAATTTTCGATCTAATATTTCACAGCAGGGCCCGTTCCTGCGCTCAACAAGAGTATCTGTGAGACTTTACAGTGTTGTGCCACCACCACCACCTAAGGCCCAATTTTTCTGCCCCTGTTTAACAGGGGCATGTAATTACAATTCTTGATATAATATTTCACAGCAGGGCCCATTCCAGCACCCACAAAGAGTAACTGTGAGGGCTTACAGTGTTCTGGTACCACCAACACCTAAGGCCCAACTTTCCGAAAAGAGTGTATAGGGCAAGCCGTATAGTATATACAGGCGGTCCCCTATTTTCAAACATCTGACTTACAAACGACTCCTACTTTCAACGGAGGGAGACAACAGGAAGTGAGAGGAAATCTACCCCTAGGAAGGGAACATTTTCTCCTGTAAGAGTTAATATGGGAAAAAGGTGTCTCCACTGATGCTTTATCACCAATCCTAGTTTCCCTAATAACCCCAAATTTTCAAAATCCAATTGTCATTGGGACAGAAAGTGAGGTGAAATCTTTTGAACAGGGGAACAGACAGCAAAACAAATATTACAGGGGTGATAACCCTTCCCTATGTTATCCAAAAAGCTTAAAAATAGATTTTTTGGCTGGAGCTAAAAATGTACCTGTTCCAAATTACATACAGATTCAACTTAAGAACAAACCTACATTCCCTATCTTGTTTGTAACCTGGGACCGCCTGTATACTGCTGTTCAAAGTATATAGGGCCTGGGGGCCCCACACCTTTTTTTTTGTAATTTGGGTGCAGGGTTCCCCTTAATATACATACTGGACTCAAAGGGCCTGGTAATGGGATGCTGTTTTTCTCAATCATTTTCATCTATATTGCCGGGACCCGACATTACATTACAGCCGCAAGCAGTTTTAAATTACTTTTATTCCTTTAGAAATGTCATTTTGTGCAGGGACTGTTCTAAACACAGGAAAAATGAGCCACTTTACAGACATACCATAGTCACCCCCCCAAGCACGATATTTAAAGGAATATTTCACTTTTATCGTTTCAATGTAAGCATTATTAAAATCACTGCTCCCGAAAAAAGGCCATTTTTAAAACTTTTTTTTTTGCATTGATACATGTCTCCTGGGGCAGGACCCGGGTCCCCAAACACTTTTTATGACAATAACTTGCAAATTAGTCTTTAAAATGAGCACTTTTGATTTTTCACGTTCGAGTCCCATAGACTTTAACGGTGTTCGCACAAATGTTTTGCCTGTTTGTATATTCTGCTGCGAACCGAACCAGGGGGTGTTCAGCTTATCCCTACTAATAAGAATAAAACTTGGATACAGGTCTGAAACCTGTCTCAATAATTTTCCTGGGGTCCTCTAGGTCTGGGTATTCCACATTGGATAGATCTCCTTGATCCTGTTCTGTCCATAGCTCTTGTAGGATGTCTAGAGCAATGGCATCTTGGGATTCCAAGGGCTCCATGAGTTCTGGATTATATTTTTCTTCTTTAGAGATAAGAATGGATTTTCATTGGTTGTTGCTCCCCTGATTGTAATAGAACCTGATGATGGAGAGTGAGCATATGAACCTGTTCAGGTCCTTAAATAAGTTGAATAAGTTGGGGGGACCAATGGAGCAAAATTGAGTCCTTTGTGTAATAAGGAGAGTTCAGATTCTAATAAAGAGCTCGAAGACAGGTTGAAGATTTTCACAGTTGATCGGAGATGGGGGAGGTGTGTCTGTTTCTTTTTTGTTGCCTCCTCTGCAACCTCGTCTGGTTTTTCTAGCTGTCTCTTTATTGCTAGTGAGAGGGAGGCGCTCCCTAAAAAACCTTTCTTACATGTTTGGTCTCTTGGTCAGCCTCCTTTCATGATGTAGTCATATCTTCTGGGGTGCCATTAAAGTTCATGTGTGTGTAAAAGTAGGCGTCCCAATACTTTTGGTAATATAGTGTATGTAGTAGTAGAAGATCCATCTTTTTTGTTTTTTGCATGCCAGGTGGCTTTCAATATCTTACATTCCAATTTTTTTCTTCTTTGTATTGCTTAATGATTTCAACCTTAGCTTGGGAAAGAGTCGTTGCAGACCCCAAACCAAACAAGGTTATAGAGATTGTTTGGAAAGCTGCTACTTGTAATACACTGCAAATAATGGTGCTTAACTTGATAGCTTTCTTTGCAGATCTTTTGTGGACTCAAGAAAAAGCTTCATATAAATGTGACTATTAAATCGAATTTTGCCCTTGGCCTTCTGATGACTCTCACTTAAAATTGCCTATGGTATAATTTATGTGACTGCTTATTCAGTGGCCTACTGATGTACTGTTGTTTACTTCTGTTTGGAAGGCTCACCCTTAACCTCCTTGGCGGTATTCCTGAGTGTGGCTTGGGGTGAAATTTAATTACCATTAGCATTAACCCTGAGCCACACTCAGGACTGCACCGCTGAATCCTAGAAGAGGTGACTTACCTTGTTCCTGTGATCCCACGATGTACTCCCGCTGTGTCCAGCGGCCAAATCTTCCGCCCGATGCTCTGTGTGTTCTGGCTTCCCTTCCCTGCGAGCGTCGCGATGCAGGGGGTGGAACTGGCGGCAGATTCAAAATGTGTAAAGCACAACACACACAATACATTGTAATCTTATTGGATTACATTACTGTATCGAATAATTTGACCTCAGTTTGCCCCCCAGTGCTTTGTCCAGTGCCCTTGCATGCAGTTTTACTGTACTTTCTGTCTGGAAACTGGAGAACGACTATGGCATCCAAAAGGCGTGCCTCCACATCAAAATGGGTTTATGACCTGCTGGAAAACAGTGATAGTGATAAAGAATCACTTGCAGAATTGAGTGATAGCAATTCGTGGGGAAATTCATCATCAGACACAGAAAGTTATTTTTAGTGACGATCCTGCGACTGAGCTCAGTGATGTGCAGACCTGGGGCTCTATTGACTGCGGTACGAATCACGCAGCGCCCTCAAGATTCCCATTTACTGGTATGAAAGTGGATGTTGAAGATGACAACTCCTTGGCATACCTACAACTATTTTTGACCAATGAGGTTATTGAAAAAATAGTTATGGTCCCAAGAGCAACAAGCTGCTACGCATCAGAAGTTTTCAAGGAGCAGAAAGTGGGAACCAGTGACCAAAGATGACATTTGGAAATTTCTGGGCCTAATAATTCTTCAGGGAGTGGTGGGGGAACCCCTGCAGAAGTGGTATTGGACAACCAATAAATTACTAGCCACTCCATTCTTTGGCATGGTCCTGTCAGAGTACAAATTTTCTCTGATAATGAAGTATTTGGACTTTGAAAACAATGAAGAATTTGATGAAACTACTCATCCAGCACAAAAACTCAAGATAATTTTGGAAGTATATCAAATGATTCAGAAGAATTTCCAACGGAGCTATGTGTCAGATAGAGACATCAGCATAGATAAAAGTCTAATGGCCTACAAGGGAAGGCTCAGCTGGATACAATACATGGCATCAAAGAGAGCATAAAATCCTTAATGCTATGTGAATTGACAACTGGTTACATTTGGAATTCTGTCCTATACACTGGGAAAGGAACCAAATTCAACCCAAAATACAGTAATTATCGAATGGCAACATCTTCTGTTCTTTCACTGATTGAGCCATTGCTAAATCAAGGCTATTGTGTAACTACAGACAACTTTTACACATCTCCTGAACTTTATGAGTTCCTTCTGCAGAACAAAACGGATGCCTATGGAACTGTTAGGGCTAACCGGCGTGACATGCCGCCAATCTTTAAGAGAAGGAGAAATGGTTGCCTGGCAGAAATGCAAAATGATGGCACTGTGATGGCGTGACAAAAAAGATGTGTGCCTAATGAGTACAACCCATAATACCTCCACTGTCATGGTATGCACAAAAGGTAGGAAAGACATCATGAAGCCACAGGTAGTGATAGACTACAAAAACATCATGGGAGGTGTTGACAGAGCCAACCAAGCAATGACATTTTATCCAGCAATGAGAAAACAACAAAAAAAGTATTACAAGAAGATCTTCAGGCATCTCCTTGAGCAATGCTTGTGGAATGCCTACATTCTGCTAAAAAAAAAAAAAAAGAGTGACAAGCCTGTGGTTCATGCTGACTTTGGTTGGAAAGTTGCCAAACTGATCTTTCTGAACCACCAAACACCAACAGCTGTGAATAGAGCTGGACGTCGTGCTGCTGGCTTTGTCAACCCGGAATGCCTGACTGGTCGTCACTTCATGGACTACAGCCCACCAACTAAAAAAAAGTCAGCACCCACAAGGATGTGCGTGGTTTGTTGCTCAAAGTGTGATGACAGTGGTAAGAAAATCCAAAAGGAAACCAGGTTCCATTATCTTGATTGTGACGTCGGACTTTGTGCAGTCCCATGTTTCAAAATGTATCATGCCCGGGATGTTTACTGAAGCAATATGACTAGTTATATTGCACCCTTGTTTGGACAAAAAAAGTTTGGTGTTTTTGATTATATTATTGACTAAAATGTATTGAATAAAATGTATTATTATTATATTATTATTTTTTATTATTTATAGTTATTTATTATATTATAATTTATGATTTTGTGTTTTAAACTTTATCATACCCAGGATGTCTACTAGACTCTGGTTTGGACAGATTTAAGTGAGTTATTCCTAAGAATTACAGGCCTACAATATAAAATGCCAAATTTCTATGCAAAACAATTGTACCGCTTTCAGCATCAAAAATCTGACATAATCATACCACCAGAGAGGTTAAGATAGCAAGGTCTAATAAATTATCAGTCCACAAACAGGTAATCCTTCTTTGAAATCTGGGATGTTAGGTGTAAACACATTGCATCTTTACTATTGAACGGTTATATGTTCAATGTTTTATGATAATTGTATTCCCAAAGGTAGTCTTAAAAGATAATATCTCTTGTATCAATTAATTCATTGGTATTTCGTTTTGGGTTGGGTGGTACAGTAACACTATTTAACTGCAATCAGAGTGCAACCACCGAACCCTTATTTTCATTTTTAACTCTCAGAAATGAAAAGCATGTGCAACATAAGTCACACAGCCTGACATGACCTTCTGTTTAAACTTATGATCTTAAGAAGGTTAAGCCTATCTCTATGGTAACTTAAATTATCTTTTGGGTGTGGTGCAGAATTTATTTTGAAGTTAAGGTTAAATCTACACTCACATCTGAAAATCAGTCATTCTTTGGAGTGGAAAAGTTGATCCTTTAGATTTCCTTGTCTGAAATGGAATGAAAGAACTACTATTTTCATGTGGCCAGACTCACCTGTCAATGTTAAAATTATATATGTAATTACAGTTTTCCTAAAGATGTAAAATATTTCATAACAAATAATACTATACATACATGCGTTGCAGCTGGTAATATAAGTCGTATGTTAGTTTTCATTATATATCCCTCTGCTGCCTAATATACCATACCTTTACAATTTCTTTTCTGGCTTCAAATGGAAATTAAGCAATGGTTAATGTGCACTGCTGGCATACCCGGTAGAGTTAAAATAACATTTACAGATTTATGAACCTTTGAAACTTGCCAAGTAAAGAAATATGAATATGCAGTCATCAATTGGTTATGAACTTCAAATTATACTACAGCATAGTAAATACTTTTGTTGAATATATTCCACAGCTAATATAAAGTACAAATACAAAAAGAACAAGGTTCCTTCTAGCTACGTTTCTGCTGAACATCCACCCCCACCTTGCCCCATTACGGAACCCTCCAGCTTACAGTGTAATCTCATGCTCAAAGCCTCCAGCCCAGGTAAATTTACCTTACCCCAATCTGACAAAATTAGCAAAAAAATGAATCCTGAATTTATGTAACCTTTGTTTTCTTCAGCTATATCTATTTACTACATGGTTTTAATAGATGGAAATAGTTTTAACTATATAAATCATGTTTGATTGCCCCTATTCCACTAGAACTTTTGCAGTATAATGATAAATTGAGGGGACCCTAGGAAAGCGGCCCAGCAGGTAGTGTTTATTAGGACAATAACATTACACTCTCTTGAGGAAAATATATTCTGCATTTTTCACTATTATTTCCTCTTTTTGTGATTATGTTTTTAACCAGTTGTAAAATTAATTGGAATCAATAAAATAATGTTTTGTTATTGGTTGAATATTATTTACTGGAGAGAGCAGAGTATAATTTTGTTGACATAAACCGGATAATTGTTCTTGTATCTTTGAAGAGCTTTTCAATTGTTTAAAACTGGTAAACAAAGCACACACCTGTCATACACCATTCAAAAGCAAATCGTTGAGTCAAACTGTTCGTCATAATAAGTATAGGGGGTCCCCTACTTACAAACATCCGACTTACAAACGACTCCTACTTACAAACGGAGGGAGGCACCAGGAAGTGAGAGGAAATCTACCCCTAGGAAGGCAAATTCACTCCTGTAAGAGTTAATATGGCCAAAAAGGTGTCTCCACTGATGCTTTATCACCAATCCTTGTTTCCCTAATAACCACAAATTTTCAAAATCCAATTGTCATTGGGACAGAAAGTGATGTGAAATCTTCTGAACAGGGGCACAGACAGCAAAACACATGTTACAGGGGTGATAACCCTTCCCTAGACTATCTAAAAAACTTAAAAATAGAGAAATTTAAGCTACTCTTAAAAAATTTACCTGGTCAGACTTACAAACAGATTCAACTTAAGAACAAACCTAAAGTCCCTATCTTGTTTTTTAACCCGGGGACCCCCTGTATAAGGGGCGTATATTCACAACAATAATAATAATATGAAAAAGAAGGAGAATATTAGATGTTGCCTTTTTTTTATTACTGCATGCATATTCCCTCTTCATTTTAAGTGGAACTCTTCTTAAAATGAAGAAAAAAAGATGTGTAATTTTCCTTTATGTTTAATCACTTCAATACCAGACACTTCCGCCCCTTCCTGCCCAGGACAATTTTCAGCTTTCAGCGCTGTCGCTGTCATGCAAAAAGTTTTTTCTTAGTTTCTGTTATAAAATTTAGTTTTTTCCTTCACTGACGGGCACTGATGGAGCGGCACTGATGGGCACTGATGAGTTGGCACTGATAAGGTGGCACTAATGGGCACTGATGAGGAGGCACTGATATGTAGAACTGATGGGCACCGATAGGCAGCACTGATATGCAGCACTGATGGGCACTGATAGGCGGCACTGATAGGTGACACTGATAGGCACTGACAGGCAGCACTGATGGGCCCTGACAGGTGGCACTGATGGGCACTGATAGGCGGTACTGATTGGCACTGATAGGCGGCACTAATTGGCACTGACAGGTGGCATGGATGGACACAAATAGATGGCACTGATGGGCAACACTGATGAGGTACTGACAGATGTTACTGATGGGCACTAATTGGCACTGTGATAGGCACTGATTGGCACTGTGGTGGGCACTGATTGGCACTGTTATGAGCACTGACAGGCGTTCCTGATGGGCACTGACTGGCAGCTGATAGGCACTGATTGGCATTGTTTTGGCACCTCTCATGGGGGGCTGCCTTGTTAATCAATGTGCTGATTATCAGCGCAGACCCCCCCCCCTTTGAGAGCCGCCGATCGTCTCTCCCTGTCAGTGCGAACCAAGGAATGCCATTTACCAGCACTTCCTAGTTCATGCTGTGATCAGCTGTGATTGGTCACAGCTGATCACGTGGTAAGGAGCCCCCGTCAGAGGCTCCTTACCACAATTGGAGATGCGGTGTGTCAGAGTGACTGCACTGCATGCCCCCCATGCCCGCATGTTATCCTGCTGGACGTCATATGACGCCCAGTCAGGATAACTGAACTACCGCCCGGCCATCATTCTGCTATAGGCCAGGTGGAAGGTGGTTAAAAATATATTAGTCATTATTCCCACTGAAATCAAACCCTATGTTAGGTTCCCTAAACTATATTAAATAAGTGACTATTTTATGTATTATAATTCATATGGTGTAATAGACAGTGTTGTAAGCTAGAAAACCCATGGGAGACACCTCCCCAAAACTCCCTGCATCTTTATGGTCTGTGTCAATGGGCTTTTGCTTGAATCAGAAATGCTTCTCTTCCCAAACAAGTTGATGGTATTGCAAACGCAGCATGTAGCAGATTAATGCAGCTTAAAAACAAGTCAAAGGCGGGTCAAATGTTCATAACATTGAATCATGATTGATCTCAGAAACACCTAAAATTTATGTCAACTGAAACTGTACCTAATCGCAAGATGCCATTGATGCAAGTCCAATGTCATTGACACAAGCTTCAAAGTCATTTCTGCCAGGGGTCACTTTTTATTCCTCTGCTAGTGGCTGTGGTGTGGGGAGAGACTGGGCTGTACCCTCAGCCAGAGGTTGGTAGACCATCTGGATATAAGAATTAATTTAAATAAAAAGTAATTTTTTGCCTATATAAATAAATATTGTAGTTTACACATACTTTTTTTTGCTAAGTGGTATTAAACTCAAAATAAAAATGTATTATATTGCAGTTTACCAATACTTAGATGTGTTGGCTGTATTCATTTTCTTCTTTTTTTTCCCAGGCTTTTTTCCCTTATTTTCACCTATTGATCCTACCAATAAATCCATAGCTTCCTTTAACAGACCAATCTGTCTAGCTAACTGGCAGTTAGGGTGTTGAGACAAACCATTTAACTGACTGACAAGAATGCTTACAATGATCAGCTTTTATTCTTTTATAAAAAAAACTTTTATCCTGAAAGAAAAAAAAAATTGTTGCTGTGATGGCTTAAAAAGTGTTAGCTTGAGTTGGGCTTTCATTTGTTCATCAAGTCCATCAAAATCTTCTGTTGAAACTAATACCGCCCTCTGTCCAGGTTGACAATGCTGCTGTTTAAATGTGGCTCTATTGTTCCTCCACCCAGAGACTCCAAGACAAGAAGCGTGGTATTGGCCAGATTACCAGGTGAAATTAAAGTAAAAATAATCTTTAAAAAGGAAACTAAAGCAGCCACCACATTTAAGGTTTGATTATTTGCAGCTAGGGATGAGCCGAACACCCCCCGGTTCGGTTCGCACCAGAACCCGCGAACGGACCGAAAGTTCGCACGAACGTTAGAACCCTATTGACGTCTATGGGACTCGAACGTTCGAAATCAAAAGTGCTCATTTTAAAGGCTAATTTGCATGGTATTGTCCTAAAAAGGGTTTGGGGACCCGGGTCCTACCCCAGGGGACATGTATCAATGCAAAAAAAAAAATGCAATGCAATGCAAAAAAAAAAAAAAACGGCCGTTTTTTCGGGAGCAGTGATTTTAATGATGCTTAAAGTAAAAAAAAAAAAAGTGAAATATTCCTTTAAATATCGTACCTGGGGGGTGTCTATAGTATGCCTGTAAAGTGACGCGTGTTTCCCATGTTTAGAACAGTCCCTGCACCAAATGTCATTTTTAAAGGAAAAAATCTCATTTAAAACTGCTTGCGGGTTTAATGTCATGTCGGGTCATGGCAATATGGATGAAAATCAGTGAGACAAACGGCATGGGTACCCCCCAGTCCATTACCAGGCCCTTTGGGTCTTGTATGGATATTAAGGGGAACCCCGCACCCAAATTAAAATAAGGAAAGGTGTGGGGCCACCAGGCCCTATATACTCTGAACAGCAGTATACAGGCGGTGCAAACAAGACAGGGACTGTAGGTTTGTTGTTAAGTAGAATCTGTTTGTAATTTTGAACATTTTTAACGTGTTTAGCTCCAGCCAAAAAATCTTTTCTAAGCTTTTTGGAAAACATAGGGAAGGGTTATCACCCCTGTGACATTTGTTTTGCTGTCTTTCCTCCTCTTCAGAAGATTTCACCTCACTTTTTTGTCCCAATGAAAAATGTTTTTTGAAAATTTGGGTTTTTTTGTGGAACAAGGATTGGAAAGCATCAGTGGAAAGGAGAAATTGTTTTCCCATATTAACTCTTACAGGAAAGAATTTCCCTTCCTAGGGGTAGATTTCATCTCACTTCCTGTTGTCTCCTTCCGTTTGCAAGTAGGAGTCGTTTGTAAGTTAGATGTTTGAAAGTAGGGTCCTGCCCTATATACTCAGCAGAAATTTGGGCCTTAGGTGTTGCTGTGGCCACAACACTGTAAGCCCTCACAGGGCCCTGCTGTGAAATATTAGATCAAGAATTGTAATTACATGCCCCTGTTGAACAGGAGCTGAAAAATTAGGCCTTAGGCACTGGTGCTGGTGCCACAACACTGCAACCCCTCACAGACACTCTAGTTGGAACGCAGGAACGAGCCCTGCTGCAAAGTATTGCTTCAAAAATTGTAATTACACGCCCCCGTTAGACAGGGGCAGAAAAATTGGGCCTTAGGCACTGGTGCTGGTGCCACAACACTGCAACCCCTCACAGACACTCTAGTTGGAACGCAGGAACGAGCCCTGCTGCAAAGTATTGCATCAAAAATTGTAATTACACGCCCCTGTTAGACAGGGGCAGAAAAATTGGGCCTTAGGCACTGGTGCTGGTGCCACAACACTGCAACCCCTCACAGACACTCTAGTTGGAACGCAGGAACGAGCCCTGCTGCAAAGTATTGCATCAAAAATTGTAATTACAGCCCCTGTTAGACAGGGGCAGAAAAATTGGGCCTTAGGCACTGGTGCTGGTGCCACAACACTGCAACCCCTCACAGACACTCTAGTTGGAATGCAGGAACGAGCCCTGCTGCAAAGTATTACATCAAAAATTGTAATTACACGCCCCTGTTAAACAGGGGCTGAAAAATTGTGCCTTAGGCACTGGTGGTGGCGCCCAGAACCAAAAATGTTCTTACAAGCTATCAGCGTGATGATTGAGGAGGAAGAGGATAATTACTCAGGGATAGTCACTCAGCATCAGCATAGGCAGTCTTTGAAGGGATCTGAGATTTCAAAAAAAATTATTCGGTTACATCAGCATCAGGTGCTTGGTAGCTGGTGGTGATCCAAGACTCATTCATTTTTATGAAGGTCAGCCGATCGACCGAGTCGGTGGACAGACGCACCCTGTGATCGGTTACCACGCCTCCAGCAGCACTGAATGTGCGTTCCGAAAGAACGCTGGATGCAGGACAGGCCAGTAGCTCAATTGCATACTGTGCAAGCTCTGGCCAGTGATCCATCCTCAAGACCCAGTAACCCAGAGGATTTTCGGGTGGGAAAGGTGTCCAAGTCTGATCTTGCCCCTAGGTATTCCTGCACCATGTAAAACAGATGCTGGCGATGGTTGCTGGAACCGATCATACCTTGGGGCTGCGGACCAAAAAATTGTCTGAACGCATCGGTCAGACGGCCACCTTCTCCACCGCTCCTTCTTTGACTGACCGAAGCCTCAGCAACACGTTGTCCAGAAACAGGAGTTTGTAACCTCCCAGTCTCTGGGAACGCGTTGCACAGACCTTTCTGCAAGGCCTCCCGAAGATGTTTCATCCTCTGCTCCCTCTGCGATGGCAAGATAAGGTCCGCAACCTTACCCTTGTAACGTCGATCAAGGAGGGTTGCCAGCCAGTATTGGTCCTTCTCCTTGATACCACGAATACGAGGATCCTTACGCAGGCTTTGCAGGATCAGGGAGGCCATGCAGCGTAGGTTTGCTGAGGCATTCAGTCCGGAGTCCTCTGGGTCACTAAGGACAACAACGTCCGCAGCCACCTCCTCCCAGCCACGTACAAGTCCATGTGTTCCTTGGGACTGATCCCTTAAAGACTGCTGCTGATGCTGAGTGCCAGGCTCCACCTCCATACTGACACAATCTTCCTCCTCCTCCTCCTCCTCCTCGTCCTCTTCCTGTGTGATCGGCGGGCACGCAGGAACACTGTCTGGATAAAGGGGGCCTTGAGAGCTAAGGAAGTCCTCCTCTTCCTGCCTCTGTTCTGCCTCAAGTGCCCTGTCCATTATTCCACGCAGCGTGTGCTCCAACAGGTGGACAAGGGGGACAGTGTCACTGATGCATGCACTGTCAGTGCTCACCATCCTCGTGGCCTCCTCGAATGGTGACAGGACAGTGCATGCATCCCTGATCATGGCCCACTGGCGTGGGGAAAAAAACCAAGCTCCCCTTACCCTGTCCTGGTGCCATAGTCGCACAGGTACTCATTGATGGCCCTCTGCTGCGTGTGCAGCCGCTGCAGCATGGCCAACGTTGAGTTCCACCTGGTGGGCATGTCACAGATTAGGTGGTTCTTGGGCAGGTTAAACTCCTTTTGGAGGTCCGTCAGCCGAGCACTGGCATTATATGACCGGCGGAAATGCACACAGACTTTCCTGGCCTGCCTCAGGACATCCTGTAAGCCCGGGTACCTGCCCAAGAACTGCTGCACCACCAAGTTAAGGACGTGAGCCAAACAGGGCACATGGGTCATTTGTCCCTGTCGGAGGGCAGAGAGGAGGTTGGTGCCATTGTCGCAAACCACCATTCCTGCCTTAAGTTGGCGTGGCGTCAACCACCTCTGAACCTGCCCCTGCAGAGCTGACAGAACCTCTGCCCCAGTGTGGCTCCTGTCCCCCAAGCACACCAGCTCAAGCACCGCATGGCATCTTTTGGCCTGCGTACTTGCGTAGCCCCTTGAACGCCTACGGAGCACCGCTGGTTCCGAGGAAGAGGCCATGGAGGAAGAAGAAGAGGAGGGGGTGGAGGAGAGAGGTGTGTCACAATCAGCATTTTTGGAGGCGTGGTGGCGGAACAACCTCCAACACTACTGCACCTTGTCCTGCATCCTTCCCAGCTGCCAGCAGAGTCACCCAATGCGCCGTGAAACTTAGGTAACGTCCCTGTCCATGCCTGCTGGACCATGAGTCAGCGGTAATATGCACCTTACCGCTGACCGCCCTGTCCAGCGAGGCATGGACATTGCCTTCCACATGCCGGTAGAGAGCCGGAATCGCCTTCCGTGAGAAAAAGTGGCGTTTGGGTACCTGCCACTGAGGAACCGCACATTCCACAAACTCGCGGAAGGGGGCAGAGTCTACCAACTGAAAAGGCAGCAGTTGAAGTGCTAGCAATTTTGCCAAGCTAGCATTCAACCGCTGGGCATGTGGATGGCTGGGAGCAAACTTCTTTCGGCGGTGCAGCAGCTGGGGCAGGGAAATTTGCCTGGTACAATCTGACGTCGGTGTACCAAAAGCAGATTGCCCACAAGTACTTGGCTGTGACACACCTAATTCTACACCTTCATTCCTCTCACTGCAGGTCTCAGAGAGGACTGAAGGTCTAGTAGGGTTGGAAATCTCAGCTGATGAGGAGCAAGGAGAGATCCTCTTTGTTCTTTGGTGTGGGTCTTTTAGATACGCTTGCCAACGAACTGCATGGCAGGTCAACATATGTCTGGTCAAGCATGTGGTACCCAAGCGGGAGATGTTTTGGCCACGCGAGATACGCTTGAGACATATGTTGCAAATAGCAGCGGTGCGATCTGATGCACTCGTCTCAAAAAAGGCCCACACCAAAGAACTTTTTGAATAACGCGCAGAGACTGCAGCGCCCTGCACATGTGGAGCTTTGGGGTGTGATGCAGTCAATGTGCTGCCCTTAGGCTGGCCCCTGGAGGGCATCCTGCCTCGTTGGTGATGTGCCGCCGCCTCCTCCTCCTCCTCCTCCTCCTCTCTCCTATCAGGCACCCACGTTGAGTCAGTGACCTCATCATCCCCTCCCTCCTCATCACTGGAGCAAACCTGGCAGTATGCTGCAGCAGGGGGAGCATGACTGCCAGATTGCTGTCCTTCTTGGGCACCCCCTCTGTCCGTGCTCATGTTACTGCCTTCATCGAGCTCAGTATCGTCATCAGAGCCTTCCAAACGCTGGGCATCCTCCTGGAGCATGTACCCAACACTGTGGTCAAACAGTTCGAGGGAATCCTCATGAGGACATGGTGGAGCTAGGGAAGGAGTCACTGATGACATTGAGCTGAGGGAAGAGGCCGCTGCTTTGCCAGACAAAGCACCCTGGGCATGGGTGAGAGAGGATGAGGAGGATGAGGACGGCTTGGTCATCCACTCGACCAAGTCTTCCGCATGTTGTGGCTCAACACGGCCAGCTGCCGAAAAAAAGGCCAAGCGTGTCCCATGGCCACGTGCTGATGAGGATGCACCGTCTCCACGACCAGCACTAGACACAGAGCCTGCTTGCCCTCTCTTATTGGCTTGTGACTGTCTGCCTCTCCTTCTTGGCCTTCCAGACATACTAATGGCCTGTAGCTGCACTAAGCTGGGATAGAACACCTGTAATTTTCTTCAGGTAGCTTTATATACTGTAACCAGACAAGCCTGCCTGTCAGTAGGAAGATAACAGGAACGGATCTAGCTGAACACTGTGAGCAGGACGCACTGTACTAAATGTAAATAGTCTAGCTGCCTGACCGTGGTACTAATAGGATCAAATAGAACACCTGTAATTTTCTTCAGGTAGCTTTATATACTGTAACCAGACAAGCCTGCCTGTCAGTAGGAAGATAACAGGAACGGATCTAGCTGTACACTGTGAGCAGGACGCACTGTACTAAATGTAAATAGTCTAGCTGCCTGACCGTGGTACTAATAGGATCAAATAGAACACCTGTAATTTTCTTCAGGTAGCTTTATATACTGTAACCAGACAAGCCTGCCTGTCAGTAGGAAGATAACAGGAACGGATCTAGCTGAACACTGTGAGCAGGACGCACTGTACTAAATGTAAATAGTCTAGCTGCCTGACCGTGGTACTAATAGGATCAAATAGAACACCTGTAATTTTCTTCAGGTAGCTTTATATACTGTAACCAGACAAGCCTGCCTGTCAGTAGGAAGATAACAGGAACGGATCTAGCTGAACACTGTGAGCAGGACGCACTGCACTAAATGTAAATAGTCTAGAAGATAACAGGAACGGATCTAGCTGAACACTGTGAGCAGGACGCACTGCACTAAATGTAAATAGTCTAGAAGATAACAGGAACGGATCTAGCTGAACACTGTGAGCAGGACGCACTGCACTAAATGTAAATAGTCTAGAAGATAACAGGAAC
This sequence comes from Aquarana catesbeiana, assembly GCF_042186555.1. NCBI lineage: Eukaryota > Metazoa > Chordata > Amphibia > Anura > Ranidae > Aquarana > Aquarana catesbeiana. The sequence continues at coordinate 174,012,925 of NC_133326.1, forward strand.
GGATCTAGCTGAACACTGTGAGCAGGACGCACTGCACTAAATGTAAATAGTCTAGAAGATAACAGGAACGGATCTAGCTGAACACTGTGAGCAGGACGCACTGCACTAAATGTAAATAGCAGGAACGGATCTAGCTGAACACTGTGAGCAGGACGCACTGCACTAAATGTAAATAGTCTAGAAGATAACAGGAACGGATCTAGCTGAACACTGTGAGCAGGACGCACTGCACTAAATGTAAATAGTCTAGAAGATAACAGGAACGGCTCTAGCTGAACACTGTGAGCAGGACGCACTGCACTAAATGTAAATAGCAGGAACGGATCTAGCTGAACACTGTGAGCAGGACGCACTGCACTAAATGTAAATAACAGGAACGGATCTAGCTGAACACTGTGAGCAGGATGCACTGCACTAAATGTAAATAGTCTAGAAGATAACAGGAACGGATCTAGCTGAACACTGTGAGCAGGACGCACTGCACTAAATGTAAATAGCAGGAACGGATCTAGCTGAACACTGTGAGCAGGACGCACTGCACTAAATGTAAATAGCAGGAACGGATCTAGCTGAACACTGTGAGCAGGACGCACTGCACTAAATGTAAATAGCAGGAACGGATCTAGCTGAACACTGTGAGCAGGACGCACTGCACTAAATGTAAATAACAGGAATGGATCTAGCTGAACACTGTGAGCAGGACGCACTGCACTAAATGTAAATAGCAGGAACGGATCTAGCTGAACACTGTGAGCAGGACGCACTGCACTAAATGTAAATAGCAGGAACGGATCTAGCTGAACACTGTGAGCAGGACGCACTGCACTAAATGTAAATTGCAGGAACGGATCTAGCTGAACACTGTGAGCAGGACGCACTGCACTAAATGTAAATAGTCTAGAAGATAACAGGAACGGATCTAGCTGAACACTGTGAGCAGGACGCACTGCACTAAATGTAAATAGCAGGAACGGATCTAGCTGAACACTGTGAGCAGGACGCACTGCATTAAATGTAAATAGTCTAGATAGAAGATAACAGGAACGGATCTAGCTAAACTGAATACAGTGTATATATATATATGCAACACCTGGGATGCATATATATACACAATACACTGTAAGTGCAGCTAACTGACTGACTGTTCTGCCTAATCTATCTAACTCAAATCAAATGACACTGTCTCTCTCTCTCACTCTATCTCTCAGCACACCGGAACACACACTACACAGGGCCGCCGTGCAGGCGGCCTTATATAGTGTGGGGTGTGTACTAAATCCCCTGAGCCATAATTGGCCAAAGCCACCCTGGCTTTGGCCAATTACAGCTCTCTCTACTGACGGCGCTGTGATTGGCCAAGCATGCGGGTCATAGTGCATGTTTGGCCAATCATCAGCCAGCAATGCACTGCGATGCCGCAGTGAATTATGGGCCGTGACGCGCCACACGAATTTAGCGCGAACGGCCCATATCATTCGCAATTCGGCGAACGGGCGAACAGCCGATGTTCGAGTCGAACATGGGTTCGACTCGAACACGAAGCTCATCCCTATTTGCAGCATATTATAAAATAATATTTTGGGTTTAATAATATTACTTTAAAGTGTGTAATGCACTTGCAATCTGATAATGTTTGGGTACTATGCAATAACTTGCTTTTACTTGTTTCTGGCTAAAGTAATCTTAGCTCCCAAAATTATCATTATTTTGCCCTGATAGAAGCAGTGTAAATTAGATTTTAATAATGCAGGGGAAAAATTGAATGCTAGAATACAATTTTAATTGTAACCATGGCGTTGTTGGGAAAAATAGTTTGCACCTAACAATGGTAGGTTTTTGTTGGCAAGTCTATTGTAGTCTGAGCTTAAAGTAGCAGTTTAGCTTAACACTTACTCTAAATCTGCTGGCAGCCATATTCTAAGACTAACTTATCTAACCCTGTAAAGCCAAAATCTCTATATATACATTGTCTGAAGCCAATCCGGTTTGGTCTCCAGTGCTGTGTAGAAGAGACAGCCGACAACGGTCGGGAAATTCCTGGGAAGTGACTTCACCTATAGAATTTCTATGGGGCTTCCACTGTAGGCTGCCTCTTCAGCACCCGCCTACACAGAGAAGCCGCCGCTGACAGCTCAGCATGGGACCGGACCAGAGCGGCTTCAGAAAAGATATGTATAGCGATTTTTATAGGGCTAGATAGGTTAGTCTTAGAATGTGGCTGTCAGTAGATTAAAGCCTCATACACACAATCAGATTTTCCGCAGACAAAACCTCAGACTTTTGTCCGAAGGTGTGTGCCTGGATTTTGTCATACATTCAAACGGCAAGGAATTGTCGGTCAGCAAACAGGAACGTAGTGACGTCCTACATGGTTTTTTAGCTCTTTAGTGCCACCCTTCGGGCTCCTTCTGCTAATTTCCTGTTAGTAGAAGTTTGGTGAGTGTTGATTCCCGCTTTTCATTCCATGCTTTTCATTTAGCACTTTTTATTTTGTGCTTTTCAGTTTGTTTCTGAATGGCCGTTCATCAACCAGACATGTTGCGGAATAGGAGGAGATAATGAGTTATTTATTATTGGCCTTGGAGTTATTGCTTTGACCCAAGTCCAGTCTAGAAACAGGAGTAGGAGAATTTCTTCGACCAAAAATTGGTTGCTTTATTAACCGTGACCAATTATGTCATATGCCTTTGTGTCATATGCTGCGGGAGCTCCAGGAGAATAATCCGGATGATTTTCGGAATTATGTCCGGATGATTGACCCCTGCTTTCACCAACTCTTGGCATTGGTGACCCCTTATATTAAGAAGCAGAACACATGAATGAGGCTTTAATTTTATTTTTTTGGTTGAATAATGATTTGATTTGGTGTAATTTCTATATTTTTGGATGCATAGAATGCACTTGGTTAAGTTCTATTGGCAGATAGCATCTAATTTTATTTGTTTTATTTTTTTAATGCACAATAAAAAAATTATGGAGAATAATACTTGGCTATGTGTTTTACTTCAAATGACAGTTTGGGAGTAGGCAGTTACATTTGAAAAAATATAATGTAAAATTAACAAGGGACACCACCATAGTTGTATCTTTGATATTAAAAACTATGGGATAATGGTGCCGTGGTAACTTGCCCAAAAAAAAAAAAAGCATAATAATATTATTCTTGATATCACTAGAAAATAAAAGTCTTCTAAAATACCACCAGCAAAGCAGCTTCATTATTATCCTATTAAAGAAGAAGAAAATGTGCGCTGCATTTCGAAATTTCATAATTTGCCGCGTCACGAATGTGAATTCTCTATTACGAATGCTAGTTTATAAGACTGACCACTTCTGGCTCGTCCTTGCTTCCAAGCATGTGTGTTTGTACTTTAGACTTTTGTCTGACGGACTTGCGTACACACGCTCGGAAAATCCAACAACAGACATTTTTAAAGCCTGCCATCCAACATTTGTCCATGGAAAATTCAACAACAATGATGGGGCATACAAACGGTTGGATTTTCAGCCAACAGTCTGTCAGCACACAATTCCCGGTGGAAAATCTGATCGTGTGTACGAGGCTTTAGAGTTAGTTTGTTTTAAGCTGAACTTCTACTTATATTCTGTATCTTAAGTTGTGAGTGAGCATTTTCTCACCTGCCAGGACAATTGTGCAAAATCAAGGAAAATGAGGGCTATTGGACAGAGTATCGAGGAAAAAAAAACATCAGAGTGGTTTTTGCTTTCAGTGGTTTTCGAGAGCCAATATTTGTATCCATGCAGTAATAGGGACTCCTTAATATAGTGATTACATAGTATGATACAGATTGTACATACAGTATAGAAACCTGGCAAACTGCATTGTTCACTTAGGAAGCCTGGGTTCTGGACAAGTGGCATTGAAGACTTCCCTGTGTAAACGTGGTTATTTATTTATTTATTTCAGGTACTTATATAGCGCCATCAATTTACGCAGCGCTTTACATATATATTATACATTCACATCAGTCCCTATACCCTCAAGGAGCTTACAATCTAAGGTCCCTAACTCACATTCATACCTATACTAGGGCCAATTTAGACAGGATCCAATTAACCTACCAGCATGTCTTTGGAGTGTGGGAGGAAACCGGAGTACCCGGAGGAAACCCACGCAGGCACAGGGAGAACATGCAAACTCCAGGCAGGTAGTGTCAGGATTTACACCAGCGACCCTTCTTACTGCTAGGCGAGAGTGCTACCCATTACACCACTGTGCCGCCCAGGAGATCAGTAGCTGGGAAGGGAAACAAACAGGACAAGAGAGGATGGATGGATCACAGGAGGGATGGGTCAGGTACAAGGCTCAGGGTCCAGGGTTCAGGTAACAGACAGGAAACAGGATCAACAGGTTCCAGAAATCAGGCTTCAGGTTCAGGCTTTAGGTTCAGGAATCAGGATCAGAGTAACAGGATGCAGGTCAGGGCTCAAGGACAATACCAGGGCAACATGAGTGTGCACTTGCCGGGTATTTATACTGCAGCTGCTAATTAAGGTCAGGTGACACCTGTCTGCAGAGGGGAATACCTGCTCCATACTGCCAGGATTCCTCCGCTGGTGGACGCCAGTACTGCGGCCCAAAGGTGACAGAATACCAGCAGGAAAAAGCTCTTCTGATAGCTCCAAACTGCCAGGAGACACCTGCTGGTGGACGTCAGTACTGCATGCCAAATGATCAATATTACCAGCAGAGGAGACCTTTCCTGACAGTAGAAGTGGTATTTTTGTCTTATACTGTAATTCATTTTTGTTCAGATTGTGACCGGGAGGTTACCACGGCAGTCTGGATTAGTAGGGCAGGAAATATACTGCATAATAACGGAATATAAATGACAGTAAGAGCATAGGTAGTAATACCATGGTTTATTTTGGATAAATGACACTTCCGTGGTCCACAGGAAGTGGGAGTCTCCACGCACACTCCAGACTGCCTGGGTGAATCCCGGAAGGTTGCTATAGTAACACTATCTATTTAAGGGCTTGGAAGAGGCGGTCCGCCCATCTATTGTGAAAGCTCAATCAGAGGGCGATACACGCGTATAGGGGAGGATGGGAGCCCCTGAGGTCACGCAGCCCCAGTGGTGAGCAGGACTATACAGAACTGTATACTATACTGTATATTATACTGAATATCTTGTAAGTGTTTTTTTAATTGGGGCATTTTAATAAATGTTGCAAACGGAGAGCACTATGTATCCTCTATTTATTGTTGCATGAATGTGGAGCCATATCCTATCAGGAATACCGAGTAATAACGCTGGTGTGGAGGAAGGAGAAAAGTAGTGGGGCAGTATATTTGAGAGATCTTTCTTGCAATCCCCCTGGGAGGCTCCTGATTAGAAAGTGAATACAGAGTAGCTGGTCGGATGTGGAAGAGATGAGACCATAGCTAAAAGAAAGAAAGGAATTAGTTTGAGTCTTTCTGATTCATGTATGAGGTGAGCAGGTATAACGGCTGGTGAAGGCATGCACATAATCTGCTGAAGACACGATTTGCAGAGTGGTGAATGATATATGAATTGAGAATTCACAATAATTCAACGCAAAAAAGTTTCAGCATATGAACTTTAATTGAACACATTATTATATAGATGTATTTATTTATTTGAATATAATTTGATAATCTCTGGATATTTCACAAAATTAATAGCGCTGCACTTATATTTTTCATTTTATTTTATATGTTGTATGGTGAGGTGAATTCACTGGAAGTGTACAGCAGCAGTGGAGTACTGATTAGTAAACTTTATAGTTTATTTATAGCACATAACACTTTAGGTAGGTGGCGTTAATTGTCTTTTATACACAATGCTTATACTTACGTGCTCTGTGTAATGGTTTTTCACAGAGCAGTCCTGATCCTCTTCTTCTGGGGTCCCTCGCCAGTGCTCCTGGCTCCTCCTTTTCATTGAGTGCTTTCCCTGGGGGAATCTTTGTGTGCTTTCTCCCAAGTCCCACTGCTGCGTCTATTGACACAGACAGAGGGACTTGGCCCCTCCTTCTGCTCCCATGTCACTGGTTTTGATTGACAGCAGTGGGAGCCAATCATAGGAGACAGAGGCAGGAGCCGCTGCGCTCATGCACATCGCTGGATCAGATGGACTCAGGTAAGGAAAAGGGGGTCTGGGGACAACTACAGCACAGAAGGTTTTTCATCTTAATGCATGGAATGCATTAAGGTGAAAAACCCTAAGGCTTTAGAACTACTTTAATGTTTTGTGAAAATTCTTGCTATTCACTTGCAACTGTTTAAAAGCGTTATTTTATTGTAAATATCAAGGGGTTGATTTACTAAAGGCAAGAAGACTGTGCACTTTTGCAAGTGCAGTTGTTACAGAGCTTAGTAAATGAGGGAGATCTCTGCTGACTTCCATCATTCAATTATGTTCAAGCAAAAATGCATGACTGGTGTATGGCTGATGTGGTGGCTGCCACAACCTACTACTATAAACCCCTTTTACTAACCCAGCAATACCTTTAAGAAAACACGTAACACAGCTCTGGATTTAAATGGCCGTAGCAGCCCTTTATTAACAATCATAACAATTATTATAAAAACATATTCCATTTTCATAACATAACTTTTTTACCCAACTTAACTGACTGCCTATGTGTCAGGTTAATGAAGGAAGGTTTTTTTCTATTGCATCGGCTATACCACCAACCACTTAAGCATCCTGCCCCCTAGCCACAGTTCCACCTGCTAGGGACAAACTTAAACCATTTTCTCACCCGATGCAGCCCGATGACCATTACTTCCATCGTGGGGAAGGTACCCATACCGAGATGGGCCCAACCCATTCTACTCCAAATACTGTATTACTTCATCATTCCAACCTTCAAGAACCCGAGACCCCTGCCACAAATGCCCGCCAGTGAAACCTCATGGCCCAGTGAAGCCCCTCCTGGAGGCCCAAAAACCACATATCTATTCCCATCGCTGACAAGTGCACTCCATCACCCCTCAGATACAGCCAATTGTCTCTCTCCAACTCCACATGGCAAACAACCAGCCCCCCATTGTGGACGAAAAACTTGGCCCCCTCTTTATTGATCTTGATCCTGGCCTTATTGATCTGATCCACAGACTGGGCCACGCGCCAAGATGCCCTGCCAATTATATCAGACCAGACTAGTACAGTGTCCAGGAAGGCCGACCTCGAGCGGAGAGAATCCCAATTGATGTTGCGAATAAGCTCTTTATCATTATCACCCACATGCCTTAGCAGCACATCAGGAGTAGGGATGAGCCCAATGTTTGAGTTGAACGTAAGTTAGACTCAAACATCAGTGTTCGCCGAATAGTGAACAATTTGGGGTGTTCGCGGCAAATTCAAAAGCCGTGTAACACCCTTTAAAAGTCTATGGGAGAAATCAAAAGTACTAATTTTAAAGGCTTATATGCATAGTGTTGTCATAAAAAGTGTTTGGGGACCCGGTTCCTGCCCCAGGGGACATGTATCAATGCAAAAAAAGTTTTAAAAATGGCAGTTTTTTCAGGAGCAGTGATTTTAATAATGCTTAAAGTGAAACAATAAAAGTGAAATATTCCTTTAAATTTTGTACCTGGGGGGTGTCTATAGTATGCCTGTAAAGTGGCACATTTTTCCCGTGTTTATAACAGTCCATGCACAAAATGACATTTCTAAAGGAAAAAAGTAATTTAACCACTTCAGCCCCGGAAGGATTTACCCCCTTCCTGACCAGAGCACTTTTTACAATTTGGCACTGCGTTGCTTTAACCGCTAATTGCGCGGTCATGCAATGCTGTACCCAAACAAAATTTGCATCCTTTTCTTCCCACAAATAGGGCTTTCTTTTGATGGTATTTGATCACCTCTGCCGTTTTTATTTTTTGCGCTATAAACGGAAAAAGACCAAAAAATTTGAAAAAAAATGATATTTTCTACTTTTTGTTATAAAAAAAATCCAATAAACTCAATTTTAGTCATACATTTCGGCCAAAATGTATTCGGCCACATGTCTTTGGTAAAAAAAATGTCAATAAGCGTATATTTATTGGTTTGCGCAAAAGTTATAGCGTCTACAAACTAGGGTACATTTTCTGGAATTTACACAGCTTTTAGTTTATGACTGCCTATGTCATTTCATGAGGTGCTAAAATGGCAGGGCGGTACAAAACCCCCCCAAATGACCCCATTTTGGAAAGTAGACACCCCAAGGAAATTGCTGAGAGGCATGTTGAACCCATTGAATATTTATTTTTTTTTGTCCCAAGTGATTGAATAATGACAAAAAAAAAAAAATTACAAAAAGTTGTCACTAAATGATATATTGCTCACACAGGCCATGGGCATATGTGAAATTGCACCCCAAAATACATTAAGCTGCTTCTCCTGAGTACGGGGATACCATATGTGTGGGACTTTTTGGGAGCCTAGCCGCGTACGGGGCCCCAAAAACAAAGCACCGCCTTCAGGATTTCAAAGGGCATAAATTTTTGATTTCACTCCTCACTACCTATCACAGTTTTGAAGGCCATAAAATGCCAAGATGGCACAAACCCCCCCCAAATGACCCCATTTTGGAAAGTAGACACCCCAAGCTATTTGCTGAGAGGCATGTTGAGTCCATGGAATATTTTATTTTTTGACACAAGTTGCGGGAATGTGACAATTTTTTTTTTTTTTGCACAAAGTTGTCACTAAATGATATATTGCTCACACAGGCCATGGGCATATGTGGAATTGCACCCCAAAATACATTTAGCTGCTTCTCCTGAGTATGGGGATACCACATTTGTGGGACTTTTTGGGAGCCTAGCCGCGTACGGGGCCCCGAAAACCAAGCACCGCCTTAAGGATTTCTAAGGGCATAAATTTTTGATTTCACTCCTCACTACCTATCACAGTTTTGAAGGCCATAAAATGCCAAGATGGCACAACCCCCCCCCCCCAAATGACCCCATTTTGGAAAGTAGACACCCCAAGCTATTTGCTGAGAGGCATGTTGAGTCCATGGAATATTTTATTTTTTGACACAAGTTGTGGGAAAGTGACAACTTTTTTTTTTTTTGCACAAAGTTGTCACTAAATGATATATTGCTCACACAGGCCATGGGCATATGTGGAATTGCACCCCAAAATACATTCTGCTGATTCTCCTGAGTACGGGGATACCACATGTGTGGGACTTTTTGGGAGCCTAGTCGCGTACGGGGCCCCGAAAACCCAGCACCGCCTTCAGGATTTCTAAGGGCGTAAAGTTGTGATTTCACTCCTCACTACCTATCATATTTTTGAAGGCCATAAAATGCCCAGATGGCACAAAACCCCCCAAATGACCCCATTTTGGAAAGTAGACACCCCAAGCTATTTGCTGAGAGGCATGTTGAGTCCATGGAATATTTTATATTTTGACACAAGTTGCGGGAAAGTGACAATTTTTTTATTTATTTTTTTTGCACAAAGTTGTCACTAAATGATATATTGCTCACACAGGCCATGGGCATATGTGGAATTACACCCCAAAATACATTCTGCTGCTTCTCCTGAGTACGGGGATACCACATGAGTGGCACTTTTTGGGAGCCTAGCTTCATACGGGGCCCCGAAATCCAATCACCGCCTTCAGGATTTCTAAGAGCGTTAATTTTTTATTTCACTCCTCACTACCCATCACAGTTTTGAAGGCCATAAAATGCCAAGATAGCACAAAACCCCCCAAAATGACCCCATTTTGGAAAGTAGACACCCCAAGCTATTTGCTGAGAGGCATGGTGAGTATTTTGCAGCTCTCATTTGTTTTTGAAAATGAAGAAAGACAAGAAAAACATATTTTTTTTTCTTTTTTCAATTTTCAAAAGTTTGTGACAAAAAGTGAGGTCTGCAAAATACTCCTCTATACCTCTCAGCAAATAGCTTTGGGTGTCTATTTTCCAAAATGGGGTCATTTGGGGGGGGGGTTGTGCCATCTGGGCATTCCATGGCCTCCGAAACTGTGATAGGCAGTGAAGAGTGAAATCAAAAATTTACGCCCTTAGAAAACCTGAAGGCGGTGCTTGGTTTTCGGGGTCCCTTACGCGGCTAGGCTCCCAAAAAGTCTCACACATGTGGTATCCCCGTACTCAGGAGAAGCAACAGAATGTATTTTGGGGTGTAATTTCACATATTCCCATGGCATGTTTGAGCAATATATCATTTAGTGACAACTTTGTGCAAAAAAAAAAAAAAGTGTCTTTTTCCCGCAACTTGTGTCACAATATAAAATATTCCATGGATTTGACATGCCTCTCAGCAAATAGCTTGGGGTGTCTACTTTCCAAAATGGGGTCATTTGGGGGGTTTTGAACTGTCCTGGCATTTTATGCACAACATTAAAAGCTTATGTCACACATCACCCACTCTTCTAACCACTTGAAGACAAAGCCCTTTCTGACACTTTTTGTTTACATGAAAAAATTATTTTTTTTTTGCAAGAAAATTACTTTGAACCCCCAAACATTATATATTTTTTTAAAGCAAATGCCCTACAGATTAAAATGGTGGGTGTTTCATTTTTTTTTTTCACACAGTATTTGCGCAGCGATTTTTCAAACGCATTTTTTTTGGAAAAAACACACTTTTTAAAATTTTAATGCACTAAAACACACTATATTGCCCAAATGTTTGATGAAATAAAAAAGATGATCTTAGGCCGAGTACATGTATACCAAACATGACATGCTTTAAAATTGCGCACAAACGTGCAGTGGCGACAAACTAAATACATTTTTAAAAGCCTTTAAAAGCCTTTACAGGTTACCACTTTAGATTTACAGAGGAGGTCTACTGCTAAAATTACTGCCCTTGATCTGACCTTCGCGGTGATACCTCACATGCATGGTGCAATTGCTGTTTACATTTGACGCCAGACCGACGCTTGCGTTCGCCTTTGCACGAGAGCAGGGGGGGACAGGCGTGCTTTTTTTTTTTTTTTTCTTTATTAATTTTTTGATTTTTTTATCTTATTTTTAAACTGTTCCTTTCATTTTTATTTTTTTTAATCATTTTTATTGTTATCTCAGGGAATGTAAATATCCCCTATGATAGCAATAGGTAGTGACAGGTACTCTTTTTTGAAAAAATTGGGGTCTATTAGACCCTAGATCTCTCATCTGCCCTCAAAGCATCTGACCACACCAAGATCGGTGTGATAAAATGCTTTCCCAATTTCCCAATGGCGCTGTTTACAGGCATCATTCTGGTATAACCACTCAAAGTCCAGCAACATACCAGTACGTTGCTGGTCTTTGTTGGGCATATATTGTAAACTTTTTTTTCATGCAGCCTGTGGGCTGAACGAAAAAAAAGATATTGATCGGTGGGTATGCCCACCATTAGAATACCTCCCTTCATCCACCCACTTCTAATGATGGGCATACATGCACCATTTATATATGCCGAAGCATGGGGGCATCCTCCCGCAAAAGGCAGGAGCAAATTGCTCCTCCACCCACTGCTGCCCCCACGCTTCGGCATATATGCTGAAGTATGTAACTGTGGTGGTGAAATCACCTCCGACAGCGCTGGAGTCACGGCTTTATGTATCGTGGGAGCAAACGCTGTTGCTGTCAAGAGAAATAAATCTGCCCTGCAACTGAATGGCGTACCTGCTAAGCAAATGATGGTTAACAAAAAAACAAAGTAACATTACAGTAGAACAGTAATACTTACCATACCTGCAAAGCAAATACAAAAAAAGCATAGTAAAAAAAAAACATTTAACGCAACCTGTGCCTACCTAAATTATATATATGCCGAAGCATGGGGGCATCCTCCCGCAAAAGGCAGGAGCAAATTGCTCCTCCACCCGCTGCTGCTCCCACGCTTCGGCATATATGCTGAAGTATGTAACTGTGGTGGTGAAATCACCTCCGACAGCGCTGGAGTCACGGCTTTATGTATCGTGGGAGCAAACGCTGTTGCTGTCAAGAGAAATAAATCTGCCCTGCAACTGAATGGCGTACCTGCTAAGCAAATGATGGTTAACAAAAAAACAAAGTAACATTACAGTAGAACAGTAATACTTACCATACCTGCAAAGCAAATACAAAAAAAGCATAGTAAAAAAAAAAACATTTAACGCAACCTGTGCCTACCTAAATTATATATATGCCGAAGCATGGGGGCATCCTCCCGCAAAAGGCAGGAGCAAATTGCTCCTCCACCCACTGCTGCCCCCACGCTTCGGCATATATGCTGAAGTATGTAACTGTGGTGGTGAAATCACCTCCGACAGCGCTGGAGTCACGGCTTTATGTATCGTGGGAGCAAACGCTGTTGCTGTCAAGATAAATAAATCCGCTCTGCAGCTGAATGGCGTACCTGAAAACAAAAAAGTGGTTAACAATAAAAAAACAAAGTATAAAAAAATTGCATACCTATAAAGCAAACATGATAAAAACATAACAATAAAACATTGCAGTATAGAATACAATAAAAAAGAGCAGAACAATAGAGAGAGAATAGAGAGAGAACAATAAAACAACAACTATTTTTGGTTTTTTTATTTTATATTTTTTTTGTATTTTTATTTTTTTTTTTATTTTTTTTTTTTATTTTTTTAACACTTTTTTTAGTAACTTTAACTTTTTTAACTGGTACCAGGTTTGAGTCTCTCAAAATGCGATGGCATCTTGGGAGACCCTGTGGAAGTGTGTCCTAGTCTGTGCAGTGCTGTACCCTACGCTAATACTCCACTAGTGTATGGTAGCATTCAAAACATTCACCAATGCATAGACCAGGATTGTCAGGACAGGAGGGACAACAATACCGGGTGTCACACCTAAATCCGCGCTTGCTGCAGACACGACATCTTTTTTGGGGGGCTCGTTGGGTAGGGGTACTCTGGAGGACATAAGGAAAATGCCTCCCATGCAGCCGGCTTACTGCATTTGGATTGGGAAGGTGAGGTGCAGCACCATCTGGAAACAGAAGGGCTCTGACGATCTCTTCCTGGAATTTAAGGAAGGGTCCAGTCCGTCCTGAAGCTCTGTATAGCACATGAGCATTCAGCAAAGCCAATTGAAATAAATAAACAGACACTTTTTTGTACCAGCGTCTGACCTTACGGGCAATTAGGTACGGCGCCAACAACTGGTCGTTGAGGTCCACCCCTCCCATATTAAGGTTATATTCGTGGACACAGAGGGGTTTCTCCACAACACCAGTCGCCGTAGTAATTTGGGTCGTCGTGTCTGCATGAAGGAAGGTAAGAACGAAAACATTCTTATTGTCCCTCCACTTCATAGCGAGCAAATTATTACACTGCAAGCAGGCTCTCTCCCCCAGCCTAAGACGGGAATCTACAAGCCGCTGGGGAAAGCCCCGGCGATTAGGTCGCACGGTGCCACATGCTCCAATCTGATGATCAAACAAGTGACTAAAAAGTGGCACGCTCGTGTAATAATTGTCCACATACAAGTGGTACCCCTTTTCGAATAAGGGTGACACCAAGTCCCACACTATCTTGCCAGCGCTTCCTATGTAGTCAGGGCAGTTTATTGGCTCTACGTGACTATCTTTGCCCTCGTAAACCGTAAATCTACATGTATAGCCTGTGGCCCTGTCACAGAGCTTATACATCTTGACCCCGTATCTGGCACGCTTGCTGGGAAGGTACTGTTTGAATGACAAGCGGCCAGAAAATTTAATCAGGGACTCATCAACGCAGACAACCTGATGGGGAATAAACAAGTCTGCAAAACGCTGGTTGAAGTGGTTTACGAGGGGCCGAATTTTGTAGAGCCGATCGTATCCAGGGTCTCCACGAGGATGACAGAGTTCATTGTCGTTGAAGTGCATGAACCGCAAAATCTGCTTGTATCGTGCCCTGGTCATGGAGGCAGAGAACACGGGCATATGGTGAATTGGGTCAGTGGACCAATATGACCGCAACTCACTCTTTTTAGTTATGCCCATGTTGAGGGAAAGGCCCAGAAAGGTCTTAAATTTGGAAACCGTAATTGGTTTCCAATCTCTGGCAAGGGAGGACTGGGGATTAGTGGCGATGTGTTGATCAGCGTACAAATTGCTTTGGTCCACAATAGATCTATAGAGATCTTCGGTGAAAAACAGCGAATAAAAATCCAGTGGCGTAAAGTCAACTGTTTCCACCTGAATTCCGGGTTGGCCAGTGAAAGGGGGAAGTACGGGTGCTGCAGAAGTGGTGGATTCCCAATTCGGATTGGCGAATGCAACAGGAAGGGCACTATGGGCACGACGGGCCTGTGTTCATCTTCTTCTTGGTGGCAGCGGGACACTACTTGTGCTTGCCACTTCGCCAGCTTGAACTGCACTTATGGGACTCGCCCCGTCACCAAGTGTTACTGCAGTGCTGGATGTACGACCAGGGTGTACTAGGCCGCTGGTGCTTGCCAGTTCACCAGAAGGAGTAGCGGCACTAGTACTTCTCTGCTCCATACGAGAGCCCTACGATTCTTGCACTTCAAGGACAGAAGAAGTTCGGGGTCTGGTACGCCTGACCCTAGCAGGGACCACAACTCCGTCGTCAGAGCTATCTGTCATGGAGCCGCTGTCCTCTACAGGTTCGTATTCTGAGCCTCAACTTGACAGATGAGTGACTTCCTCTTCACTATCTGTCATGCTCAGAAACGTGTAGGCCTCTTCACTAGTGTACCTTCGATTTGCCATTTTGGGCTCTAAATTTAGGGGTACACTAGTGAGACTCACAGGCAAAAAAGCTCCTGACTGTTAGCGACTGATTCAAAACGCTACCAAAAAACTGTTAGCGATCGCAGGGATCAGGCCTGACTCTGCGAACGCTGCAGTTATGTGTGCTTAGTGTTTTGTAAGTGTCAGTTATCGATCGATACTGCACTTGGGTGGGCTGGGCTGGGCCGAGGGGCAAAACGCAGGTGCTAGCAGGTATCTGGGCTGATCCCGCTAACACTGTGTTTATGGGAACCCTAAACTGCTGGGGAGTATAGATCTGATCAGATCAGATATTGATCCGTTCAGATACTATAGCACTAAAGGAGGTGTATGCTGCGTGCGTGGGTTTTAGCGGTACTGGCGCTAACCTGACGCTGCCTGGGGCGATGCAGACCTTATCTGATCCTAAAAACTTAACTTATATCACCGCCGGGTAATTAGGGGGTTAAACCTTTATAAGGTAATAAACGGCGGGTGCCCTAAAACTGTAATAAACTATAATAAACTACAAAAAACAAACTAACCAGCGTCACCCGTAACACTTATACGGTGATCGCTGGTGAAAGGGTTAACTAGGGGGCAATCAGGGGGTTAAAACCTTTAGCAGGTAGTATATGGGGGTCCCTGTCACAGCGAACCTATATACTTACCTCCCTAACTAGCGTCACCTGTGTCACTAATACAGCGATCAGAAAAACGATTGCTTAGCGACACTGGCGACGGGGGGTAATCAAGGGGTTAACCTTTATTAGGGGGGGTTAGGGGGGTACCCTGGACCTAAAGGGGGTACCCTAGACCTAAAGGGGGCTAACCTAACTGCCCTAACACTTATAACTGTCACAAACTGACACCAATGCAAAAAAAAAACTGCTATTGGTGTCAGAGTGACAGGGGGTACAGGGGGGTGATCGGGGGGTGATCGGGGGGTGATGGGGGGGTGAAAAGTGTGCCTGCGTGTTCTACTGTAAGTGTAGTGTTGATGCACTTACTTGGATGTCTTCTCTCCTCGGCGCCGGATCGAAAAGACCGGCTCGAGGAGGGATGACATCACTTCCTTTCCCTCTGTTTACATTACAGAGGGAAAGGAAGCGTTTTCATTCGCCTGAAGCGATCGGGAGGGGGTGGCCAACAATGGATGGCCTCCCCCTCACCTCTCATCGCCCGCGAAGAAATGCCGGCCGCCTCTGGCAGCGGGGGGGGGGGGCGATCGGACCCCCCACCCGCAGGAGGCAGATCACGTATGGGTACGTGATTCTGCCTGCCCGTGCCATTCTGCTGACGTATATCAGCGTGAGGCGGTCGGCAAGTGGTTAAAACTACGCGCGGCTATAATGAATTGCTGGGTCTGGCAATACAGATAAAAGAAGTCTTGAAAAAAACAGCATGGGATCCCCCCAGTCCATTACCAGGCCCATTGGTTCTGGTATAAATATTAAGGGGAACCCTGAACCAAAATTTTTAAGAAAATTGCGTGGGGGTCCCCCCAAATTCCATACCAGGCCCTTCAGGTCTGGTATGGATATTAAGGGGAACCCTGTGCCAAAATTTTAAAAAATGGCGTGGGGGTCACCCTCAAAATCCATACCAGACCCCTCAGGTCTGGTATGGATTTTTAGGGGAACCCAGTGCCAAAATGAAAAAAAAAAAATGGTGTGGGGGTCCCCTAAAAAATCCATACCAGACCCTTATCCGAGCACGCAACCTGGCAGGCCGCAGGGAAAGAAGGGGGGACGAGAGAGCGCCCCCCCTCCTGAACTGTACCAGGCCACATGCCCTCAACATGGGGAGGGTGCTTTGGGGTAGCCCCCAAAGCACCTAGTCCCCATGTTGATGGGGACAAGGGCCTCATCCCCATAACCCTTGCCCGGTGGTTGTGGGGGTCTTCAGGTGGGGGACTTATCAGAATCTGGAAGCTCCCTTTAACAAGGGGACACCCAGATCCTAGCCTCCCCCTATGTGAAATGGTAACGGGGTACAAATGTACCCCTAGCATTTCACAAAAAAGTGTTAAAATACACGGCTTTGGACAAGTCCTTTATTAAAAAATAAAAATGTCCCACGAAGTCTTATTCTTCTTCTCTTGCTCCCCCGACAGACCGAAAAAGAAAAAAACATGACCGTCCCGCCCCCATGGGAGGCTCCCACCGTATGACGCGTCTTCGCTTTGACAGTTCTTTTATAACTGAGGGCGGGGCCACACAGTGACGTTCCCCGGTGACCCCGCCCCCTCTGACGCATGGGGATTTCCCTATGGTTTTCCGGGGGGCATCAGAGGGGGGCGGGGCCACCTCATTTACTAAGCTTTGGAGCAATTGCACTTGAAAAGTGCATAGTCTATTTGCTGTTAGGTATTTTATTCAGCTGCAAACAGTGTCTGGTCCTTATTACACAAGCATGGAAGAGAATGGGCAAATGAATGTAGCTCAGGGAGAAGGTCATTACAATTCACTTGAGCTGATGCACCCCAGCAGAGAGGAGACAGTATTTAAAATCACCATTCTAACTCCCCCTCCCCTCCCCTGCCCTCCCCAAAGTGTATAGGATGAGCAAATTTAGTACCACATCTGACAATTTGAAAAAACATGTTTTTTTATAGATTCAAGAGGGTATACATAGCAGCCTCCATGGTCTTTCATAGTGTTTTCGGGACTGTATTCCATGTGAGAGAAGACTGCTGTGATTCTAGTTATGTTGCATACAACATGCTTCACTAACACTAAACAACAGTTCATGGTATCATTTGTAAAATAAAAGCTTTAGCATATGTCCCTTACTTACCTGAATGCTATTGGACTCTTTAACCCCCTACTAGTTAACTATACAGTATAACATCGTGGATTTGCAAAAAAAGTTAAAAATGAAGCCGTAGGTGTTCACTCCTTAAAACATATCTATACCTAAAAATAAAAATGTAATATATTACACTTATTAGTCCTTAGATGTGGTGGCTGCATTCGTTTTCTTTTGCAGCATTTTCTCTTCATTTTCACCTGGTGATCCTGACTCTAACATACTTCCCATTTTAGGGTGACAATGCTCACTTATCATATTGTATCAATGGAAAGGGGTTTAGGACTACAGAACACCTCCCTACCTTAATTTCCATAACATTAAGGGGAGACTTGCTATGGCCCATAGAGATAGCTAGAATCTAGAAAGTTGCAAATCACAATATTATACTTTTTATAATAAATTATTAGGGAGTCCACATGACAGGAATTATTTTATTATAAGAATATTAATTGTACTACAACATTAGAACCATAACAGGATATTTTAGGAAATTTCCATGTAATTGGTAATAAAGAGGCTTCTGTTGAACTTAGTGGGATTATAGCTAATAAAACATACATGTAACATAAAAGGCCACAAGGTACAAGGTACAATATTCACCCATGCACTTGACCAACAGCGAGGTCTCTCTGGGAAATGAATTCATGTCAGCTTATAAAGGTCATATGAATAAAAACTGGTGCTGACGTTATCTGGCACTTCAAACACTTGCTGCAATTAAGGGGTTACCGGTTACTGCCCTTTTTTGGAGAAGTAAGGAAGTGTTTTTGTTCTTTCTCAGGAAATTTGTGTTAACAAAATATTGGAGTCAGTAGTAGAAATCCACAGGAAAATACAAACAAAAGCATTTTCTCTAGATCTGGCTAGCCTCACATCTTCAGTTGCTGGAAGCCTGGTATTTTTCCAAGCATAAAGACTGGATGCCTGCAGGCTATTGAAATGTAATGGCAGAACGTGACTGGGTCACCTGACACCAGTGAAGCAAAAAAAATATAATGGTCTTACCACTATTCAGACTAAAGAGAAGGTGACAGATGGAAAAAAAATGTAAAAGGCCTTAGCCTAAAAGACACTCATATGCTGCCTACCATGGTGGGAATTCAATTATCCAGAAACTTAAAGTGTAAGACAAACAAAACACCTGGAATCTGATAGACCAAGACCAAGTCATGGAACATTATAAGAGAGAAAAATAGACTGACAACAAACAAAACATTGTTTGGTGTCCCCAATCAGTCTTTTTTTTTTCTAAGTGGTCTTTTGTCCTCTTATCGTATCATAGAACTTTCCAAAATGTTAAATACTTCATTAGGGGAATGCCAGCCTGGGGATACTGATATTGGTGCTAAGAATTTATGTTTTTATATTTTATATTTTTTATTGCTCTTGCATAGAAACTAGCAACAAGCACTGAATTACAGGCTGTGCCAATAAAACAACACAAACATAAACATATATATCCAATCAAAGAGAAAAAAAGAAAAAAAATGGCACCATGATGTCTCAAGAATAAAACATGTACAATTTTATTTAATTCATCCATTAAAAGGAATCAATACCAGTAGTTGTTGATGCATTTCAGTCTATTACATACAGTAGGCCTTAGTCATAATAATAATTAAATAAAATCATACGTTTTATTTTTGAGACATCGTTTTGCCAGTTTTTTTTTCTCTTTGATTGGATGTTTGGATGCCTGAGAACTGGGGCCATCCGAGCACATGAGTCGCCATCTCATCCTCTTTATCATTAAGGGCTATTTTTGGGGTAGCAGCACTATTTCAGAAGATGTATAAACACATATTGTATATACTCTCTCATTCACTCTTTTCCTCATCCTAAGTTACCAAAAGAAAACATCTCTTATAAGAAAAGAATCATGCCATACCAAGGGCCTGTGTATAGTATGAACAGGGCAGTTGTTTTCTATGTGCCCTGTTCACACCATACGCATACAGTGCTATGCAAAAAACTGCAGCTCAATGAACATGGTGTAATCAAGCCAACACAACATTCATTTTCTCAAACCAAGGGTCTGAATTTGTTTGGGCTTCATCATTTATTAAAGTGATATTAAAGGCTTTCTTTTTTTTTTTATAACAAACATGTCATATTTACTTACTCTGTGCAGTGGTGTTGCACAGAGCATTCCTGGCCCTATTTTCAGCTCCCTCACCAGCACTTTTGGCCCCTCCCTTCTGCCGAGTGCCCCCAGAGCAAGTAGCTTGCAATGGGGCACCCAAACAGGCTCGTTCATGAGCCCCGGCTCACACACCTTGAGCCTTTAGAACCACTTTAAAGATGAGTTTGTATTTGGTTACCTTATCATTGGTATAACGGAGAGGAAAGACACATTGAAGAGAGATAACAGTGCTGCCCACCCCAATATGGACAAGAAAAAAATGGAAAGGAGTCCCCCAGCGGGGTTTTTAGGCAGCTAACTATAGATATGAGCCAAGCATAGATGTAAAACATGGATTTTTATTATTATAAAGTTATAAATAGATATAACAAATATATCAATATGAATTGTGAGCTCAAATGGGGAAATACCCATACCAAATACAGACAATAGCAAACATAGAGGTTATACATAGCATGTGATAAAGCCATTGCACAACAATCCTGACGTGTTTCGACCCATGAAGTTTGGGGTCTCTTCAGAGGATGAGTTTGCTAAAGAAAAAGAAAATGATAACATGTCCAACTCATTTTAAAGAGTTATAGCATAGACGAATTTGTTGAGTAACATAATGTACATAATTACCACTGAATTTGGATGTACCCCTCGATCAGAGCCTCCCCACACAGCAGCCAGGCCATCCAGTGTGCCCACATGTAGCAGCACCCCGGAAAGAGGGGAACAGGAATCCACTTGATGTGGCTTACAAGGAGTCACACGTGCAGTTGCCTCCCCACCAACACGCCAACAGGGGAGGTGGGGCCAGAACTTACGACAATTATAAGAGCGTTAGCTCATGGACAAACCCATGTTAATTAGTAACTAAATTTATCTATGTATAGGGCGGTCAGAAAGTGTTGTAATGATCTATTACAGGTTAGGTGTATCCATCATGTGAAATTTATAATAAATGTATAATAAAGATGTTGATAAAATAACTGTGTTTGTATAACTGATATATAGTATGCCAGGAATGACCTTAACTTTAAATACTGACAGTAGCAGTAATGGGAAAGGGGAGTGACAGTTGTGCAAAGTGAATGGTGCTGTGAAAAATATCAAAAATGGGTGTGCATGAAAATAGCACAGGTGAGTGTTCAAGGGAAAGTGAGAGGAAAAAAAAAAAAAAAAATCGAGTGTGTGTATATCGTGTGATCTGGCCGTCCAAGGAAGAGTATGAGGAGATCACAACCGGATCAACCCTCATTATATAGTGTCCTTAATAAGTACTAAATTGGCAGTAGGTGTCGTTCCTTCCGCCCCCCAGCCCTGGTGTGTGGAGGAAGACTGTGGCCGCCATTGGCAGGCCTCGTGTGGCTCCCTCGGCGTCCCTCAAGGCATAGCCCCGACCACTGTCGTCACTTCCGCCGTAAAAAACGTGACATCACGACGTCGCACGCACACGCGAACCCACACGTGTGTGCACATCGCACACAACGTCTGGAGGTGATGCGGGACACCGCCGGCAGGGTGATCACACCCATAAGTGGCCGACCTGGGACAACCGGCCACCCAGGGGGAGAAAAAAAGGGAGCACAGATGGAAAAGCTCCCCACCCTGCCGGGAAGGCACATCAGGGAACATGATCCCCAAACCGGGGAGCATGCAGCCACGTGGGCATCACAGGGACCCGATGGCCCAAACCGCAAGTGGGGAGGCACCGATCAGGAGGCACATGAATGGGCTCACATAAGCATCTAAATAAAGGAATATCGAATAACTGGAATATCCTACATAATTATTAATTGATCATACAACATGAACATTGGAAACTGTACACTGACAATTCTAACAGTATTCCTGGGAGTGCATAAGTCCCAAGGAGATAGCACCCAGGTGTACAAAGGATTAAATATATAACAACCCAAGTGAAAAAGTTGCATCTGATCCAATAGATCCCTCATTACTCGTGGTTGTGATGCAATTATACTCTATACCCAACCACGAAAAGGGCTAAAAAGTATAGACTCAACTGAGTATGATAATAGTACAGACTCAACGTGCAAGAGCGTAACTAATTTAGTAAGCTCAATGAGAAAAATATAATTTCGATTGTATCCCCTTATTGGGAGTCCACTTAATATCCTAATGTGCAATTTGACAAATTTTGGAAGGTATGTGGATGCAAATTATTATGGTATCTATGATTAACACAGAGGGGTATATATAAGAGAACAGACAGTGCACAGCTCATATCTAGCTCTCATGTGTCAAATGGGGGAAGGGGTGTTTAACCACCCAAATTTTGTATAACGGAGAGGAAAGACACATTGAAGAGAGATAACAGTGCTGCTCACCCCAATATGGACAAGAAAAAAATGGAAAGGAGTCCCCAAGCGGGGTTTTTAGGCAGCTAACTATAGATATGAGCCAAGCATAGATGTAAAACATGGATTTTTATTATTATAAAGTTATAAATAGATATAACAAATATATCAATATGAATTGTGAGCTCAAATGGGGAAATACCCATACCAAATACAGACAATAGCAAACATAGAGGTTATACATAGCATGTGATAAAGCCATTGCACAACAATCCTGACGCGTCTCGACCCATGAAGTTTGGGGTCTCTTCAGAGGAAGAGTTTTTTTTTTTCTCCCACTTTCCCTTGAACACTCACATGTGTTATTTTCATGCACACCCATTTTTGATATTTTTCACAGCACCATTCACTTTGTACAACTGTCACTCCCCTTTCCCATTACTGCTACTGTCAGTATTTAAAGTTAAGGTCATTCCTGGCATACTATATATCAGTTATACAAACACAGTTATTTTATCAACATCTTTATTATAAATTTATTATAAATTTCACATGATGGATACACCTAACCTGTAATAGATCATTACAACACTTTCTGACCGCCCTATACATAGATAAATTCAGTTACTAATTAACATGGGTTTGTCCATGAGCTAACGCTCTTATAACTGTCGTAGGTTCTGGCCCCACCTCCCCTGTTGGCGTGTTGGTGGGGAGGCAACTGCACGTGTGACTCCTTGTAAGCCACATCAAGTGGATTCCTGTTCCCCTCTTTCCGGGGTGCTGCTACATCTGGGCACACTGGATGGCCTGGCTGCTGTGTGGGAAGGCTCTGATCAAGGGGTACATCCAAATTCAGTGGTAATTATTTACATTATGTTACTCAACAAATTCGTCTATGCTATAACTCTTTAAAATGAGTTGGACATGTTATAATTTTCTTTTTCTTTAGCAAACTCATCCTCTGAAGAGACCCCAAACTTCATGGGTCGAAACGCGTCGGAATTGTTGTGCAATGGCTTTATCACATGCTATGTATAACCTCTATGTTTGCTATTGTCTGTATTTGGTATGGGTATTTCCCCATTTGAGCTCACAATTCATATTGATATATTTGTTATATCTATTTATAACTTTATAATAATAAAAATCCATGTTTTACATCTATGCTTGGCTCATATCTATAGTTAGCTGCCTAAAAACCCAGCTGGGGGACTCCTTTCCATTTTTTACCTTTAAGTAACCTGGTAAGTTTAATTGACATATTTACATGTGGTGGGTTTAAATCGCTCCAGTGAATCTAAATCACTTAATTTGTTGTGGGAACCAGCTTTAAATGGTAGCACATTAAGCACACTCCCTTAAATTTGGCTTTGCTTTTAGGGCTTTTCTTGCCTACTTTTATTAAAACAAAGTTCATGAAATCACATGGGCTTCCTTCACAGGGGTTTCAGCATTTCTCTCCTGTAAAACAACTGTTTATTAGCCTCCGGGCTTGAATTTGCAGTGCTGCTCCTCTGGCCTCACACTTCAGTCCCTTGTCTCTATCTTTCAGACAGTCTTCTCACACAAACTCAGTGCATTGAACTAGCAACTCCCTGCTGCATTGGTTCTCTTTTGTTCCCTAGCTACTTTCTGACCAGCTGCCATCATTATATGCCATAGCTGTACGGCGGCCACTTTATGGGCTACAGGAGCCCTCCTGAGTCCTGGGCAAAGACCTTCTCTGTCTTCTGGGGTGCAGCCCTAAACCATAGTCAGGTCTCCAAAAAAAAACAATGCACACACCTGCCCAATTAGCTTTTATTTGGGAGGGACTCCACCCCCCAAGGTTCCATGAACACTGGATGTTAAAATAACCTTATAAAAACGCCAGTAGCTTTGCAGTGAGTCTTTCAATGTTTTTTTAACATTTCTGCAATAGCGTTTATTAGCCTTTTTGGCGTTTTTCAGCATTAGTGTTTTTTAGCATTTTTTTTTTTTAATCTTTTTTTTTTCAATGCATCAAAAATGTTAAAAAACGCTGGTGAGCAATGTTTTTAAGCGTTTATCGACGTTTATCAACATTTATGAGCGTTTGGCATTTTTTTGTGGTCAGAAAAACAACTCCTGAACACGATTTTATGACATTCAGAAAACAGCCCATAAACTTCACTGCTGATAAAAGTTCAAAAACCTCCATGTGTGCATGGACACATAGGATAACATAGAGTGGAGTTTATGGGCTGTTAAAAAACTCCCAAACTCCAAAAAACGGCTGTTTATGAGCTCCAGTGTGCATGGAGCCTAATGCCGTGTACACACGAGCGGAATATCCGACATAAAAAGTCTGACGGGAGCTTTTCATTGTATATTCCAATCGTGTGTATGCCCCATTGGACTTTTCACGTCGAAAATTCTGATGGACCTAGAAAGAGAACATGTTCTAAATTTTTCCGACGGAACCAATTCCTATCGGGAAAACCGATTGTCTGTATGCTGTTCTGACGTACCAAAAAGGACGCATGCTCTGAAGCAAGTATGAGACGGAAGCTATTGGCTGCTGGCTATTGAACTTTCGTTTTCTAGTCCCGTCGTACGTGTTGTACATCACCGCGTTCTGTTGGAACTCCATCAGAAAAACCTTCAGAGTTTATTCTGACAGGAAAACCGGTCGTGTGTACAGGGCATAAATCTATACAAAGTCTCTGGACTCCAGGTCACAAACGGGGTTTTACCAACCATTAAGGAAACTGAAATACTAGTTTCCTCTAAATGACACACACACACTCTGGTGTAACCCACCTAGATGAGAAATTTGGGTAATAAAAAAACTCTTTTTACACCATTGCAGGGTACAGCACTGCTATGGTTTATAGAACAACATAGACCTAGGTTACGTTAGAGGGATGTTATTTGTTCTATTCACTATTTGGCTCAAGCTTGTTTGCAGTATGCAACAATATTACTTATATATAGTCCCCTCATGGCAGCTTTAAATACATCCCATAATATACCATGCAATATTGAAGAAGAATTATTATATGGGGATTATTGTACATTGGATCAGGAGAGGTAACTAATGTCAGAGACCCATGACAACATTTCTGCAGTGTCCAAAGTATTAGGCATGTGCGGTTCGTTTAGCTCCGAATAAATGTTCGGACAAATTTTTCATTATTCGGAGATTTGGATATATCTGAATACCCGAATTACAGTATAAACGAATAACGAAATGAAATTCGTCTGAATTTCCGAAATTCAAATTTAAATTTGAATCGAATTTTACATTGAATTCCAGTTGAATTCGAACTGCAAACATGTTTCTGAAATCAAAGACTGTGTGTTATTAGAGTACCATTAGGAACAAGAAGAGAGAACAGCAGGAGCAGGTTAGCATTTCTGGCAGATCTCCTGGGAGTCAGTCAGGTGGGCTGGTGAGTGTCAGTCTGGAGGGCTATTGAAAGGGGCAGCTGCAACCACATGAGTTGGCAGTGCCTCAAGACGTGGTGCTGGAATCAGTAGCCACAGGAGTAATGCAAGCTGGATAGTGTCAATTCTTGTTACATAACCATGGGGACTTGGGTTCCTGCCTGTAATGGGCCATTGCTTCTAATCTGACTTAGTAAACTGTCAGACCTTCACAGTGATCCAGCTGGGTTCTGCAAGTAAGTGCTGTAACAAGAAGTGGAGCTGTATATAGAGATGTATATAGAGACTGTATATAGGAAGAGTGTCCCTGAAGTTTGTTGTTGAAGTCAAGTGGGCATCCCATAACCTTCCATCTCTATACAAGTTATTATGCCTCAATAAATAAACAAAAACAATGCCACGGACTGTTCTGACTCTGGAGTGCCTGTGAAAATTTGGTGGGCCTGGCTGTGCAGGGTGGGGGATCCCAGTTCATCTGCGGCCCTTAAGGGGGTACACTACATAAGGAAGGAATGGAAGATTTAGGAACCTGTGCTAGTGTGGGTCACCTGGGTATTGTCCTACAAGGTCAGGAGAGGGTAGAGGATAATTTTCCTGTTGTGTTTCATTGAACAGACTTGTGGGAAAGTACCCCATCTTTGTTAGGTCACCTGACCTTGTGCATCTCTGCTGCTGATTGTCCCAGTTTCATGTTGCACGTGGCATGTTGTTGTACAGCACACTCCCTACTAAAGTAAAGTAAATATGACCCCAGGCCACAAAACTATAAAATATTATAAAAGTCTATGTTTGGTCTGTCCAGCTCTAAATCTGGTCATGTCCTAGAGGATATGGAGCAGGCACAAAGTTATCAAGGCTAAGGTCACACCTAATCGTATGGTGAAAAGCACACTTTTTTTGCACATTAATGTGCACTGCAAAATTAATGGGCTGGCTTACACCTCAGCGGCCAAGAAATCAGACCTGCTTTTTTTTTTACAGCACTCCACACTGCAACACATGTTAGCAAATATTCAGAATGCATGGCACAGCATTGCACCATTGTTAGTAGTGTACAGTGCTAGGCTATTAAACAATGACCACTCACAGTAAGAAGCGCCTACTTTCTGCTGTGGTGTGCTAGGTGTACTGGTTGGTAGTGGGCCCTTATTCAAAATTTTCTCTAGTGGGCCCCAGGTATCTCAGTCAGACAATGGCTAAGATGTATAGGGGACAAAGGATTAGAATTAGGTATCATTCGGACAGGTGCTGCCACCCATAATGTGTGCAGGAGGCCTTTGTTTTGACATCTGCATCCACTCCCAGCTGCATGCAGGCATGCAGTCAGCCATTAGAGGTAGATGCAGCGGATGCATTAAGACAGCCACATCCTTGCGTGGTTTCGACATGCAGCAGTAAGAACGCGTCTTTCCCGTGCTCCACGGCTGACACCATACAATTAGCACTTCATTTGCTTATCGCCACTGCTAACTGCCTGGAAACGATGTGGAAGAGGTCAAGTAAGACTCTACCTAAAAAAGATACCTCGGCAGGCTCGATAAAATGACTCTTGGTCGCAGAACCTGAGGATCTTGCAGACATGGATGACCTAAGCCGCTCGCCTCGTGGTGTGAGTACTGGCACAGGCTCCACCTCCCATCCTCAGACTTGAGCCCAGGCGTCGCTCTCCAGTCTCATCGGCCAGCTCGGAAGGAGAAGAGAGCACATCCAGACACTCAGGGGTTGCAGCCTTGGTGAGTGACTTACCCACTAAAACAGAATTGCCATCCATGCTGCTTGGCCTCAAATGAGCCATTAAGAAAGAGGTCTCCGTTGTGTGCTCCCACCTCGCCCAAGTGCTAGAACGGGTGGAGGAATCCGAGCACCGCCTTGACTGCCACGCGTCTGCCATTAGGAACCTGCAGGCATCTACCCGCAACTTAGCCATAGCTCACAGGATGGCCCTTTATAAAATTGAGGACCAGGAGAACCGCAATAGGCGGAACAACATCCGAATCAGAGGCCTACCTGAGGCAACAGGAGATGAGGACCTTCTCCCATCCATCTGGGGCATCTTTAAGGGCCTGCTGGGTCAGGTGGCTGACCATCCCTTGAAAATTGACCGAGTCCATAGGGGCCTATGTCCCCGCAACCTCGCTTCGGACATCCCACGGGATGTCATTTGCAGGGTCCATCACTTCCCGGAAAAAGAATTCATTATGAAAAAGGCCAGAGAAGCCTGATCGCTGGACTTTGATGGCACCGTCCTATCCTTCTATCCGGATCTGGCCAGGCAGACTTTGGAGCGATGCAGGGCCCTGCGTCCCCTGACAGAGAAACTGCGACTTGATTCCATCAATTACATATGGGGTTTCCCAGTGGCCCTGATTGCAAACAGAGATGGCAAACCAGCGATCCTTCGGTTCCCGGAGGACCTAGAGAAATTTTGCATGGATGTTGGCATATCCCCGCCAGAGCTTCCTGGTTGGCATGATGCCATTCCGCCCCTATCCAACAACTTCGAACCAAAATGGCAAAAGGTGGATCGCAAACACCGATCCCCCACCTCTGGTGCATCACCCCAGCTGGGGTTACTTCCAGAATTAATGGCTGTGGCCTCTCGCTCCCATCGCCTGGCGCTGCCGGATTTTTGCCATCCGCAAGTATTTTTTGACTGTGTTTTGCTGTCAACCTTACAGTATAGCATTTAGGCCTTACGTTACCATCATGGGCCGAGGTTGTTATTAATCACTTTATGATGGTCGGCAATGCCTTGGGTTTCACAGTGTATATTCTAAGTTACATGTTATATGTTGAATATTTTTGTTTTAAAGTTCTACATTTAGTGCTATTTTATAAGCGTTTACTTCTGCAAAAGTGGTGTTGGCACCGGAGCATCGGGACAACGCCCACACCAACTTTGGTGCCCATGGTCAGATGGCTGGGATCTCTCACCCCCCTCCATTTGGTGCTGTGTGGCCTCATGTCGGCACATTCCTGTCCTTCTTAGGGCAGTGGGCATGCAGATGTTGGGCTTCATATGTGCCCTTTCCATGCACCGCAGATATTTGCGTGCACATGCTGACCATCCCCCAGATTGGTCTGTGATTTTTTTCGCTGCTAAACATTAACTGCCTTTCTTTTTTCCACACTTTTTTCCTTTCCTCTCCTTTTTATTTCTCATCCTCCTCCTCTTTCCCATCCTGTCCTCCCGCTTCCCACCTCAGGTTCAATCCTTCATGAAAACAGTGTTCACAGAGACCCAATGCTGGACCACATGGCTACGGTAAATTTACTTTCTTTTAATGTACGTGCCCCAGGAAAGAGGCACAATCTATATAGAGAGCTGGGTTACCTGTGGGGGGATGTTGTCTCCCTGTAGGAGACCCGCCTCGCGCACACTACTTCTACAAAACTTTTCTCCCAACAATAACCCACGTGGTATTATAGCTTGTCAGATGTCCAGTGTCCGTGTTGTTTGATCCAGCTTGGCGTTTTCTGTTCTTGAGAGGCAACCTGGGAAGTATGCCATGTACCTTGGCGACCTTATATGCCCCCAACCGTGACCAGGCAGGCTTTATAGCATCCACCCTCAAAAAATTGAATGACTTTGCTCGTGGGTGCATTCTTCTTTCTGGTGACTTCAATACCCCTCTGGAACAGGTCCTTGACACGTCCAAGGGGAGATCCAGTATCTTGCACAAATGCCTGTTATTCATACGCAAAAGAATACATGATGCCCAGTTGGTAGATATATGGAGGATTATGCACCCCTGAGAGAGAGAGAGATTACACCCATTATTCCCAGGTTCATTGTACCTACTCTCGAATGGACTTGTTTCTTATTGACCACCACCATCTCTCACTACCTGTGAATGTTGTTAATGAGACCTCACCCATAGCCGACCATGCCCCATATTCCTTCCCTGCCCCATAAGTCCACGAACTGGAAACTCAATGAAGAACTCTTAGCCGAGTACATAGATAAAAAAATGATAGGAGAGGACCTGGCCCTCTACTTCACGGAAAATACACATCCTGACATTTCCCTGGGAATATTATGGGAAGCCCATAAGGCACATATTCGAGGTAAGCTAATTGAATTGGGCACTAGGAAAAAAAGGGAACGGACATTTCTACAATCCAAACTGATCAGCGAAATTAAAGTACTCGAGCAACAACATAAAGCTAATCAGTCCCAGGCAGTATTTCATACTCTTACTTTGAAAAGGGAAGAACTGAAATCCCTCTTTCACACAGAACAAAAGCAGCAAGCTCGTACAGTGGCTCAACGGTTTTATGAATGGGGTAATAAACCGAGTAGATTACCGGCCCACTCATTGCATCAGAAAAAATCTGCTTCATTTATAGCAAAAATTAAAAATGCTTCTGCTACTTTAGTTCATGACACACCATCTATAGCTAAAGAATTTTGTGCATCCTATCAACACTTGTATCACATCCACCACACCATAGAGAGCCAACTTACCTAGACTCCCATCTGATACCCTAGCTAATCTGGAAGGAGAGTTTACCACCTCAGAATTACGCATCGCCATAAAAGCTATGGCTAATGGCAAAGCTCCAGGCCCTGATGGCTTTAAAGTGGCGTACTACCGATCCTTTGCAGATATTCTGTTACCTCACCTGACTTGTTATGCTAATGTGATTTCTGATGGTGGTATCCTCCGACCTGAGACTGTGCATGCGCATATTACTGTAATCCCCAAACCTGGCAAGGATCTCAGTAACTGTGGAAGTTATTGCCCCATTTCATTGTTGAACATTGACGCCAAAATGTACGCCAAAGTGATCACGAATAGACTTATCCCCTTAATTCCGCAATGGGTCTCCAGTGACCAGACAGGCTTCATCCTGAGAGAGGCAAGGGATAACTCCCTTCGCACCCTATCCCTGATGGCCTATGTCCGCAGATCTTCCCAGCCCACCCTCCTGCTTTCAACGCATGCAGAAAAAGCGTTTGATAGGGTGGACTGGGAATATCTCATGGCAACGTTATCTTATTTGGGTATTGAGCCAACCCTCTTAGCCCAAATATCTGCCCTTTACAACTTGCCCACAGCACAATTGCACATTAATGGCACTCTAAGCGACCCCTGCATCTTATATAATGGCACTCGCCAAGGCTGTCCCCTCTCGCCAATTTTATTTGCCCTTTCGTTAGAACCCTTCTTATTCATGGTGAGACATAACTCCTGCATTCGTGGGGTCGCCATAGGAAAATCAGAACATAAGTATGCCACATATGCGGATGATATCTTGTTTTACGTACAACAACCTTTGATATTAGATTAGAATTCTCAAAGTTTAGCGCTATTTCTAATTTTAAAATTAACATCACAAAATCTGAAATCTTAAACATATCTACACCTGCCAAGATAGTAGCCCACTTGAAACAATCCTTTCCCTTTAGCTGGCAGGTGCGTAAGATGAAATACTTATTATTACTAAGTATTTACCTTACCCTGAACCTGACCGACCTTTTCCGTACTAACTACATACCCCTACTGAATGCGATTAGGTCAGACATACAGAAATGGTCTCTCATGGTTGGGGAGAATTGGAGTGGTAAAGATGAATATACTACCCAGGTTGCTGTTCATGTTCCAAATTATTCCGTATGGAATACCTGTAGGTTTCTTTACGCTGATGAGTTCACTGATCAGTAAATATATCTGGAACAGAAGACGACCCAGGCTTGCTAGGACTCTCCTCATTAGACCTAAAAGTGAAGGGGGCTTAGCCCTGCCAGACCTTAAAAGATATTTCCTGGCAATAGTGTTGACTAGAATATCCAATTGGAAGTACCAAAAGACTCTAAGCTCTGGGTGAACCTGGAATCTGAGCTCAGTGGCTCAGACCTACTCACACAAATCTGGATTCCTAGGAAACACAGAACTTTGTCTTATGCCACATCACCACTCACATGCTCCACCCTCATGGTGTAGGACTCGATGTGCAAAAGGAATAAATGGTCTTACAGCTCTCCTCTCATGCAATTGACTGGCCACAACTACTTACCCCAGGGAATATAGTTCCCGGGAACCATGTTTGGAATCTTGGGCCTGTGCCTCAATTACATCAAATAACCACCCCATCTTGGATTGTACCACTATCTACAATAATACACAGTCCCACAGCGACACTAATGGATCATTGGAGATATCGCCAACTCGCAGCTTTTGTGTACTCTCTTCTAAAACCCCTACGGTCAATCTCGGATCTGACACCTATAAAATCTGCTTTATCTGAGGACCAACCAGTGGAGAAACCTGTCTCCCACTGTTACAGAGCTTTACAAATGTTAACCAACACAAGAGACCCTACTTTCTTAAGCAACTGGGAAAAAGATCTTCACAAAGAACTGTCAACAGCCCAAAGATCCACCATCCTCATAATGGCTCATACCTCCTCTGGAGCTTCTAAAATGGCAGAGGTAAACTACAAGCTGTTGACGAGATGGCACTACACCCCTGTGGTACTTCATAAATCCTTCCCACAAGCATCACCTCTGTGCTGGAGGGGTTGCGGTGAACGAGCAATACACGCCCACATCTGGTGGTTTTGCCCACTTATACACCCATATTGGCTGACTATCCTACACTGGGCAAAAGAGATTCAAGGTTATGAGATTTCTAATGACCCATGGATTGTATTGCTACATTGTACAGGCGAACCAGTAGAAACATATAAAAAATCTATAACATCACACCTTCTTAACGCTGCAAAAGCTCTCATACCCCAACATTGGAAGCAGCCGACTATACCTACTTTACGCCAATGGCTACTAAAAGTAGATCACACATACTATATGGAAGATCTTACCCTCTCCCTTAGAAATAAATCTGACCTAGCAAAGAAAATATGGTCCTGCTGGTTCGCCTTCAAATATACTTCTGCTTACATGAAAATTATGTCTCAACCCAGATTATGTGCTGTTAAATAACTATAATGTATGACAGGAGCTGGACTGAGACACTCTACATCTGGGCCATGCTCCTGCACGACTGTCAAATTTTGAAGTGCAACTGTGTCTGTGCAACCACTGGGTCTGCATCCACTTCCATGTGCTGCCTTCATGCAGCTGGTGGCTGATTCAGATGCAGAAACAAAGGCCTGCTGCATGCAGTTTAGGTGCCAGCACCCATCTGAACAAGTCCTTTTGCACGCCATGTATACACTATTAGGATTTGAGGCAAAAAAGTGCTGTAATCAAATCTAAAACCAAGCCCCAAAAAGTCAAGGATATGGTAATAATGAATAATGAAAAACAATGCTAAAGCAAATAAAATGCAAGACTGTAGAATATATAGAAAAACTGTCATCAGACCTATCTGTCAAAGTATGGAGAAAAAGAAAAGCTGAACCGAAGCAGATGTAGAGACCAACCCAACATTTCAGAATAAAGAAAAAAGATCTACTTTAATTTCACTTGTATTTTTGAATTAGTCTTTAATTATTAACAGAAAGTGAGAAGTGTAGGAAAACATGCCCTAGCAGGGATATCTGTTTTTCAGATATAGTCATCTCTTAGAATCCCCTGAGAGAAATAATGTAATAATTAGTGACAGTGTT
The DNA here is from genome assembly GCF_042186555.1 of Aquarana catesbeiana. Taxonomy (NCBI): domain Eukaryota; kingdom Metazoa; phylum Chordata; class Amphibia; order Anura; family Ranidae; genus Aquarana; species Aquarana catesbeiana. The sequence continues at coordinate 174,045,849 of NC_133326.1, forward strand.
TTACTGTCTGCCGGTAAACCATTCGAACTGAAGAGACTATGAACATTAGAAATGTAGAGAAAATAATACACTTGTATAATTGTATAGCCACATAAGACTCACTATGTTTTTCTAGAAAGCAGTGAAAGTGTCTTGCTTACAGGGAGGTACATGAGTAAATACCCTTCTCATGTGGATTTACTCACTGAATTCCCCTTTCAGTTTCAGCATGCTGACAAGCCAGTGAGTGACCAGGTCATCTCATGCCCTCTCCTGCCATCTGCTTATGACAAGCTGGTTGATGAAAGGCAGAAATAGAAATGAAGAGAGAAGATTCCCCAGCAGTTCTATGTCTGCCTTTTGACAGTCATTTTACAGACAGACAATAAGGTTAGATGGGTCATTTTTTCTGGTTATAATGACCAGAATTTAGAAATGTAAAGCGGAAGGATACTATTACTCTCTTAAGCAAAATACTGTACACAGAGTTCTACTGTAGATTTATGATACCTCCTAATTTTAAATAAATATGTTAATAACTTTTTATCTTAATGTATTAATAATATTATTATTATACAGGATTTATAAGGAGTCAACAGTTTGCATCAAGCTTTACAAAATGAAGGCAGGCAGTACAATTACAATACAGTTCAATATAAGAGGAGTCAGAGGGCCCTGCTCAATAGAGTTTATGATCTACAACGGAGGGTCAAGTGATACAAAAGGTAATAATGGTTAGGGATGAGCTGATGGAGAAAGCAAATTTTCAGTTTATTAGAGGCAGGGTAAGCCTCTTTGAAAAGATGAGGTTTCAGGGATCGCCTAAAGGTAGATAGATAAGGTTTAAAACTAAAATGTATATAAATGGTAGGAAACCAATTAAATAACCATAGGTTTAACTCGTAACATCAACCAAGATAAGAAAGGAAAATGTAAAACTAAAAATAGCGGTGTATTATCATGTGAACACGATCTACAGTTAACATCATAAACAAAGCTATAAATAAATCCCCGTTCACGTCTACATTTTACATTTGCATGTTAAGTAGCCTAGAACTAAAGATAGATATAACTACATTGTAACCACTAGGCAGAATGAAGAGAGTTGAGACAGAAATAATGTTGATTATTTGTTCCTTCCTGGCATTATGTATTTATATTAATCTTATTAATCTCTGTACTCCTGGATGACTCACTATGCATTCCATGAAGTGGGTGCTTGGATCCTAGATTAGTGCTCTGGCTAATCTCTTCTAAATACATGACAAAATGCTAGGACAGAAGTATATTTTTGGCTTTAGAAATATTGCAATGCAGATATGCACTTTACAAAAAAAAGCAACTAGTAGGCATTGATAATGTATAATACTTTACATTCTACTAAAGCCGTAACAGTTGGGGGCGTGGCCAACTTCCGGGATGTGAGGACGTGAGAAGCCTGAGTTCCGTCCATACCGCTTCAATCCTTTCATCATCCTGCTAGCCCGGTCGCCATCCAACACCATCCTCAGCCTCCAAAGACATGGAGGAAGCCCTCGGATTTCATCCGCCGACACCGGCGTCTCAGCAGCAGAAAAATGGGGCCGGCCGGCCTCATGCTCTGAAGCACAGCCATCCATCCACCTCTCTGCCAGCCCAGCAGCACCAAGGGAAGGGTGAGTTACAGCGAACCCCCTCCTGCAGCCCTGAAGACCCCCTGCTGCTCTCCCCTTTAGAGGACACTGACCCAGCATCCCATCCCACTGCTGACGCGGCCCTAGGCCCTGTTGAGCCATCCCTCTCTCAAATAATAGAGGCTATACAACACAGCCATGCCTCTCTGACCACTCAGATGGACTCCATTAAGACAGACCTGTCATTTCTCAAGCATGATGTGCAGAATCTGAGACACAGAGTGCAAAATGCAGAGCAACGGATAGGAGATTTGGAGGATGACACACGTCCCTTACAGGGATCAGTCAGGGAGCTGCGTCAGGCCCAAGAATATACATCTGACAAAATCACAGATATGGAAGATCGTTTGAGACGTAATAATCTCCGCTTCCTAGGCTTTCCAGAGGGCTCGGAAGGTAAAGCACCAGTTTATGGAGCAATGGCTGACATCCACTTTTGGCGCCAATATATTTTCCAAAATGTTTGCCATTGAAAGAGCGCACAGAGTCCCACTTCGCCCCTTACCTCCTGGGGCGCCTCCACAGCTATGCTTATTAAGCTACTATATTTCAGAGATAGAGAGGCCATCATCAGGGCAGCCAGAGAAAAAGGGAACATACTCTTTAATGGTAATGGCATAACTATCTTCCCTGATTTTTCAGTAGCCACGCAAAAGCAACGAGCCACCTTTTTGGCGATTAAAAGGCGCCTACGTGACTTACAATTGCCTTATAGTATGCTGTACCCGGCACGCCTACGTGTTATCCATCAGGGCAAGGCCCACTTTTTCACAGATCCGAAAGAAGCAGCTCATTGGGCAGACACATTGGGTCCATTCGACCAGAGAAATCAGCAACGGAGATCCCCACCTCGATGAACATAAACCCTACTTCACCATATAGATACTAGCAGAACTCTCCTTTTGCTAACACTCTTACACTGCTGCCATGTAATATCGACGGAGCAAAATAGGAGCCTATACCAAGAACAGAACATTTCCTCTATGCAATCATCAGGTTACAGGAAGATTGAAGATCCCACCGAGGCTTGAAAAGGAAAATCACTGCTGTCATCCTATCAGGCTGATTACCATCATTATTGCAACACAAGCTAAATCAGAAACGCACTTCTGTCACACAGGAGGACATTGCCTGAAGACCGGGCTATCACTTGCTTATTTAGTCTAAGGAGCGAACATGGGTGGTAGCTTGCGTTCACAACCACCCTTGTTCGTGCTACCTAAAGTTTGTTGACCACGAGACTGGTTTAGATACCCCCTACTTTACAGTTCCAGTTAAGGGATCAAAGCTCTCATGAGTTTGGGTATGGGAGCCGGGAGGGTTAGGGGGGGCTGGGGGGACTGGGGAATGTTTCAAGTGTCGCCATTGTTCAGGCTACACACATGTTACTTCATAATATTGGTTCACAGGTATGTCGGCCCTTCAGGCTATCAAGATGTTCAGGTATATACGTCAAAAAGCACATTATTATTGTTATTATTTTTTCTACTTTTGCATAAATGTTTTTCAGATTGCGCCACCGCCTATCGGACAGTTCGAGTCCCCATGACTTGGTGGGCTCTGGGCCATTCGGATGGGTGGTCGTGCAAACTCATATCCTATATTCAAGAATGAATACTTTACGGCTGATATCATGGAACGTTAGGGGGCTTAACTCCAAGGTAAAACGCTCATTAATGTTTGATTACTTATCACGATATAAACCGCATGTAATCCTTCTCCAGGAGACCCATCTTCAGGTCTCCAGAGTGATGGCCCTTAAAAGAGCTAAAATAGCATACGCCTTACACTCTACCTACTCCTCCTACGCCCGCGGGACATCTATTCTTATTGCCAAATCGGCACCAATCTCCATTAAACGCATAAAACTAGATCCCAATGGCTGTTTTGTGATCCTGGTAATGAAACTGATGGGTAAGCCCTACACTGTGACAAATGTGTATGTCCCACCGCCTTTCACAAAGAAATTTTTTGAAAAGGTGATGGGAACGATACTTGAAATTGCTGAAGGCCCTTTATTGATTGCAGGGGATAAATTTCGATGCGCAACATTATCCCCAACTCCTCTAGGATCCTTTCTGGTTCAATTTGATTTGGTGGAAGCCTGGAGATGGAAACATGCAAATATAAGGGAATACTCATGTCAGTCTGACACTCATAATACTTTATCAAGAATTGATTTATGTCTGGTTTCATCTGATTTACTCAGTCTTGTAACCAGTATTAGATATTTACCTAGGGCTCTGTCTGACCATTCGCCTTTAATGGTGGACCTAGCCCTGAACACATCTTCCTCATATAGGGTGTGGAGGTTGAGCTTGCTATGGTTGGCAGACCAAGCTGTATTAGATCAAAGTATGGCGGATATGAAATCATACTGGGTGATCAACAAACGCAGCGCAGACGTCCCGGTGGTCTGGGATGCCTTCAAGGCCACTGCCCGTGGCTCTTTTGCAGCTGCCATCGGGAGGGCCCGCAAGGCGTCGCAGTCCAGGTTAGTGGACGCAGAGGGGGAACTTAGAATAGCGGAAACAGAATATTCTACACAACCCACTACTGACACACATGCTGTTTGGCGACATAAGGCTAGAGCAGTGTTTCTCAACTCCAGTCCTCAAGGCGCCCCAACAGGTCATGTTTTCAGGATTTCCCTCAGATGAAACAGCTGTGGTAATTACTGAGGCAGTGAAACTGATCAAATCACCTGTGCAAAATAATGGGAAGCCTGTAAACATGACCTGTTGGGGCGCCTTGAGGACTGGAGTTGAGAAACACTGGGCTAGAGAACTAGACCTGGTACTACTAGAACGTACACAGGAAAAATTACTATATCAAAATCAACGTATATTTGAATTTGGGGATAAAAATAGCCGTCTACTAGCATATCTGGCCAAACCTGATTATCAACCCTGTAACATTCCCAGAATAAAAACCCAAACGGGCATGATGGTTGAGCAGAATGAAGGTATTATGAAGGAGTTTGTTACCTTCTACTCCGCTCTGTACGCCACCAGAGCTCATTATACAATAGTAGAATTAGATGACTATTTATCAGAGGTTTCACTTCCGAAATTGACGAGGAGTCAGGCTGATGAGCTTGACGCTCAGTTAACGACGGAAGAAATAGAGGAAGCAATAAAATCTTTTGCCAGACACAAGACCCCGGCCTCGATGGATTCCCTATCGAGTGGTATATGCAATTTCGGGATCTTTTAGTCCCACATCTATTGCGGATGTACAATTATGCCCTTAGAACAGGTCAGTTACCACCATCCATGTCAGAAGCATTGATAGTTCTAATTCCCAAGCCCCATAAAGATCACCTTTTATGTGAATCATACCGGCCAATTTCACTTATCAACTCAGACGTTAAAATTCTGGCTAAAGTACTTGCCAGGCACTTAAACATAGTAATCACATCTATTATAGGGGCGGATCAAACAGGATTTATGCCTGGACGATCAACCTCTATAAACCTACGAAGATTATATACCAACCTACAGACACCACACGATAAAACCTGCGCTCGAGCGGTTTTGTCGCTAGACGCTCACAAGGCCTTCGACTCAGTCGAATGGCCATACCTGTTTGAAGTCCTGGCCAAATTTGGATTTGGCAATGTTTTCATAAAATGGGTACAGCTCCTATATTCCAAACCCATAGCTAGATTAAGGGTCAATATGTCTATATCAGACGCGTTCCAAATAAAGAGAGGAACAAGGTAGGGATGCCCGTTATCACCACTACTATTTGCAATGGCAATAGAACCTTTGGCTGCGTTGGTGAGATCCAGTAGGGAGATTAAGGGATTGACGACTGGGGGTCTAGAAGAAAAAATCTCTTTATATGCAGATGATATGTTGATATATCTCGGGGACCCTCAGTCGTCTCTCCCAGTCTTGTTGGAGATTATCCAGCGTTTCGGTCACTTTTCAGGATTCCAGGTCAATTGGGATAAATCACTTTTGTTTCAGATTGACCGGGAATCACAAATAATATTACCCCCGGCATGTCCATTACACATAGTAACTACCTTTCGATACCTGAGGGTTCTGATCGAACACCCTATTTCCTCATATACTAAGATTAACCTAGACCCTCTTATCACTAGATTAAAATCCACCCTGAAAACATGGAACAATCTTCCTCTCACGTTATTAGGAAGAATCAATATTTTCAGATGATCTACCTCCCGAGATTCCTTTATATCCTGAGTAATTCCCCAATTTATATTACCAAAGCTAAATTTAAAGAAATAGATTCCATAATTATCAACTTTCTATGGAAAGGAGGGGTGGTGAAGATTGCAAAACATACTTTACAATTACCCATTTTGGAAGGGGGTCTGGCACTGCCATGCCTTCAGACGTACTACATTGCCTCGCAATTGATGCATGCTCACTGGTGGTTCTTTCCGGAGGCCAACAATGCAGCTACTGCACTTCAGGCGGCCATCCTCACCTCATACGAATCTCTCCAAAATCTAATACATCGCATGTCACTTAGAGGGAGGGAGGACGTAAATATTTTATCTATGACCTTGCAGATTTTTTAAAATTTCCAAACTAATCCCAACCAGCGCTCAAGCTGTTTATTCTCCCAATGCCCCACTCTGGGGAAACCCCTCCCTACCAGAATTTAATCAGAGAACTGATGGAGGATATTGGTCCAAAAAAGGGGTGAAAACAATATCACACTTATTTACGGGTAACACATTTAGATCTTTTGTAGAATTCCAGAGAGATTTTGGGCTCCCAAGGACGGCCTACTTCCAATACTTGCAGATAAGACACACGGCAGCTGCACAATTTGGGCTAACAAATATAGAGATGAAATCCTCCAGGCTTGAACTCTTGCTGACTGATCCCTCACATGATAAATTAATTTCATCTTATTATAAAACTCTGCTTCACTCCACAACTACCAGATTGGAGAGGGTTGAACACACATGGCGTGTGGATATACCTGAGTTGACGGAGGAGATATGGGGGGGAGATTCTTCCCTTGCAGGTCCCCTCGGTCATCTCCTCTAGGGATAGGGTGATCCAGTCAAAGCTACTGTATAGGGCGTACTTTACACCCAAATTGCTATTTAAATTTAAAAAATTGCCAGATCCTTTGTGCTTAAGATGCGGTGCAGCTGAGGGTACATTCTTCCATTTAATGTGGGAGTGTGCTCCGATAAGGCAGTTCTGGTCAGAAGTTACGGCCTTCATCAGCTCTGTAGCTAACATACCAAATATCTGTAATCCTCTTAGATGTCTATTGGGCTACATTGATGATGAGGGCTTATCCAAAAATACACAGTCCTTTTTAAGGATTGTGTTGCTTTACGCCAAAAAAACAATAACTATGCACTGGAAATCCCACTCCACTCCGACTATAAAGTTCTGGCTCACCCTCATCAATCAAGGCATACCACTGTATAAGCTAACATTTGAAGCTAGAGGATGTCACAAAAAATTCTTCAAAATGTGGAACTCATGGGTAAACTCGGAGAGTACTGTAACACCTGTCTGACAAGTTATAAGCGATGTGTAGGAATACCATACTGTAGTAACTGTGTACAACCTCCCCTAACTGCAACAAAATATGATGTAAGACGATTTATACTGATGTGTAATGTAAACCTATATACCTGTTCACCATATGGTAATATGACTAAAGAAATGCTTGATGTGAGTGTACGTCTGTGTAACCAATATTGATTTGCTTATAAAAATAATAAAAGTTAACCTTTAAAAAAAAAAAAAAAAGCCATAACAGTTTAATTGACCAATATTTATTAACTATAGAAATAAAACATTCCATTTTAGACCAGTGTAAAAAAAACAGTGTTTACTCGATGGCGATGTAGGATAAACTTATGACTATTGCAACTTATCTGTTAACTTTTATGCCTAATGCAGAGATATAACCTATTACAGGTGATACATAAAACATTAAACTCATTTTGAGATTTTTAAAATCAGAGGAAGGGAAGAAAGTAGCTAGGGATGCATACAGGCCTTAAATGTTTCAAGCTACCATAGACTAAAAAAAAAATGATGTATGGGGTTGATGCATTGCTTTCAATATTAATAGTCAGTGCCAAGTTCAGTCTTCAGAAAATATAGGAAATACGTGGAGCGGGGACTAAGGGAAATAAATAATACCTCTATGATCCAAATATGAAACCAATATTTTGTTTTATTCTGAGAATTCCCAACTTTGTTATGTGCATACTATGCTGACTTGGCAGGCTGGCATTAGTACTCATTTCATGCAGTTTGGCCACTGCATAGAAGCCCTGTTCCAGCACCAGTACTGGGAGGGAACCCAGAGGTATTCAAAGGTAAATTCAATACAGGACATTCTATTAGTTTAGATAGAGAATTGTTGTCCAATGTAAAAAGGGGCATACATTTGTTGGATATGATATTCACTATTGTAAATTATAAGGATGTTAGAATTTAGGAAAGAATTCACTGAGGCCAGATGCATTTGTTATAATACAGTAACAGTCACACTTAAAGAGTTGTGATGAGCAAACCAAGCAAAGCTTGGTTCACTGGACATTTGTCGAACAAATGAAAAAATTCACAATCCCTAATTATTTTTTTCAAGCACAAGCTTGCAAGCTTTTGTTAAAAAAAGGGCATGGGTAGCTGGGTGCTGTCATTGTGGAAATTTTGATAAATACTATTCGCGGCTAGTGGGTCTTTTTAACTACTTTAATACCGGCACTTTCACCCCCTTTGAATGACAATTGCATGGTCATGCAACACTGTACCCAAATAAATTTTTTATCATTTTCTTCACACAAATATAGCTTTCTTTTGGTGGTATTTAATAACCGCTGGGTTTTTTATTTTTGCTAAAAAAAAAAATAATTTTTCTTCTTCACTGATGTGCGCTGAAGAGGCTGTACTGAAGGACACTGATAGGTGGCACTGATGGGCACTGATGAGGCCTGCACTGAAGGGCACTGATGGGGTGGCACTGATGGGGAGGCACTAATATGCAGTACTGATGGGCACTGATAGGTGGCACTGATATGCAGCACTGATAGGCGGCCCTGATGGGCACTGATAGGTAGCACTGATTGGTCACTGATAGGCAGCACTGATGGGCATCACTGATGGGTACTGATCAGTGGCACTGATAGGCAGGCACTGAAAGGCAGCACTGATTGACATATATTGGCCTCACTGATGGTCACAGACTGGAGTCACTGATAGGCACAGATTGGTGTCACTAATGGGCACAGACTGGTGTCACTGATGGGCACAGACTGGCATCATTAATGGGCACTGCTGGGGCTGCATTGTAATCAGGGCACGGATGATCAGTGCCCTGATTACCTTTTCAAATCTTTCCTGTGAGGAGATGCTGCTGATCACTGTGTGCCCCCCCGCGGGTGCTCAATCGCAGCTAACTAGGTGCCGTCATATGATGTCGTCCCAGAACGAGATACGCACCGCTCCGCTGTCATTTGACGGTGGGCGGGCGGCAAGTTTTTAAAGAACATTATTTAATATACATAATTCGTTTAACCTGTTCACACAGGTTGCACGGGGAAACAACATGCATTATGTCACTTTGGGATTCAGCTCAGAAACAAACAAAACTTCCTGGCTCACTTACCAGCTAGCCTGCAGCAAAACTAAATTAACCCTGTCTAACAGTTCCCATTAAAAACAAGGAGTTTAGTCACACATATTGGCAAATACATTTGTAAATTTAGGGTTCAGCAGGCACTTTCCCTTGCTGCCACTTTCCCTCTGTGGCAGGGGTAGAAGTTAATGGAGCACTATATACTGTATACTTTATTAGCTTTAGTAGAGGGTAGCTGCGACATCAGGAGTCTAATAACCTGTCACAACAAAATGCTATCACATAGGGGACTTTTGGTTCCTTACATGACAAAAATAAAGTTAGGTGAAAAAGTGTAACAAATTAAAGCTATACCCAAGCACATTAACCACCCCCCAAAAAAAATTGACAGTTACTTACCGATAACTGTTTTTCTAGGATATCTTCCAGGACGGCAGGCCTGAGAGATGAGAGGCTCCTCCCTACAGGAAACACAATCAATCGACAGCTGTTTTAAGTCCCCACCCTTCCCCTTGATCCTCAGTTTGTAAAGAAGTAACTCCTGAACCTGGTTCACAAGGGAAATCATTCCTCATAGGTACTCACCTTCTAGTGTTCTACCATTTTCCCTCCTCCAACGGGCGGGAAGTAGGCCTGCCGTCCTGGAAGATATCCTAGAAAAACAGTTATCGGTAAGTAACTGTCAATTTTCTCTAGTCATCTTCCAGGACGGCACACCTGAGAGGATAATCAAGTACCTCAGGCCTACCTTAGGGTGGGACCACTGCAAGACCCTCTTGGCGAACCTTGGTTCTGCAGTGAGTTTTACCTCCACTCCATATGCTTGATGAAGGTATTATAGCTGGATCATGCAGCTGGTCTGCATGTCTACTCCACCGATGTCCCTGCCTTCTCTGCTTCGGATGCAGGACCTAGGTGGAGTGGGCTCTTAAAGATGGAATCAGAAAACATGTTAAACTTGTAGGTTATCAATGTTGCCTGTCTCACACATCTAACAACCCTGGCCTATTGTGCCTGTAGGTGCTACTTAGAACCCTTAAAGGTTAATCAGAGACCTGTGTTGTAAGACAAGGACACTAATTGATCACTAAGAGGGCCTATCTAACACTACCCTGTTCAGGGAATTAAAACTGCAAAAAAAGGTGGGCCCCTAACAGACAACCTTTTTTGTTCATTTTTATCTTTACATCAGCCAAGACTAAAGGGAAGCCTACTTAAGGGTAATAGATTAACCGAGGCTTGATCCCTGGGTTTAAGGCATGCCCACTCTGTGGCTTTACTTACGCCAAAGTGCCTACTTCAGGAGAATAAAGTTCATAGCAGGAGTATAACACTTATACTGCTACATCTAGTTCTGCTAGAAGGGTGAGATGAAGGCCATGCACCGAGCCGTAACCTATTCGGTCGGGTGGACATCTTTATACTTCATCTTCAGGTCATAATACTCCTCTGAACAGAACTTCCCAAGTTCTTACTAAGCAGGGTGATTCTTTATCGCCTTCCTCCAGTGTCCTATAACCCTACTGGGCTTCAACCCTAGGAAATGGTTCCAGCATTCCTGAATGTATGGGGCTGAGGCTTTCTGACATGTGACGTCTGCCGCCAGAACTCCAGGCCCCTCCACGGAAGAGAGGGCTGAAATACAAAAGGTGATACATGCATTATTAATATCACAAATTAAAAAAGATCATAGATTGTGGACCCAGCACAATAGATTTAGACAAAAAGGACACAAGCATAGACAATAATGTGTATCTGAGTGTGGCTAGCTAAACCAACATATCAAATATGGGAGAGACCCAAATCTGAACTTCAATGTAGACAAACAGTCCTCACAGTCTGGTTTTCTGATGTGCAGCCAATCTGTAAAAACATTAAGACACACGCAAACCCTCAGTCTTGGTTCACACTGGGACGACTTGTCAGGCGACCTAGTCACCTGACAAGTAGCGTCCTGTTCTGTGCAATGGAGCCGTTCTAAATCGGCGTGATGCAAGTCGCTCCGGCTTAGAAAAAGGTTCCTGTACGACTTTGGGGGCAACTTGCATTGACTTCCATACAGAAGTAGTTTCGCAAGTCGCCGCTGAGTCGTGTCCTGGGTCGCCTGAGGCAGTCGCGCTGTAAGTCGTGCTGCCTTAGTGTGAACCGACCCTAAATGCTGCGTGTTTCTGAAGTGCAGCTAGCTAGGTCATAACTGATAGAGATTATATATATATATATATATATATATATATATATATATATATATATACATATATATACACACACATACATATACATATATATACATACATATAAAGGACGGGAGTCCTGTTTACGGTGGAGTTTTACTGATGTACAGCAAAACAGGGCAATAAATATAAGACAGAAAGACCCAAACTTCTATGTTGCGTATTTCTGATGAACCACCAAATACAGTTATAAGATCAATATGGTACTAACACTTCACCCCCCAGTGAAGGAACAAATTCTAAAAATGGTTAGACACCTTACTATAGTAGCTGTTGTCCTACCTTACCTCCGTAGACTGAGCAAATGCTGGTCAGCTCACACACAGGTGGGGCTGATCAGAAACTAAAGTCTCAATGAGCCCCGCCCTAGAGACCAATTTAGGACAGCCTCTAGAAAAGGTGATCACCAATTTAGCCTGGAGGAAAATAGCCACCTGCAGGCCTTAAACAAGCAATCATGTATCTATCTAGCTCTTGCATATGTTTGCACAGAAAATCCTTAATTAAAGGATATAGGAAGCGATTTATGGTAAATCGCCTTTAGATCTGTCACTGAGTTGACTGCAGCCCAAACCAACAAAAAGGTTTTTCTTACCTCCTGCACTTCAATATAACCACAATGTAAAGGTGGAGTGGGAGGTTGGGGCTTATGACTTCAGATTCCTAGCAGCTGGGCTAATAGGGCCATATAACCTAGTGCACCTGCTGACCAGGAGAACTTACTCCTGAATCCTTCAACCATTGCACAATCCATAAATTGTTCAGTGGTATACCTGGCCTGTAAGGAACTCTTTGTATCTACCAGGTCCTCCCCCCCTTCGCTCTATTCATCCCTACTAATGTCCCACAACCGGACATGTAGGGAGAGTGTTGGAAACCTACTGTTGTGATAACCACAGTGTCTCTGCTGTAAGAGGGAGCTGTGGCTGGTGGTATTAGCAGTAGCTTCTGGGCTATTTTGTTATGCAGACCCCAGGTCCTGCACTGCACCACTTAGTAAATACAGGGGGAAGGGGAAGAAATGCCTTACCTACCTCTTTCCCATCTGAGGTGGTTTAGGCACACTCGCTCCTCTGCACCACTTGTCCACCATACAGCATCTCTGATGTAAGAGGGAGCTGTAGCTGGTGTTTTTAGCAGAAGCTTCTGGGCTATTTGAATCTAGACCCCAGGGGAGATTATCTCAAATGCCCAGAAACCATCAGGCTGGGATTGGGGATTTTGCAGCTAAATTCCCAAGGTAAAGGAAAGTACTCACCGTTGTAGTCTTCCCCTTTTTCCACAGCCACCGGGCTTGCTTTTCCATCCTTATGGTCCACACGCAAGGAGGATAGCCGCCAAAGTGCCCCCCCCAACTACTGTCCCCATAGAGAGCTGCAAGGTTAGGCTGTGTCCTGCCAGTCAGTATATACACCTGGGGGGGGGGCAATGCCGTACGTTCCTCATTCCATTCTGGAGGTGGTTTAGGCAGACATCCACCGTAGTGAACTGGTGCCTCCTCGAAAGGAGGATGTGGGCGCCTGCTCCTGCTGACTCTCAGCCTTCCCTCCTGGGTAAGAACGCGGGTCGTTCAAGCGGCGCCCTCCCCAGCAGCCCACGCGGGCTACCAGGGGCCCAGGAGTCGGGGGCCCTGGAAAGAACTGACAGCCAGCACCCCTGTCTGAACGGACGCCCGGACAGGTAAGGGGGGGAGACAGGAAAAAGGCCCCTGAAGTTCTGGGGACACCACTGTACCCAGGGGCCTTCAGCTCTCAGGGGGGCTCTTCCAGTTTCTGCTGCCCCCCCTGAGGAAAGGATAGGGGAACCCCCCAGGAAGGATAAATATATCCGGCCAGACCCAGAGGCCCATCAGGTACTAACCAGGCCCGACCCTGCTTTGCCTCCGAGATCCTATGAGATCGGGCAGGCGGCGCCCTCTTTCACTATCAGGGTGATGTGGCCGTAGGCCTTCCCCAGGCATTTGGTCCGGCTCCCAGGGGGGGACCACCAGCGCCCAGGCTTCGGGTCATTTGAAAAAAACAAAAGGTTTCGCTGTGTAGGGAGAAACACAATCAAAAACTGAGGATCAAGGGGAAGGGTGGGGACTTAAAACAGCTGTCGATTGATTGTGTTTCCTGTAGGGAGGAGCCTCTCATCTCTCAGGCCTGCCGTCCTGGAAGATGACTAGAGAAAAAAAGTTTTGTGGCTGCCCGGCCTCCATGTACACATGAATATTAAAACATTTGTTGGGGCACCTATGTATTAAAATGTTGATTTTGCTATACATGTTAAATATCACCCCACTCGCCAGAGTAAGAGTAAAATCTCTCGGAGTTTTATATAGGGATGGGCGAATGGTTCAGCCCGAGCATGAGTTTGAGCCGAATATTTGACTGTTCAGCCGTTTACTAAACACCCGAATTTGCAAGGTGTTCATCCCGACAAACACCCTGCAATGCACTGAGGGCTGCACAGTGCATTCAGTGTAAGCTGGTTGTTATGGAGCGAGGCCGGGAAGCCAGCTGCGGCATTCTTAACAACCGATGAGTCATCAGCTGTCAATGGGCCCCGCCCCTTGCCTATATAAGAACTGTTAAAGTGCAGAGCGGGAAGTCGCAGGAGGCCTCCAGGAGGTGGGGCGTTTGATTTTTCCTCAATTTTTTGGGTCCAGGGGGAGTTGTAATTAATGATGGATTTACATTTACACTATTTTTTTTATTTTTTAATAAAAGACATGTCAAAAACAGTTTCTTGTGGATTTTTACTTTTTGACACTTTTTTGGTGAATGGGTAGGGGTACGATGTACCCGATACCAATTCACATAGGGTGGGGGGTGGGATCTGGGGGCCCCCACAAGGGGGCTTCCAGATTCCCATAAGCCCCCCACCCACAGACCCTGACAACCACAGCCCAGGGTTGTCGGGAAGAGGCACTTGTCCCCATCAACATGGGGACAAGCTGCTTTGGGGTGACATTTTTTTTTTCTTTAGAAATTTCATTTTTGCTGTAGCATATTTTATGCATGCTACAGAAACACCACTTTACAGGTACATTAAGGGGACCCCTCAAGCACTATATTTAAAGGAATTTTTCATTTTTATTGTTGCACTTTAAGCATAATTAAAATGACTGCTCCTGAAAAAACGATTGTTTTTAAAAAAATATGTATTGATACCCCAGGGCAGCACCCAGACTCCCATACCCCTTTTATGGCCAATTACTTGCATACAAAGCCTTCAAAATGGGCACTTTTTCCTGTTCGGCTCCCATAGACTGCAATGGGGTTTGGGTCAAAACTTTTTCCCTGTGCAGGAGTTCTGCTGCGAACTGAACAGGGGGGTGTTCCACCCATACCTATATTAACTCTAAACTGATTACCTGTGAGGGCTTTTAAAAATGTAAAGGGCTTTTATAAAAAATTACCTCTGTTCCTGATATAACTGCTCAAGTCCACTTTGGAAACTTCTGTCTACTTTTAAGAATATAGACACTTACATGAAAAGGAGTATGCCTGGCATGGATGTAAAGTTGGGATGAAAACAAAAGCTTTAGAGGGCTTAAGTTCTTACCTAGGAACAGGGGTTGCACACTAATTGGCCTCATGTCTAAAAATGTAGTAACGCTCTATTGGTAAATCACCTGATCTATTCCTGCAGTAAACTTCACCAAGTTGTAATTAGCCAGCCTGCCAGTAACTTTCCCAGCTGGCAAGCCAGTACATTCACAATATAATGGTTTAGCACAGTGGTCATCAACCCTGTCCTCAGGGCCCACTAACACGCCAGGTTTGCAAGATAACTGAAATACATCACAGGTGATATCATTTGCTGCTCAGTGATTGTAATATTCTAGTCTGCATCTCTCCAAGGTAATACATAAAACCTGGCCTGTTAGTGGGCCCTGAGGACAGGGTTGATGACCACTGGTTTAGCCGATGATGTTGCCAGGACATCAGTTTACTAACAAGGGATTTTAAGCTGTAGTGTGTTAAAGTATCCCTGGATGAAAACCAAAAGTTTGGACACGTTGCCTGGTTCCTTGTATTCACCTGAATTCTTTCATTTTTAATATTCACTGATAGGCACTTTCCTTTACTCATTTTATTCCTTTGTTCTCTAAATTTTAAATCATGGATGCATATAACAGTGTTGATTGTACATTTTCTGATGTCTGAATATAGTTACTGCATCTGTCTGAAATCAGTGACTAGTTCTCACATAAGGTTCTGCCTTTTAAACTTGGCTAAACTTAGTAAGATTATATCCCTTGGATAAAAAGAAAAAAAAAAAAGAAGAAATTAACAGCAACTGTGTAAATCTGACTGCGGGTGGCCAGCTTTTCTGAGCGCAATCTTCAAGTGTGATAAACTATGGTAAGACAAGTTTCCCACTTGAGATAAAGAATCTTTAATTCATTCCATCTTATTCTACTTTGTGAGCATCTGTTCATATACAGTGATCATATGGTTTTAACTTGATAAATATAACTTATGCAGTAATAGCTGTCTATTTATTCTCAATGCTTAACAATGCATCAAAAATACAATAGAAAGCAAGGAATGGATGTGCTAAATCGCTCTTCTATTACTAAAGACTGCTTTCCACAGTACAGTGCTGGCCAAACATGGCTTGAATTTTGGCTAATTTCTGCTAAATTAGCCAAAATTTGAGCCAAGGGTGGCCCTGTTAGCAGCACGCAGCTCGATAACATCAATCTCAAAATCAAAGCAGCTGGGTGGAAAATTTGGGGCTAAACAGTGACTACAGCCAATCAGGTGCAGTCCCTGTTTTGGGTATTTTGATGGCCGCGTTAGCAGTCAGAACAGAGAAATGTATATGGCTACCCTGGAGATTATATAGGAGCTTTGAAATTCACTGGATCTGCCCTCCCTCAAAAAAAAAATAAATAAATAACTGCTCCTTTTTTCAGTAGCTGCACATAACAATGGGAAAAGTGCATAAGTTCCTGAGCTACCAGAAATGCTTTCAATCTGTGGAATGGGACACTGGAGAGGCTTGTATTGTTACAGAAGAATGCAAGAGGTTTTAATATTTTTTAATGCATGTGGAAAACCTCTTTAGAGTACATATGCTATTGTATACTTTAGTACTTTAGTGCTTATTTAACCTTATGGCAAATGCCCGTGACCATAGGATTCAAATATCGCTGCTTCATTACTAAAACACAGCATACAGTATATAAATAGACAAATATATTATAGACAAACATATTTTGCTTTGGTCTGCGTGACAGTAGTAGGTGAGATCAGTAAATCAATTCACTTGGTCTTAGGTTTGTATGATCATAGAAGAGTGATGGCAGAAAATGACCACATTGTGCATTGATTCTGACACTTTTTAAATTTTTCTTGTTTTTTCTTTGTGATTTTTTTTTTAAGACTCATTTACACCAGAAGATGGTGCATGCGTGTTTCCAACTGCTCATTTAAAACACACTGGGCGTGCAGTCTGCTGCAGGTGTCAATGTATTTCTAACAACACCTCAAAAGTAGATCACAAACAGTGTGTGTGCCTGCAGCAGATCATTGGTACCACTGTACCATGCGATCTGGTTGCAGAGTGTTTTTAAAAGCGGTGCATGCACTACTTTTGTTGTGATCCAGTGAAATTACAGTCTTTCTAAGTATAGATCTATGTCCCAAGCATGTTTAAAGAGTAACTCCATTTTTGTTGAAAAAAAAAAATTTCCCCTCTGGGTGATCAATGCACATTGCAGGGATTTTAACAAACTTTGTTGCAGATTGCTACCTTTTGTTATTCTGAAGAAATCCCTGTGTGTCTGTGTCCATGTGGAAAATGAATCTAATGAGTTTCATAATTATCAATCAGCTGATGCACATGTAGGGCTCTAATGAGGAAAATTGTAGGGTCTACATCCCTTTAGATGTAATTTCCTATTGGAAGTATCTCACCAAAAATGGCATTTTTGTTGCAGGGGATGCCTGATATCTGACTTTCTTACTGCATACTTCTGGGAAATCACACAAGCAGGAAACAATGTTTCTGGGGGGGGCATGATGTACAAATTCTGTGTACAAAACACCTCCAGGCAGCCATATTGCATTGCATTTTACAAGAAAAATGGGAAAAGGTCCCCCAAGCGGGGTTTTTAGGCAGCTAACCATAGATATGAACAAGGCATTAAATAAAATATTAAAGTGCTTTATTGAAGGGTAATGAATGAATGTAACAACATATAAATATAAATTGGGATCTCCAGTGGGAAAATACCCATACCAAATACATATAATAGCAAACATAGGTTATACACAGCATATGATAAGGCTATTGCATAACAATACTGACGCGTTTCGACCCATGAATTTTGGGGTCTCTTCAGAGGATGAGTTTGCTACAGAAAAAAGAAAAATTTATAACAGTATGTCCAGCTTATTTAAAAGAATTACAGCATAGGCAAGTTTGTTTAGCAACACTTTGCACATAATTACCACTGAGTTTGGATGTACCCCTCGATCAGAGCCTCCCCACACAGCAGCCAGACTCAGTGGTAATTATGTGCAAAGTGTTGCTAAACAAACTTGCCTATGCTGTAATTCTTTTAAATAAGCTGGACATACTGTTATAAATTTTTCTTTTTTCTGTAGCAAACTCATCCTCTGAAGAGACCCCAAAATTCATGGGTCGAAACGCGTCAGTATTGTTATGCAATAGCCTTATCATATGCTGTGTATAACCTATGTTTGCTATTATATGTATTTGGTATGGGTATTTTCCCACTGGAGATCCCAATTTATATTTATATGTTGTTACATTCATTCATTACCCTTCAATAAAGCACTTTAATATTTTATTTAATGCCTTGTTCATATCTATGGTTAGCTGCCTAAAAACCCCGCTTGGGGGACCTTTTCCCATTTTTCTTGTCCATATTGGGGTGAGCAGCATTGACTCCTTAATGTGTCTTCCCTCTTTGCTATACAAATTTGGGTGGTTAAACACCCCTTCCCCATTTGACACATGGGAGTTAGACATGAGCTGTGCACTGTCTGTTCTCCTGTATATATCCCTCTGTGTTAATCCTAGATACCACATTAGATTATATCCATATATTTTCCAAAAATGTGTTAAATCGCATGTTAAATCGCACATTAGGATTTTAAGTAGACTCTTAATAAGAGGACTAAATTGGAATTATATTTCTTCCCTTGAGCTCACTAAATCAGTTACGCTCTTGTATTGTGAGTCTGTATTATTATTATTATTATACTTAATTGAGTCTATAATCCATAGCCTTGTTCGTGGTTGCGAATAGAGTAAAATCGCATCGCAACCGTGAGCAATGAGGGATCCACTGGATCCGATGCAAATTTCCTTATCTGGGTTGTTATACATTTACTATTTTGTGTATCTGGGAGATATTTTTGTGTATTTGAGAGTTATGTCCTTTCAAACAAATCTATTTAAACGTTGAAATTATGTTGCCATTTCTGGGTTGTTGTGGTTCTTACATACTTTTGGGAATATTGTTAGAATTGTCAGTGCGCAGTTTCTAATGTTTACCTTGTATTATCAATAAGTAATTATGTAGAAAACTTTTGTTATTTGTTGTTTTTCACAAATCGCATATGTGAGCTCGTTTGTGTGCCTCTCGATCGGCGCCTCCCCGCTTGCAGCTTGCGCCATCGGGGCCCCTGTGATGCCTGCACTGTCGCATGCTCCCTGGGTCGGGGATCATGTTCCCTGATGTGTCTTCCCGGCAGGGTGGGGAGCTCAGTCACCTGCGCTCCCCTTGTCTCTCCCCTTGGATGGCCGGACTCCCGGGTCTGATTACCGGCGTGATTACCCTGCCGGCGGCATCCCTCATCACCTTCGGACATTGTGTGCGGTGTGCGCGCATGTGCGGGTCGCATGTGCGTGCGGCCTCATGATGTCACGTATTTTACGGCGAAGGTGACGACAGATGTCGGGGCTTCGCCTTGATGGATGCCGAGGGAGCCACACGAGGCCTGCCAATGGCGGCCACAGTCTCCCTCTACACTCCGGGGTTAAGGGGCGGAAGAAACGATACCTGTTGTTAATTTCAGTACTAATTAAGGACACTATTTAATGAGGGTGGATTTGGGTGTGATCCCTCCACTTCCTCCTTGGACGGCCAGACTCTTTTCCTCAACAGTAGGAGTGAGTAAGAACTTATGATACATCTGATTATCAATGCTTTGTCAGACCCCATAGAATAATATTTTACTTATATTTAATTTTGATTTATGTGCACACCAGCTCTGGATGCCGTAGACTTAGATACTTGGCAATATCATGCACTTTTTCCTCAAATTCACACATCACACATACACTCTTTTTTGTTTTGTGTTGGTTTTTATTTATTTTTTTATTTTATTCATTTATTTATTTATTTTTTGTTTCTCTGCTGTTCAAACACTCACTTGCATCATTTTCATACACATTCTTTTTTTCACATAGACTTAGATACTTGGCAATATCATGCACTTTTTCCTCAAATTCACACATTACACATACACTCATTTGTTTTGTTTTTTTTGTTTTTTTTTTTCTGTTTTAAACACTCACTCGCATCATTTTCATGCACATTCCTGTTTTCACACATATTTTACATGTCATTATTCACTGTGCACATCCTTCACTTCTCTTCCTATCACTGCCATTGTCAGCATTTAAGGACAAGGTCATCCCTGACATATTCTATATTAGTTATACCAATATAGTCACTTTACTCATTTTATTATCCTTCACATGATCAATTCAAGCTGTAATAGATTATTACAACACTTTCTGACCGCCCAACAGTTAAATCTAACTACTAACCTATATGGGTATATTCAGGAGCTAACGCTCTGACAATTTTCGTAGGTTCCGGCCCCACCCCCCAGTGGTGTGTTGGTGGGGGGGCAATTATACGTGTGACTCCTTGCAAGCCATATCAAGTGGATTCCTGTTCCCCCTTCTTCCTGGGGTGCTGCTACGTGCGGGCACACTGGATGGTCTGGCTGCTGTGTGGGGAGGCTCTGATCGAGGGGTACATCCAAACTCAGTGGTAATTATGTGCAAAGTGTTGCTAAACAAACTTGCCTATGCTGTAATTCTTTTAAATAAGCTGGACATACTGTTATAAATTTTTCTTTTTTCTGTAGCAAACTCATCCTCTGAAGAGACCCCAAAATTCATGGGTCGAAACGCGTCAGGATTGTTATGCAATAGCCTTATCATATGCTGTGTATAACCTATGTTTGCTATTATATGTATTTGGTATGGGTATTTTCCCACTGGAGCTCCCAATTTATATTTATATGTTGTTACATTCATTCATTACCCTTCAATAAAGCACTTTAATATTTTATTTAATGCCTTGTTCATATCTATGGTTAGCTGCCTAAAAACCCCGCTCGGGGGACCTTTTCCCATTTTTCTTGTCCATATTGGGGTGAGCAGCATTGACTCCTTAATGTGTCTTCCCTCTTTGCATTGCATTTTACAGACAATTACAGAGCTGCAGATTGAAAAGGAAAGGTCATTTTTAATAACATTCAATTACAATATGACTTGAGTAGCAATTGTTTAGGCTATGTTATTTTTTTTTTTTGCTATTTTTTTTCCCACGAAAGTGGAGTTGCCCTTTAAATTCAGTTACTGTTAAAGACGCCCTACTGTTGGAAAGCATCCACAACTTTTTCAGTAGACTAATACTAAGGTTAGTTTTAAACTTTGACATGTCTCTGTGTTCTTGATTTTAATTTCATATTTTAAAAACTGGCACTGAACCTAATTCACGTCTGTAAATGTCTCAGTCATGTCCAGCCTTTCCTTTCATTTCTTAAGACTGTACATAGTAAGCTCCCACAGTCTTTCCTGATATGTTTTATCCCTAAGACCTTTCACCAACTTTTGTTGCCCATCTTACTTGTTCTATATTAACAATATCTTTTTTGTAGGGGAGGTCTCCAAAACTGGACACAGTATCCTAAATTAAGTCTATATAGGGGAATCCGGACCACCATCCTCCTGCTGGTGATCCCTCTAGTGATGCATTCTGGAATTCTATTTTCCTTCCCTTCTGACAAGCCACACTGGAGGATTGAGATGATAACAAACTGAAGCATGTCATTGAATACTACCCAATCTGCTGGTCAATCAGTCCTGTTCTTTCATTGTTTTTCATTCTTATTCCTTTTTTTTATGGTTTTCGACAAATGATAACAGCTGGGAATACCTGCCATACAGGCTGTTATCCCCACAGCAAGAGATTTATTAGCATGTGTGCCCAATCTATAATGATGCCAGTCTTTATTATCCTGCATCATCTCCATCTATTCTGGTTGACTTCTATAATGATTTGCAATATTATGTTTACTGAATGGACGGGCTAGAAATTCCCATGCTTTAAAACATCAAATATGTTTTTATTTTTCTATTGCAAATGAGCTCTTGTTAAAGCAGAGCTTCACCGAAAAAGAGGAAGCTCTGCTTATTTTCCTCATCACCACCTTCAGTGCCACGTTTGGCACCTTTCAAAGGGATTGGGTACCTGGTTTTGAAAGGGACCTGCTCCCACTTTCGGCAAACTCATCCGGAAGACTCACCCTCCTTCTTCCCCCACCACCGGGCCATTCACAAAGTGCAGTGTGCTTTGCACGTGCACAGTAGGGGACTGTGCCGCAAGGCTTCACTGCCGGTTTCCCTTACCTGAGATGGCCGTGGCAGCACTGAGAGCCAATTGAAAAATCAGCTTGGGTGAAGACACCGCTGGATTCGTGGACAGGTAGGTGTTCTTTTATTAAAAGTCAGCAGCTACAGTATTTGTAGCTTCTGACTTTAAATGTTTTCTGAAGGAGCCTGCAGCTCCGCTTTAAAGTTGTTGATAGGTCCTTGTTTGCACACCTTTACATCATGCTTTTACCATTATTAATGAGCAGTGCCTAATTAGTAGAATTAATACTGAAAATCTCACAGGGTTGTGCTTATAAAATTCACCACAAATTCCAGTTAGCCTATTTATAAATGACATTTGCCTCTCAGATTCACTTGCACATTCACTGGTTGAATCAACATTTGCTGACATTCAATATCTCTTTTGCAATAAGAGACGGTGATTACAGTATAACAATAAGAATGTTACATTTGCCAGGCTGGGATGACTTAAGCATTTCTAAAGGCAATTAAAAAAAAAAAATAATAATTAAAATAATAAACACCTTATACTTACCTGCTCTATGTATTGCACAGAGCGGCCTTGAACCTCCGCTTCTGGCATCCCCCGCTGGTATTCTCTGCTCTCCCTCTTCTGTGTCTGCCCTCATAGAAAACTGATTGCTATTGGAGCAGACATGCAGGCGTGATCCAAAGCCTGCATATCTGGCTATGTGCATCCTTAAACACACAGAGTTGCTCAACCCTGCCACCCCACTCCCTCCTCACAGCATTTGATTGACAGCAGCTGGAACTAATGCCACCATGTACAGTCACATGCTGAGATGCATTAGAAGTGGAAACCATACACAGTAGCATGCTGGGGTTGTGTGAACCAACACAACCATAGGAGGTAAAAAAGCAACAGGGGCTGGGAGTTTCAGCTTAGAATTGTTTAGGAAGCTGGGGAGGGAGGCTATATGTTAAAGGAACTAAAAGCAAGAAATCTCATTTATTTTCCAGTGGTCCAATATATACAAGGTAGTTTACCAGCATCTTCTCCCCAGCTTCTTCTGGGTGCCAGTCTTCAGTCATCTTCATTGGCCACTGTGGGATGGCATCACTCCACTGGCACTGTAATGGAAGTGTAATGTAAATGGAACTGTGCATGCATGTACATTCTACAGAGGATTACAAATAGGCAGATAAGTGTGTTTTGTTGAAGAAGAGACATGCAAGTTTGCGATTTTATATTTTTTAACATTTAGTTCCACTTTAAATCTTGAGAGAAAGAAGATGTGTTCCACTCTAAAGAATAACTTGTCCTCCTTAGTTCCACTTTAAAGGTGAAATTGTCCTCTATGTGTGCAAAGATCTCTGGCAAGCTCCCAAAGTTCTTCTGTGACATCACAAACTCCAAGATCATATTTGGCATTATAATAAATTAAATGAGTGATATAACACAAATGTTGCAACCAAAACCATTATCACCAGCAGTGCAATTCAGATCAGAGAGAACCAGATTTTTGCAGTTGATTTTTGCAATCAATGATTGACACCTGATGGCTCCATTGCAAAGAAGGGGTTCACGTCTTATCGCTAGGAAATTTGCCCTCACAGGGAGGTTTTCCAACAGGTTGGATAAAACTGCCTAGGCAAAGTTAAGCACCTTTGCTGGATAAACTTCAAATGTGGGAGTATAGTTAGTTTTTTTGTTTTTTAATCAAATTCTTTTTAATTAATTTTTAACATTGACAACATTACAGACAGATAATACAAATAACATTCCATATAACAAAACAATACAACATAAAAATCCCCCATAATTTGTAGATATTTTCAATGACCAATTTTTATTTATAGCCATCCCTAGTCTATACAAAAAAAAACAGCAAGTAGTATGATAATCAGAAAATATTCTGTGATGTGAAAGTGAGGTGACCGCTTTCTGATATGTTTTTATTTGAACCTGTCAAACAATAATATGCGCAATGTGCTTCTACAGGAAGATGGCTGCAGTAAGCAAAAGAACACCACGTGTCATGCTACGATTACTTACAGATCTCTTGCTGGGGGATTATTAAAGTGGATGTAAACCCGAAAAAATGTTTTTTTTTTTTTTTCAATATCATACTGTAGAGTATAAGATTTCCTATCATTTGAGCCCAGTCTTGCCACACAGAGTTAATCCATCTCTGAGCAATCCCCTTTTATTGTTCAGTGAGAGAAATCTTGACAAACTGAGAAAAACTTTGTCAAATACTCCCCCCTGCTGTGAGTGACAGCCTAAGACACAGGTGTGATTTTTTAATTCCCACCCCCACCCCTTTCTTCAGCAGCTCTGCAAGGATTGGCTGTTCTACACCTCAGCATGATTTGGCATGCTGAAGTCATGTGGTTACTTTCCTGTCTTTTCACTGGATGTTAGAGATCATAGCAGAAGTTCAGTTAGAAATACACAGGAGAAAATGCATATTGACAAGGGGAGTGTAGAGGTGGGCAGGGAGTCTACTGACATCACGACTCCACCCACCGAGCTCCAGACAACAGACCCACCCACAGAATATGCAGTTTTTCGGCTCTCATAACAGACAGAAGGGAGAGATTTGACAGGTAAAGATACATGCAGGAGGTATGTATATCCTTATAGATAACCCCTATGGAAGTAGTTTAGAAAGGATGACATTGGGTTTACATCCACTTTAAGGGAGCAGTGCTACAGCAAAGTGTAGCCAAGCTGCTTGTTAAGATAACAGAGCTCACAGTGAATGGCACCAAACAGTTTATGATGAGCAACTCCTCACATTCTTTTAGGCAATTGTAGCCAAAAAAGTGGAACTGCCTGGTGAACAGAAAAAGAATGTTTCTGTTATAAACACAGCGTAATAAATCAAACTGTGTCTGTTGCCATTTGAACCATGAAAGACAAATTATATACTATATACTAGAAAATATATTATCTTTGCACTGACTTATCTGTGCACTGCTCAGACAAAACTAAGAAACACCACTGTCACTAGGAGCTTACTCTGTAATTTGGTCTAGCAGGCAACATGCAACGACTTGGCAAGGTCACACAGCACTCCTGCTGGCCTTAGAGTATAATGTTAACCACTTCAGCAGAAGCGTCTTTACACTGACAATATGAAACTACAATAATATTGGTCTGCAGCTTAATAGGATGTGCTGCATTTCTTCCCTGATGACTTTATTTGAGATACAGCATGATACACTTTAGTTACAGTATGTACAGTATAATGGTGTGTATATCTCATTACCTGTAGTCACACGCTTCTGGCAAAAAATCTTGTACTAGCTCCTTCACCTCCATCAGATACTGCCCATAGTGGCTGTCTCCCAGTACTGTAAAGGTTAACAGAAGCCACTGCTACTAAGAAAAGTTGCACGGCTCACCAGTCCCCTCTGTCTTCTCCTCGATTCACAGAACTCCTACTATTGTACTTTCTGCCCTCATGTTGTAAAGCGCTTCACAAACTGTTGGTGCTATATAAATCCTGTATATTAATAATTGTTCACCCACAATGCATCATATTCTGCAAATGGAGGCGGAGTAGTTGAATAGGAGGATTTCCCCTGCGCTTTCACTGAATGTGATGCTTTGTGGAACAGTAATAGGAGGAGTTCTGTGAATAGCGGTGAGGGCAGAAAGGGGCAGGCAGATGGCGCAACTATCCTCAGTAGCAGAGGCTGCTGTTAACCTTTACAGCTCTGGAAGACTGCCAATAAGGACAATATCTGGTGGCTCTGAGCATGCATAGTGGAGAAGAATTTTATTAAAAGCAACTGCCTGCAGGTAATATGATACACACGATTACTCATTGCTAATGTGTTTGGCGCTGTATCCCCCTCCCCCCAAAAAACACTCAATTTCAGTTTTAAAGGGTAAGTTTACTTTTTTTTCTAAATTCCAGCTCCCCTACAGTGCCTTGCAAAAGTGTTCACCCCCTCTGGCTTTTTACATATTTTGTTACATTAAAGCCTTTAGTTCAATGTTTTATTTTTTTAATCTGAATTATATGTGATAGATCAGAACAGAATAGTCTAAGTTGGTGAAGTAAAATTAGAAAAATATATACCTAAAACTATTTTTCAGAAATAAAAAACTGATAATTGGCATGTGCATATGTATTCACCCTCTTTGTTATGAAGCCCATAAAAAGCTCTGGTGCAACCAATTACCTTCAGAAGTCACATAATTAGTGAAATGATGTCCACCTGTGTGCAATCTAAGTGTCACATGAGCTGTCATTACATATACACACCTTTTTGAAAGGCCCCAGAGGCTGCAACACCTAAGCAATAGTCACCACTAACCAAACACTGCCATGAATGAAGGCCAAGGAACTCTCCAAGGAACAAGTAAGGGACAATGTTGTTGAGAAGTAAAAGTCAGGGTTACGTTATAAAAAATATCCAAATCTTTGATGATCCCTAGGAGCACCATCAAATCTATCATAACCAAATGGAAAGAACATGGCGCAACAACAAACCTGCCAAGAGACGGCTGCACACCAAAACTCACGGACTGGGCAAGGAAGGCATTAATCAGAGAGGCAGCACAGAGACCTAAGGTAACCCTGGAGGAGCAAAGTCCAGAAATCCAAGTAGAGAGAGAGTATCACCGCTCCAGGTGGATCAGATCAAAGTAAAAGGCATCTCCTTCAGTCTAGAAGTCCAGGTGCTGGCAATGCTGTAGCAGTTAGACATCAAAGAAATCCTGGACAGCCGCACTCCAAAAATATTTGCCTTTATTCAATAAAGTGTCATCCAAAATACAGGTCACAGCAGAGTGGAACAAAGCTTATGCGTTTCGCACTACACAGAGTGCTTAGTCATAGCTGGCTGGTTCCACTACGCTGATTCTCCGGTTTCCTGATTTCCCAGCCTGTTCTGAAGTACGTTGATCCCTGGCTCCCTGACGTCCTGGCTTGTCTGACTATGCTTTCTGGTCACCGAACTCTGGCTATGTTTTGATTATGTTTGCTCTATTTACCTATTATTATTATTAAACAGTGTGATTTTACTACACTTCTGTCTCAGTCTGATTCATGGTTTCTGGCAGGGAGTGAACAGAGACACTCAGCTGTTAAGCCCCATTCACATCTTTGTACATCGCAATAATGTTGAAATATTTTTCTGCAACAGAGGTACAGTACATTAATTGTATAATGGTACATAGGGGAGCTGGAATTATTGGAATAATTTCTTTAAGCAGATTTATGTGTCACCTGTTATAACTAGGTAGTAAGTGGGTTAATGAACACTTGTTGTGCTACCCTCATAGGGACTGCTGAAGATTAGACAAGTTCCTTCCCAAACAGTGATAGGCAACCAGGCACACAGCAACAGTCCAATCACTTTGGCTCATAGAGCAGTCTGGGGGTTGTCTTTTTGAGTGTTTATTTGCTTGTAGAACTTGGTGGGAGAGGGGGAATTTGGACGATGAGGGATACTCCAAAATGGAATATATTGCTAGCAGAGGACACTTCTTGCTCAGCAGCAGTAACTCTAGGGGTAGACTGAAACAGTTTACAACTCATGTCTGAGGACTACGAAGTAGTTTGAATACAGATAAAGGCAGACTAGAACAGTCCACATTTTGCAGCTGGGGCCCTAAAGC
This sequence comes from Aquarana catesbeiana, assembly GCF_042186555.1. Taxonomy (NCBI): domain Eukaryota; kingdom Metazoa; phylum Chordata; class Amphibia; order Anura; family Ranidae; genus Aquarana; species Aquarana catesbeiana. Next base: position 174,073,589 of record NC_133326.1, read on the forward strand.
AGTTTGAAAACAGATAAAGAAAGACTGAAGAAGTCCACAGTTCATGGCTGGGGACCATGAAGTATCTTAAATACAAGTAAAGAGACTCTACTCACACATTCCTGGATCAAGATCAGTCCATAGGTGTAGCCTCTGGTAAAGCAGTCCATAATCCAATACAAAGGGCTCTAGGGGCAGCCCACAGATCCATCCCCTCAGAAGGGGGAAAAGACAATCTCCTCAGGGGTTCAGGCTATTTAACAGCATTCTAGCCACCATCTGGGCACACATCCCCAGGGATTGGCTAGACCCTGCTCAATATTCACACTGGTCATTTGAATTCTCCCTCCTTAAGTTCCAGACAGAGGGAAGCATTCAAACTCTCATCCTGTGAAACCCTGAACAGACCAGACCAAACAATGAAACAACCAAAAAGCTGTGTGATTGACTCAGTTAGGTAATCTTTAGAAATAAATAGTTTGAATCAGCTTTTAAAATTTGTATTTTAGCAGTCTGTACAGAAAACATGGACATGTAGTCTTTTACCTCATCTAAGGAACCATGAGATTCATGTCAAGAAGTAAATGTCAATATGAACATTACTAATTTATAAATACAAACACCAGGGCTGTCATTTGCAACCCCCCTCCCCAGAAGCCTGACCAAAAAACTCCCAGCTAACAACCCCTACATTCTGCCTTGTTCCTAGAATGGGAAAACCATTGGTAATACTAAAAGTGTGCAACCAACAGAATCATTTAACCCACTTCCTCTGAGCCCAGGTCGTCCTTGACCTGTTCCAGCCTGTGACTGGTCAGTAAAGGAGAAGCAGCACAGGGATGAGCTCATCTCTATGTCACTGTGCTTTCTCTTCCTAATAGCCAGCTTCTTGTCAGAACATGAACCAATTAGCTCCATTTATGTCTTCCTCTAACACTCCAGTCCTGCTCCACAGGGAGCATGGGAGGCTGATAACAGATCAAATTCAAATACTTACACTGCTTGCATGCAAAGTGATTGTAAAGGATTGTTTTTTATTTTTAAAAAATAACAAACATATCATACTTACCTCCACTGTGCAGCTTGTTTTGCACAGAGTGGCCCCGAACATTCTCTTCTGGGGTCCCCCAGCGGCTCTCGCAACGCCTCTCCGCATCAGATAACCCCCTAGGAGAAGCGCTCTCCCGAGGGGGTTACCTTGCGGCCTCGCTCCCAAGTCCAGTATTTGCATCCACAGACACGAATGCCGGACTCGGCCCCGCCCCTGACGCCCGCGTCATTGGATTTGATTGACAGCAGTGGGAGCCAATGGTTGCGCTGCTATCAATCTATCCAATCAAGAGCCGGGACCCCGTGGAAAGAGGAACAGCGCATACCCTCCAAGGAGATAAAGGGGCTCGGGTAAGTAAAACCGGGGGGCCTGGGGGGCCAGTGACTGCCAGGTGTTTTTTCACCTTAATGCATAGGATAATTAAGGTGAAAAAAACATGAGGGTTTACAACCCCTTTAATAAATATTTAGTATTATTTAATAAATAATTTAGTATTAATAATTGCTGAGCTGAATTTATTTGTATCTATTATAGCAGCCTAAAATACAGCTTTCATGTTTTATATATTGTTACCTGAAGCAAGTGTAACAACATTTTAAGTATGGCCTGGTTATTTCTTGTGTCAGATGTCTGTTATTTACAGTGACAACCTATAAGACTCAATCAATCCCTATGGTAACACCAGAGTGATAAAAGGTGAAAAGTTGTCCCCGGGGATTATATAATGTGTAAAATACAAGTGTTAACTAATTCTTTGCCAGGGCAATAGTAATTGATTATACTTGAAAAGACCAGGCCTATTCAAGCGTGTGGTTTCTCTTCCATTTTCTATTTGCTCTATTTGCTCTTTCAGTTTTCATTTGTTTTCACTCGTACCTATGTAAAGGATATATTTGTAGGTTTATTGTATTATCCCTCTGTGAAGCCGTACCTTGTATCAAAAATGTTTGTATTATCATTAATATTAAAGCTGAACTCCAGGAACAATCTTTTGCAACCCTTTCCAGCCCAGCGGCGGCATTCTTTTAACTCTATACTTCCCTATAATTCCTATACACCCAAGAGTAGAGGAGGGGGTTTAGGATCTGGAGGGTGTCGTGCTGGCTTCTCATCATATAGAGACACCCAGACCTGTCTTTGACAACTCAGTAATTGTGCTGAGACATAGCTCCCAACTGTCCCTGATTTCGAGGGACTGTGCCTGATTTGGAGCAATGTCCCTCTGTCCCTCATTCCTCTTCATTTGTCCCTCTGATCTATATAGTTGTATATAAAATGCACTTTTTATCTTTCAAAAAGTGTTTCCCAGTGCTAAACCTTTCATCCAACTTCTAAATTGCTGCATTTGTAAATTTTAGAAGCCAATATAAAGGAATAGTAGTGGTAAAAAAAAAGCCTTTTTGGATTTAATTAACTTTTTTTGGTTAATTCTCCTTTAAGGGGGAGTGGCAGGGGGCATGTCCTATGCCTACATATGTTTGGAAGTAGGTGTCTCTCATTTCCTTCTCAAAATGTTGGGAGGTATACTGAGAGAGCACAGGGGTCCATGAATGCATTATGTGTGACTTGCTGGCATTAAATTGGGAACTGAAGTCCCGCTGTGAAAAAACAGGGAGCAGGCAAGTTTGCAATGCCTCTTCTGCAATAAAATGCCCCCACCTGCATTCTTGCTGTCTTCTCTGGTGCTGTAAACTGAGCTGCTGATGCACAGCATGCCTAGGGATGACATCATCCCGTGGTGGACATGATGGCTGAAAACTGGTACAAAGGAGAAAACGCCGGTGCCAGCAATGAAAATGTAAGTATCCCCTTAGTTCCGCTTTAAGGCCTACCCTCTCTGCTGTCACACATATGCACTATGTGGGGGGCAAGAGTTTAAATTTACATTGGTCCAGCTTGGTTACGTAAAACTTTTCATATCTCACATGAAGAGGGATGCAGGGGATGCAAAAATTCTCTGTGGTAGCCTTTGCTACATACAGTCAGCATTGGTATCTTGCGAGTGCTGCTTGGGTGACTTACGTCTGTAGATATAGAACACAGGGGGAGGCTCACTCAGCCCCTCTATCATTTAGAGAACATTTTGTATTTTTGAATAAATACAAAGCATGCTCTGATTTGACAAAGTGGAGAGGAGGGGCAGATAACATGATGATCTCCACCATGTTCAATCACAAAACACCTTGTAGTAGTAATAGTAGTAGTATTTATAGTTTCCTACTGACGAGTATCTGAAGGGTCTGTAAAGATGGCCATACATTATGCAATTTTCTTTCCTTCAACCACAGCTTTAGCTAGGGGTAGTAATCATATGAAAAAACCCAACAGGCTATTGATCGATATCAGTACAACCAGCCAGCTCATAGAGGGATCAAAATTTGTCTGGTTCCTGCTGAATCAGCGGCATTTTGATCCCTCTATGGCTAGCTTAATGCCCCATACACACGATCAGAAATTCAGCCAGCAAAAGTCCGATGTGAGCTTTTGGTCTGAAATTCCAACCGTGTGTATGCTTCATCTGACTTTTGCTGGCGGAATTTCCGCCAGCAAAAGATTGAGAGCAGGTTCTTTATTTTTCGTCGGAAAAAGTTCCTATCGGAAATTCCGTTCGTCTGTATGCAATTCCGATGTGCAAAAAAACACGCATGCTCAGAATCATCGCTTCGTATGGAACTTCCCTTTTCTAGTGCCGTCGTAGTGTTGTATGTCACCGCGTTCTTGAGTCAGTCGAAAGTTCAGAGAACTTTTGTGTGACCGTATGTATGCAAGCCAAGCGTGAGCAGAATTCCGTCGGAAAAACCACCCAAGGTTTTTCCGACGAAAATTCCGATCGTGTGTACAGGGCATTAGGGTCATTCTTTCTAGCTGCCCAGAGTTGGGTTTATTCACACCAGGTGTACTCCAGTGCGTTTTTATTCTGCATCCAAAATGAATGGGCAGCATTTAACATGGATTCCAATGGCCTTGGTTCACACCAGAGCAGTGCGTTCCAGTGCAGTCAACAAAAGAAGAACAATATGCATTTTTTGTGTATGGAATGCAGCAAAACACAGTAAAAATGCATCGGAACACACATGTCCTCAATTGAGATGAGGAAAAAAAGAGGGGAAAAAACGCATCTTCAGAAAGGCATCCAGAACACAAAAATTGTGGTGTGAACCGACACTTAACCACTTGCCGACCAGCCGTCATCATTATACGGCGCCAGGCCGGCTCGTTCCCACGAATCGCCGTACCTGTACGCCGGCTCCTTTAAGAGCCATAGCGCGCACCTGCGGCAAGGCAGGGAATCCGTTGCACGTTGCCGGCGGCCACCCGAAATTGCGGGCACAAGAGACAGAACGGGGATTTGTGTGTGTAAACACACAAATCCCCGTTCTGACAGGAGAGGAGAGACAGATCGTCTGTTCCTAGTAATTAGGAACAGCAATCTGTCTCCTCCTCTAGTCAGTACACTGCCCCCACAGTTAGAAACACACATGAGGGAACATATTTAACCCCTTGATCACCCCCTAGTGTTAACCCCTTCCCTGCCAGTGACATTTACACAGAAATCAGTGCATTTTTATAACACTGATCACGGTATAAATGTCAATGGTCCCAAAAAAGTGTCAAAAGTGTCCGATCTGTCCGATTCAATGTCGCAGTCCCGCTAAAAATCGTAGATCACCGCCATTATTGTAAAAAATAAATAAATAAATAATAAAAATACCATAAATCTACCCCTATTTTATAGACACTATAACTTTTGCGCAGACCAATCAATATACACTTATTGCGATTTTTTTTTACCAAAAATATCTAGAAGAATATATATCTGCTTAAACTAATGAAAAAATGTGTTTTTTAAAAAATTCTTGGGGGATATTTATTATAGCAAAAAGTAAAAAATATATATTTTTTTTTTTCAAAATTGACGCTCTTTTTTTGTTTATAGCACAAAAAATAAAAACAGCAGAGGTGATCAAATACCACCAAAAGAAAGCTCTATTTGTGGGAAAAAAAGGAGGTCAATTTTGTTTGGGTACAGCGTCACACGACCGTGCAATTGTCAGTTAAAGCGATGCAGTGTCGTATTGCAAAAGGGTAAAGGGTAGAAATCATCCGGGGCTGAAGTGGTTAAAGCTGTACTCTGGGTATAAGACAAAATGTAGTCTTGCAATTGGGTCCCCCACACTGCAAGGGTTAAATGCTCATTTAGTCTAGGAGTGCAGGGATACACTGTATTACTTCCCTATCCTTTGCTCCAGCTCTGTTCTCAAGCTGTGGGTTGTGGTTGCTCCCTCGGTGTCATCATGCACAGTGCAGGGTTAATACTCCTCCATTGTTTGTAAGGAGGTGAGCCTGCAACCGCAATGTGAAGTCGCTTAAAGAGGATCTGCAGTCTGCTCACATAATTTGTAATAAAAATATCTTTGCCATTCTGAAGCTTCCCTCTAACCACTTTGCATATTATTTTATATATACTGTTATTCTGTACTTGCCAAATATGCTGCAGAAACCTTCTTCCACTGAGTCTGGCTGAAACCATTTTAACTGTGGGCAGCTGAAGCTGCTGCCTGTTCACTTCCTGGATGTACACAGACACACAGAGGCACACCTCCAGCTCTGCAGCCCTGCAGCTCTCATTGGCCCTAGGTTTTTTACCAGACAAGAAACAGGAAGCTGGCTGTATAAGGTATTTACTGGCAGAAAAAATGTTTTTGGATTTTAATGTTGTATTATCCAAAGTTAAAACAACAAGGACAGAAGATTTAATAGATGGAAAGTTGAAAAGAAATCACTGAAGGTCTGCTTTAAGCAGCCCATAGATGATTCGTTGTTTTTTTTGAGACAGTTGTGTGACATACAGTATAGTATGGAGTAGAAGGAGACAGTTGTGTGACATACAGTACAGTATGGAGTAGAAGGAGACAGTTGTGTGACATACAGTACAGTATGGAGTAGAAGGAGACAGTTGTGTGACATACAGTACAGTATGGAGTAGAAGGAGACAGTTGTGTGACATACAGTACAGTATGGAGTAGAAGGAGACAGTTGTGTGACATACAGTACAGTATGGAGTAGAAGGAGACAGTTGTGTGACATACAGTACAGTATGGAGTAGAAGGAGGCAGTTGTGTGACATACAGTACAGTATGGAGTAGAAGGAGACAGTTGTGTGACATACAGTACAGTATGGAGTAGAAGGAGGCAGTCCACACACTCAGGGCTCCTGGTGTGTCACATTGTGATTGCTGGGAGTACACTGAGCTGTATGAAGTGAAAGATATGAGGAGGGAGCAGAGACCAGCCAGCGCAGCAAGTGGATGAATGTCAGAATACTAACGGGCTGTGTGCTCCGATCCCCTCCCATCTACACACCCGGACTGACAGCCACACACGGAGAACTGCCGCTGGAGGAATGAGGGAGACGAGTCCTACCGATCTATGACACTAGCAAACCGCACAGGCTGATGATCGGATCGCTTCACTACAATTACCTAACTAGTCACTTTCCTCCTTCCACCCTGGTCGGCATTGCATGGGATTTATTAGGCGTGACAGCTCTCTGTGTATTACCATACTACACCCTGATCCCTACACTCATCATCATCATCATCAGTTCATAAGGAGTGCTGGACAAGTCTGCATCTCAACAGGCAACCTTCATCTTCCAGGAGGGTCTACACAATAGGTAACTTCACTGGACTTCCAATATTCTACTATTCTGAGATACTTGGGGGACATGCAGCACATTGTACAGGTACACAACTCTGTATACATGTGATATATATATATATATATATATATCTATATCTATATCTATATCTATATATATATATATATATATATATATATATATATATATATAGATATAGATAGATATATATATATATATATATATATATATATATATATATATATATATATATATATATATATCTATATATATCTATATATATAGATAGATATAGATATATATCTATATCTATATATATTGTAAATCTTGACTTGTAGGTACAGATGTGATGTGCCCACACTGATACAGTACAGGGTGTATATGTGTATATATATATATATATATATATATATATATATATATATATATATATACAGTCTGTTGTGCTGAACTATTTTAGGCACACCTGTGCCAACAAGTCAAGGAATAGAATGTATATACTTTGTGCTGAACTTGTGGGGCACATGAGTGCCTACAATAAAGCAAGGTATATATATATATATATATATATATATATATATATATATATACACACACCCTGTACTGTGTTCGTTTGGGCACATCTGTGCCAACAGGCAGGTCAATGTATATTATAGATATAGATATATATTGTTATCTTTCATTCCATACCTTGCTTTATTTTAGGCATTGATATATATATATAGCCAGTAGTGTACTAGTTTGGGCATATCTGTGCCTACAAGTCAAGAGGAGATAGATATAATACAGTATGTAAGATTGCGATCATCTGTACAATGTATAACACATGTGAGATGACATCTGCCTAAGGTTAATGATCAGATACAATGCTTTGTATGCAGGGAACTGCCTAGATTCAAGAATATAAATATTTTGGTGAAGCCTAGCTGGGTACTTTGAATTGCTCAATCTGCGGTGTATTTTCATTGTTTTGTAATTAAATGTATTTGTAATCATATTGTAGCATATTTGAGTGTGCTGTTTACAGATAAGTGATGTTGTATTATCATTTATGTGGCAGCACAGTGAGTCATATAGTACAGCATGTGTTTAAATTCTCCAACAACCATGTGCTGATTTTAGGGGGATTACAGAGACCTCCAAATATTCAGCATGCCTTATGCCTCAACATTGGCAGATAAAGTCATTTCCTAGTTGGTGAAAGTCTGCCAACTTTTTCAGGGAAGTCTGCATGTTGCAGACTGAGACCTAGACATTACCATGACATTACTGTATTGCTTTGCCAGAATATATTTTTTTATGGGATTTGATGGAAGTCTGTAGTTATAAGTCCCTAATAACCGTTTATACTTATTGTGTAATGATGAGCTTTTCATAGGCACTATCCGGCATAATATGTAGAAAAGTTTTTGGCTTGTTTATATTAAAGTTGTTGAATCTAGATGGGATGTGATATGCTTAGTGACAGGAAAAAGATACATAACATATGGTTTGTTTTATAAGGAGTTTATCTAGTTATCACATATTTATATAACAAAACACAGTATAGCTAAAAGCTGCATTACTTTCTGAGCTGACAGGTATTTTTCAGGACAGTTTATCAGAAGATAGCTTCACTTTATCATATTGATCTGTGCTGAATATATGAGCCAAAGTGAACAATGGCAACCAATCAGCATTTGCCTTTAATTACTCTACTTGCTTTAGATTTATTATAGCTAAAATCAGATTGGTCCCTGTTGGCTACTGGTACTGCTGCTCTAGCAATGACTTAAGTCAGATCCTTTAATAGTATGCCCAACTGTTTGATGTTATCAGATAAATTGATCTGAAATATTAATAGTCCAAATGCAATCATTTATCACAAGATCACAATACAACAATTTTTGTATACACGATTGAATCTATGTTACTGTGACTTCCTTCATGTGGTAACACTACTGAGAGAGATAGTCAGTGGCCATTACTGTAGGAGGGAGGGTTGCCTTTATGACCTAATGTATACTGGAAGTCAGATATTGTCCAAACAGGATATTGCTATTTTAGTAGTGGGATTCTCCAGATTCTGCTTTGTGTCAACAGTTCACATCTCCATAATGCTAGCTTGGATGCTAAAAGTTGTCATTAAAGTAAGCTCAATGTAAGACTACAAATATATTTTTTTTAATTTTATATATTTTTTCTGTAGAAAATTGCAATTAAATTATGTGTATGTAAAATAAGATGTATAACAACATACAGCTGGACATTACAGTGTTTACAGTGTTGGCCCCCACTAGTTATGCTGGTTACATTATTCAGCCTTCCAGCCTTGACTGTGATGACCTCTGCTGTAACATTTCATTGATAGCCTAGACCCCAAATCTGCTCGTTCCAGCCATCCTCCAGATATATCTCTGTTACTAATCCAGGTAATTAGACTATAGCAAAATTACATGATTTATTCCATAGCAATGTGGAGCAAACAGCTGAAAATAGATCATGCCTGCAGTATAATGCTGACTTCACAGTTACTTGAAATTGAACAGAACAGCTTCTCTTCAAGCTCACTTGAATGATGTTTAATTTAACTGGTTTGCTAAGATCTGAGAGACACAAAAAGTCTTCATAAAGTGTATTTCAGATAACTTTTTTTTTCTTTTTAGATGTTCTGACATGCGGTATTTTGGCCAGCTTTTTAAATGACACTTTTACAACTCCTGCCTCAATAATAGGTGCTTATCTTCTCCATGCAGCACTCACAGAGGTCTTGACAGACAATTGTTTGGTTGTTTGGAATTTAGCAATAGCCTAGGAAGCACTTACACTAGTGTGCTTTTTGCATGTCATCTGAAACTCATTCTGCACAAGCTTTGAATGGCTCAATAGGGTGATACAAATTATATTTGGCACTTTGACAATGATAATCCAGTTGTGTGGAAAACCAAGCACCAACTCTACAGCTTGTAGCAAAAAAATAGCGCTGTTATAGGCATTGTGTACATTACAACGTGGCATATCTATTGCATGCCAACATGTAAAGAATGAAACATCCCGTGATACTGGTTTTCTGGGCCAAGTTAAAATTTGCATACATATTATATTGCTAAAGCTTAGTTTATATGCTCCTTGAGGACAGGGAGTGATATGAATGTACATGTATATGTAAAATTCTGTGCAATTTTTTTGCGCTATATAAATACTTGTATTAAAAAAATAATAAAATGCGGGCCAATCAGCAATCCAGCTCTCCCACCCAACCCTAAGGCTGGCTATACTTGAGTAATTGTTTTTGTTTAACCTGCTAAAAGAAAATTATTGATTTCCCCATCCGTACATTTGATGTGGAGAGGGGCATCCCTCCCACCAAGCTATTGTATTCTGACAGCAGGGAGACTTTCTTGTTGGCAGAATACACTGATCAGCACCACTGGCTATAGCTGACATCGCTGATTGACAGAACATTTTCCAGCAGGCTGGTTGTACACAAGTCGATCAATAGATCAACTTGTGTACAACCAGCCTGCCTATACATGGATCAAAATTCATCCAGTCCCTGCTGAACCAGCTGAATTTCGATCCAAGTATGGCTGCCTTAACCCTATACTACCTACACCTTCTCTGACCGTCTCTCCATTCACTCTAGTGAAGTATTCACAAGTATTCATACCACTTCAAACTTTCCACATTTTGTCACATTACAACGTAAAATGTAAATGTATTTTATTGGGATTTTTTGTGATAGTCCAACACAAAGTGGCACATAATTGTGAAGTGGAAGTTAAATCATAAATGTTTTTCAATTTTTTTTTTTACAAATAAATATGTGAAAAGTGTTGGGTGCATTTGTATTCAGCCTCCCTGAGTCAATACTTTGTAGAACCACCTTTCACTGCAATTACAGCTGCAAGTCTTTTTGGGGATGTCTCTACCAGCTTTGCACATCTAGAGAGTGACATTGGTGCCCATTTTTCTTTGCAAAATAGTTCAAGCTCTGTCAGTTTGGATGGAGAGCATCTGTGAACAGCAATTTTTAAGTCTTGCCAGAGATTCTCAATTGAATTTAGGTCTGACTGGGCCATTCTAACACATGAATATGCTTTGATCTAAACCATTCCATTGTAGCTCTGGCTGTATGTTTAGGGTCATTGTCCTGCTGGAGGGTGAACGTCCACCCCAAACTCAAGTGTTTTGCAAACTCTAACAGGTTTTCTTCTAAGATCGCCCTGTATTTGACTCCACCCATCTTCCCATCAACTCTGACCAATTTCCCTGTCCCTGCTGAAGAAAAGCATCCCCACAAAATGATGCTGCCACCATCATGTTTCACAGTGGGGATGGTGTGTTCAGGGTGATATGCAGTGATAGTTTTCTGCCACATATAACATTTTGCTTTTAGGCCAAACAGTTCAATTTTGATCTCATCTGACCAGAGCACCTTCTTCCACATGTTTACTGTGTCCCCCACATGGCTTCTTATGGCTTTCTTTCAACAATGGCTTTTTTCTTGCCACTCTTGGATAAAGGGCAGATTTGTGAAGTGCACAACTAATAGTTGTCCTGTGGACAGATTCTCTCACCTGAGCTGTGGATCTCTGCAGCTCCTTCATAGTTACCATGGGCCTCTTGGCTGCTTTTTTGATTAATGCTCTCCTTGCCCGGCCTGTCAGTTTAGGTGGACGGCCATGTCTTGGTAGGTTTGCAGTTGTGCCATACTCTTTCCATTTTCAGATGATGGATTGAACAGTACTCCGTGAGATGTTCAAAGCTTGGGATATTTTTTTATAACCTAACCCTGCTTCAAACTTCTCAAAACTTTTTCCCTGACCTGTCTGGTGTGTTCCTTGGTCTTGTAAAGAGTAGGATAATACGACGCTCTCTAGATACAATGACTCTAGAACGGGGGGGGGGGGGGATTGTGGGGGAAAGGGAGGGGGAAGGAGGGGCAATAAGGTATCTAATGGAAATAGTTAGGCCATATAAAGATACAAACAGTGTTAACCACGGTATGTGAACAGTATTAAAAACACTAATATTAAAAACAATATGAATAGCAATATTAAAACCAATATTAAAAGCAATATTGTTGGAAAACGTCCACAGAGGGCTGCCAGTTCAAAGTTAAGAATGCACAAGAACTCTGGAATGGATGAGAGACAAAAAGAACAGCGCCCTCTAAGTGCAGTATGCAAGTTGATTTCATCAAGGAAATGGTTTAAAAACACTCACAAATGTAGGTGAACAAAGGGCATGAAATGGCTGGGTGAGAGAGGGGAAGGTCCGGTATGGATATGGCGGTGGCTGTGTCTCCTGGATCCGATCCTGTGCCGGTCACACTGCTGGTTCACTGTGCTGTCCCTCGTGCTTGGCCTTCATGATGCTGTTTGTTCACTAAGGTTCTCTAACAGACCTCCAAGGGCTTCACAGAACAGCTGTATTTATACTGAGATTAAATTACACACAGATGGACTCTATTTACTAATTAGGTGACTTCTAAAAGGGAATTGGTTCCACTAGATTTTTAGTTAGGGGTTTTAGAGTAAAAGGGACTAAATACTGTACAAATGCATGGCATACTTGTCAGATATTTATTTGTTAAACATTTTGAAACCATTTATCATTTTCCTTCCAGTTCACAATTATGTGACACTTTGTGTTGGTCTGTCACATAAAATCCCATTAAAATACATTTATGCTTTTGGTTGTAGTATGACAAAATGTGGAAAATTTCAAGGGGTTTGAATACTTGTTCAGAGCACTGTGTGTATATATAGGTGCTTTAAGGCAGGCTGTATTTGTATGAAGACTACCCTAAGAAACATACACACTTCATTATTGAAATAATTAAAATACAATGAATGAATGAAAGGTGTGGGCCAGGAACAGCAAGGAAGGAGGAATGGACTAGATGATGCTGGAATATTCCAGCCATGAAATGTGGCAAGTTATATTTAATGTGCTGCAGCTTCTAATGTACACTTTGTGAAGCTCACAGTGTGCAGTGAAATTAGACTAAGCAATTTCAGTACATTTAAGGAGCCTGCACAACTGTGCAAGACTGAAGGTAAGGCTAGAGTTTAGATTTGAAGCAGTCATAATTTGTTTTTCTTCATTTTAAGTGCATGCATGTTATGTAATATGTAGGTGTAACAGAAGTATCTCAAAGAGATCTTTTTTTCCCTGACAATGTCTTCTTTGTTTTCCTCCAGAAAGCTGATGCCATTATTTCCATCATCTATTTTCTGGGTTAAGATGACCCATAAATGACACGAAAATGTAAATCCTGTTTTCTGTGCAGTATTCTTTATTTTCATGGCCATGTGCATGCATGTTGCCTTGCACAGATCAGCTGCTTGCCTCTTACTCTGTGAGTTGGCAGAAAGTAGCAGTATTACAGCAGTGTCACTGTTTACTAGGGAAAGGGAGGCTGCAGAACTTCTTTGGCATCAGTCTCTAAGTATGCTTTTCTTAGGCTTAGGCTCCTTTTAAATATAAAAGATACATTTTTTCATTTTTTATGTATTTTTACTATTGTAGGAGCATTAGCTCATACAATGAGCATGCAACATTTGGCTCAGTATTACAGTTGAATAATATTTTAAAAATAGGTTTGACTTTAGGCACTGCTAAATGTTTACTCATCTTATGATCCATAAAAGTATTAAAAATGTGCCTATGGCTTTGATGTTTTGCTGGAACTATGAAATCCACCATCCAGCAGATGGTTTTACTGCTCACTCCCACAGAGTTAACCCCTTCCATGGCAAAACCAGTGAGAATAAGGAATAATGGCACCAAATGATAAATGATTAAGCTGTAACTTCAGTACATGGCTACTCACTAAGTGAGTCTTCAGAATCAGAAGTACTAAGGCAATACTAGTGGCTCTGGACCTGGAAATTGGACTGCAGCTAACTTTTATCAAATTAGAGTCTGAAAAGCACCCCATGCAGTACCTGAGCCCATATGTAACTTCCAGGGTATCCCCACAATGTCCAGTTTATTGGGGTCCAAATGAAGTACTCAAAAGCCTAGGCTAAGGATAACTGCGCTGGATAGCTGCAATAGGAGAGATAAGCTCCAGCAGCAAAGCAGAGAATAGTCTCAATTGAAAAAAAAGTAAAAAAAGTGCTAGCATTAAAATAGGTTCATTGTTAACACAGCAGAGCTGAACACAAGACGTCATCCTAGGCCACTAGCAAAAAACGGAGGCATTCTGTTAGTAGGTGTTATCTGGGGCTGACCTGTAATTTTATTGTTTGCTAATGTCCAGTTCTGTAGATGACAATATTACCTGTGTACTTGAATGGACAAGAAAGAAAGTGCTTTCTATGTAATGAACAAGATGTTCTTTAACTGCAGACTTTCAGCTTTAATTTGAGGGTATTTACATCCAAATCAGGTGAACGGTGTAGGAATTACAACAGTTTGTATGTGTGCCTCACACTTTTTAAGGGACCAAAAGTAATAGGACAGATTAACAATCATCCATCAAACTTTCACTTTTTAATACTTGGTTGCAAATCCTTTGCAGTCAATTACAGCCTGAAGTCTGGAACGCATAGACATCACCAGACTCTGGGTTTCATCCCTGGTGATGCTCTGCCAGGCCTCTGCTGCAACTGTCTTCAGTTCCTGCTTGTTCTTGGGGCATTTTCCCTTCAGTTTTGTCTTTAGCAAGTGAAATGCATGCTCAATCAGATTCAGGTCAGGTGATTGACTTGGCCATTGCATAAAATTCCACTTCTTTCCCTTAAAAAACTTTTTGGTTGCTTTCGCAGTATGCTTCGGGTCATTGTCCATCTGCACTGTGAAGCGCCGTTCAATGAGTTCTGAAGCATTTTGCTGAAAATGAGCAGATAATATTGCACAAAACACTTCAGAATTCATCCTGCTGCTTTTGTCAGCAGTCACATCATCAATAAATACAAGAGAACCAGTTCCATTGGCAGCCTTACATGCCCACGCCATGACACTACCACCACCATGCTTCACTGATGAGGTGGTATGCTTTGGATTATGAGCAGTTCCTTTCCTTCCTCATACTCTTCTCTTCCCATCACTCGGGTACAAGTTGATCTTGGTCTCATCAGTCTATAGGATGTTGTTCCAGAATTGTAAAGGCTTTTTTAGATGTTGTTTGGCAAACTCTAATCTGGCCTTTCTGTTTTTGAGGCTCACCAATGGTTTACATCTTGTGGTGAACCCTCTGTATTCACTCTGGTGAAGTCTTCTCTTGATTGTTGACTTTGACTCACATACACCTACCTCCTGGAGAGTGTTCTTGATCTGGCCAACTGTTGCGAGGGGTGTTTTCTTTACCAGGGAAAGAATTCTTTGGTCATCCACCACAGTTGTTTTCCGTGGTCTTCCGGGTCTTTTGGTGTTGCTGAGCTCACCGGTGCATTCTTTCTTTTTAAGGATGTTCCAAACAGTTGATTTGGCCACACCTAATGTATTTGCTATCTCTCTGATGGGTTTGTTTTGTTTTTCAGCCTATTGATGGTTTGCTTCACTGATAGTGACAGCTCTTTGGATCTCATATTGAGAGTTGACAGCAACAGATTCCAAATGCAAATAGCACACTTGAAATGAACTCTGGACCTTTTATCTGCTCCTTGTAAATGGGATAATGAGGGAATAACACACACCTGGCCATGGAACAGCTGAGCAGCCAATTGCCCCATTACTTTTGATCTCTTAAAAAGTAGGAGGCACATATACAAACAGTTGTAATTCCTACACCGTTCACTTGATTTGGATGTAAATACCCTCAAATTAAAGCTGAAAGTCTGCAGTTAAAGCACATCTTGTTTGTTTCAATTCAAATCCATTGTGGTGGTGTATAGAGCCAAAAAGATTAGAATTGTGTTGATGTCCCAATATTTATGGACCTGACTGTATTTCTTATTAATTGTAATTATTTTTTTTTTTGCAAAAATAACATTGGAGCTCTCTTAGTAAAAGTCTGCATAAGCATTAATACATGTATCACTAAAGACCAGTAGACACATAAACAGTAGACAGAGAGATAACAACTGTTTTGCCCTTATTGTACCAGCATCTCAAGAAGAGAGTACCACTGTCAAAGAATTTCCGATGATGTAGTAAGTTTATAAAAATGGACATAAGTGTTAATATCTATGTCTATACTGTATGGTCTGTGTACTGTGGTACCCTAACCATTCTAAAGCTTATAATCATGACATATTCATAATTTACCATATCATACAATGTAGCTACGGTGTAATGGTTAAAAAAAAGGGGAAAAGTGTTTGCTATTTAAAAGCAGCCCTAAGAAAAGTTTTTTGAGAGAATGATACCACCAGTGTACTTTATTTTCTTTGTCTCTTTATGGACTCCAAGAAAGAAATTGTAAGGTGAGTACAAAACTCATATTTTGTGTATACTGCTAGCAGTCAGTATGAGCACAATGGAAGTTTTTGTTTATTTAATTTCATAGTTCCAAGAACTGCATCAAAACCATAGGCACATTTTTTACACATTTATGCGGCATATCATTGCCTAAAAAGAAACTTAATTTTTAAATTTTACTCACTTTGCATACCAAACCAAGTGTTGCTTGCTCATACTGTACATACAATGTACTTTTTCCTTAATACGTAAGGGGGGTGGTCTCTATATCCTAATGGTGTCTCTAAAACAATCAGAGGGGGGCAATAACCTGCTGCCTGAGAACCACATGAAGCGGCCAGTTTTTCTTGATGAGGTCAAATGCTAAGGGTACTACTTAAGCTTCTTCTTGTGTAGTGTGAATCGTTGACCTTAAACACATTAGTGTGCACCTGCCAAATTGTTGGTCATCTACTAACCAAACTGTATAGCAAACGGGTATTTATTTTGTTCAGCCTGCAGTGTCTTTTTTTGTCTTAAACTAGAATTCCATGCACAAGGTAGTGCCATCCATTGCATGTCCATCCAGCATGCTGGCCAATTTTTGCAGGGATTCCAGATTTACCAAATCGAGACACAGATAGCACACACACACTAAGATTCATACTACCACCAGCCAAAAATGAATAGTTGTTTGCTCCTAACACCTTTAACCAGTATACATTTAGTCAGTATGTTCTATGCTCAAGCAAGACTGGCACACAGGCTTTTGCAGAGCAGAAACTTTAATAGGTCAGCTAAATGAGGCAATATCGCTTATAGAGTTAGCGTGAACATACACTCACAATCTCTTCTCCACCAGCCACCACTAGAGGGAGACTAACCCAAAGTCCAACTGGCTAGACACACACACAGGCAGATGCAAATCTTGCATACAGTCTGGTGCACTCTAATGATTGATAATCACACAGATTAACAGTGAACTATAACCAAACTTATAAGCACTGATAATATAATACAGCTATATGCAATAGTCTCTTTAGATTTGTGCATTCTTGCATTCTTTAGAGCAGAGGTCTCCAAACTTTGTAAGCAAAGGGCCAGTTTACTAGAATTTTGCACTACACAGAATGAGAGTAATTACACTTTTCAGTAGTTTGAAGATTAGAATACATCTCAGATACTAGGTGAGAATGTTTACTTCTAGATTGTGCTAATTTGGATGCAGACATAATGATTGGTGCCCAGTGAGGATGCTATGCATAGTCTGAATTAACTCTGGACATTGTATTTTTAAAATCATGGTGATCTGTAAGGGACATTGTATAGGAAGTTCATTGGACAGCAGGTTTATTGATGACCTAAGTGACAGTGACTTTTATTAACCACTTGAATACCAGGCACCTAGACACCTTCCTGCCTAAGCCAATTTTTAGCTTTCAGCACTGTCGCAATTTGAATGACAATTGCGCGGTCATACAACACTGTACCCAAATATATTTTTTATTATTTTGTTCCCACAAATAGAGCTTTATTTTGGTGGTATTTGATCACCTCTGCAATTTTTATTTTTTGCACAACAAATAAAAAAAGACCGAAAATGTTGCAAAAAAACAAGTTTTTCTTTGTTTCTGTTATTTTTTTGTAAATAAGTATGTTTTTTTCTTCAATTATGGGCACTGATATGGCTGCACTGACGGGCACTGATAAGGCGGCACTGATGGGCACCGATGAATTGGCACTGATGAGGTGGCACTGATGAGGTGGCACTGATGGGCACTGATGATGGGCACTGATGGACACTGATTGGTGGCACTGGTATGCGGCACTGATGGGCACTCATAGGTGGCACTGATGGGCACTCATAGGTGGCACTGATGGGTACTTATGGGTGGCACTGATGCGTACTTATGGGTGGCACTGATAGGTGGCATGGATGGGCAATGGTGGGCACTGATAGGTGGGCACTGATGGACATGGATGGGCACTTATAGGTGGCACTGATGGTCACTGGTGGGTGGCACTGATGACACTGATGGGTGGCATTGCTGGGTATCCCTGTTCTGTAATGTAAATATGAGGTGCCAGTCAGTGCCCATTTGTGGGCACTGATTGGCATATTTTGGGCATTTTTTTTTTTTTACATGTGGATGGCCATGGGGGATGTACCTGGCCATCCACATGCTGGGGGCTTCCCTGGTGGTCCTGGGGGCTTCCCTTTTGGTCTAGTGTGGGGATCTGAGGGGGCTGTGCTGATAAACAATCAGCACAGACCCCCTTTGTCAGGAGAGCCACCGATCGCCTATCCTCTACTCGCGTCTGTCAGACGCAAGTGAGGAAAAGCCGATCAATGGCTCTTCCTGTTTACATTGTGATCAGCCGTGATTGGACACGACTGATCATGTGGTAAAGAGTCTCTGCCTGAGGCTCTTTACCGAGATTGGTGTAGCTGTGTGTCAGGCTGACACACTGCAACAACGATCGCTGCGATGCGTGCCCCCACGGGCATGTGGCGGCTGTTATCCTGAAGGACGTCATATGATGCCCAGTCAGGATAACTGAACCACTGCCCGGCTGTCATTTTGCTATAGGCCGGACAGGAAGTGGTTAAATAGCAAAGAAAAAAAATACTTTTAAGGTTTTTTCAAAGTCCCAGTTTTTTGCTTTGAGTCATTATGATTTAAGGAGTTGTAATGCATTCTATGCATTAAGATAAAAAACCTTCTGCATGTAGCAGCCTCCCCAGCACCTCCCAATTACCAACCTGGGCTCCTTCTCTCCAGCGATGTCCACGATCCCGTCAGTCATCCAGTACACTCCTCCTGATTGGCTAAGACAGAGCAGCTGTGCTATTGGCTCCCGTGACTGTCAATTAAAGTCAGTCAGCCAATCAGGGGATAGAGGGGGCGGGGCCAGGTCGAGGGTCCATATCTGAATGGATACACAGAGCTCTGACTCAGCTTGGGTGACCTCTGTAGCAAGCTGCTGGCTGAGGGACACTCAAAGGAGGCAGGGTCTAGAAGCAGAGGGACCCAAGAAGAGGAGGATCCAGGCTGCTCTGTGCAAAACCAACTGCACAGAGGAGGTAAGTATAACATGTTTGCTATTTAAAAAAATTAAAAAAACGAGCCTTTACAATCACTTGTAATTAATACTTGTTAATGGTTTTCTTATTTAATGCTACAAGGATAACATAAGGGCTCTGGCAGACGCTTGCCTAAATGCAGCTCATATTTCATGATGTTCTGGACCATGTTTAAAGTTCATATTAGGAGGAAAAAAGTTGTTAGAATAAGTCTTTCCACCTTGCAGTATGGTAAAGATCGGGGTGGAGCTGCGGTTCCCAACCCTAAACTATATTTTTATGCTTCTCAATTGCAACATTTGAGTGGTCTTGGATTGCTAAACGATTTTGACTCGGTTGAAAGCATGCTGCGAACTGGAACATCAAATACATCGGTGCTGGCAATTTTGGAGGCGGGATTGTTACACCTGCCACAAACGGCCCCCACCATAGTTCTTCTCAAAAAATTATGGTCTACGGTCAAATCTAAATTACAAGTTCTGGGCTTCCTAGCAGAGACCCCTCTATGGAACAACCCGAACCTAGCAGAAGTCTATAAACTGGAGGGTTTCCAATTGTGGAGAAATGCCGGAATTCATAATATTTCTCAATTATTTCACCAAAATATTTTAAAACCTTTTATGGAGTTGCAATCGGAATTTGGGCTTCCCAGACATCAATTTTACCGATATCTTCAGTTACGCCATGCCCTTCAGATTCAAAGCCTGTCAGCTGCTCTTGTACTTATTACCCATCCCCTAATAAATGATATTTTCTATGGTCAGGAAAAAAAGGGTCTTATATCTCACATTTACTCACATTTGCTCTCTGCTATACAAGACACTGCAAACTTACCATGCAGACGTAGATGGATAGAGGACCTGGGAGAGGTGAGCGAAGATATCTGGGACACATGCCTTCAGACAGGGCCATTAACTTCTGTATCACAAACACATAGACTTTCGCATTTATTCTTGCTACACAGAGCTTATCGTACGCCAATACAATTACATAGATGGGGCAGAAGGGATTCTCCCTTGTGCCCTAAACGGTGTGGAGAAGAGGGGTCACTGATTCATTTGATGTGGCGTTGCCCCAAATTACACCGTTATTGGGGCAATGTTACCGATACAATTTCATCAGTATTTCAAATTAGGGTCCCCTTGGATCCCCTGATATGTATTTTGGGAGCAATTGATGAAGAAATATACCCCCCTCCTAATAATATAGCAATAATCAGATTATTATATCTGGCCCGTAAGTTGGTGGCCAGATTCTGGCTATCTGTAAATGTTCCAACCAAAAAACAATGGATAGAACAGGTAAATTATATCTTTATCAGAGAACATCTAACATAATAGCATAGAAATGCATCTCGAAAATTTAATTCTATATGGCAACCTTGGTTGGACTCCCCGGGATTGGCACCCCCACAATTAATTATGCACAGAATATTTCAAGTTTAAGTGTATACTGCTTGTTTGACAGAGGCGGTAATTGAGGTGTATTTATGCTGTGTATCCGGGAGACTGAACCTAATTGTGCAGGAGCAAGGTTTATGGTTAGATGACCAGTTTGTCATCTGGTAGCTGTGTTGGGTGGGAGAATTTTTGTTCTCTTACGCAATACGGTTTGTTGTTATATAAATGTAAAACCTATTTGATGCCACTGCTGTAACAATCTTTATTTACATTGAATACACATGGTCAAGAAAGCATTGAATGATCTGAGTTCACAACATATATTATGTCATATTTAATGCTTGACTGTCTACTATGTAACTTGTCTTTTGTGGCTCAATAAAGAATTTTCTGATTTAAAAAAAAAAAAAAAAGTTCATATTGTTTATACAGGTTCCATCCATTTCATCGTAACCACTTCATATGAGTATAAAGGGAAAATTAAGGCTAGAACACCTTTTTTTTTTGCAAGAGCTGGCCTTGGGTTGAAAACTACTCATATCAAGAATGACAAGAGATGGCTGCTTTTTTACATGAGCTATAGAGAGTTTTGTAATTCCCTGCCTCTTCTGTTCTACTTCTGATCTTACTCTCACGTGGCCAGAGGTCATTCATTCAGTTGACGTTCATGTACAGACTTTTATTTTAGTATTGTTTAATTATCTGCAGTGAATTTTTGTGAAAAAAAACTTAAGCAAATCAGCAACACCAGCTTATCTATAAACCATTCATTGCTGTTAAATATTTTTATATCTCATTTCGCAAGCTAAGAAAAATCCTAGTGAATTCCCCTACAGGTTTCTGGAATTGCAATTCATAATTATCTCTTCACAACAGTCAAGTATAGGATTTGTAACCTGTTCACTAAAGATGAATAAAGTGCTACATTTATGATCCTGATACAAACAATTATTGTTAGACTCCAGCATAATAAGAGGAATCAAATATTTTCCACTTTTTTCTGTGTTTAATGAAAAGCAAATGTAAAAGATAGTATGATGTGATGCCATTTTTTTTTTTTTTTTTGGAATGATCTTTTTTATATTCTCCACAGCTCTATCAAATGCCAGTGTTTAGTGCAGAATTTGGTTTTGATGGTTGTTTATTTTTCTTCTGGGATTTCTTGGCTTTAAAGGAGATCAATGGAAGCTAACCTAAAATTGCTAGTTGCCACAGAGAGTTTATTTGTGGCGATCTCTGAAGCTTTCCACCAAAATCTTATATACTTATGAATGCACTGAATGTGTGTTAAAGGACATCAGCTGACGTGCAGAAAACAGAGTTGTACTTTAAGGCCTATTGAGTTTAATGACTACAAGGTGTCTTGTGATTAGCAGTGAGTGTTTAGGGTTCCTGTAAAGTGCATCTACGTTTGCTCAATGTGCCTACATCCTCTGCATGGGGAAAGAAAAGTGGATATTGCAGCGACCATGTCACTATATTTAAAACAGTATTAAACGGAAAATGTAATATATTGCTGCTCCCCAATCATTAGATTTGGTGGCTGGATCAGTTTTCGTTACTTTGGCTTCCCCCGATGATCTGATCAGTAGCACACCTTCTGTGAGAGTTTGTGCTGTGAAAAACAACAGACTTGTTGGCTGTATTGCCAGATGAAAATAGAAGAAAGAAAGCCAAAAAAAGGAAATGAATGTAGCCATCACATCTAAAAATTGGTAAGCTGCAATACAATAATTGTTTGCTTTAGGTTTTAATAGTGCTTTAAAGTGATATTGAACCTTTATTTTTTTAAATAACAAACATGTTATGCTTACCTGCTTTATACAATAGTTTTGTGCAGGGCTGCTCCGATCCTCCTCTTCTGGGGTCCTCTGCTGGTGCTCCTGACTCCTCCACCTTTTTGAGTGACCACTGGAAACTGCTTGCTATGGGGGGTACTCATGAGGGTTTGCTCCTGAATCCCACTGCCTGCGTCCATTGACACAGACAGCAGAGCTTGTCCCCATGCCAGTTCCCTTGTATTAGGATTGGATTGACAGCAGCAGGAGCCAATGGCTCCCGCAGCTGTCAGTCTGTCCAGTGAGGGGTGAGAGAGCAGAGAGAGCCACTGCTCTCATGCACAGCACTGAATTGAGATCAGGCTCAGAATATAACAGACATGTTATACTAACCAATGGTTTTGCACATAGCAGCCCTGATTCACTTCCTCTCAGGTCCCCGCACTCTCCTCCTCTCCGCTGAGTGTCCCCATAGCAAGCCCCTTGCTATTGGGACACTTGTGTAAGCTCGCTCTCCATTAGACACACAGAGCGGTCCCTACCCCTTCCTCACTGGCTGTGATTTCACAGCAGCGATGGCTCCCACTGCTGTGTTTGAGCCAATGAGGAGGGGGAGAGCCGGGAGAGCCTTTACTATTGTGCACATCATTGGATCGAGATTGGGCTTAGGTAAGTATAAGGGGGGGGCTGGAGTGGGGAGCTGCCTGCAGAAAGCTCCTTTTCAAAAAATGTATTGCCTTTAGAACCACTTTAAGGCTTTAGAACCACTTTAGGATTATAAATCTAGTCATAATTGTAAAAGAAACCTGAACACTTTCCTTTCCTTATGCCTGCACTGTTGAATGCCACTCCAACCCTAAGAAATGTTCTTGTGAAGTCCACAGGTAAGCTGACATTTCCAGGAGTCTCAGACTTATTGGTTTCCCGCAGTTTTCATTCATTCCTCCTGTTGGCCTCTGTGTCTCTACAGGAGATAGTAATTTTGTGTAGGTCAGCAGCAAAAACCAGTGAGACCAGTGAGATTGACACTACCAGAAGTGTTAGTTTCTCTGTGGACTTCACATGAAGATTTCTCAGGATCAAAAGCAGTATTCACAGACTTCTTTTAAAAGTATGGCTTGATTTAGTGTCTTTAAAATACCAACAAGGCCCTTTTAAACAATATATACTCCCAAATCTTTGTAGTGGTGATTAAGATCTCATTATTCACTCTAAGTTTGAAGCCACTTAAAGTATAACTGAAGGCAAAACTTTTTATTTTTTAGGTTTGGATAAACTGGAGAGGGATTAGAACCACTGTAAGGTTTTTATTGCTGTGTGTGGCTCTATTACAGCAAGTTTTTTGGGGGGACTTTGAGTGAGATGCATGGTAACATGCATCGCCATCCCTAATCAGGTACATAAGGAAGAGGTCCAGACTTTAAATGAGGTATATATATTGTGGATAATCGAGTCAATGTAAGAAGAAGGAGTAGAAACCAGCCAGCTGGTACAAATCCTGTGGATTCTACACTCCACACTGCTGGTTTCTACTCTCACATCAGCAGTATTAGAATGGAGCCCGCTTGTCCCATTGTTGCAGACACTTTGGTGTACACTCAGGCCCCTTTCACACTGGGGCGGTGGGGGCGTCGGCGGTAAAACAGCGCTATTTTTAGCGCTGCTTTACCGTCATTTTTGCGGCGGTATTCGTCTGCTAGCGGTGCGGTTTTAACCCCCGCTAGGGACGAAAAAGGGTTAAAACCGCTCGCATAGCGCCGCTATAGCCACGGTATAGCCGCGGTATAGCTGCGCTGCCCCATTGATTTCAATAGGCAGGATCGGTGAAGGAGCGGTGAATACACCGCTCCTTCATCGCTCCAAAGATGTGGTTTGCAGGAGTTTTTTTTTTTCTCCTGCCAGCGCACCGCTTCAGTGTGAAAGCCCTCAGGCTTTCACACTGAAGAAACAGTAGAGGCAGTTTTAGGTCGGTTTGCAGTCGCTATTTTTAGCGCAATAACGCATGCAAACCGCCCCAGTGTGAAAGGGCTCTAAAACACATGCTCCCTGTGCCTCCATTGGACCTGTCACCACAGTTTCCGGACCAGGCTTTCTACATGACCCAGGCGCTCTGGCAGTGTGTGCTCCACACTAAGCAGATAAATGTATCATGCATCTGCCCCTGAAGATTGAATACATTCCATGAAACACGTCAGTCTTAACCTAGATGCAATTCATACATACCTACATAATCTTTGGATTCAGGCACTACCTTTGACTACAATTGCTATATTACAGTGATTTTTACCATTGAGGACATCGCTTTTGTATATTTTGTTTATGGTTTTTAACATGTTAATGACTTTGATACAAAATTTGTAATATTATGTGTCTTTATATGCGTGTGCTGTTTGTTATGTATCTACTCCCTCATGGCAAACAAATAAATATTAATATATGCTTTTACATTGACCATTCAAAGTCCCGACTTCTTCTTTATGTGTGGCTCTATTAGGGAGACTCAGCCATTCTATTTGTCCTGTTTACCATTATCACCAAAAGTGAGAAACAATTGCAAATGTTTGTTTTGTCACCAGAACAAGAAGAAAGAGGAAAACCTTCAAAAGGGACACTAGTTATGGTGACCCTAATGACAACCAGAGCCTCACTGCCTATGGGATAGAAAATGAGGGGAAATCTCCTCGATAGGACAGAGATGGGAAAAAAAAACAATAGGCGTTAAAAACCTCTTTCCAAAATAATAAAAAAAAAAGGTTTTGCCTTTTTTTTTACTTTAACAGTAGTGTGATTCAGTCACACACATTGTGTAAAAGGCAGAAGCCCATAGCCACCAATCAGAAGTCAGCGTTAATTCTGCAATAATGTTGAATTGGAAACTTTTAAATTCCAGATTTTCCCATTGTGCCACTATCCAGTAACATCTTAGTATTTATTGCTTGTGAAACCATTGAAGGGTTGACTCAGGGTTTGCAAAGGCAATGGGTCTACACAGCAAATGTCTGTCAAGTGCTGTGAACTGGTGAATATTTGCCCTTTTCAATAACTGTCTTTCAGAAATGACCCTTTTTTTGGATGAAGTAGAGGCAGGCTTTGAACTCCCACTGGGTTATGAAAGATAAATGTTAGACATATAAGAAATGCATAGCCGAAATACATATACACAGATTGTTTACTTGCCGAAGTATTTGTTATTCATTTCAACACATCCTGGTGTTCCTGGAATAGGCCCAGGACCTCCATGTGGACTACACTGAAATTTTGACATCCGGCCTAATCCAGCACTCTCCCCAGCCTATGATTGTACGAGGAAGGAGAGCAACACTCTGGTGAGATCTTCTCTTTGCTCTCCCCTATGAGATGTGTTCCCTATAAAAGACACGAGTTGCTCAAAATACTGATCCTCTCTGCCCCAGTTTACTGCATACTAAAATCTAGTGTGACTGAAACACTTATGCTAACTTTTTTTTAGAGAAAAAAGATTTACATTTTAATGTAAAACATTATTCTTTTTTTTTCACATCTGCCAGAAGTTCATCTTTAAATGGCTCTGGAACCCCCTACCCCTAGTTTATACATACCAACTTGCACTGATTTTACTTTACTCAGTTAATTGCTTTACTTTTTATGTCACATTTCATTTTGTGGTAGTATGCTACAAAAGCAGGGGGCAGGTAAATATAAGTAACATTATCGCAGTGAAAGTAGAATCATATGACACCAAAGGACAGGCAGCTGCAATTGATTCTCTGGATGTTCAGTTGCAATGACTTGGACCTGAGTTGCTTAACATGCTAACTGTCCAACAGTCTTTATCATTTACCTAATATTGAAGTCCTTGTTGAAAAGATTTACCCCAAGCGGTACAACAGACATAAATCTAAAAAAAACTATTTTCTATAAAACTATACATAATTTTCATTGCATGCTATACAATTATTAAGCCAATCAAATTCTTCTGGTAGGACATGTGGTGATCATAAAATATTCATCTGACCTAAGATTTAAATCACAGTGGAGAAACTTGGAAAATATAAGAGAGTAGCCAGAGGGGGTTCATTCCTTTCTGAGATGAAACAAAGCCAACAGAGACAGCATGATCTCTGTGAAAGACAGATAAGACTTAAATGAGTGGGTATGAACTTAAAGAGAATTACTTAATGTTCTTGGCTTTAAAAAGAAGGCATACCGTTCAAAATATAGTAGATGAAGATGATATGCCAATTAGAATGGAGACAGGAGATCTTTAGTTACCAGATAAGTGAAGAATAGTATGTGAATTACACTGTGTAGCTGCATTTTATTTGCGTAATTGCATAATTAATGTGCTTTTAAGTACTGTAGTTCCTGTTGATGCATACCATTAAAATGATGAAATAAACATACAGTGTATATCAGTACTAAGTACAACTACGTCTTAGTGTATGTGTGACTTAATTGATGCTCGAAAGACTTATGCTGGTCATACAAAGTGCAATTATCTTAACTTTGACAACTTTTGATGGTAAAATAACTACCAAAGTATGTGTAAACCCTCGCCTTGTAAAACAACCCATTCAGTTTAAAATAGAAATGAAAGGCAAAACATTTGCGTATACATATAAAAAGCATTATAAATCCTTGTTTTTCCTTTTTTTATAAGTGATCACATACCCTCTGTTCTCAGCTGCATAAGGAGCTCAGAGAGCTAGGGGTGGAGAGACAGCAGTACACTGATCATCCCAGTGAATGGCTGTACAAAGGGGGGGGGGATGTCACTACAAATGTAATCCTTGGAGGAGAGCAGGCTGAAAGAGCCAGAAACCTGACCGCTATGTGCTTTAATGCTTAGTGTGGTCAGTTTTTAATAGGAAAGCAGATGGGAACACCAGGGATGTCACACAAAGGAAGCAACACAAAGAGAACAGAATACTTATTCATACAAGAACATGGTACAGCAGGCACATATCAGGAATATGAAATATTGGGGTACCATATTCTTTAAATTTACAGTGTATGTGAGGGACATAGAAAAGTTTTTTTTCATGAGGTTAAAAGTAATTGACATTGCTGAAATGTTTTTATTTCAGTCTGTTGTTATTTAAGAACATAGAGATGAGTGAAACAAATGTGGGGTTTAAAATCAAACCTAGATTCATCATGAACTTCACTGCCTGATTGACAGTCAGTCTCTTGATTTTCTTTTAAAGGGAGACTGAACTCAAATTGTGAAGATTTGCTATGTTATGGGGGACAATTAGAAACCTTATTGTGCCTAAGCAGTGTCCTTTTTTTGGATTTCCTCCTGGAAAAAATAGCAAAGAACATTTAGGTATATGAGATTTCCTTGGCTCTCCTGTGCCTAAAGGAGCTAGATTTGATGATATCACTACTATACTGTTTAATTTTCTCCTTGCTGGAGGGCTGGAGGAGGAGGCAAAACCCTGGCTCTACTTGGATGGCATTCTTCACACAGAATCAAAATGGAGAACAAGTAATGGGGGAAGGATCAGCTGCAAGTAGACCACAGGCAATACCAAGGACTAGTCCTTTGCCTTCTGCCAGCCTTTTATTGGGTAAAAGTTTTTCCTCTTGACATGTTTTGCTCAGGCCTGCTACATGTATAAACACTGAATGTGAATCTCTTAGAATTATTACTCCTATCTACCTGCCTCAGATTTCTTCATTTTGAAGATTTTGATTTCTTTTTTTTTTTTCTTCTTTCACTTTTTTTTTTGAATGGTAAATGGGGGGGGGGGTAATTAAATGTATTTTAAAAATAAAGTTGGTGTGTGTGTCTGTGTGTGCGTGCATGTGTGTATGTGTATGGTTTGTTTCCTTGTGTTTAAACCCATGCATAAATCCTCCTAGTTCTATCACTATATTTTTGAAAGTGAGGGAGTGGGGTTGATCAGTCATGCAGAAGTGCCCATCATGATGTTTTGAGAGGGAGGGCCTTCTTCTTGAAAAACACACAGGTTGCCTTATTTACAGTTTATCTGCATGATATTTCTTTAGGGCATGCTTTTTAGTTTTAAAAACTATTTAAAAAGATCACGTTTTAGGCATTTCTAAAAACGGACCATTATGCATTCTTTGCATTAAGGTAAAAAAAAAAAAAACGCCTGCCTTTGTTCCATTTTCACCTTAATGTTCAAGACCAGATTCACTTGTATGGATGCAGTAATGTGTGTTTAAAATCTGAGTTTTAACATTACAGCAATGAATATTAACATTTGGTATGAGTGCTTTTTGAATATGTACATTCTGAATGTCATGTCACTACACATATTCAGGAAAAATAAATGTACTTGTGCTGCAGAGCACCACAATCTGCTTTGCCCAAAGTAGTGCTGGTGTGTTATTTTGTGTATTGAAGTGTAACTATAGGCAAAACTTTTTTTTTCTTTTCGAGTAGAGTAAGGGAGGGTTGCAATCCCTGTCAGTGTTTTTGCCATCTGTCTCCCATTTCCTGTTCCATAGCCAAACAAGAAGTGAGAGAAAATCCCTCCAAAATGAGGAAATCCAAGTGTGATACCAGGGTCACTAGAGTTATTGTCCCATTGGAGCATTTCCCCTCTATTAGTGTTCCGATGTCCACCCAAAATTTGGGATTATCTTTTAATTTCACTTTCAATGATAACAGTAAACAGGACAAATAGAGAGAGTGAATTTTCCTAATGGAGGCACAGACAGCAATAAAACATGACAGGTATTCTAATCTCTCTCCACTCTATGCAAAACTAAAAAAAATATATATAGTTTTGCCCTTAGTTACCCTTTGAGGCTCATTAAAGCGTAACTAAACCTACTGATCTGTATCAAACAGTTACATTCAAGGTATGATTCTAATAATAACGGATACAGTTACTAGTGTGTTTATATTGGCTCTCAACTGAACTGCCAAGTCAATAAATAAATAATAAATAAACTGATCACTCATGCAGCACCATGACAACTGCAGATTAAAGTGGTTGTAAACCCACATGAAAAAAAAAAGACCTGCAAGACAAAGGCATAATGAGCTAGCATGCATAGCATGCTAGCTCATTATGTAATACTCACCTGAGATCGAAGCCCCCACTGCGGTACCCGTACACAGCACCAGCCAATGACATTTCTCCCCGGAGTTACTTCCGGTTATCACGGCTCTGGCACTGTGATTGGCCGGAGCAGCGATGACGTTACACCCACACGTATGTGCCATTGCTTCGGTGCGCATGTGCCGATGACGTTGGCACATGCAAATACAGGGGATATCTCCTAAATCATGCAGTGCACTGTGTTTGCTGAGAAACAATATAGTTGCTATATTTTTTTCTATATTTATATAAAGAGGTTAGTTTACTAACTCAAGTGATCTGAAGTCTGCTGAAGAAGTTTGTATTTCAGGTTTGGAGAGGCTTTTTTTTTTTTTTTTTCTTTAATTAGATAGTTCTAAAATATACACCATTACCAGAGTGACGTAAATACTGAAATGTGGAGGGGCTGACAGAGACAATCATCACTACAGCATGGAAAGGAGGGGGATGTATATGGGCAGTCAGCGAGATGCATCAATGCAAGAAAGAGAGGAAATATTTTTGGATGATCACAACAAAAAATGACCTTTGGGACAAAATGTTGGCACATTTTGAAATTAACATGTACGAATCTGAAGCACCACCACCATGCAACAAATGAACAAATATCTATATGCTACTTAATTTTTGTGCTTTTGAAGCAGGCATATGGAAATGGACACTTTTGTTTTAATTGCTTGCTGAAATGGTTACGTGAAATCACATTCTAAGATCTGTTGCAGTGTATCCTTTGCATTTTGCCTGTTGCAGACAATTTTAAAAAGTTACAAAATAATAATCTGTCTTACTTGTCTGCAGCTGAACAAAGTGCAGACTTTTGGCATTACACAGTGAGGCAAATTTTATGTATGCAAGTGTATAAACACTTTACAAGAGCGAAAGTGATGACACCATGTGAGGACGATTAGGACTTCAAAGGACCATTACATCAACAAAGGTGCAAAGTTTAGAGTGGTAGTCCTCAATCTTTGTCATCAGAAACCAACAAAAGATTTTGTATGCATGGTATCACCCGAATGCTAAAGGGACATTCGTTTGGTCTATATATGGGTTGTGTCTAGGGACTGTTTGTAGAGTCAGAAGAAACATTTGTTCAGTTTATGGACAATATTATATAAACCTGGTTAATATGAGTACCTGTAGTATAAAAACACTGCATATTGAAGTATTAGCCTATTAGAGGACAACACTTCTCTAGTAAAAAGGAAATTCCACAACAAAAGCTCAGTTCCCCTAAGCAGTGTCTCCATTATCTGAAACCAGAGCTTGGATCACAAGAAATCAAGAAGCTATTTTTTAACGCAATCAATTCATTTCCAACTGTATTTTCTAGACTATGTTATAGAATACTGACACTGTTTTCAGCTGCATTGTGAAGATCTGTATGATTGTTTTTTTTTTAAACACACACAATACACAGTAAGTACACATCGGCTACTGCTTCAGTAGTTTTTAGTTATTTCTTATTCTGAGGTGATTTAAAACTATAATGGTTTTGGTGTGTTTTACTTAAAGCTGGATACTTATTTTGGCTCAGTATAGTTATAAATCCAGATGGTTTAGTATGCACGGAGTGTGGGTTTGTATATGCCTCCGACTCATTAATAGGTAAAAGGTTTGGGTTTAGAGCAACCTTGGGCTTTAGGCAGATCCAGTGGTTTTGTGGCTCAAAAAAACTCCAAAAACGTGCCCCTGAATTTATAATATACTAAATAACTCTTGTCCCTGGTCTGTTGGGTCCCTGAGAGCCAATAATCTGAAAAAATGGACAATCCAGCCCCTCACTATAAGAAGATGGAATGGGCAGGGGTGTATCGGGAGCATTATTTATAGTGCTTCCAAGCCGCCCCAAAGATGCTTCTTGCAGGACTTTTTCTAACGTCCCCCGCCTAGGTGTGAAACTCATTGCACTGAATAGGAGGCAGTTTTCATGCGCTTTTTAGAGACTATTTCTATTGCTAAAATGCCTGAAAACTGCCTCAGTGTGAAAGGGATCTTAAAGCACCCAAACATAAGATGGGAACCGCTGGACTAAGGCCAGGATAACCTCAGAAGGGCCTCTGCAAGAATGAAGTAAAATCAATAAGAGTAGAGCCAAGTTGCTGTATATAAGTGTCATCCCATAATGAAGAACAGCGCTAAATAAAAAACGACCAGCTAGACTTTGGCCATGTAGGGTAAACTTCCAAGTCTGTAGGCAGAAAGAAATGGTGTCTATGCAGCCGGGCTGTCAGAGCAACGAGCATGTATCAGTAGAAGGGGGGCAAGCAGAGCCTGCAGGATATAGCTGTGGTAGGGCCAATCAAAGTGAATGTAATGTACTGTGCCTTTATTTCTAAAAGTGGTTGACTAAATTAGTCACAGCACACCCACCAGAAAGTTGACTGACTGACAAAACCTTTTACACCTACATCCTTCCAGCCACAGAGCAGTCAGTTGTCTGCCAGCTACTAATGTACCCTCTTTCCCCTAATCCCATCTGAGGCTGTCCTTGACACAAAATACAGATTTCATCTATTCCCCAAGTGTATAATTTAATGGATTAGTGTATCCTCAATTAAGCCACATGAAAAGGCCCTCTCCCTATTTGCTATTGGTAAATGCATCCAATGGCAATGCTCAGCTATGTCTCTTTTTTGAAAACAGTTTGTTAGCACCACAAAAGGAACCATTTAACCATTTGTATCAAGAAACACTACAGATAAACCTCAATGAGGTTTGGATTTTCTGGATTTTGAGGATGTTTAGTGAAACTGGCTCTAAATAAAGCCCAGGTAGATTAGCTCCTCCCTACTCATTATTCTGTGTATTAAAATAGAGCTATTCATGTCTATTTGCAGCACAAAGCAGGAAAGCCAGCATATTAACGACTTCACGCTAGCAGTACGCATATATGCAACCTCTCGGTGGGTGGGCCCTAATGCCAGAATGTAAGCTAAGTTGTGCCAAGAACGCGCTCCCTGCGCACTCCTGGCACAGTTACCGGCAGCTAACAGAAAGCTCCGGATCTCTACTTGCGGTCGGGAGCTTTCCAATCATGTGACTGCTATGACAGCCAATCACAGTAGTCACATGATCAGAAATCCCACTCCATCTCCTAGCAAACCTCTGAAAGGAAATAAAGAAAAAATGTTGCGCTGTCAAAATAGTGATATATATTATAAAGTCTTTCTTGTATTATTAGAGGATATGAACCGTCAAAGTCCTTCACATAATCCAAAACACATTATATGTTTAAAGTGATGAAAGTGTCCAAACACTAGTTAATCCTTAGGTAAAAAGGGTGGTGCCCTTTCAATTAACGACAGGTGTATCACCTCGTGCACCTCAAACAGATAACTTAGTATAAATAAAAATAAAATCTCTCAATGAGTGCGCTTGTGCTTCATTCCAAAATTTAATCCAAAAACCAACTTAAAGTGTTACTAAACCCACTCCCTGCACTCCCTGCGCTAACAGAAAGCTCCGGATCTCTACTTGCGGTCGGGAGCTTTCCAATCATGTGACTGCTATGACAGCCAATCACAGTAGTCACATGATCAGAAATCCCACTCCATCTCCTAGCAAACCTCTGAAAGGAAATAAAGAAAAAATGTTGCGCTGTCAAAATAGTGATATATATTATTAAGTCTTTCTTGTATTATCAGAGGATATGAACCGTCAAAGTCCTTCACATAATCCAAAACACAGTATATGTTTAAAGTGATGAAAGTGTCCAAACACTAGGTAATCCTTAGGTAAAAAGGGTGGTGCCCTTTCAATTAACGACAGGTGTATCACCTCGTGCTCCTCAAGGGATAGATAAGACAAAAATATCTTCTTACCAGATAATAAGACCTTTCAAGGCCTATACACGCATTCGTGAGTATTCACCCCTCACTTCAGGCATAAGCCAGCTCAACTGTTCAGCCTGTTAAGGGATGCCAGTGATGCATATATCAATCTCATAAGAGCCTCAGACCCGATCATTCAGTAAACCAGAAGAAAGAGGAAACAAACTCAATGTGCAGCGTTCAATTAAATTCACAAGAGTTTCTATAAATCTACTTACAGCAAAGATAAGTTACACAGTCATATCGGAAAAACATCAGTCAGACACTCTCCACGAGTGCTAAGACGTCACCGCTATTCCTTGCCTTGCTTGATGTACGTTTCGCTCGAAAGAACATCTTCTGTGAGGCGGTAGGCACAGAAAGGTCTAGGAGGCGCCGGTGTTAAGGGGTTAAGAAAGCAGAAAAAAGCCAAGAACTGCACCAGCTGGATGTGATAACTATTAAATATGTATGTGCAATAGTTCATTTTTTTGTAACCTGAATAAAATTGTTTTTAAAATTGTTACTTTAGCCCTAAAACACTTTTTTATTAATTAAAGCGGTATTAAATCCACAACTAAAAATGTGATATAGTAAAGCTTATCAATCATTAGATGTGATGGCTGCATTCATTTTCTTTTCTTAAGTTTTTTCACTCTGTTTTCACATGGTTATCTGGCCAGTAACACACCTGCTGTATAACAGTGCCCCCACTCTGGATGAATGAGCACAGGGGGCATCTTAAGACAGCAGTATTGTTAGTCTCGGGTGGGGAATGTTAGATATACTAGCAGATTTAAATATAGTAACAAATTGAAGCCAAACTCTGAATAATACTTTATAAGCAGTTACAGCAAATTTTTTTTTTTCCATTTTGGGATAAAAGTTTTCCATAAACAAATAAAAGCTGATCATTGTAAGAAGCCATGCTAGTGTTACTGGCCAGATCACCAGATGAAAAATGTATTAAAAAAGAAAATTGATACAGCCATCACATCTTGTGATGAAATCTTGAAATTGTAAACTGCATTATATTAAATACTTAAAATTAAAAAGTGCAGCGCAACCACATATATACAGTATAAATACATATACCTGCTATTTGTTGGTTTTAAAATAGTGTAAACAGATAACTTAGTATAAATAAAAATAAAATCTCTCAATGAGTGTGCTTGTGCTTCATTCCAAAATGTAATCCAAAAACCAACTTAAAGTGTTACTAAACCCACAACAGTAAAATCAGTCTGTATATGCAGTAAAGCATGCTTGTTATACTCACTGTGGGACCTAAGGGGTTAATCATCTGCATTGTGTTTCTCTGATCCTCCCCTCCTTCCATTGCCCCCTGATAATTTCTTGAAAACACAGAGTCTGTGGAGTCAGGCTGCACATGCTCAGTTTGGTATGTATTGGTAGACATATTTTTTTTCTTGGAAGAATGCATGTGATTAGCACAGGGCCAATCAGCACTGTCCAGACAGAGGGTCAAGAGTCTTGCAATCTCATAGGACAGTCAGAAAACTCCTCCTACAAGCTTTAACCGGTGCTTGGCTGGACACTGATAGAAGTCACAAAACTGTTCTAACTGCTGATGAGAAACAATATTTTGCAGTTTATATTTACTAAAATAATTGCATTTCCATATTCTGTCTACTGTGGGACACCAGATACCGTGAATGCAGACTCCTGGGTTTAGTAACGCTTCAATCCACCACAGTGCACCACCACCTCTCAAAGTGGCCCCTTACCTCAGATTTAGACCTACACAAAGGTAAGGTCTAAAAGTGCTTGTCCCAGCAACCTGAGCGATGTAATCCACAAAGCTTCAAAATAACTTGTATAGTATATGATTAAAAAGGTGAATACTCCCATCGCCATTCAACATAGGATGAAAATAGAAAAACAACTCCCATGGTGCAGTATTAAGAGAAGACTTTATGAAATTTATGAAAAGGTTCATATAAAACCGTAACAAGCAAGAACAATGGCTCCCTTAAGAATGGAGTTCCATAGAGGAATGTTAAAATGGCCGAGATTACACTTCCAGGCATCCTGACGTCATGTGGCCCCGCCTTGCTGACTTATTCGGTCACATGACTAGCGACTTAATCATAAGACCTATATATGTGGTTGTGCTGTTTTTTACGATTTTCATAGCTAGTAATTGAACACACTATAGTGATCAAGCTGTAACACTTTATTCTTTGCTTTTTTAGGGCGAGCGCTGAGGTTTCCTTTGTTTTGTTAGTTTTGCATCATATTAAATGTTTGCTTTTGAGTTTAATACCACTTTAAGCATTCATATAAATTCATATGCAATTATTTCAACTATTTGAATGTTCCCAGTAGCAATCTGGACATACTAGTAAACTCTAATTACTGGAGCACAGTTTTGCATTGGAAGAAAATAACTAAATTTAAAAACAGTTTACCTTTTTACTGCAGCAAATTAAGTTTCGATGCCAAAATCAACATTTCTGACATTGTTTTGACCTGACATTTGTGAAATTCATGAAATGCTAAATTTCCCATATGTACAAGTAGCCAGATGGAACACAGTAATTATATGTAATACAGGTGGGGCCCTTGATTTTGATAGATTTGTGCCCCAGTGCTTGCAGTTTTTGTTGTTTTTAGGATTTATTTTGTGTGAACTTCATTGCTGAAACTTGACAGCCAAAACACCCAACCTCAGGCAATGACAACAGGTCAGTTCTCATCCTCACTTTATTACTGCATCAAGACAGAAGGGGGAAATAGCAACATGACATTTGCTCCTCATTTATTAATGAGATTTCCAGACATAAATCTACTTCATGACCACAACAAAACTTTCTGTTGTCTTTAGAAAATGTACACCATGGCTTGAAAAAAATACCTGAAATAATATACAGTATAAAACATACTTGAAAATATCAGTTGTAAAAGTCCAGATTCAATAAAGAAACGGTTCTCTAGAATTGTGTGCTAAATATTAGGAGGTTCGGGCAAACATTTATCACGTGTTGCCTTAAAGTGTTACTAAACCCACAACAGTAAAATCAGTCTGTATATGCAGCATAGCATGCTTGTTATACTCACTGTGGAACTTAAGGGGTTAATCCTCTGCATTGTGTAAAAAGACTGTTTTATCCTGTATGCAAAGATCCTCCCCTCCTGCATTGTCTGCCTGGGGAAGGCCAGCTAACCCAGGCAGGGTAGCCGATCTGCACATGTTCAGTTGTGTCTTTTATGCTGCAGAGAACAGTTACTTGTTCTCAGATATAGTCAGGTCACATGATGTTGGCATCACACATGCGGGCGTGTATACAGGCTGCAGTGTAAATCTCCTCCTTCCTGATCTCTCAGTACTGGAGGAACTGTGCAGTTTATCATGTAACCGTGGTATACAGATCATCCAAAAAGGTATATAGTGGCAATATTTTAATATACTATTATAATGAACTATTTTCATATCACTGGGTTTAGTAACACTTTAAGCTGGCCATAGATTAATCTAAATTTGGGGAAACTGGCTGAATTGCAATCCATCTATGGCCATTCCCAAACCAGAGAAGTCTATCTAATGATCAGCTTCTCTCAAATGGGACTGTTGGAAATTTTTCACTCCATTGTTTTAGGCAGCCATCGGTGTCCCTGTTTTCCCTGCTGTTGGAATACAATATTGTATAGGGGAGTATTCCTTCATTCACCTCGAATGTATGGATGGGGGAATCCATTACTTTTTCTTTTTTGATCGGCCAGCTGCCTGATCAAAAAAAAGAAAAAAAGATTCATCTATTGCCTCTATTGCCACATTTAACTGAATTCACACAAGTGTTTAAACATAAGACCACACCATTGAGTATTTACTTTGCACATGCTTTAAAGCTTAAAGTGTTAGCTGACCTAAACATTGTTTTTTTCTGTTGCTTTCTCTTATTAATGGCTCTGTTCCCCTGCAAGCCTTTTTTTCCTTAAAGGGTAACTCCACTTTCATAGGGAAAAAAATAGCAAAAAAAAATAATATAGCGTATACAATTGCGACACAAGTCATATTGTAATTGAATGTTATTAAAAATTACCTTTCCTTTTCAATCTGCAGCCGCTGTCATTTTCTGTAAATGCAATGCAAAATGGCTACCTGGAGGAGTTCTGTACACAGAATGTGTACTGACCACTCCCCAGAAACCGTTTGCTGCTTGTGTGATTGGCTCACTGATTTTCCCAGAAGTGTACACTAAGATACAAGTCAGATTTTTGGCATCCCCTGCAACAAAAATGTAATTACTCCCAATAGGAAATAAGGTCTAAAGGGATGCAGACCCTGCAGTTTTCCGCATTAGAGCCCTACAGCTGCAGAAGCTGGTTGATAATTATGAAACCACTCCCATTAGACTCACTCAGCACAGGGGCACATAGGAACAAACAGGCATTTCGTCAGAATAACAAAAGGTAGGAATCTGCAACAAGGTTTGTTAAAACCACTGCAATGTACATAGATCACCCAAAGGGGAATTTTTTTTCTAAACAAAAGTGGAGTTACTCTTTAAGTTTTATTTCTGTGATAAAAATACCTGTTGATGCCATCAGCACTTGTATGTTCCTGTTTAGACATGAGGACACTAATGACAGGGTGTTGTGGTGCCTTCTCCTTATTAACAATGCCGAGGCATTCCAATCTGTAGACTCCCAAAGTCAACAACACCTCCCAGCCCGCTCCATAGCTTTTGATTGACAGCAGAACCTGTAGGAAGAAGCTGAATATCATTACCAGTCTTTGACCCTAGCTGTCAGAGAAGCAGGGAAGAGATAGTAGTCATATGGCCACTACTAAAAATATTTTTTGGAGTTTTTATTTTGCCATTTTTCAATTTAGGAGCTTTGAAAAACGTATCAGGATGATTATTATATGCTGGGAGGCTAAAGGTTTACAGATGCTTTAAACCCTTGATGCCGACCTCACACAAATATGCGGCCTCACTAGACTGGGCTTTTTTCCGTGGGCCGCATATTTGCATGACGCGCTCCCAGCACAGAGGCCAGGGTCTCACCAGGAGCCCTGGGCCCCGTACTAACAATTGGGACCAGGAACACCCGATCCCAGGTCACCTGTTTGCTGTGATAGCCTCTGATTGGCTACCACAGTGATCAGTCACTGTTAAGCCCACCCCCATGTTTTCTATCTCTGTGAATGGAGGAGAGATATACATCAAATCTCTCTCTTTTCTTGCAGAGAGAAAAAGAAAGTGTGCCTAAAAACAATAAAATAATAATAAAAATAAAAAACCTAGATCAAGGTTTGATCTAGGTCAATGCCAGGGTTAGTGTTTGGGTCAAAGGACAGGGTCAGAACTTTTTTGGACAGGATTTTTTTTATAGTGTTAGTGTTTTAGGTAGGATAAAAAAAATGTGCACTATTGTTTCTGGGCTGTACTATGGATACAAGCGAACAAACAACAACTAACATACACATGTTGTATCGCTGTGATTGTCAGGAGCAGGAAAATGTATTATGGGTTGTTTTTTGGTGGAAGGTTATGGTAGTAACAAAAAATATACAGTTAGGCCCCTTTCACACATGCGGACCGTATGTCCGTATTTCATCCATCCGTTTTCGGATGAAATACGGACATACATGCATCCCTATGGGATAGCGGGTGTCAGCGGATGTACATCCGCTAACACCCGATGTCGTCCGCCTCCGCTCTCGTCCGATTCTGCGGACGGAAGAAAATCCTATTTTTCTATCCGTCTGCAGAGCGGATCGGAGGAACACGGACAGACGGTCTGTGTTCCTCCGATCCCCCATAGGGGAGAGCGGAGATCTGACAGGGCGGTCCCTGCACAGTGTGCGGGTCCCGCCCTGTCATCTGCCTGCTCAGCTGGGGAAAACGAAGCGATCCCCGCTGAGCAGCGGATAAACACGGGGCGGATCAACACGGATCCGTCCCGTGTGAAAGGGGCCCAAAATATATAAAAAGATGTATTACTAAAAAAATAAAACACAGGAGATATCCATATCAATTACTATTTACTACCAAATGAAAGCCCAATTTGTCCTAAAAAAAAAAGGTATATTCCGCCTGGATGCACAAAGTAGTTGTGATGATATGTACGGTTTTACTTTCACATATCAAAATTGCAAAATTGTGCTTAGGCATTTAGATTTGTTTTACCCTTAGCCGCGAACGCATTAATAAAATCGAGAAAAACTGATATAGAAAAGTAGTACTTTAATAGTTTGGAGAAACATCATTTTGGAAGTATATTGATCTTTTTTTTATTTCTTGAATACAGATTATTTATTAAAGTCTTCAACGAAAAGTCATGAACAAAACAGAAGCTGGAGAATGGTATATGGATCAGCTAGATTTTCTTTTATGTTCATTCTCTGCTTTCTATAATGTCTGTGCGGGGAGTCTCCAGCTCAGCATAATATAGAAGTCAGTGATCCTCATGTAACAGTGATCTCAGCCCTGAACAGAGAGCAGCTCTAATGGGGATTTAAGCAGAGGGTTTCAGAGGCCAAAGAAATGAATTTCGGTGTCTAGGAGATTAATTTATTCAGTCTAGAACATTAATGCAACTACTTGAAAGATGTGGAGTATAATCCTGCATTAGCCGGTGTTCATGTTAATTTCAATTAAATTGGGTTTAAATGTTAAAAATATATGAGGTACATTAAACATTTCATCTACATCCTGTATCAAATAGACACAAAAATTCCTGGATAGAATTACTAGCTTAAACCATTTATTTAAACTGTATCTGCATTAGCAATGCCCTTGTGTTGAAACATGTAGCTTAAAACTGAACTCTAGGCAAATCACTAAATGCTCCACTGAATACACACATGGGAGTTGTTTTAGAGTTTTTTTCAGCCCTGCCATGCAGGCTAGTGACTTGACTTTTCTTTACTGCATAATCCATACGGCATGGTCACTTCTGTTTCCAGCCAGCAAATGGGACAGTGAAGGAGTAGCAACAGACTTTTGTAGTAATCTCTCTGTGTCTCCCTCTGTCAGCATGTTCCATTACTATTATTATTATTTTTATTAGTGGTAGCAGTATTAATAATGTAGCACCCACCACCAATAGGTAGGTGCTAGTATAGGAGTTTTTGCTATGGAAACTGTCAGCACAGGTACATTTAGGCAGGCCTATGCTTGAAGCTAGGCCTGTCTGTTTTGATCTGGGGGCAGGGAGTGGTTAGAGTAGCAGTGGGTTTGACCACCTGTGCTTTAGTTCTGAGGCGTCTCCTCTGCTTCCAGGGAGAATGTTCTGGAAGAGGGGCAGGGCCTGGAACTGGAGTGGCAGGCAGCTCATGTGGGAGCCCTGACCAATCCCCGGCTGGTATAAAAGAATAGATAAAACAATTTCCATTTGCATAGCTGACATCTCTCATTCTGAACTATAGTTCAACAGGAGCTAAAGGGCAACTTAATCCATTAATGGGAATACAAATGTGTGTATAATATTGGACATATGGTATCATTTTTCTGTGCAGCCCAACTGTTTCTGACAAAAGCATTCGGCTTTCAGTTCATATACTGGCCATCCAAACATTGAGATTGTACAGAAAAGCAGATGGACCAGACAGATTTTTTTCCAACATAACGTTGTGACTGAAATATTTCAAAGTATGCCCTTACTTCAGCTCTCATCTGGCAGAGAGGGTCATTTGTTTCTGAATGAATGATCATATGTTTTTCATTGCAATGTGTGTATGTATGGCAAATGAGTAAATCTGAACTGCCTAAATTATAGCTGATTAAAATAATTCCCTAATATTTTGCAACTATTGTATTTGTTGAGTGTGTCACTTGTCCCAGCTTTGTTGAGATAGGTATAGTAGTTCTCTAGTTTTTATGACATTTGAAAATAAAACAAATTATTGTGGATGCCACACTGCCTCATCAAGGGCACTTTATAAAGTGTGGTACCCAAACTTGATCTATGAGAGTCTTCATCTTTGAGCATATATAGCAATGAATACATTGAGGGCATGTATACCTGGAGACATCCCATATCTGCCCTCACTTAATTTATGTTAGGTGAGTCATTTGTGGACAAATGCAGACCTATTGGTTACAGACATTATTTATTTATCATGAACAGCACTGAAAAAATGCATTTTTGAAAATATTTTTTATATTTTTTTATTTTGTATTATATTTTTGGGGTTCCTTTTTTGCTTTTTATTATGGAATCCTTTGCCCCCGTTGTTGTAAAAACCTGTTGTATACAGAGTTTAACTGCTCAAGCTGAAGTTTACAAAAAACAGTTTAATACGCAACTCGTCCACCTTTTTTTCCTTTCCTCCTGAACAGTTTTATCAGAGGTTTAAATAGAGTTGTTTAAAAAGGAAATAACTAATACCGTTCTGTCATTTTAGATAACCCATAGTGCTTTGGCAGTGCTTTATAGTTCTGCCCAGGTGCTCACCCAAGAAATCCATGCAAATTCAAACGAGGTATACATCACTCATGGATCTTGCTGATTATATATATATATATATATATATATATATATATATATTAACCTCCAAACCATTATGGTTTTCTATAAATGTACACATAGAAACAACAGAATAGATTTTTTTGTATTTGCACTTATTATACTTAGAGTCACCTATATCATTTTAAACATTTAAATAAAGTTTATCTCTATTTGCACTCCAGAAAGAAGCACATATAAGTAACCACATTTTTTTAAAGTTATATATGCAAAACAATCCCTTGTGTTATATACTCTTTTAAGCTAAAGTGGAAATACGCTTTAAATGTTTCCATGCTTCCTACTAAATATATGGAAATAGGTTTGAGGTTTTTTTGTGTACATATATGATTGATGCTGGAAGCTAATAGTCATCAGCCGACTTTGAGGTAGTTTCGCTAATGGATGACTACGTTTTCTGTTCAGATTATTGCCATTGCCCATGGATTCTACTAAAGTTTCTGATGGAATTACAGATGTCAAAATAGAAATCCTTGCAACATAAAATGTGTCATTTTAAATGTGGGATTTGTTCTCACATGAAATTTCTCTTTAATTCCCCAAAACAGAATTGCTGTTAGTTAATACTTGTTAGTAATGGTATACAATACACTGTCATAACAGAAGAGCTTTTAGCTCTGATACAAAAACTTTTGTAAGTTCTTCTCATCTTTTGTCATTAAATGATAATACCTATCATGGGTATTGGTCATATGTTATACAGCACAGTGCTTGACTTAGCACACACATCCTACCTAGAGAATGGTTCTAGCTTCCACCCTAGCATTCTTCTTGAATTTTTTGTGAAGATGTCTGTCCGCTTTGCTAGATCCTTAAATGGAAAGTATCCCCATACTATTAATAACCCTGAATGACCACATCCTCGCCTACAGATTTTCACTAAACAGATTTATATGGCTATGGGCCAGCAGACCTGCTCAGAAGAGCCAGTTAGGACTTTGTTGAATTTGCATTCAACTAGTTAGCCACTTCCTGTCCAGCTTATATACAATTGACGGCCGGACAGGTGCTTTTCCATACTGACTGGAAATCATATTATGTCCCGTCCGGAGGCGCTGATGACTGATTAGAGTACCGGCTTGCTGCCGGTACCATGTGACTGCAGTGACCAATCACAGCAGATCACATGACAGTTGTATACAATGGATGGCTTCCTTTCATGCCATCCATTGTGTACAATTGTGTTGCTAGCTGTGAATGGTCAATTTGATTATATGGTACAGACAGGGTCAATCACAGCCCATCTGTACCATGTGATTAGCTCTGAGCAATCACAGCTAATCACAACAAACTGAGTGATTCAGTTAAATTCAGTATAATGCTTTCTTATAGCAATGTAATTCACTGGTAAAGCAAATGTGTAAAAAAAAATAATAAATAAATCTGATCACTTTCCCAGAGTAGTACAATGCTACTATGGTAACATTATATTGCTCTGATCACAGTATGTTAAACAGAAAAAAAAAATTGGAAAAAAGGAAAAAAAGTAATAATAAAAAAAAAGAAATAAAAAATTATAACTTTTTTAAACTGTCACCAGTGTTCCTGATCACCACCAGATATTATTATTATTATTATCATTATTATTATTATTATACATGATTTATATATTGCCAACAGTTTGCAATTGCACAGCACTTTACAACATGAGGGCAGACAGTACAGTTACAATACAATACAGGAAGAATTAGAGGGCCCTGCTCATTAGAGCTTAGTTAGATGACGCTGTACTGCACTGGTGACACTATGTAAAAAAAACAATTGTGACTTTTTTTTACGTTCTTAATTTTCCAATAAATAATGACAAAAAAATTCAACTTCTGCCATGCCTCTTACTAAACACCTTGGACTATCTACTTTCCAAAAAGGAACAATTTGGGGTGTATTTCTATTGTCCTGTTATTTTAGGGCCTCAAGAAATGAGAGTTCGTTAGTACATCAGGATTGATACATTTTCAGATATATACCATAGTTTGTGGACTCTATATCTTTCCTACAAATAATATATTTTTCACCAATTATATATTTGCAAAATTTTATAACAGAAACAAAGAAAAACATGATTTTTTTCTCAAAAATATCAGTCCTTTTTTGTTTAATTTGCAAAAAATAAAAAACCCAGTGGGGATTAGATACCACCAAAAGAAAGCTCTAGTTGTGTGAACAAAATGATAAAAATTTAGTTTGGGTGAAGTGTCACATGACCGCGCATTTGTCATTCAAAATGCAACAGCACTGAAAACTGAAAATTGGACTGGCCAGGAAGGGGGTAAAAGTGCCAGTTTTAAAGTGGTTAAACAAACTAAGAATGAAAATGTACTTTAGCACATGCGTTGTTTTGTTTTGATATATTGGCTGAAGTTTAAATCAAATTTTAATTAATCTGCACAGGTACGTTATTTATTTGTAAAAAAAAAAAAAAAAAAAAAAAAAGAAAGAAAGAAAAGTAATACAGCAATCATACACTAATTCTATACTAAATAATCTGCTTATCACTGAGTCCTCAAAATTCTGCCTATGTGATCTCTTTAGCCTGCTACATAACTACATGATGCTGTCTGTATAGTACATAAGGGCAAAGTCAATTTTGAAAGTACAAGTGAATAGCGTACAATAGCGTAATAGTGTATACAATAACAGCTTTGAATTCCTAAATTCTCATTGGCACAGAAAGTACATTAGTACTTGAAAAGTAAAGTTGATAGCAGTGTTTTTTTTTCTGTATGAATTAAGATTGTGATTCCCTACTTTTATGCACATAAAACAAAATGCATTCTTAGTACCTTCAAGCAT
Source organism: Aquarana catesbeiana (assembly GCF_042186555.1). Taxonomy (NCBI): domain Eukaryota; kingdom Metazoa; phylum Chordata; class Amphibia; order Anura; family Ranidae; genus Aquarana; species Aquarana catesbeiana. Next base: position 174,118,039 of record NC_133326.1, read on the forward strand.
TCAATATATTTCTGTACCTCAGAAATGGAAAATGACCTAGTAGTAGGAAAAAATAACCTTCAATGAAAAAGTATCTGTTTTCCTCATTACTTTCCAAAAGATTCTTTATTCCACGTGTGTTGTCTCGGGACCATCCAAAGTGCAGTTAAACTCTGTAGGAACTTTCCTAACTTACTTTGGTATGGAGGATAAATAAAGCCACGTATCAGCGGGTCTAAGGTTTTATGGATGATACTTATGAATTGCAAAGTCTTTTTTCCATTCATTAAACATTTAAAAGCTTTACGTGTTGCCCATTTGAACTTTTGGTTATTTAGTTAAAGGTACATTACTTCTTCTTCTTTAAACAAAAGAATAATAACATTGATTTAATTCAATGCTACTGGCAATAATTTATACAGGACCTCACAAAAGCCATGTAAAAATACAGAGATTTAGTGAATCATAAAAAAAGCAAAGGGTAATAGAAGTTTTTTCCATAGTGACCATCAGTGTGGCACGCTAGAAATAGTCTTGGTTGTGGAGGTTATAACACACGTCTGACTGGTTGCTAAGAGTAATAGTTAGTACCACTATTTGGGTAAAATAATGGTTGCCTGTAAGATCTGTTACATATGAAATGAGATCACAATTGACCTCCTATACACAGTTAGCATTATTTTAGTTTATTAGCCAATGTTACAGGTTTACTTTACAGTGGCCAAAGGCAGTAAGTAGCAACTGGATGTTCCGAAACAAATTAGCTGGTTGACTTATTGATAATGCTACAAAGTGCAAACATATGCAAGTATTCACTCTACAAGTGTTCTTGTTTATGTAAACAGCGGAATTCCAAGCACTACCCTTATCTCAAGCTAACAGCAGTGTACTGGCCAAAATATGAAAGCCAGCTGAAGCTCTTGCTGCAAATGAATCATCTTATATCACCTAATAATCTAAGGTTTAAGACCATCTGTGGATTCCAAATGTTATCTATGCCAACTGGATGATATTTTGTTTTCTTAGGCTGCTTAAAGCAGTATTAAACCTACAAGCAAACATTTGTCATATTGCAGCTTAACAATCTTTTAGATGTGATGGCTTCATTAATTTTCTATTTTAGGCTTTCTTTCCTTTATTTCTACCTGGGGATCCAGCCAGTAAGTCTGTTTTTCAAAAGAACATGCTCTCTTCCATTTGTATCAATTTACAGGGATGAAACAAACCATTTAACACTAACAAGGGTGCTTACAATGACCAACACTGATCAATCATCTGTTGAATTCCTGAACACCTTATAGATTTTTGGAGCCATCCTGACTGCGAAGAGAGATCTTTAAACAGGATGTCCAAAGACTTTTTTTAATTTTTATTTTGGATGGAGTAATGGTTAAAATACTTGTCAGTTATTGCCATCTCTGTCCCATTTTAGGATTTCTCTTCACTTTTTGACAGAAAGTGAGAAAACATTTTTTAAAAATGAAAGAAATTCCATCTTAACTGTCATCAGAAAAAGTGTCTCCATTGGAAGGATTTTTAGTTATTTCTGTTCTCACCTCAGTTTTCATGACAGTGGTCAATGGATAATTAGACAAAGCCAATTTCCCTAGTGGGACAGCATTAAATACCTGACCAAGGTTTCTAACTCCTCACTATTCTTTCCAGAAAACCAAAAAAATATTGACTTTAGGTAAACATTAACTTTCTAATCTAGTCTAAAAAAAATACATACTAATGCCCTGTACACACCATAGGATTTTCCGATGGAAAATGTGTGATAGGACCTTTTTGTCGGAAATTCCGACCATGTGTAGGCTCCATCACACATTTTCCATAGGAATTTCCGACACACAAAGTTTGAGAGCTTGCTATAAAATTTTCCGACAACAAAATCCGTTGTCGGAAATTCCGATCGTGTGTACACAAATCCGACACACAAAGTGCCATGCATGCTCAGAATAAATTAAGAGACAAAAGCTATTGGCTACTGCCCCGTTTATAGTCCCGACGTACGTGTTATACGTCACCGCATTCAGAAAAATCGGATTTTCCGACTACTTTGTGTGACCGTGTGTATGCAAGACAAGTTTGAGCCAACATCCGTTGGAAAAAATCCATGGATTTTGTTGTCGGAATGTCCGATCAATGTCCAACTGTGTGTAAAGGGCATAAGTGTGTCAGGAAAAGGTATTGTCGTACAAAAAAGCAAGACTAAAGTTTGTTTTTCAACATATAATCAAAGGCCAGGTATACTAGTACGATCGGCTGTGGACTAATGAATCAAAGATAGAGCTGTTTGGCCTCAGTAACATTAGACATGTTTGACACAAACCAAAAGACAGCATTTTAGGAGAAGAATCTCATGACATCTGTAAAGCCTGATGGTGGAAAAATTATGGTTTGGTGTCACTGTGCTGCTTTAGGGGCTAGGCAACCTTCAGGCATGAATTCATTTTGCATTTTATCAAAGTGGGTCACCTGTCCTAAAGTTGGAACTGGACTAGGAATGGATCTTTTAGTATGATCCAAAGTTCATTAGCAAATCCATCAAGGAATGGGTCAAAAAGAAAGGGTTATGAAGGGTCAGAGACTCTTTACTGAGATCGGTGTTGCGGTGTGTCAGACGCCGGCTTGTTATCCTGATCACGTCATATGACGTCCGGTCAGGATAACAGAACCACTTTCCCGACGTCATATTGCTATATGACGGGCGGGAAGTGGTTAATAAGACTCAAATCAGAATTCTGGATGTAAGTTATCTTTGAAAAATGAATAGCACAGCAGCTCAGAAAACAAATATAATAGCTTTCCCTGCTATACTTACCTCCTCCCTGGCACTGTCTCCCTGAGACCCACTACCCCTCATCTTCTGGGTTGAATAAAGCCCAGCATCATCCACCTCATTTCCTGTGGGCCCATGCTGTCATAGACACACCTGATTCACACAATCCAAAGAATGTGCCAAACAGACATCCAAGAGCCTAAGGTAATTTAAAGTATAACTAAAGGCATAACTTTTTTTTTTTTAGATTTGGACAGAGTCAAGATGGATTAGAACACATATTAGATTATTATTTCTACCTCTGCCCCCATTATATAGATTCACCCTCTCATGTTGTCCTGTTTATCATTATCATTGAGAATGAAAGAAAGAGAGAATCCCAAATTTTGGGTTGTCCCCAGAACAGTTATGCCCTGTACAAACGATCGGACATTGATCGGACATTCCGACAACAAAATCCATGGATTTTTTCTGATGGATGTTGGCTCAAACTTGTTTTGCATACACACGGTCGCACAAAGTTGTCGGAATATCCGATCGCCAAGAACGCAGTGACATACACCACGTACAATGAGACTAGAAAAGGGCAGTTCTGAACCAAGCGTGGCACCCTTTGGGGTCCTTTTGCTAATCTCGTGTTAGTAAAAGTTTGATGAGAGACGATTCGCGCTTTTTCAGACTCGTGGTTTTCAGATCGTTTTCTGCTGTTCAGTTTGTGCTTGTGGGTTTGTATCTGGTCTTCAGTGCGTGCAGCGAGTACAATTGACTTGTCGTTGTGTTCATATTAGTTCGTTACTGATTTTCAGGTCGCTCTTCACAGGCCTTGCTGTTCTTCAGTTCATTCTGTTACTTCGTTCTGAGCAGCCGACCGTTTTCTTGCCATGTTGCGTATACGTACTCCTCGTAGAGTTCGTGCTGTGCGGGGGCTTGGTGTTGGGGTCCTTACTTTGAAACAAGGCTAGTCCATGAACAGGGTGGGGAGGAGTTCATGGACCAAGAATTGGTTGCTCCAGCGTGACCAGTTCTGTCACATGCCTTTGCTCTGTGAGATCCGTGAGAATAATCCTGATGATTTCAGGAACTTTCTCCGGATGACAGACCCCGTATTTCACCATTTGTTGGCTTTGCTGACCCCTTATATTAGCAGGCAGGATACCTGCATGAGGCAAGCCATCACTCCGGAGCAGAGGCTAGTCGCCACCCTGCGGTACTTGGCGACGGGGAGAAGCCTGCAGGAACTCAAGTTCTCAACAGGCATCTCCCCCCAGGCTCTGGGGATGATTATCCCGGAGACCTGTTCTGCCATCATACAGGTCCTGCAGAAGGAGTATATTAAGGTAAGATTTTTATCCTTTAACATCACATTTTATTGTATTTAATGTTTGATAATATATTGTATTTCTTTCCTCATTCCCTAATTACCATGATTGTAATATGCTGTGAATGTCCCCTTTGTCGTCATGCATGCTGGATTTTTTTTTTTTAATTTTTTGTCCTTCATACATATTTGCCTTCACTTACCTCCCCAGCATGCTCTCCTGGCCCTATATTCACCTTGTGTAGTCACTTAACAATGTATTTTGTCAGCTCCATAGTAGTGCTTTACCCCAAACACCCCCTAAAATGTGTAAAAATGTGATTTGTGCTTTAAATTCAGGCAGAGTGGCAGAGGCTTTTTTTGGTGTCCCAAAATCATTTGGAACCCTCCCTCCCCCCCAACTGCTAACTCAGCTGATAACAATCCTCTATCTGCTGACTTTGCCAAACCCATACACACTATACCCATCTCTTTTGTGGTCATATTTATGGATGAATTCCCAAAAGCATGTAGTGCAAGGGCCTGCCTGAATACTTTCAAATGGTACTGTTTAAAGTTTTTGTATCTTATTATTATTATCTTGATAGGTAATAGCAGAATGTAAAAATGTGCTAAAATGTGTACAGTGTGTATTTATCTCTTTGTATTATGACACTGAAGTGGAGATGGTTACCTGTCCAAAACATCTCCCCCCCATAAAATTTTACAAATGGCCCATGGGGGGGAGGAATCTGATAGGTGGACCTTATACCTTTGTCTTTAAATACTCCCTAATGCGGAGTTTCACGCATGCGCAGTGTATATAAAGCATAACACGCGTGCGTAGTATGTACTATCTGTGAGCGGAGGAAGGAGTATCGGAGGCGCCGATCGTGATAACGAAGGTAAGATTTAAATTTAGGCCTATACTGCTTCTAGATTGAGGCCTGTATTTGGACAAGTTTAGAAGACTTTAGGCTGACATTAGGGTTTGTCTGGTGTTGTGTCTTGCAGTGAAAATGGATCTAGTCAATGACTTTATGCCAATCTTCATAGATATGTTCAGGGAGTTGCCCTGTCTGTGGCAGGTAAACCACCCTGATTATAAGAACCAAACAAAGAGGATGGCAGTGCTGGGTAATTTGCTGCAATTTGTGAAGCCGGTGATCCCCACGGCAGACATCACCTATTTGAAAATCCTAATTGGTGGCATGAGGAGTACTTATCTAAGGGAGCACAAGAAGGTCCAGGATTCCCAGAGATCAGGAGCTGCAGATGACATTTATGTCCCCAGGCTGTGGTACTATGACAGGCTGCATTTTCTGTTAGGTCAGACTGAACCCAGGCCAGAACTCTCCACTCTTCCTTACACGCTTCCTTCCACCTCAGCTGAGGCTTCTGATGCCCAACCTGGGCCTTCCAGGCAGCAACACGTGGAGGAGCCCAGCTTGAGTCAGGTATAGCATTCTTCTAAATATTTCTGGTTGTCCAATCAATGATGTTAAATAGATGTTAGTTTGGAGTACTAATTTATGATTGCGATTGATGAACCAAAAACTATAACCATGTCCCTTTTTCATACACAGGAAAGTCTCAGCCAGGAGGTGGCCGGGCCAAGCAGGCTGCCTGATACCCGGGTCCCCCTCCGCCTTCAAAGAAAAAGTGGCAGGAAGAGGAGTAACCTGGAGAAGGCAGCAAATGGCCTATTTTGGAAGGTTACTGAGGCCCTCAGAACAGCCCACAGTGTGGAAGATGATTTTGCAGAGCTAACTGCATGCAAAATGATGCAGATGGAGGAGGGCCAATGACTCTTATGTGAGTTTGTAATTTTGGAAGCTCTAAATAAGGGGTTGAGGGGCCAACTCACATGTGAAACCCACATTTGTCAGCTCACCCATGGTCTTCCTCCTCCAGGTCCTCCTCCTCCTCCAGGTCCTACTCCTCCTCCTGCCACACCTCCAACACCAGAGCCACAGCGTGGAAGGAAGCGTCTAAGGAAAACCAGAGAGTGATGACCTGGGTTCAGTCTGGTCTGGCAAAAGATGCAGGCTCTTGTATGACCACAGCCTGGGGACATACATGTCATCTGCTGCTTTCATGATCTCTGTGACTTCTGGACCAGACTGCACTCCCTTAGCTATGGACTCCTCAGGCCCCCAATTTTGCTGTAAAAGAATTGATGTGTGCCCTGGGGGCAAAAGGCTTCGCCAATTTCTGCTGTTTCTCCAGCGTTGCCTCCCTCTTTGTTTGGTTCTGAGCCCTTAATAAAGGATTTTTTTTTCAATTATACTCACCTATGTGTGTTTTCCTTCAAAAAGGACAGTTTGTTTGTGAGGAGGCAGGTACATTTCAAAAATACAATGTGAAATTAACACCAACACCAAACAATCTCCTTGAAATTAAATAATAAAAGATAATAATGGTGTTGTGGTAACTTGACACACAAAACACACCCAAAAATATTCTTGAGTAAAATAAAAAAAAAAAAAATAACACGATCAGGCTTGAAAAAAATGCAAACCCAAAAAAAAATAAAAAATCTTTTTTGTTAGATGTGGCAAATCAAAATATATTAATGAAATCACGATAAATAATAAAGAAAGAAGTTTGTGAGAAGTCTTTGTGAATATGAGCAGCAAAACTACTTAATTCTTCTAGCATTATAAAGAAGAAGAGAGTGCGCTGTATTAAACAATTTTAAACATTGCAGCCTGACGAAAGTGCTATATCCATTCCGAACGCTAATTTTACCAGACCGAGCTGTTCCGTCTCGGAATTACTTCTGAGCATGCGTGGCACTTTGTGCTTCGGAATTGTCCACACACGGTCGGAATTGATGCAATCTGATTTTGTTGTCGGAAAATTTTGTAGCCTGCTCTCAAACGTGTGTCGGAAAATCCGATGGAAAATGTCCGATGGAGCCCACACACAGTTGGAATTTCCGACAACACGCTCCGATCGGACATTTTCCGTCGGAAAATCCGATTGTGTGTACAGGGCATTATAGTTGACACCTTCCAATGGCCTGGGAGGCTCCAAAGAATTTATTATCACTTCCTGTTTTGGCTATAGGAAAGGAAGATAAATTTCCCCAATCAGACACAGATGGAAAAAAATAAACTGACGGGGGTTCTAACCCTCTCTCCAAAATGAAAAAAATGCCTTTAGTTCTACATTAGTTGAAATTGATTCAGTGCAGAATAAATTCAATGAATTTTGGAGGTCAAACACACTCCCCTTTCATCAGAGCTTAAAGTGGAACTTTAGCTTAAAAAAAGGGCAAATGGGCAGCATTTTAATGCATAAGAGACATGCTTTGTCTCTTTTGCATTAAAGTTACTTACCTGCCTATCTTCCCGTGTATAGTGAGCTGTGGATGCTGAAGCTGATGTCAGCCCTGCTCTGCCAATGAAAGAGCCCGGTGCTGGAGACCCCGGAAGCCAGGTGCCCAAAGATGTCAGCAGGGAGCTCCAGGAAGCGCCATCATTGGATCTAGTTCCGCTTTAAGAATTTTGACGAACCCAAGTGAAGAGTTACCAAATAAATGTGCATTTAAAGAAGAGTTTCAATAAAGGAGTCAGGGACTGCTTAGCAACCAGCGACTCAGTTACAGCTTGGCATAGGACATCTCCTTCATCCCAGGCTTCTCCTTGTGTGTGACACACTTGATGGGTGGAATATCATCACATGCCCTGGGCTGCAACTACTCCTGGCTGGAGTAGCAATCACACTTCATTTGAGCACCACTATGTCCAAAAGTAAAGACCACCAACCATCTCAACTGGAGCTGAAGAGCAAGGACTTATGAGATCACTGGACCATTCAGAAGATGGCACAATTTAACCACTTCAATACTGGGCACTTTCACCCCCTTCCTTCCCAGGCCAATTTTCAGCTTTCAGCGCTCTCGCACTTTCATTAAGAATTGCGCGGTCATGCAACACTGTACCCAAATGAAATTTTTATCAATTTGTTCACACAAATAGAGATTTATTTTGGTGGTATTTATTCACAAATCAGTTTTTTATTTTTTGAGATATAAGCAAAAAAAGAGCGGAAATAAAAAAAAACAATATTTTCTGCTTTCTGTTTTAAAATAAATCCAATTAAATCTAATTTTGTCATAAATTTAAGCCAAAATGTATTCTGCTACATGTCTTTGGTAAAAAAATCCCGTTAAGTGTATAATAATTAGTTTGTGTGATCACGGACATATGTGCGCAGATGATCACGGACATATGTGTGCAGATGATCATTGGGACATATGATTTTATTGTTACATATGTGGGATAGATGTTTTTACTGTGTGGGGACATGTGTGTGGGGACATGTGTGTGGACATGTGTGGGGACAATGTTTTGGGGATACTATATAGGGGACATTGTGTGTTTACACTGTGTGGGGACACTGGGCTGGTGATCAGTGTGTAAAAAGCTGTAAAAAACAGCTCATACTCACTGATCACCGGCTGGCTGCAGTGATCACCTCTCCTCTCCTCACTGACAACTTCTCTGTGAGGAGAGGAGTGCCGATCACCTAGCAACCAGCTCTCTGTTTACATCACATGACGGCTGTGATTGGACACAGTCGTCATGTGATCAGGAGGGCCAATCACAGAGCCCTCCTGCCGATCGGAGATGCGCCGTGTCCGGGTGACACAATCGCATCGGGATTGCGCCGCTGCCAGTGCATGCGCATGCGATCCCCCCCTTCTGATGGACGTTCCTGAACGTCCACTCAGAAGGAAGAAACTCCCACCCGGCTGTATATATGCAGTGGCCAGGTGGGAAGTGGTTAAAGTGAATGTAGACTATCATCTTGAAAAACAACCCATACAGTTTAAAATAGAAATTAAAAACAAAACATTTGTGCATAGATATAAAAGGAAAAGTATAAATACCCTTCTCCCCTTTTTTATAGGTGATCACATACCCTTTGTTCCCTCTGTTCTCAGCTGCATAATGGCTGGTGTCAGGAGAATCAACAGCACACTTAGCTTCCCAGTGAAAGGGGGTGGGGTGTCAGGACAAGTCTGATCATTGGAGGAGAGCAGGCTGAGTTCCCAGCACAGCTAGAGAACCGACCTTTGGTTTGTTCTCCTGTTTAGTGTGGTAAGTTTATAATAGGAAAGCAGAGGGACTGGCAGGAACACCAGGTGTTTCACACAATAGAAACAATACAAAAAGAACAGGATACTTTTTCACATGGTATCAGGGCCGCTGATAAGCCAGTACAACTGGCCCTGTTGTACCAGGCCCAGTCAGCAGGGGGGCCCGGGTAATCTGACAGAAGAATGCATGCAGAGTAAAAATAAAAAAGATTCTCCAACCAGCGCCCCTCCGGCAACAGTGCACAGGGCCGATCTAAGTGCAGAATCCTCCCTCCTCTCCCTCCCTCCGCTTGCGTAATCACATACAGCGGGAGATGGAAATCTCCTTCTCTGTCATGGAGCTGGGATCTGAACTGTTTGGCGGCCATCCACTCACTTTAACAAAGCCCCGCCTCCTAGATCGTGATAGACGGAACACTGATCCAATGCTGGGAAATTGAATCAGTGTTCCGTCTATAACGATCTAGGAAGCAGGGCTTTGTTACAGTGGATGGCCGCCGAAAAGTTCAGACCCCAGCTCCATAACACAGAAGGAGATTCCTGTGTAATATTCTGTGTAATCAAGGTACTGGTGAGGCTGCAGATGGGCGCAGTAAGGCTGAAATGGGCACAGTGAGGCTGCATTGATGGCACAGTGAGGCTGCATTGATAGGCACTGATCAGGCTGCATTGATTTGCACTGATAAGGCTGAAATGGGCACAGTGAGGCTGCAGGTGGGCACAGTGAGGCTGCATTGATGGCACAGTGTGGCTGCATTGATAGGCACTGATCAGGCCGCAGATGGGCACAGTGAGGCTGCATTGATGGGCACTGGTGAGGCTGCATTGATCTCTTGTATCATGTCCACAGTCTCTGACAGTCTCTTATATAATGTCTGCAGTCTCTGACCATTTTTTGTATCATGTCTGCAGCCTCTCACCATCTCTTGTATCATCACAGTATTTCTTTTGGATAATCAAACTTATAACTGGCTGGAGAAAGATAAATATCACTTGAAGACAAACCTGCACTTTAATTCAAGGCAGCGTCTGGGGAGGGGCCAGGGGCAGGGCCAGGGGTGGTGCTGAAGGAGGGACCAGGGGCAGGGCTGAAGGGGGCCCTGTGATTTCTATGAGCGGCCCTGCATGGTATAGAAGGCACATATCAGGAATGTTAGGGTAACAAACACTTTAAGTAATGCATAAAACACATTTAAAAAAAAGTGCAGGAGAAGATTCAAACTGTACATATCTTTTTACAATATTGGAATAACAATTTGCCCCAAGCTGCGTCAGTCAATTTTGTTGGATATTTTGGCCTGCATGTACCTTCAGAGAAAATATTAATAGAGGCATGAACAATAAATAAGGAATTTATATACCAGATACTATCATTACATATATTAACCACATACAGTTAGCATAATGCAATATTTATCATGGTAGTGGGCCTTTAAGCATTCCTGTCTTCTAGTATGACAGTGGGTTTAGCAAAAATAAGCACAGCTGTGTCAGCAATTGCCACCACGTATGCACCTGTCACAAGATATATCCTCCTGAAATAAAGGGATTAATTCAGTATAAAGTCCATATAAAAGTGTAAATTATACTCCATGTGTGGTACATTTGGGACACTATGTGTCATTTTACATTTTATGGTATGAACAAATGTCACCATTGTACAAATAATGTACATTACTGTACACTTTCTAAGATAAACATCTTTCAGAAAATAATGTAAAAAAGAGGCAACGGTTCAGCTGTTTAAAACAGTGCATAAATCTTAGTAATATAAAGATGTATGCACTGTTGAGAACATTTTTTCCTTGTTTATTCTAAGTCATTCTGAATGTTTTTACACCTCTTGTGTTGCATACATTTTTCTTCTTGTTTGGTTATTCCCTTATAGTACTTTTATCTGTGGCATGCTACAACTATCTGATCACTGTAATATATACATACACAGCAACAAAAACATGGCATCCCCCATTATCTATTTACAGCATGCTCCTCATGGATACCTTCATCCAACCTACTTTATAAATGATGTTCACTCAGAAGTGGTTTAAAAATATTCTACCCCCTGTCTTGCCAATGTCACCCAGGACCATACACTATGAAACTCTATCACAAAGCACTGCTGGATTTCAGACAGAAAAATAATTATTTCTCTGCATTGCTTTATATGCTAATCTGTTTTGAAATGCAGGGAAAGGGTTTCTAGGCAGCGTGATGGGATCTCTTACCTGTGATTCATGGCTGTTCCCGTGTATGTGTTCTTCCATTGTGTGTGTATTATGCATCCATCTCTTTTGTTACACTGAATAGTACCAGCTTTGTTCTCCAAGCGCGATACATCTTTTCTCAGAGAAGGGTGCCCTTACAGGGCAAACTTCCAAAAAGTACTTTTTTGTTTTTTTTTATTATTTTTTATTTTTTACTGTCTGCTTGCTTTGCCTGTTTATGGACACAATAGAAAAGTGCTTTCTTGTACGGAAGGATACCTAAATTCATGTTTCAAACACACACCTTCTAATCCCAAAATGCGCATCTTAAGCACACTAAAGATGACTGTTACTGATATGCAAATGTTGACTTGTAAAAAGTCAGCAGTTAAATCCTTATTTTTATCTCTCACCACTCCCCTTAGCTATTGATAGCCAAAAAAAAGAAAAAAAAAAGAAATGAATGTCTGGCGCTCATCACACAGGGAAAATAAGAACAAAAATACAAACAAGGTTAAAAATACAAACAATTTTAAATAAAATAACCAGAGCAAAAAAAATGCTCCTGAGAGTTGCCGTGTAGCAGCTTGCTGGAAACAGAGGGGTTAATTTAGTAAAACTTGGAGACTGAAAAATCTGGTGCAGCTGTGCATGGTAGCCAATCAGCTTCTAACTTCAGCTTGTTCAACTAGTTGCCGCCCACCCACCATCAAATGACGGCGGGCGATGTGGCTCTCGTCCTGGGACGATGTCATATGACGGCATCCCAGAACGGCCCCTCTCGCTCACCGGCGTGGGCGCGCAGCACATCGATCGTGGCCGCACCATGTTGATAGGACATGGCGCAACCCCGATCTCTGTAAAGAACCGCATCCGCTGCTCTTTAACCTTGTGATCCAATCACAGCTGGTCACATGTAAACACGGAGATGCCGGTAATCAGCACTCCTCGCCTCACACTGACAGAGTGTGTGGCGAGGAGAGCCAATCAGCGGCATCTCCTCACAGGAGACATCTACACATGCAATCTGGGCACTGATCATCAGTGCCCTGATTACAATAGCGACACCAGTGCCAGCGATGAGTACCCACCAGTGCCAGCAATTAGTGCCCACCACTGCCAGCAATCAGTGCCCACCACTGCCCACACGTGTCACCAATCAGTGCCCATTAGTGATGCCAATCCGTGCTGGCTATCAGTCCCGCCTATCAGTGCTGCCCATCAATGCCCATCACTGCTGTCCATCAATGCCCATCAGTGTCACCCATCAATGCCACTCATCAATGCCCATCAGTGCCCATCAGTACCACCTATCCCTGCCGCCTATCAGGGCCCACCAGTGCCACCTATCAGTGCCCACCAGTGCCGCCTATTAGTGCCCATCTGTGCCATCTAACAGTGCCCATCAGTGCCGCCTATCAGTGCTCATAAGTGCCACATATCAGTGCCACCTATCAGTGCCCATAAGTGCAACTTATTAGTGCCTCCTAATCAGTGCCCATAAGTGCCGCCTCATAAGTGCCCATAAGTGCCACCTCATCAATGCCCACCAGTTCAGCCCATCAGTGCCATCTCATCAGCGCACATCAGTGAAGGAGAAGAATTAATTACAAAATTTACTGACAGAAACTAAGTAAAAAATGTTTTTTTCACATTTTTGGCCTTTTTAAAAAAAACAACCCAGCAGTGATTAAATATCACAAAAATAAAGCTCTATTTGTGTGAAGAAAATGATAAAAATTTCATCTGGGTACAGTGTAGCATGACCGCGCAATTATCATTCAAAGTGCGACAGCGCTGAAAGCTAAACAATGGCCTGGGCAGGAAGGGGGTGTAAGAGCCCTGTAGGCAAGTGGTTAAGCTTTGACAGTAAAACCTGGAAGCTGATTGTTTTCTGTGCAGAGCTGCACCGTATTTTGCACTCTCCAGTTTCGGTAAATGTACCCCAGAGTGTCAGTATATATATATATATATATATATATATATATATATATATATATATATATATATATAACAAATGCAAACAAAGAAACAAAATACAGTTGATAGCTATACAAATGACAGATTGTAAAATGATTCATCTGGAGGTTGTAGGCAAGTTCTAATTAGTGGTGAGCTGACTACAGGCTTAGCTAGGCTGCCTCATCTGTCAAGCTGGGAACCCCAAAGCTGTGAACAGAAAAGAAAAGGCTTGGCGCCCCTCTCTCTTTTCTTTATTGATATCTGCAAGAATACATGACTATCAAAAGAAAGGCGTAGAGTATTTGACTTGTGAATTATGATTGACAGCCTCTGTACTGTGCAAGAGGCAATCTGTTTGTGTCCAGTGGTGGAATAACCAAGCATCAGAGGACAGACTTGAAAGCATTTTTTTTTATTTCCACTAATTATGCACCAGTGAGATTTTTTTATAACTGACTTGGTAATATTTGGCTGCAGTTTCTGTAAACATTGGCAAAAGAAAGGGTTGATTTAAGTTAGTGCTGCTACTACAAAGAAAAATAGCACTGCAGTTACAGTTCTTTATATGTTGCAAATAAAACTTGAAGGATAGGATGGAATTAATGTGAGCTGGATTTTTTAGGATAGCAAGAAGTTCTTTATGATATATACAAAAGCAAAAATACACAAACTAGCAAATTAGTGTGCGATTCAACGCTCACTGACAGCAACTTGAATGAATCAATAAATTGAATAAAATAGAAAGTAGTTCATACAGTCTATAAGGATGAGAAAATGTCACAAAAGGTGTCATCAGATAGACGGATCCACAGGCAGATGGGGGCGGCACACACATTCACAGGCAGCTCCTCAACAGGGAGTGGGGATTCCCTCAGAAACAAAGAACTGCAAAGTGAGGGCACCAGGTAAGCATGAGTAAAAAAACAGTAGCACTTTATTTCAATTATAGTTATATCAGGGTATCTTGCAAACAGCGTGCAGGGCTGGTCTGGCATCAAGACAAGCAGCTGTCAAGGAGGAATGAAGGAGGTGGGGCCTTGGAAGCGCTTTGCGGCCTGTTCCCCCAGCCTGTGTGTGGGTTTTCACATAGATCAGCAAAGCATGATCCAATTTGCTACAGCAGGGGAAAAAATTCCTGATCCCAGAGAGGCAATCAGATTTTCCCTGGATCAACTTTACCTATAAATGTTAGTACCCGGTTATATTATGTACTTTTAGGAAAGAATCCAGGCCTTTCTTAAAGCAATCTACTGAGCTGACCAAAACCACCTCTGGAGGGAGCCTATTCCAGTTCCTTGTCTTGCTTCCTTGTCAGCATTGCATGAGAGCCAGAGGTGCCACCGGTATCAGACTCCTGTACGGTGGGTCTGAGCTTTGCTACATACCGGTCCTCCATTCCTCTTTGACAGCTGCTTTTCTTTATGCTGTTTGCAAGATACCTTCATGTAAGTGTAATTGAAATAAAGTGTTACTGTTTTTTTACTCATACCTACCTGGCACCCTTCCATTGCTGTTCTATGATATATACATACCATTTGATGATAAAGTAAACATAATTCTTTCTTTTCTTTTATCAAGAAGAACATAATTCTAAATGATGTCAGGATCTTTAGCACATATTCAGTTTTGAATGCTATATTAAATATTATAGGGTGTGTATGTCTGATTGTTTATTAAGCCATACAAACAGCAGTGATGGAGTGCACAATTTATTAATTTGATATTGATGATCAATCAGATTTAGCTTATGGAAACTGGATCAATGTAAATGGAAGCCAGATTGCTTTACACTGCTTGTTGCATTATGGAATATGTGGTGTATACTGTTTGCTGACATCAGAGGCGTTGCTAGGGGGTGGCTATTGAGGCTATAGCCCCGAATCTGGGGCCCATAGCCCCGAGTCTCTAGGGCAGGGGTCGGAACCTGGCCCACCACTGCTGAATGCGGGCACCCGGCCCACGGACATTATCACAGGGCTGAATGGGGGCGGGAACCGCAGGAGTTAACTTTTTTCATTAAACAGCAGGTGATTGGTTGCAATCCTAGCAACCAATTACCAGCCTGTTAATGTGAAAAGTTAACTTCAGTAGTTCCCGCCCCCATCCAGGCATATATATATATATATATATATATATATATATATATATATATATATATATATATATACACACACGTATATTCTCTACATGTGTATGCCCACCCAAGCGTATGACTTTCTTTACTTCGCTGCTATGGGCTCTAGCCCCGGATCTTTTGTAGACCTAGCAACGCCCCTGGCTGACATTAGTGTAATAGTGAATGTGTATGTGAAATGCATATTTCTGTTCAACCTAGAAACTAAGTTCCAAGCTCTTACAAAAATATAGAGATATCATGAAGCAAGTAGAAATGCTGTTGAAACTGGTGACAGCTAATGATGGCTTTGACTATGTCATGAAATAGGATATCAGGAAAAGTGTTAATCCAATCAAAATGTTTTTTCAGAGTTTCTGTTGTTGCCAAATATTTTGTTCTGACTTTAGAAAGCACATGCCAAGAAAGTAGACTGATAATATTTCAACTATTTCTGGTTTGTGCCACAAGTATATGGTCGTTTATACCCTGCTTATTCAATCGCATAACTACTGAAGTATAGGATTTCAACCGTTACCAATTTTTGGAATCTAATAGCACATTTGTTCTGCACTGCAACTTTTAAGCTTTAAGAATTTGCAGGTCTACAGTAAATTCTGTGGGTTAGGTTTGACTATACTATTGTGTGAATAGACCAGCGGTGAATCTAAAACTAGCCAAACCTTTCTTCTGCTTATTATACACAACAGCAGAAAGTCTGGCAGAGTTTTTTGGCAAACAAGTACCTTTAAAGTCTAAGTTTATTCAAAATAAAAAAGCAAAAATCAGCAGAAGGGGCATGATTTACTATTCATCGAATGTGTTGCTTGTGCTAGCTCTTGCTTTCCTTGAAATCTTCACTCTCTGATACTTCCCCCCCGTGCCGCTGCAAACTTTTTAGCATGTCAGGGGTTTATTGAACTGAGGGAACTATGATGAGTACTCATCAACCATAGGGTGAAACTGCAGTGATTATCTTTTGATCCTTGTATTTCATATGACTGATTAGAAGCTGGTTAAGGGTTAGAAACATTATTTCTTTCTGTGCCCCTGTGGTAGACACTGAAGAGGAGCCTTGTGCACACCTCTTCAATGTTTCAGATAATCTATCAGTTAATCTTATATGGTGCACTGGGAGTCCCTGATGGAGATTTCCTTTACCTTTCTGTCCTAGTGATTCTGATCATCAATATAGTGAAAAGTGGACATTATCTTCAGCTGGGACACAGAAAAACAACTTTGTTGAGATAAGAGTTCTAGAATATGTAAATTGTTATAATTTTTTTCCAACATATCACTTCAGTGTTTTAGTCATATTGACTATCGAGGCAGGAAGTTAGAAGAAATCTCAGTACAGATAACAACTTGAAAGGGGTTCTAACCTTTATTCACTATATCCAAAAAAAGTTTTGGCTGGTATTATACTTTAATCAATATTATAGAGCTAGTGTCAATGGCATCAGTTTCACATAAGTTTGGGGCTCGGCAACGTGCTAGGGTCTGTAAAAATAAACAGTTCTTTTCCATCAAAATCAGTGAATGTAGAGAGCCCTAATTTCTCTGTCACCCCAGCTTTGTCCTTGTAGTAATGAAATCAGACTTTTGCATCTCTAGGGGATTCATTCATACTCTTTCAGGGTTTTGGTATTCTGTGTCTATCAAATCATAAGAGTGATGATGTCTCTTCTCAATTTAACAGAGAATTAAAAATTCCTTTTATGATAGCTTCCAAGTCTTCCTCCTGAGTTGCGTTTGGCAGGCCTCATCCACTGATTTTTGCAGTTATCACAAAAATAAGCAGGGCAATAACTTCACAGCAGGATATATAAATGTTTTCAGAAAGATCTGAACAAAATAATGGAGTGGGCAACTAGATGGCAAATGAGGTTTAATGTGGAGAAATGTAAGGTGGCTAACACTTGGGGGCTAAAAACACAAATTCAAACTACTCACTAGGGGAGGAACCTCTGGGGGAATCAAGTATGTACAAAGATCTGGGGGTCCTAGTAAATGACAGACTGAGCAGTAGCATGCAATGTTAGGCTGCAGCTTCCAAAGCCAGCTGAATATTAGCATGCAGAAAAAAGGAGATATACTCCAGAGATGAAACTATAATCCTGCCACTTTAATAAAACTCTCTTTAGGCCACATCTGGAGTATTCTGTCCAGCTCTGGTCACCAGTCCTCAGAAGGGATGTGCTGGAGCTGGAGAGAGTCCAAAGAAGGGCAACAAAATGAATATGGGGATTGGAGGACCTCAATTATGAGGAAATACTTCAAGCACTAAATTTATTCTCGCTGAAGAAGAGACGCTTAAGAGGCGATATGATTGCGATTTACAAATACCTTAATGGTGATCCCAGCATAGGAAAAAAGTTATTCAGTCTTAGGGAATGTAAGAAGACATGGGGCCACACAATGAGATTAGAGGAGAAGAGGTTTAACCTAAAGCTGCGCAGGGGTTTTCCACTGTCATGGCAATAAGGAGGTGGAACTCTCTCCCACCAATGGTGATATCAGCGGGGAGTATTTATATTTTTAAGAGACTCTTGGACTTGCATCTTAGTGAACACAACATACAGGGACATGGGAAATAATTATCGACACTGACACATGTACTCCAACACAGGTTGAACTGGATGGACTATTGTCTTTATTCAACCTTACCTACTATGTAGCTATGTAAAGTTACTGCACCTACTCCAAGTTTCTTGCTCCTCTGTCTTGTAAGGCAGGTTCCTTACTTCAATACGATTTGATATTTCCCTTTCTCAGGGCTCATAAATGGCCTAGGCATATTCGCCCAGTCTATCTTCCACCTCTTCCACTCATCTTTGCAGTGTCAAATTTAGTTAAAAAAGCCTGGGCCAGCTCCCTTGGAGTATCTTGGTGGATGCTGTTGGATTGTGGGGGGTAGGAATTGCAGCTGTGTCTCTGCACCTTCTCTAATCATGTACACCATCTGGTCCCCTGTATTAGAGGGAGATGCCTGCCTGCTTGATCCTACAGCAGGAACTCACTTGCTCCTCCAGCTTGGCAGGTCCTTGCCCCTTTCCTCCCCATCTCTTCCAGCACACCACTTGGGGATAACACACATCCTGGGAGTACTGGTCAGAGCTCTGCTAGACACAGCTAGCCAGTGCCATGTTGTTGCTTCTCCCTGCCTTTGACATCAATTTCAAATGTTTCAGAGGTCATTCAGAATTCATTGATCCATGCATTTGACCTGCAGTTGACCTCCTTATGACCTGCACTTGACCTGCTTCAAGAGGGTTTTGCATTCCAATAGACTTGTATGTGAATACAAAAGCTGCTTGAAGTGAAAAAAAGCCACACAAAACAGGCCTTTATGCTGTTTATTGTTTTTTTCTTCATGAAAAAATGCAGAAAGAGTACTGCTTCATTGTATTTTAAAATTAAGAAGGACTATTAATTTTAAACCTTTTACTCACAAGCAAGGTTTTAATTAGGAGCAGTTTTGTTTTTACCCTGAGTGTACAATTTTATATAATCAGAACCATTTGCTGGAAACCATAAAGCAGTCACAAAGCTGGCATCAGAACAACATCCTGGGGATATTCGCAAGAAAGATCTGGGTGTTAATAAACGTACATGGAAATTAGAGGATGAGCAAAAAGCAGTATCCCAGTCCCAGAGGACATGCACTATCAATTTCATAATTCAACTAAAGCATTCTTGTTTTCCTCACAAACCTAAATTGAAAGGAGTTCTTTGAAAGTAGCTCAAAAAACATCTAATTCTTATGGGAATGTAAATTACTCTGATGACACAGACTGTTCTGTTTTTAACTACAGTTGAAAACAGCAGCAGCTGGGAGGGATTGTTATGGAATTTTAAGTATTAACTTTGTTTTTACTTCAAAAGATCCCACCTAAGAGCTGTAATTCTATGCTATTCATTAACCTGTAATTGTATTTCTGAGCTGCATTATATACTGAAGGATATCACCCATCTATTAACAAAGACATTGCTAGGGAATTATGTGCCAAAATTGCATCCTGTTTTATTTCCATTTCCACAGACAACAGCACACTGGAGAATAAAAAAACTAAACAAATCCTGTACAGTGCACATCATCCCATTCTTAACAAACCATTTCAGAGCTTTTGAAAAAACACAAAGGGCTTGATTTATTAAAGGCAAATATGCTGTTCATTTTTCAAGGGAAGTTGCACTGTGCAAGAGACTTTGAAAGAATACAAAATCATGCGCCAGGAAATTAGAAAAAACTAAATTTTTGCTTGCACACGATTAAATAATGGAAGTCAATCGAGCTTCACCTCATTCACTAAGATCTGGAGCCAATTTTTTTGCAAAGTGAACAGCCTTTAGTAAATCATGTGGTGGTTCCGTTTATTAATGCTGTGGTGTCAGTTGTCATTTTACATAATAAACCGGGCTCAATGTAGTTGGCTTAATGTAGTAATGTGGTTTAATTTTTACTGATCATGTATAAACTGTCATCTATTAAAGCAGAGCTCCACCCCCTCCACCTCCTTCCCTCTGCTGCTACATTTGACACCTTTCGGGGGGGGAGGGAGGAGCAGGTGCCTGGTTTTGGTAGGTACCCGCTCCCGGCTGACTTTGCTGTGGTGAACTCAGCCAGAGGTGCAGCCCCTCTCCTCCTTCCCCGGGCAATTCACAAATTGCAGCACACTTCACGCATGCACAGTAGGGAGCCAGCTGTAAAGCCGCAAGGCTTCACTGATGATTCCCCTAGCCAAGATGATACATGAGAAGACACCACTGGATTCGTGGACAGGTAAGTGTCCTAATATTAAAAGTATTTGTAGCTGCTGACTTTTTATTTTTTCTGAAGGAGTCTGGAGCTCCACTTTAAGTGTAAGCATAATTATTCAGTGGTGTAATCCTAGACAATATAGCGCTAGAGAGATTGTGTTCAAGTTATTATATTATGAAGAACAAATAGAATTGCAAGTGGTCTTCAGATAAAAGCTATGCCGAAGGTAAAAAAAAGTGTGCTAAATGTGAAGAGTAATTTCCATCTCTAGTTAAGAACATTTTTATTTTAGCATATTGTACAGCTCTTCTCCACTCTCTTAGGGGCATGCATAAACAGGCTTTGGGCTTGTGTTGATGGCATCAGCAGCAGTTTGACATTAGTTTGAGATGCTTCTAAAGATCATTCAGAATTCACTGATAAGTGCATTGACTTCTCCTTGACCAGCATTTGATCTGCTTCAAGCTGTTTTTCTGATGGAAAAGCCCATTAACACAGGCTCTTCGTTAGTTTTGGATAGGCAGAAAGGATTAGAGCCTCTCTCATTTTAGCTGGGAAAAGAACACAAGCACCTACTAAGTGTAGCATGTACTGTATTTAATAAGCATAAAAAAGAATGTTACTCACAAATGGCATAAAATCATAGGCACATAGCGCTGTAGGTGAGGGTCCAAAGCAACACAATTCCAGAAGGTGTCCATCAGGTGTAAGAAGCTGGGTTCATGCTGTTGGCTTTACCAGTGGATCTTGGCACTTCCTGAGTCTGTGGAATGCACAGCAGAGTGGCCATGATGTCACTTCCCTGATGTGATGTATAGACGTTGGCAACGCATTTGAAGAGCATGTTCTCCTTCTACAGGCCATTTTAATGCTTTATGTTTTCCCATTGGAGTGATTTCCCCCACTTTCTGGCACATTACTCTGGGTGGGAAATTATTCCAGTTAAAAAACAGAGAGAAAACCTTGAAAAGTTCTGGTTCCTGCCTATGTTACTAATAGTACTTTTATTTGTGTCCCTGCTGAAGAGATTTCCACCTGCTTCTTTTCCCATGGGCTTCCATCACTGGGAAAGGAAGTGAGAAAAATCCTACCCAACAGGGACATAGGGCTTCTCATATCCATTTCAATGCAAGATAAAAAATCTGGTTATTTTTGTGGTGATGACACACAGAGAACATTTTTCCAATGACTCATACAAAACACTGAGTGTTTTGTGAAAAGTGTTACAAACAGAAAGCATTGTTGTAGGAGCTTTTAGTAATGAATTTCAGTATGATATACAGTTACCTATATCAGTCAGAGTTCAAGTTTCTATCATTAAATTAGGTAGAACAAACTGTTAGCTATGATTTGCTACATTTGGCACTTAGTTTTTTTCCATCTTATAGGAGAAATGGCATTGCAGAGCTTAATAGCCTGAATGTCTCTGGTTCCAATACTTTGAGTCATTAGTCTAGAACAAGCATGCAGAATGTGAAAACAGTGAAGTCAGAGTAGTTGATCTGTGTGCTTGTTCTGAGTCACTGAATGTATCGAAACATCAGCATGATAGCCAGGGATAGTATTTTAAGAATCAGAATTAGCAGTGCGGTCCTATGGGGGGAGTTACAGCCACCAATGATGTCACTTCCTCCTCTTCATTGTGCAGATCTACATCTAATCTTGCAGCTAACAACAACAAAGCCAGATCTTATGGGGCGTACACACGGTCGGACTTTTCGTCTACAAAAGTCCGACAGCCTGTCCGACAGACTTCCGGCGGACTTTCGGCGGACTTGCAGCAGACTTTCTAACGAACGGACTTGCCTACACACGACCACACAAAAGTCCGACAGATTCGTACGTGATGACGTACACTGGACTAAAATAAGGAAGTTCATAGCCAGTAGCCAATAGCTGCCCTAGCGTGGGTTTTTGTCCGTCGGACTGGCACACAGACGAGCGGATTTCGGGGTCCGTCGTAGTTACGACGTAAAGATTTGAAGCATGTTTCAAATCTAAAGTCCGTCAGATTTGAGGCTGAAAAAGTCTGCTGAAAGTCCGGAGAAGCCCACACATGATCGGATTACCAGCCAGCTTTAGTCCGTCGGCGTCCGTTGGACTTTTGTAGACGAAAAGTCCGACCGTGTGTACGTCCCATTATGCCGCGTACACACGGTCGGACTTTTCGTCTACAAAAGTCCGACAGCCTGTCCGACAGACTTCCGGCGGACTTTCGGCGGACTTGCAGCAGACTTTCTAACGAACGGACTTGCCTACACACGACCACACAAGTCCGACGGATTCGTACGTGATGACGTACACCGGACTAAAATAAGGAAGTTCATAGCCAGTAGCCAATAGCTGCCCTAGCGTGGGTTTTTGTCCGTCGGACTAGCACACAGACGAGCGGATTTCGGGGTCCGTCGTAGTTACGACGTAAAGATTTGAAGCATGTTTCAAATCTAAAGTCCGTCGGATTTGAGGCTGAAAAAGTCTGCTGAAAGTCCGGAGAAGCCCACACACGATCGGATTACCAGCCAGCTTTAGTCCGTCGGCGTCCGTTGGACTTTTGTAGACGAAAAGTCCGACCGTGTGTACGCCCCATTAGAAATAGAAAGTTGAGTAGTAAGTGGCTTGTGTTGTTGCAGGTTTGTGTTTTTGGTAATGATGGCATTCCTCTCCAGAACACTGTCATCTTTTATTTATTAATTTCAGGCACTTATATAGCACTGTCAATTTACGCAGGGCTTTACATATAGATATTATACATTCACAGCAGTCCCTTCTCTCAAGGAGCTTACAATCTAAGGTTCCTATCTCACATTCATACATATGCTGTACACATACTAGGGCCAATTTAGACAGAAGCCAATTAACCTAACACCATGTCTTTGATGTGTGGAAGAAAACCCATGTAGGCACAGGGAGAAAATGCTAACGTCATGCAGGTGGTACCATGGTTGGCATTTGAACCAACAACCCTAGTGCCCACACACCAACACATCCCTAAAACTACTACTGTAGTCTTTTTCCCCTGATTAGGTAATGACTTGACTATTTCATTTCAATACAATGGAATATTATCAGTACAAAGAAGGTGGCAAAAGAGAACAGTTGAGGCAAATGGTTGAAAGATTAGATGGAGGGCTGCAGATGATGCTGGCAGCTTTCAGAGGCTGGGTAGTGCATGCTCTGTGTGCACTGTGAGTCATGACCCCTGTCCTTTGTGTGTTCTCGCTGTCAGAATGTATTAGGTATTTAACTACCATTGCACAGATTTGATTGGGACCAAGTGTGTGTGTACTGGTTACCTGGGTAAGTTAGCAAGGATTTTCAACTTCTGGCAATACTTTTTCTTTAAACCTCATATGGACTGCACTCACTCATTGTTATATGCTCCTGCGCTTTTCACATAGTCACTGTTTTTGCACAACATACACATAATTGCCAACATTTCAGAAATGTTTTAGGGACACCTTTTCTTTCTGTGTATCCAGAAAGCCTCTGTAGGCTGGTGGATGCAGGGTCTGCTAGCAATGAAATTGGTAATCCTACACTTCCAACTGAGATCTGCTAGCAATAAAAGGATTAATTGTGTCCAGTCACCAGGGATCTTCTAGGAAAATCATGCGCTTCCATCAGGGATCCTCTCAGTCCATCCCCACTTGAACCGCCACACCATTTACCTCCATCCGCTCTCTCACCTCTCTCTGCAGCCTGACTAAGCCTGCCTTTCTCTCACAGGTGCACCACAAGGTGTGTCGGGTGGGGTCACCCCAAAGGCATGCCACACCCCCTCCTCGAGCCCCTGCCCAATCACTGTGAGCCTTAGAGCAGTAGACTCAGCCTCGCAGATGAATCATTAGGCGCGAGTCCCCAATAGAGCTGCCTGATCACAGCTGAGGGAAGAGGTAGGGGGAAGTATGTGTCCCTGACATGTGTGGAGCTTGCCCTGATGTTAAAGTGTACATGACTGGCCTTGATTTCCAGGGCATAGCCCAGGACAAGGTCATGTTGGGACAGCTTTTAAAAATCAGTGAGTATCCTGGATATTTAGCAACAATGCATGCGTAATCTTTTTGGTTCAGTAGTATACTGAACAAGGCTCAGCATGATGCATTTGTTCAAAAATGTAAAAAGAAAAATATCAGGGCCAGCCTGTGCTTTCATATAATTTCTTTAAAAAGAACTAGGGTATTTCCCTGACTTTACACTATCATATTTTTCTATAGAAAATGGCCTACAGAATGCTTTTATGGCTTCCCATTTTCCCAGAGCAGAGTCAGATTGCTATCAAATGCAATAGTCCTGTCTTTTTGTAATCTGAATGAAGAGATTGTTGTTAGTATTACATATGCTTGTATTTTAGCAGAAGCTGAAGATTTTAAGTTTAAGATCTGGTCAGATATTTAAAAACATCAATAAATTCATTAAACTTGGGCAAGAGGTTGTAAAGTCCAGTGACACCAACATTTTCCCACTTGGGGTTGTGACCTGTGGTGTGCATACCCCGGCTATAGAGATGAACTAAAGTTAACAGATGGTAAGAATAAACTAAAGTTCAAGTATATACAGTATCTAGAATGAGAATTATATAACACAAACTGTCACATATGATCCATTAACTTGAGTTTAACTGTTAGTACATAATAGGCTTGGCAGACATTAAGTCTGATCTTTTTACCACCTATACCATGGAGTATTTACCCAATTCACTATAACCAAGTTCAGTGTAGTGTTCAAAATCTTCTGATGTACATCTTGTCTAATGAACATAGATGTATTTGTCCAGCAGCAAATTGTTCATTTGTTGGAAATAATGAATAAGACACAGGTTAATGTCCAGAAGACTGACTGGTGGGGAAAAGTGTATGATGGTAACAGATAAATCAAAACGAATAAGTGCAATGCAGGAAATTTCATTATCTTTCCACTGAGTTGTTTGTTTATGACTTCCAAAGTAATTATAAGTGAAGTACTCATTAAAATGTTGTCTTACGAAAATGGTAGGTTTTTTTTGTCTGGTCATTTTTTTTGTTTCTGGGTAGGGTAGATTTCTTGTCATGAACCTGGTTAAATTCATTCTTGTGATTGGCAAGGTATGTCGTTTTTTCATAGGTTTGTTCTATATTTTACTAAATATCAGTTTCATTTTTGTATGTTAAAGGGGTTGATTAAATTATGAGCTCACGTACCTGTATTTCAGTAATGTTTCATTACATTCAATAAAATCTTTTTTGGGAAAAAAAATTATGAGCTCACAAACTCTTGCTCAACTGTAATCTGTGTTCGTTCAAGGATTCGGCTGGTGTAAAAGCAGATATAAACAAACAGATATGTCTCCTAACCATGATCAAATGTTAATAGTGAAAAATAGAACTTTAATTACAAGTTTAATCATTTATTTATTCATCCAAATGTTGCTGAGTTGAGTCAGTCCTTCCTACTTTCTTTTGCCAGTAATCTTGCAATCCTGGAGTGTACATGCGGGTGATACTGAGACACTCTAATTGCCACCGCTTACATGGAAAAAACTGATGTAACAAAAAATTTCACTACAATATATTGCTTTGTGTTCAAATTCATACCTACCTTTGAATTGCTGCTGTTCTCCTACTGACCCCCAGCTCTGTGGTCATATTCTGCTTGGGAATACATAGAGATAGGATTAAATCTGAATGCCTGGCAAACAGCAAAATGCACAGTTGAAATATATATTTTAAAGGGAGCTGTTTTACTTCCCAATAGATTTTTATTTCTATCTGTCTAATTCTGTGATTTTCACAAGCAATACAGAAAAATCACCTTCCTACCCTAAACCTATGAGTGTGATAGGTAAAAACAAGCACTAAACGATTCATTAAGAGTCCATGCATCTTTTATTCTTGACAACAAGGTCATAACCAGTAGAAGGGAAGTAGCCAATGCAATTTGGGGGCAGCCATTGGTGCAAATTCCTCAAATTGGGTGGGTCCCACTCCTATGGGACCATCTCCTCATTTTGTGTCTCCCAAGTGGCTGAGATCCATTTGACAAGAATCGCTATCACTAACTTGCATTTGAAGAAAAGTCCAGGGTCCAAGTCCAGGGTTTCGATTTATTTTCTTGTAATTTTCTGAGCAATTTATTATAATAGGTAAGTACACATAATTATAAATTAGGCATATACATTTACTATAGCATAATAGGTTTCCACTGCAAACAATGACTTTTGTGTACAAGGCTCTATTGGTTTCTATCAATCTCAGTTTTTGTCTAGAGATGTTCAGATGGACATTCTGTTGTACATCATCTTATGAGAAGTACATTGCATTTGTAACAGAGTTTCTTTAATGCATAGATGCCTTTTAGTTAGTCATTCTACATGCTTCTGACTTACATTTCATTTATTAATCTGGTTAGACTACGCTATATCTACTTTTTTTATTTATACTGGCAAGAGAAATAGACCATACATGCCATATCAGCTTTCTGACAGAATAATGCTATTTTTTTTCTTGCAGCCAGCCAGCTCCCAAGAAAGAGGTGCCAGATACATCACCATGAAAAAGAAGTGTCACAAATGTTCCAGCAGATGGCTTAGACCCCAGTATTTCCCCACCATGCTATCAATGGTCATACTAATGTTTCTGCCAGCAACTGACAGCTTGAAACAGAATATTCCTCGGCTCAAGCTTTCCTACAAAGGTAACAGTCTTCTGCAGTGACGTGATATTTTTCATGTGCTTATATGGAATGTTTTAAGTCTCTATTTACTGTACCATCAGAGGCTCTCACACTTGTACAGACATGTGCTGACATTTAATAACCTCCTAAGAGTCCTGCAAAATATTAATCAACTTGGATTTATTATTGTTAATAATGTGAGAATTTGGAACTACCACCTATATCCTACTAATATTAATATCCAACATTTATACATAATCATATGTTACTCATTCATGGTTTAAATTCAATAATCAGCATGGTGTCAAAACCACAAGCATATATTCAATAGCCTCCTGATAATATTGTGTGAATGTATAATGCATTGAATATTTTGTATCTCTAAAGTTCATACAGATTATTAACAAGATACCATTTCTCCACACAGATTTTTGCCACACGGTTTCTCCCTACTATCTAATAAAACAAACTTGTACATTGCCTATGCAAAGTAACAAATACTTATAAGAGTAGAGCCCTTCCACTAGCGTTATTTACTGCACATTTGCCTTTGCCTTATGGGTAAGGGAGGCACACACAACTGCTTCACACACGTCCTGTGAAGCAGCACTCAGCACCTGAGCAACCAATCCCCACGTACAAATGTTTCATGTGGGGTGGAGATCCTCAGCCTTGCGTAAGCTCTAACCCAGGCTAAACCCATAATTACATAGATTTTTCTTGGGATTCTGGCAGGTGAACAGGCCAGTGGGTGAGCACAAATATCAATAATAAATCCCAGAATTTGCCTAAATGGCAAAGTACAGATTTACTTTAAAGAAGCAACATGACGTTTTTCTTAAAAACACAATTAATGTGGCATGAACAGAACCATTCAGTACAGGAATGAGGAAGTTGCCATTGTTGACTTATTTTGCTCCAGGGCTCTGATCCTTTTATTTGCTTTAGTGTTTAGTAAGGCAGTGACCTGAAACACACATATAAGTATCAGGTGTTCAATAAAACCTCAGTCCTGAATATAAGCCACTTCTTTATTGGAAATTAACTAAGTATGAGTCAGATTATTCACTAAGTGATAATTGACATATTAATCTGTCACTAGCCATGATGTTAAGGCTATTGTGTTTTGTTAGTTGTCGAGATAACCCCACTTGCACATGGCAGGAAAATTTACAATACCCTAGGATATGCGATCGGCCTGCTAAAACAGACTGTCAAAACTACTTTGTTGCTGTATAAACTTTTATTGATTGTTATTGATATGAGGCAATTAAACTGATGTCATAAAATGTCCTGCATATCTGTATATGTGATATGCAATCATGCGAATGAGTGAAAGTAGCTTTACTCAATGTAAATTGCAATATGATGATGTTCATTGATGTCAGGCATTTAACTATGCATGTCATCATCATCAGGCTGAACTAGTATGCCTTTATGAAAGGCAGAACAATATTTAGCCTTTCTCATACAGTACTAGTTATGGGCTGAACACCCCCCTGTTCGGTTTTCAGCAGAACTCCCGAATGGGAAATGTTCTAACCCAAACGGCGAACCCCATTGAAATCTATGGGAGCTGAACAGGAAAAATAAAAAGTACCCATTTTGAAGGCTTTTATGCAAGTAATTGGCCATAAAAGGGGTATGGGGGTCTGGGTACTGCCCTGGGGCGACATGTATCAATGCAAATATTTTTTTAAAAACGATAATTTTTTCAGTAGTAGTGATTTTAATTATGCTTAAAGTGCAACAATTAAAATAAAACATCCTTTAAATATGAGGAAAACGCCCAGGTGATAATCTAAGGCCGGCAGGCTAATGCAACATGCTCATCTGATCTCACTAACCTGAGATCCATCTGATCCGCCTTCCGGAGACGTGCAGCCTTGGGCTCAAAATGCACTAACCCGAACCTTTCGACGACCCTCTCCCACCTGTCAGCCTATATGCCTCACCTACCTGGCGGACGCACACTTGCATTTAGAACAAGTCCCATTCTCCGGTAACGCTATCTGAAGAAGATTGTTACGTGTGGAAAAAAGTGAAGTCAAGGCTTCTCCTAAACTGCACTGACTCGTGCCAGGACCGTTGAAAAACACCTTTAACCAAACACAGCAACCCACGGAACACTGTCACTGGGAGTGAGGTGACAGGACTGCTGAGTTGGTGGAGGCCGGTATGGGCGTTGGGGCAGTATCGACACGCTGGTGTCTCGCCACCACTTCCATGCTTGGAAGTCGCAGCTCTCTTTATCTATTATGAGCCCTGAACATCCGTGATTCCTCATGAGTGGTGTCATATTAGTTGCTGGCTTGGATTATTCTGAATGCATTAGTATTTTCCAATTCTGGTGAGTTTAACCCCCTAGGGGGAGTGTGTCTACACTGGGTGGAATCCTGAGTGATCGGTGGAAGGTGCACGTTAAGAAAAATTTTTTGCATGATCATCTGATGAACTTTTTTGAATTACACCCTGAACTCTACATCACTTATTTCTTCAAGGGACACTTCTTTTAAGGACTTTCCTATAAAGAATTTCCCTATGCATGTGTAGTTGGCCACATGTTTATTGGATTATAGCTCAACATTAGCGCTGTTTAGTGTGACATTACAGTCTATTTTTAGATTTTTTTGAAACACTGTGTATGTATTTTTCTTTTCTTTAAACGGCTGCTTTCTTTGTTTTGTTTCCCCTCTGCATCATTGTGGAGTGGGTTTTACTTTTAATTATGCACTTATGAAATTTTATTTGCATTTTTACATATAGCTGCTTTGCGACTAGCATCGTTACCTGGCGCTGAGTGGGGTTTCTGTAGGCCTGGTGAAACGCCTTCTTTTCTATAATCCTTTAAATATAGTGGCTGGGGGATTCCCTTAGTCTTCTTGTAAAGTGGCGTATTTATAGCATGCATAAAACATGCTGCAGAAAAAATGACATTTCTGAAGAAAAAAAAAAAAAAACAAGTCAAATCCCATTTAAAATGACTCGCAGTTACAATTGCTGGCACCCGTCTGTTGAAAAAATAGAGAAAAAAATGGCATGGGACCCTTATCTAGCCATGCAGCCTAGCAGATCAGGAAAGGGGGGGACGAGCGAGCGTCCCCCTCCTGAACCATACCAAGCCTCATGCCCTCAACACGGGTGTGGGTGCTTTGAGGCAGGGGGGCCCTGCCCCCCCTACCCCAAAGCACCTTGTTCCCATGTTTATGGGGATAAGGGCCTCATCCCCACAGCCACGGCCAGTGGTTGTTGGGGTTTGCAGGCAGAGGGCTTATCAGAATCTTTAACAAGGGGGCTCCCAGACTCCGCCCCCCATGTGAATGAGTATCGGGTACATAGTATCCCCAACCATTTACCAAAAAAAGTAAAAAAATAAATAAAAACAAGAGACACTTTTTTGACAAATCTTTTATTAAAAAATAAAAAAATAGTGTCCCTCGATGTAAATCCATTGTCAATCAATGTGACGGCCTTCCGCCAAATGCCTCCTCTTTGCTTTGACATTTCTTATATAGGTAAGGGGCAGGGCCACCTGGCTATGTCACCCAGTAGCACTAGCCCCTTCTGACATCATGGGCTGGTGCATGCTGGGTATGTGATGTCACATGGGGGCAGGGCCACCA
This sequence comes from Aquarana catesbeiana, assembly GCF_042186555.1. Lineage (NCBI taxonomy): Eukaryota > Metazoa > Chordata > Amphibia > Anura > Ranidae > Aquarana > Aquarana catesbeiana. The sequence goes on from NC_133326.1 coordinate 174,148,519, forward strand.
AGTGACGTTGTCATGTGGCCCCACCACTTACCTATATAAGAACTGTGGTGTGATTGACGATGGATTTACATTGAGGGATAGTTTTTTATTTTTTAAAAAAGGATCTGTCAAAAACTTCTCTTAGTCTCTTATTACTTTTTGTACACTTTTTTGGTGAATGGATAGGGGTACAATGTACCCGATCCTCATTCACATGGGGGGCCATGATTCCGGATTCCGATAACCCCCCGCCCGCAGACCCCCAAGGTGCTTTGCAGGTGAGCACCCCTGATGCAAAGCACCCACCCCCCATGTTGAGAAGATGTGGCCTGGTATGATTCAAGAGGGGTGGCACTCTTTTGTCCTTCCCCTTTCCTAACCTGCCAGGCTGGTCAGGAAAGGGTTCCCCTCTAAATCCATACCAAACCTGAATGGCCTGGTATGCATTGGGGGAGGGCGGGGGTGAACCCACGCTGTTTTTTTTCTTTATTTTTTAACCGGCGCTTTTTTTATTATTCAATTGTCAGCGGGGAAACCCATTGACAGCTGATGACTCATCGGTTGTTAAGGACACCGCGGCCGGCTTCCCGACCCCGCTGCTTAACAACCAGCTTATACTATGCCCTGTTTGGGCAAAGCTTTGCAGCGCAGCACTGTGCAGTGCTCAGCGCATTGCAGGGTGTTAGCTGAGGGGAACACCCTGCAAATTCGGGTGTTTGGCGAACGGCCGAACAGACAAATGTTCGGCCCAAACTCCCCTCTCTTAGTTTTCTAAGGACAGCCCAAAATTTGGGATTTTCTTTTACTCTTACTTTCAGTGACAATGATAAACAGGACAAACAGAGAGGATGAATCTGCTTAATGGGGGCAGAGACAGCAGTAAAATTTGCCAGGGGTTCTAATCACTCTATACTCTATCCAAACCTAAAAAAAAAAAAGATTTGCCTTTAGTTATACTTTAATGCGGACCTTCAGACATTTTTTCAATTTTCCATATATTATATCTTCTGCCCTTGTTGTTTTAAGTTTGGATAGTAAAACATTTTTTTTTTCTGCCAAAATATACCTTATACAGCCCACTTCCTGTTTCTTGTCTGGAAAAAAGCCCAGGCTTATGACATCATGCACAGCTCTCTCTCTCACTCTCCTGAGAGTTTGCTAGGAAGGGAGGGGGGGATGAAGCATAAGAGGGCCAATGAGAGCTGCAGAGCTGGAGCTGTGCCTCTGTGTGTCTGTGTAAATACAGGAAGTGAACAGGCAGCAGCTTCAGCTGCCCACAGTTAAAATATATGCCACCAGACTCAGTGGAGGGAGATTTCTGCAGCATATTTGGCAAGTACAGAATCACAGTATATATAAAATAATATGCAAAGTGGTTGGAGGGAAGCTTCAGAATGGCAAAGATGTTTTTATTACAAATTATGTGAGCAGTTCCTCTTTAATTTCCTTTTGTGGACTGAAAACACATACTTTTTTCTGGACTGAAATAGCAAGGTGTTAGCGCTTCCCAACTTTCTTTTGTTAAACTTTTACTACTTTTTTTCACTTATCAAAGAAATATAACAAAAGGCTTGAATGGTATTTAACAAGCCAAAAATGAGCACATATGATAAATCAGTGGGGTTTAATTACACGCTTGCAAATAATTACATAAATTCTTGTTGTAAAATTAACCCTTTCCAATCTCCAGGGTTTGTTTTATATCTTGCTTACACAACCGCTTAAAGTCTGAATTGTGTTCTACAGAGAAATCAGGTTGGCATGATGGCCTTTTTAATTCCCCTTTTTTTACTTACTACTGTGTTAACAATTTTCTTTCATGGTTCAGAGTGGTTTAATGTATTTTTACATAATTGAAATAATTCAAGGAATTTAAAATAAAGTAAAAATCAAAATGTAATAGTGTTTAAAGTACAGTACAAGGATCAAATGAATTTCCAACATTTTATTTACAGATGTGTTCTTATTATTTTTCTAATATGTGTAATACAATGAGCTGTTTTGAACATTCTTTGAATGCAAGCCAAGCTTTTATAGCATTCTGTAGAAAAAAATGTGTAGGTGAGTAACTTTCGAAAACGTTACACCCTTAGAACTGTGAAGTGATTGTTTAGCATTATGAGCAATGAGTCACAGGGCAAAAATGAAATAAAAGCAGCTTGTTAAGGACCTGACACTCTGCAATGACTTGTAGAACTTTCTGGTGTTGTGTATTTCAAATTTTACACTTTAGGAGAATATATCTATCTATCTATATATATCTATATATATACATAGATATATATAGATATATACAGTAAATATATATCTATATATATCTATATATATATATATATATATATATATATATATATATATATATATATAGATAGATAGATAGATATATATATATATATATATATATATATATATATATATATATATATATATATACTGTATATAGGGTTACAGCACAAAAAGAAAAATGTATTGCTCCTATGAAAGAATAACCCAGCAACTTCAGGCACTGATCTGCACTATATAACACAATAGATGTGAAGATATGTCTTTGCTCAGGTCTATATGGCTTCCATATATACAACACATGAAATATCAAAGAGGTGTATCCACTTAACTCTTACATACATATTTATAGCAAAGTCTTGCTTAAAAAACAGAGAGTCATTGTTTGCATGTATAGTTGAGTCGCTTAGCCCTGTTTCCACATCCTGTGCATAGAAACTGGGATACAGAAAAATGGCAGCAGGATTTCTGAACGGTGAAGCATGGCGGAGGTTCCTTGCAAGTTTGGTCTGCATTTCTACCAATGGAGTTGAAGATTTGGTCAGGATCAATACTGTCCTTAATGCTGAGAAATACAGGCAGATAATTATTCATCATGGAGGCATGTGATTGGTCCCAGATTTATTCTGCTGCAGGACAATGACCCCAAACATACAACCAATGTCATTAAGAACTATCTTCAGCATAAAGAAGAACAAGGAGTCCTGATGAAGCCTACATGAGCTGAAGATTTGTGGTTAGTTCCTTCAAAAATTGTGTGCAAGTATACCTAGAAGAATAGAACATTTGATGCTGTTTTGAAGAAAAAAATATTGATTTGCATCTGGATTTCTCTACTATTCATTTATTTCCCATTTTGTTAATTGATAAAAATAAACTATTAACACTTCCATTTCTAAAAGCATTCTCAAATTACAGCATTTTTTCACACCTACTTAAAATCTTTGCATATTTATCTAACACCTGATTTTTATATATACTGTATATATATATATATATATATATATATATATATATATATATATATATATATATATATATATGAAATCAGGTGTTAGTTATCCCCTGGTTACTGATCATACAGTTAAGATTAATCGTACAGTTAAGATTAATCGTATTGATCGTATTTCAGGTACCTAATCTTTATATATTATAGCTTTACATGAAACATGAAATACTCATACCCCAAGTATCCTATCATTCCATTAACTCCTACTTGGAACATCCACCATTGAACCACTTTATCTACTGCAGTGGTAAGCCAAAATGGTTTGCAAATTGTGTGTGTGTAAATAGAAGTTTTTATATAGCAAGTGATTCTGATTAGTTTGTCTCATAACACGTTTAATGGAACAAGTTTACTTTATAAAGTTACCTGCACAATATTCGGTGTAGTTAGGAGCCTCTTAGCTCCCAAAGCAATCTTTTATAATATCACCTTTATTTAAAGAAGGATTCTGCTAGGTCTAGTTTCCATCCAAAGTGGCTTACTGTTAAAAGTAGATGTAAGGCTTAGCTGAATTACATTTTGTGTGTTACACACTCCACATAATAATAATAAGGAAATAAATTAAAGTCATCTATTTTTATACTTTTAGCATTTCTGGGTTGCTAGTCTCCGGCAGCTTCTTTTCAAACACTTCTTGCCTACACGCATGCAGTGACCATATGGCATTTTTGAGGAGTGGGCGGGTGGCTCCTGATGGTGACAACAGCAAAACATGTAATGTATGCTGAAACTGTCAGTTGTAACCCCCATCAGAAGCCTTTGTGACAGGGTGAAACTGCAGAAGCACAGTTGGGAGACAGGGACAGAGCATTGTCACTCTAAAATAGGAAGCATCTGAACAATGACCTTTTTGACAGGATCACCAAGTATTACTTTAATGAATGCTGCATATTTAAAAAAAAATTAAAACATTACTTTTTGAATAAAATTAATATGATAGTTTATAGGTGTAAGTGGTCGGGTTTACATTTACTGTAACGTTTCCTTTGACTCTACTAGTCAGCTGAAGTTATGCATCTATATTGCATTTAGCTGTTCATCCTCCAAATTTCTGAATATATGATCTTTTGTTTGAAAATTACTGTCATATCACCTTTGGCCTATTGAAGGGTTGTACACTAAAAGGTAACAATTTTCATGTCAAGTACTTAAAAGGGACATTACAAATTCATTGGAAAGAGACATCCTGCTGACTGACATATTTCTTAACACTATATGTACATATGTTTATCTTCCAAAAAAAAATATTTTTTTAATGATGTCAATAGGTTTTAGCCAAAGTGAATGGTAAAGTTAAAATTCTTTGCACAACTGCTACAGCCATCTTTACTATTACCAGGCTGCTCAAAACTGTAAATGCATGCCAAATAAAACAGTATGGGGTAATTGCATTTGTACAACATCAGCTTTTTTTATTTTAGTTGTTTTGAAAGAAAATTTGTTCTCCCTTTGTAATGTAAAAATACAGACAATCAGATATGCTCAAAGATGAAATATTTAGCAAAGCATGTTTTTCAAATGAAAAAGGCCAATTAACATTCTATGAAGTTGGAACATTTCCTTTAAGTATTGTTTCAATTAAAAAAAAAAAAAAAAGCTAAACATATGACGTAACTTCTGTAAAGCATGGCTATTAGAATTGATTCATGAATGTGTATAAATCTGACGTAGAATGAACTAATGTCTTTGTGAGACTGCATGATTTGAAGTTACCTTCGGTTTTAATTTATAACAATGCTGAATCAATGTCTTTGAAATACCAGGTTGCTTGTATCACAATGAGCTTGTTAAAACCATAAAGGCTAGTTTTTTTTTCATTCTGATTTAGATTGGTGAAACAGATTAATTGAATAAACAAACAACATATGTAAAGTAAGGGATATGGAGATAGCATAGCTCTATTTGCAGTTAAACAGCAATGATCATCAGATTTATTTATTCAGCTATAGTAAGTAAGTATACATCGCCTATATTTCCTGTTCCCTAGTTTTGCAGAAAATGCCATAGAAATGCATTGGCTGAAAAAAAACTGAGAATCAAAAAGATGAAACCCCACCAAATAAAGTAGTTGGAAGTTAGGTAGCTTAAACTAGACAGGAAGATACTAAGCTACTATGACATATGACTAAAGATAGCCATACATTACTAAGGTGGTCATAGATGAGTATTTTTTTTTATTCAGCCAGTGGGTTGAAAAAAAATAAAACGGATTCCTCTACTCACACAAACAAGTTGGATGGGGGATCCCCATCAGAACATTGTACTCTGACAGCAGGACCACCTCATTTGTGTGGGTAGAGGAATAGACTTCTGTTAAACAGGGATTAAGGCTGGATTCACACTAGTGCAAATTGGCTGCGGCTTCCGCTGCATACAATTCGCATAGCAGGAGATTGTGACCAGCTCTCTATGGAATCTGTTCTGGTTCGAATTGCACAGGAGTCCTGTGCATCTTTTGGTCCATTTCAGGTCCAAATTCAGCCCAAAATTTGGGTTGAAATTGGACCTGAAATTGTAAATGGAGACTCCTACTGTGAGCCGCTGCATGCTGTAGTGTGAACCCAGCCTGAAACTTCTCTGGTCCCAGCTGAATTTTGACCTATCTAGGGCCAGCTTTATTTTTTTTTCATTCAGTCTGCAAGTGGAACAAAAAAATGTAATAGATTCCTCTTTCCATGCTATACAGCTCAAATAGTCCCCCTGCTGGGCTATTGCATAATAACAGCCACTGCAGCAGCTGTTAGAATACCAAAACAGCGGCTGCATCTGATTGGATTCAGCCATTGTTTGATTGACAATTTTCTGCCCGTCTCCTTTGATTTTTCAATCAAAGGAGGTCAGGTGGTAGGTGGCCGACATGGTCACCCAATCAACAAATTTCATCCGGTTCATCAAGAATTGGCTGAAATTTGGTCAGTGTATAGCCCGCTTAAGACTTTAAGGTCTCGTGTACACTACAGCTGCTAAACTGAAGTTTAGAAGCAGTAGAGCATTTTTTTCAGCAGCCCCTAAACACTCCTCAATGTTATCTACATGTACGTTAGTTAGTTTAGAGGCAGTTGAGGTTACAGTCCTTCTTTTAAAAGCAGAAAAACCCCGTTCAGGACTGTAGTTTACAGGCATTTTAAACGCCAAATGCTTGTAACCTTGTGTAACCGCAGTAAACTGCATTAATGCGCGTTTCTGTTTTTTTTTTTCCAAAAAAGTATTTTATTGGTTTTCAGATAGAAAAATACAATATAACATGAATATCAACTTATGAAACACAGTTTCGAACATTATTCATTAGAACAATCAATGATCAGGTTAATCGGTTGTGAGCTATGCGTTTGATGTGTGTAGTGCACTCTCCACTCCCGACACCCCCATTGGGATCTAACTGTGTCCAGAGTGAAGTGGGTACCCCACTGCCTTTCTTTATGTTAACTCTTCCAGAGGCATCATGTATTTATTAATGTGTCAGTTGCCTTGTGGGGGACCATTTTTGAGAGACCTCTGGCTCCTTAATGGGAGTCTAACTCCAGCCGAGCTTAGGGTTCGTTTAGGCTCCATGGGCCTCGTGGTGTGATCCATGAACTGACATTTATAGTGTAGTATACACTAGAGGACTAGATAGAAGAGTAGGAAGAAGGAAGAAGAAAAAGAAAGAGTCGCCAATCCTAGAGAGACTTTATGCCGTATTTTAGTGACCATTAGTAGGGAAATGCCCATGTATTGGGCCCAGGGTTCCCAAGTTGCTTCGAATTGTTTGGATGAGTCTAATAATACACCAACTATTTTTTCCTGAGCCATTACCCAAGAAATGTTCCTTTTCGTGTACATTATCAACACTTTGGGTTGTTTCCAGGTTTTGGTTATTGAGAGTTTCGTCCCGGTCAGGATAAACCGGATCAATTTGCGTGGCAGTTTGGGGAGCGAGTTTCTGTTTTTAATCGTTTTTAAAGAGGAAAACATTTCTGATATCTTTTTAACCACTTCAGCCCCGGAAGGATTTACCCCCTTCCTGACCAGAGCACTTTTTACAATTTGGCACTGCATCGCTTTAACTGCTAATTGCGCGGTCATGCAATGCTGTACCCAAACGGAATTTGCGTCCTTTTCTTCCCACAAATAGAGCTTTCTTTTGATGGTATTTGATCACCTCTGCCATTTTTATTTTTTGCGCTATAAACGGAAAAAGACCGAAAATTTTGAAAAAAAATGATATTTTCTACTTTTTGTTATAAAAAAATCCAATAAACTCAATTTTAGTCATACATTTAGGCCAAAATGTATTCGGCCACATGTCTTTGGTAAAAAAAAATGTCAATAAGTGTATATTTATTGGTTTGCGCAAAAGTTATAGCGCCTACAAACTAGGGTATATTTTCTGGAATTTACACAGCCTTTAATTTATGACTGCCTATGTAATTTCTTGAGGTGCTAAAATGGCAGGGCAGTACAAAACCCCCACAAATGACCCATTTTGGAAAGTAGACACCCCAAGGAAATTGCTGAGAGGCATGTTGAGCCCATTGAATATTATTTTTTTTGTCCCAAGTGATTGAATAATGACAAAAAAAAAAAAAAATTACAAAAAGTTGTTACTAAATGATATATTGCTCACACAGGCCATGGGCCTATGTGGAATTGCACCCCAAAATACATTTAGCTGCTTCTCCTGAGTATGGGGATACCACATGTGTGGGACTTTTTGGGAGCCTAGCCGCGTACGGGGCCCCGAAAACCAATCACCGCCTTCAGGATTTCTAAGGGCGTGAATTTTTGATTTCACTCCTCACTACCTATCACAGTTTTGAAGGCCATAAAATGCCAAGATGGCACAAAAACCCCCCAAATGACCCCATTTTGGAAAGTAGACACCCCAAGCTATTTGCTGAGAGGCATGTTGAGTCCATGGAATATTTTATATTTTGACACAAGTTACGGGAAAGTGACCTTTTTTTTTTTTGCACAAAGTTGTCACTAAATGATATATTGCTCACACAGGCCATGGGCATATGTGGAATTGCACCCCAAAATACATTTAGCTGCTTCTCCTGAGTATGGGGATACCACATGTGTGGGACTTTTTGGGAGCCTAGTTGCGTACGGGGCCCCGAAAACCAAGCACCGCCTTCAGGATTTCTAAGGGCGTAAATTTTTGATTTCACTCCTCACTACCTATCACAGTTTTGAAGGCCATAAAATGCCAAGATGGCACAAAACTCCCCCAAATGACCCCATTTTGGAAAGTAGACACCCCAAGCTATTTGCTGAGAGGCATGTTGAGTCCATGGAATATTTTATATTTTGACACAAGTTGCGGGAAAGTGACAATTTTTTTTTTTGTACAAAGTTGTCACTAAATGATACATTGCTCAAACATGCAATGGACATATCTGGAATTACACCCCAAAATACATTCTGCTGCTTCTTCTGAGTACGGGGATACCACATGTGTGGGACATTTTGGGAGCCTAGCCACGTACGGGGCCCCGAAACCAAGCACCACCTTCAGGATTTCTAAGGGCGTAAATTTTTGATTTCACTCCTCACTACCTATCACAGTTTTGAAGGCCATAAAATGCCAAGATGGCACAAAACCCCCCCAAATGACCCCATTTTAGAAAGTAGACACCCCAAGCTATTTGCTGAGAGGCATGTTGACTCCATGGAATATTTTCTATTTTGACACAAGTTGCGGGAATGTGACAATTTTTTTTTTGTACAAAGTTGTCACTAAATGATTTATTGCTGAAACATGCCGTAGGCATATGTGGAATTACACCCCAAAATACATTCTGCTGCTTCTCCTGAGTATGGGGATACCACATGTGTGGGACTTTTTGGGAGCCTAGCCACGTACAGGGCCCCGAAAACCAATCACTGCCTTCAGGATTTCTAAGGGCGTAAATTTTTGATTCACTCCTCACTACCTATCACAGTTTCGAAGGCCATAAAATGCCAAGATAGCACAAAACCCTCCCAAATGACCCCATTTTGGAAAGTAGACACCCAAAGCTATTTGCTGAGAGGCATGGTGAGTATTTTGCAGCTCTCATTTGTTTTTGAAAATGAAGAAAGAAAAGAAAAACATTTTTTTTCTTTTTTCAATTTTCAAAACTTTGTGACAAAAAGTGAGGTCTGCAAAATACTCACTATACCTCTCAGCAAATAGCTTGGGGTGTCTACTTTCCAAAATTGGGTCATTTGGGGGGGGGGGTTTGTGCCACCTGGGCATTCCATGGCCTCCGAAACTGTGATAGGCAGTGAAGAGTGAAATCAAAAATTTATGCCCTTAGAAAACCTGAAGGCGGTGCTTGGTTTTCGGGGTCCCGTACGCGGCTAGGCTCCCAAAAAGTCTCACACATGTGGTATCCTCGTACTTAGGAGAAGCAACAGAATGTATTTTGGGGTGTAATTTCACATATTCCCATGGCATGTTTGAGCAATATATCATTTAGTGACAACTTTGTGCAAAAAAAAAAAAAAAATTGTCTTTTTCCCGCAACTTGTGTCACAATATAAAATATTCCATGGACTCGACATGCCTCTCAGCAAATAGCTTGGCATGTCTACTTTCCAAAATGGGGTCATTTGGGGGGGTTGAACTGTCCTGGCATTTTATGCACAACATTTAGAAGCTTATGTCACACATCACCCACTCTTCTAACCACTTGAAGACAAAGCCCTTTCTGACACTTTTTGTTTACATGAAAAAATAATTTTTTTTTGCAAGAAAATTACTTTGAACCCCCAAACATTATATATTTTTTTAAAGCAAATGCCCTACAGCTTAAAATGGTAGGTGTTTAATTTTTTTTTTACACAGTATTTGCGCAGCGATCTTTCAAACGCATTTTTTGGAGAAAAAACTCACTTTTTTAAATTTTAATGCACTAAAACACACTATATTGCCCAAATGTTTGATGGAATAAAAAAGATGATCTTAGGCCGAGTACATGGATACCAAACATGACATGCTTTAAAATTGCGCACAAACGTGCAGTGGCGACAAACTAAATACATTTTTAAAAGCCTTTAAAAGCCTTTACAGGTTACCACTTTAGATTTACAGAGGAGGTCTACTGCTAAAATTACTGCCCTCGATCTGACGTTCGCGGTGACACCTCACATGCATGGTGCAATTGCTGTTTACATTTGACGCCAGACCGACGCTTGCGTTCGCCTTTGCGCAAGAGCAGGGGGGGGGGGGACAGGGGTGCTTTTTTTTTTTTTTTTAATTTTTTTTTTTGCTTTTTTATCTTATTTTTAAACTGTTCCTTTCATTTTTATTTTTTTTAAATCATTTTTATTGTTATCTCAGGGAATGTAAATATCCCCTATGATAGTAATAGGTAGTGACAGGTACTCTTTTTTGAAAAAACTGGGGTCTATTAGACCCTAGATCTCTCCTCTGCCCTCAAAGCATCTGACCACACCAAGATTGGTGTGATAAAATGCTTTCCCAATTTCCCAATGGTGCTGTTTACATCCGGCGAAATCTAAGTCATGAAATGCTCCTAGCTTCCGGTTTCTTAGGCCATAGAGATGTTTGGAGCCACTCTGGTCTCTGATCACCTCTATGGTCAGCTGGCTGAATCACCGGCTGCATTCTCCGGTTCCCTGTTTGGACAGGAGAGCCAGAGAAAAACATGGAAGACGGTGGGGGGGATTCCCTCCCACTGCTTGTAAAAGCAGTCTAGAGGCTAATTAGCCGCTAGGATTGCTTTTACATGAAAGCCGACTGCTGGCTGAAAAGATTGATACCAAGATGATACCTAAACCTGCAGGCATCATTCTGGTATAACCACTCAAAGTCCAGCAACATACCAGTATGTTGCTGGTCCTTGTTGGGCATATATTGTAAACTTAATTTTCATGCAGCCTGTGGGCTGAACGAAAAAAGATATTGACCGGTGGGTATGCCCACCATTAGAATACCTCCCTTCATCCACCCACTTCTAATGATGGGCATACATGCACTGTATATATATGCCGAAGCATGGGGGCATCCTCCCGCAAAAGGCAGGAGCAAATCGCTCCTTTACCCACTGCTGCCCCCACGCTTCGGCATATATGCTGAAGTATGTAACTGTGGTGGTGAAATCACCTCCGACAGCACTGGAGTCACGGCTTTATATATCGTGGGAGCAAACGCTGTTGCTGTCAAGATAAATAAATCCGTACTGCAACTGAATGGCGTACCTGCTAAGCAAATGATGGTTAACAATAAAACAAAGTAACATTACAGTATAACAGTAAGACTTACCATACCTGCAAAGCAAATACAAAAAAAAAGTAAAAAAATAAAACATTTAACGCAACCTGTGCCTAAAATATATATATGCCAAAGCATGGGGGTATCCTCCCACAAAAGGCAGGAGCAAATCGCTCCTCCACCCACTGCTGCCCCCACGCTTCGGCATATATGCTGAAGTATGTAACTGTGGTGGTGAAATCACCTCCGACAGCGCTGGAGTCACGGCTTTATGTATCGTGGGAGCAAACGCTGTTGCTGTCAAGATATATAAATATGCTCTGCAGCTCAATGGCGTACCTGAAAACAAAAAAATGGTTACCAACAAAACACAGTAAACAGTAAAGTATAAAAAAATTGCATATCTGAAAAGCAAACATGGTAAAACATAATAACAATAAAACATTGCAGAATAGAATACAGTAAAAAAGAGCAGAACAATAGAGAGAGAATAGAGAGAGAGAGAACAATAAAACAACAACTATTTTTGTTTATTTTATTTTATTTTTTTTCTTTTTTTTTTTACACTTTTTTTAATAACTTTAACTTTTTTGTAACTGGTACCAGGTTTGGGTCTCTCAAAATGCGATGGCATCTTGGGAGACCCTGTGAAAGTGTGTCCTAGTCTGTGCAATGCTGTACCCTACGCTAAAACTCAACTAGTGTATGGTAGCGTTCAAAACATTCACCAATGCATAGACCAGGATTGTCAGGGCAGGAGGGACAATAATAGCGAGTGTCACGCCTAAATCCGCGCTTGCTACAGACACGACATCTTCTTTGGGGGGCTCGTTGGGTAGGGGTACTCGAGAGGACATAAGGAAAATGCCTCTCATGCAGCCAGCTTACTGCATTTGGTTGGGGAAGGTGAGGTGGAGCACCGTCTGGATACAGAAGGGCTCTGACGATCTCTTCCTGGAATTTAAGGAAGGATCCAGTCTGTCCTCAAGCTCTGTATAGCACATGAGCGTTCAGCAAAGCCAATTGAAATAAATAAACAGACACTTTTTTGTACCAGCGTCTGGCCTTACGGGCAACTAGGTACGGCGCCAACAACTGGTCGTTGAGGTCCACCCCTCCCATATTTTGGTTATATTCGACACAGAGGGGTTTCTCCACTACACCAGTCGCTGTAGTAATGTGTCGTGTCTGCATGAAGGGAGGTAAGAACCAAAACATTCTTATTGTCCCTCCACTTCATAGCGAGCAAATTATTACACTTCAAGCAGGCTCTCTCCCCCAGCCTAAGACGGGAATCTACAAGCCGCTGGGGAAAGCCCCGGTGATTAGGTCGCACGGTGCCACATGCTCCAATCTGATGATCAAAAAGGTGACTAAAAAGTGGCACTCCTGTAATAATTGTCCACATATAAATGGTACCCCTTTCCGAATAAGTTTGACACCAAGTCCCACACTATCTTGCCAGCGCTTCCTATGTAGTCAGGGCAGTTTGTCGGCTCTACGTGACTATCTTTGCCTCATAAACCATAACTACATAAACCATAAACCATAACTCTCATAAACCATAAAACTACATGTATAGCCTGTGGCCCTGTCACAGAGCTTATACATCTTGACCCCGTATCTGGCACACTTGCTGGGAAGGTACTGTTTGAATGACAAGCGGCCAGAAAATTTATTCAGGGACTCATCAATGCAGATAACTTGATGGGGAGTAAACAAGTCTGCAAAACCTTGGTTGAAGTGGTTTACGAGGGGCCGAATTTTGTAGAGCCGATCGTATCCAGGGTCTCCACGAGGACGACAGAGTTCATTTTCATTGAAGTGCATGAACCGCAAAATCTGCTCATATTGTGCCCTGGCCATGGAAGCAGAGAACACGGGCATATGGTAAATTGGGTCAGTGGACCAATATGACCGCAACTCACTCTTTTTATTTATGCCCATGTTGAGGGAAAGGCCCAGAAAGATCTTAAATTCGGAGACCGTAATTGGTCTCCAATCTCTGGCAAGGGAGGACTGGGGATTAATGGCGATGTGTTGACCAGCGTATAAATTGCTTTGGTCCACAATAGATCTATAGAGATCTTCAGTGAAAAACAGCGAATAAAAATCCAGTGGCGTAAAATCAACTGTTTCCACCTAAATTCCAGGTTGGCCAGTGAATGGGGGAAGTACGGGTGCTGCAGAAGTGGTGGGCTCCTAATTCAGATTGGCGAATGCAGCAGGAAGGGCACTATGGGCACAACGGGCCTGTGATTGTCTTCTTGGTGGCAGCGGGACACTACTAGTGCTTGCCACCTCGCCAGCTTGAACTGCACTTATGGGACTTGCCATGTCACCACGTGATACTGCAGTGCTGGATATACGACCAGGGTGTACTAGGCCGCTGGTGCTTGCCAGTTCACCAGAAGGAATAGCGGCGCTAGTACTTCTCTGCTCCATACAAGGGACCTGCAGTTCTTGCACTTCAAGGACAGAAGAAGAAGATTGGGGTCTGGTACGCCTGACCTTAGCAGGGACCACAACTCCGTCGTCAGAGCTATCTGTCATGGAGCCGCTGTCCTCTACAGGATCGTATTCTGAGCCTGAATCTGACAGATGAGTGACTTCCTCTTCACTATCTGTCATGCTCAGAAACGTGTAGGCCTCTTCACTAGTGTACCTTTGATTTGCCATTTTGGGCTCTAAATTTAGGGGTACACTAGTGAGACTCACAGGCAAAAAAGCTCCTGACTGTTAGCGACTGATTCAAAACGCTACCAAAAAACTGTTAGCAATCGCAGGGATCAGGCCTGACTCTGCAAATGCTGCAGTTATGTGTGCTTAGTGTTTTGTAATTGTCAGTGATCAATCGATACTGCACTTGGGTGGGCTGGGCAGGGCTGAGCCGAGGGGCAAAACGCAGGTGCTAGCAGGTATCTGGGCTGATCCCGCTAACACTGCGTTTATGGGAACCCTAAACTGTTGGGGAGTATAGATCTGATCGGATCAGATATCGATCCGTTCAGATACTATAGCACTAAGGGAGGTGTATGCTACGTGCGTGGTTGTTAGCGGTACTGGCGCTAATCTGATGCTGACCTTATCTGATCCTAAAAACGTAACTTATATCACCGCCGGGCAATTTGGGGGTTAGACCTTTATAAGGTAATAAACGGCGGGTGCCCTAAAACTATAATAAACTATAAAAAACAAACTAACTAACCAGCGTCACCCGTATCACTTATACGGTGATCGCTGGTGAAAGGGTTAACTAGGGGGCAATCAAGGGGTTAAAACCTTTAGTAGGTAGTATATGGGGGTCCCTGTCGCTATAAAACACTGACAGCGAACCTATATACTTACCTCTCTAACTAGCATCACCAGCGACACTAATACAGCGATCAGAAAAACGATCGATTAGTGACACTGGCCATGGGGGGTGATCAAGGGGTTAACCTTTATTAGGGGGGGTTAGGGGGGTACCCTGGACCTAAAGGGGGTACCCTAGACCTAAAGGGGGCTAACCCTAACTGCCCTAACACTTATAACTGTCACAAACTGACACCAATGCAAAAAAAAAACCTGCTATTGGTGTCAGTGTGACAGGGGGTGATCGGGGGATGATGGGGGGGTGATGGGGGGTGAAAAGTGTGCCTGGCATGTTCTACTGAACGTGTAGTGTTGGTGTAACTTACATTGATGTCTTCTCTCCTCGGCGCCGGAACGAAAAGACCGGCTCGAGGAGGGATGACATCACTTCCTCGCCCTCTGTTTACATTACAGAGGCAGAGGAAGGATTTTCATTCGCCGGGAGCGATCTGGAGGGGGTGGCCACGAATGGATGGCCTCCCTCTCACATCTCATCGCCCGCGAAGAAATGCCGGCCGCCTCTGGCACCGGGGGGGGGTCCGATAGGATCCCCCACCCACGGGAGGCAGATCACGTACAGGTACGTGATTTTGCCTGCCCGTGCCATTCTGCCGACGTACATCGGCGTGAGGCGGTCGGCAAGTGGTTAAACATATAAAAATGTTGAAAAAACACAAATTTTACCACATGCTGTTGCCTGCATTAATGGATGAGTCCGGTAGCGACGAACTCTGGTCCTCCCACACAATTTTCTACATCTTCGGAGCAACAGCAACATCAGGAGCATTTCCTCACAAATACTCATGATGGGATCCATAGTGAAAACACAAAAAATAAGACAGTTATCTACAAGCACACTGCTTTCTCTGCTGCTGTTCTCTCTTCTCTCACAGAATGGCTGAAATTGTAAATAATGTACTTGTTTTTCACACATTGTGGGCATTTGGGAGGTTCTCCTGAGGTTATCTTTTAAAAAAAAAACGCTTCTAACTTCAAACGCTCATAACCACTGCTAAACTCGCATAAACATGATATGTAAAAGCTGTAAAACTGACGTTTTTCCCTGTCAGTTTCCAGCTGTCAATTTTCCAGCATTCAGAAAAGGTTTTCAACTATCTATCTATCTATCTATCTATCTATCTATCTATCTATCTTTCTATCTATCTATTTATCTTTTTATCTGTGGTGGAAAACCAGTGATCATATAAACATATTGTCTTAACTTGACGGTATACAGTTCAACTTGCCATAGCACAGAATATCAAGAAGATATGTGCTCTGAAGTATTTTGTTATTGTATGGATTTACCTTAAAGTCAGCAACAGTTCAGCTTCTAGCACGAATGACTGGAAGTACATGAAAAATAGTCATAACAAAATATAATAAAAAATTACATTCTATTTTCATCTGTGCTAAACTTGAACTTAAAAGCTGTAATATTTCAAATCTAAAAGTACTATTCCCTTGACACAAATTTCACTTATATTTATGAGTAATTAACATTGTGTTTCTCACATTTGGTATGCCATGGCTACATCCCTAAAACAATACAAATTCATTTGGTTCATAGATAACTTGTGAATTCATTAAAACTCCCTCTTTGATTTAATGTTTAATGATGGGAAATTATTGTGTTTCTGTACAGTGTTGTAATTCTGTCCTACAAATATGCCTGACCATCAGTTCACAGCAAATTTTACTGTTCCAGAATACATCACCCAAACCACAGATCCATGCTTACTTTACCACAATAAATACTTCCAGATTATAATTGATAGGTTTAAACAGTCATGCTGACTTCTATGCAGAATGCATACCACAGTCGTTTTCTGTTTATATTTATTTATGTCACCAGTTCACAGAAAGCCATGACATGTACCACCTGCTTACGAGCACATGCGCTGATTTTAAAACACCACAAAACAAGACCACATTCATAACTGAAAAGTTAAAAAAATATTTCCTTTGATGTTTCCTTGAAGAACCTCTGCCACAATCACAATTCTCCAGCTGCCCTCTTTGAAAGAACAGTTGTTTTGAAAATGGTAAAATACCTTTTTTTGCATGTTTTTTTCTATTTATTATAACATTGTTATATATGAGTACAATAGGGATTTTTTCCTAAACTGTATGTCTGATAACCTGGCCCTATTTGACACTTCTCATGTAAATATGATGTATCAATGCACTATTTATAGTAGTTCAGAAATAATAAAAGAGAAATTAAAAAGCTAAAGAAATGGGAATGTTTGTCATAAGGTTTGCAATGTGGAGTGAGCAATTTTTGTGCACTGGTCAATGAGTATGTCTACTGTCTTAGTCATTGGAGTTGATTTACTAAAGGCTAACAGGCTTTTCACTTTGCAAGGAAAGTTCCCCAAAGCTTAGTGAATGTGGTACAATTTCACTTTGCAACCCAATCATGTACAAGGAAAATAAAACATTTTTTTTCATGCACATGATTAGATGATGAAAGTCAACAGAGCTACACCTCATTCACTAAGCTCTGTGAATAATTCCCTTGCAAAGTGCAAGTTTTTTTGTAAAGTGAGTTGACTTTAGTAAATTAACCCCATTGTGTGTGAATACTTTTAAAGGAATCTGCCAGAGTAGAATATAGGAGCTGCTGTTGGTTTCTTGCCTTTGAAGGTGCTTACTTTGGGCTGTCATCTTTTTTTCTTTACAGTTTAGTGAGTCACTGACCTGAAAGAAGCATGTAACATCAGGTCTCAGGACAACTCGTATGTACATGTTTTTTTCAGGTCTGAGATTCTGGAAGTACCAGGGCAAGGACATGGAAAAAATCTTATAATTGCAAAACAGTTCAGCAGTGGTGGATCACAATTGTTTGTCTTTTACAAGTTTCCTTTAAATTCAACATAGAAGTGTGCCCACACAGTTTTTTTAAACAAATCAAAGTCAACAGTCCAGTTATCAATATTACAAATCAGGGAAACTTTCTCACATTACACTTTCTCATCAGCAATGTTTAATGCTAAGAAGACAGTAAGTGTAAGTAAGTCAGATGGGGCAATGAAATATGTTTCACCATTTGTGTTAGAGTTATCCGATTGCCATAGTTTTCTCAAAATAAGCCAAAGCTGGAGGTGTGTAGACATGCTTTCCCCACAACATCTTAAGGAAAATGTGGCCTCAGATAACTGTATGTAGAAAGTTGGCATAGCTGATGTTATAAGTAAAGTGTATGTGAAGTCAAAACTAGTGGAGGAATCATTAAAATCCCTGCTGATTTTTTTTCCATTTTTGCTATTTGTGTCCTTTTAGGGAGATTTCCTTTTACTTCCTGCACAGGGAAAAAACAGGAATAATAGAAAAACTCTCCAAAATAAGGGGTAATCCACATTTAGATTGTTATCACTGAAACAGGTGTCCACATTGGAAGAATTCTTCCCCCCTCTTTAATATTTGTGATGCAGTAATTGATGGATTTTATTTTTAAAAAGCTAATAGGTGAATTAATCAAATACTCAAATGGGGTCTTCTAAAAGAATATGTTCATAAAGAGTTTCTCTTAACAATGAACTTTGGAAGCCATACTAGATGATAAATATGTGACCAATGCAAGCCCAAAGTGCTAACCAATGAGACCCATAACAGGTGCAGGCTTTGGCAGGGTTTATGTGCAACTTACCTGTCCCCTATTGGGGTAAATAGGTTGTTACTACTGCCCATAGTGAGTTGGAACATTCTATCTTTCACCTAATGCAAGTTAAAAAAAGACTATATTTTTTAAAGTTTTGCTTGTTGTTTACCACTTTAATAAATAAAAGTTAAAAATAGGTAAAACAAACCTTACACTCAAAAGTTAATCAGGGTACTCACCCTTATGACAAAAAGCTGCATATATATGTTAAAAGAAGACACCCTTTTACTCTGCTGGAAAGTCTTCTCACAAAATATGGGATGCTATTTTATTGTCATGAAAGTGGAGACCCAGATAAAATAGGTGGCCCGCTTTCATGGTCATATTCATGCATCATCCATTCCAAACCCATGAAAATTCAACTCAACTGAAAACTCAAAACTCCTAAATAAACGTTTCTGTCTTTACAATGGAATTACAACAGATATCAGTTGTATTTACTGCTATAATTATTTGCCTTTAGTAATCTTGCTTGATAAAGGACACTTAAGTCTGTGTTTGAGGAAAAGTGCCTAAAGAAGTAATTCTAACATCTTCACTAAAAAATACCTGCCAATAAAAGTGCTAATTTTTGTGCAGAGGAATAGATATGATATTTTTTTAAATGTCACCTGATATACTTTCTTGTGAGCAGAAGCATAACATTGAAACTCACAATGATCTCCAAATGAAAACCATGATGACCTAGATTGTGATTAATGTTCTCTACAGAGTTATGTGGCACACCCTAATATGGACCCAGGCCAATATGTGATCAGTTATCTTGGTCATTTTTCATAATTCCTCAGATTATAAAACAACTGGGTGGAGAGTTCCATTTTCTTCTGCATATAACAGAGTACTAATTTTTATTATAGGTGGCCCTGTGAATTAAATGCAAACTCCCATTTTTTTAAAAATTTGTCTTCATGTACAGCATAGCAGCATACATGGAGATTTGTGTACTATAGCAGTTCAAAAAAACAGGCCATTAAAGTCATTTAAAACAATTCTGGGTCTTCCTATTCAGATTACTTGGAAATGAAGAACCAGCATGACTGTATAGATTTAATATTTAATGAGCTATGATTAAGACAGATCGGTCACATGTAGCACAAGATCATAGTATTGTATTACAGAATAAAACAATCCTTATTAGTTTTCAGAAATAATCTGTTGCTAAAAGAAATCTCAGTTCACTAACTTAATAAAGTAACATATTTTCGTAATCTATTGACATCCTAATTATTGATTTTATTCAAATGACATAGACAAGTACAAATCCTGCCTCCATTTCTCTGCAGCAAATGGGATGAGAAATTTATCTGCATGTTAAAAGGGACACAGAAATGTTGTTTTTGCAGTCTGATCAGACTAAATAGGTCACTTCAGCCAAAAACTAGTGCTTTAGTTTTAGTTGGGCAACTATCAGTGAATTTACAGTGAATTTATCTGTTTTATAAAGTATCTTGCAAACTTCAGTGTGAAGATTTTCCTACAGTAGTCAGTGTCCTTCCATAAACTCCTAGCTAGACTCCCAGGTTATATGTTTAGTCTACACTCTGGAGAATCCATCTGGACTGTGACACAATTTGCTTTGTAGTGAGTTTGCCTGTAAATTATGGAGGGATCTTGTCCCTCCAATAAGAAATGAACAGGTAATGTATCTTGATGGCATTCATATAGAGTTTAAATATAAGTTTAGGGTGTAGTTACCCCATTTATTTCAATTCATGCTTGAAACATTTGCATTGCTTGCATCAGTCTATCAACAATTTCAAGACCCTTTGCGCTTTCATTTGTACACATTTAGAGGAGGAAAAGATACACTTCTCATTTTCCTTTTACCAGCTAATACCCAAAGGTGTCAACCAAAATTATATTTTTTTTAGGGACAAGTGCCCAATAAAATAAGAACTTATCAATATTTTAGAGGCATATAGCCATAACAACACTGAGCTGTACACAATGTAAGTGTGTCTGACAGAGCTTCTGTCGCCACCTATCCCCACAAGAATATAACAAAGATGTCATTCTCTCACAGCAGTCCTGGACAGTAAAGGGAATCAATCAACACAGAGTGAGACCATCTTTTAGTTTTCTGGTGACTGGGCCAGCGGGACAGATCCAAGACATCTGGTGGGGATGTCTGTACACTGGAGAAGATCTACTGAAAACACTATTTGTTTTAGCTTGCAGGCAACCCTAAACAATAGTTTTGAATAGAGTTTGTCTTTAAAGCCTTTGTTACTTGTATAAGAAAGTATCCTGTTCCCTTTGTATTGCTTCCTTTATGTGAAATCTCTGGTGTTCCTGCTAGTCCCTCTGCTTTCTTATTAAACACTAACCACACTAATCAGGAGAACACACCATGGTAAGTTCTCTAGCTATACTGGGAACTCAGTGTGCTCTCCTCCAATGATCAGACTTGTCCTGACAAGCCCCCCGCTGCACAGCCATTCACTGGGAAGCTCAGTGTGCTGCTGCTGATCCTCCCCCAGCTCTTATGCAGCTGAGTACATAGAGAATGTGATCACTTATAAAAAAGGGAAAAAAAAGATATTTATAATGTATTTTTATATCTATACACAAATGTTTTGCCTTTCATTTCTATTTTAAACTGAATGGGTTGTTTTACAAGGTGATCGTTTACAATCACTTTAAGTAATCCAACCAGACAAGATATAGCAGTAAGCATGTACCACCGGGTATTCTTTTATCTTACTTTAAAATTACCAGGATAAAGGGCTATATAAAATACATTTCCTTCATACTAGTTTGAAATGATCTTCCTTATCATTTAAAGATAATAATGTCCTCATGTTTTCTAAAGATCTTGTAATGTGTACATTATTTGTACTATGCATTATATATGCCATAAATGACATTGGCAGTTTACGTCTGGGAGCCTAGTTTTTTTTTTTTTTTCAATGTCACAGAAGGAAAGAATTAAAGATTGCAAAGAACAGGAAAGGTAAAAAGATGAAATATTTACTCAGATGATATTTGTTTGGTTATTAGGAAATGTCTAGGCTCTCACAGTAATAATTGTTATTTTTCTAATTTATATTTGGGAATTTTCCAAAGCTGTAATTATGTAATGTTTTTATTTGACTACTTAGTCTACTTTGTGTTTTTTTTTTCTTTTTTGTTATCTTTAATAAAATGCTGCTAGTTGTTTGCAGTTGTTTCTGTTTGTCCATAGCAGCGCTTATTTCAGGGACATGGAGATAGGCAAGGCTCAGAGACACAGCCCCTGCACAGACCTCAAGGGGTTTTAGAGTACTTTGGTTACTAGTCCTATGGCTTTGAATAATTTAGGGTGTACACCTGGTTCAGTGATAATAACACCATGACCACTTGGGAAAGAACAGGGGCCACAGACTAGACATAGGCTTGTTTAGCTTTAAGTAAGATCAGAGCCTGATAAAAGCTGTTATTCTTCTAATATGGCTTTGTGTAATCAAATTTAGTTGTGCCTAGTTATGACTCTTTCCATTTTCTGCCTTCTACCTAACACCTGCCCTGATCTTCTGCTTGTTTCTTGGCTATGCTTTTCTGTTGCCAACTCAGACCTTCAGCCTGTCCTGACTTTGACTCTACTTTATGATAATATAGTGTGTTCTGATCCTATAGGATGTGATGGCTGCTGCCATCTATGCAATCCAAAGGTTTTGACTTTACTACTTTCTTTAGTGCAACATCGGCACCAGCAGCAGCTCCAGATAAGTCCAGACACCTTTTGAGCCTGCGCCTCAGTAAGAACCTTCTGCTGTCTGTCAGTGACACAAGAGTCACCTTTCCATGGCACACTGCATGTCACTTATCATGCCAAGATACCTGTTTTGGTATATCTGTCCTGTGCATCCATATTGTGTTTGGTGGTTTGTTCTTGGAACTTATTTCTCAGAGAATAATAATCACATTAACATTTCTAATTTTTGGGGTCTTGTGATCTCTACTTCCCACCAGCTCATACTGTGCATTGTATTGTATGATACATAGCTCTACTCCCCACACTGTGAGGTAGATTTATTAACCACTTGCCGACCGCCTCACGCAGATATACTGCGGCAGAATGGCACGGGCAGGCAAAATCACGTACCTGGTACGTAATTGCCTTCCCGCGGGTGGGGGGTCCGATCGGACCCCCCCCGGTGCCCCGAGGCGGTCGGCTTTGGTCTGGCAGCGATCAGAGATGAGGGGGAGGCCATCCATCCGTGGCCCCCCCTCGCGATCGCTCCCAGCCAATGAGAATCTTCCCCTGCCTCTGTGTAGTACACAGAGGCAGAGGAAATGATGTCATCTCTCCTCAGCTCGGCAGTTTCCGTTCCGGCGCCGAGGAGAGAAGACATCTGGGTGAGTTGCACAACACAACACACACAGTAGAACATGCCAGGCACACTTTACACCCCCCTTTACCCCCCGATCCCCCCCCGATCACCCCCTAATTACGCCTCCCCCTGTCACACTGACACCAAGCCTTTTTTTTTTTTTTCCTGATTACTGCATGGTGTCAGTTTGTGACAGTTAGTGTGTTAGGGCAGTAAGTGTTAGCCCCCTTTAGGTCTAGGGTACCCCCCTAACCCCCCTAATAAAGTTTTAACCCCTTGATCACCCCCGTCACCAGTGTCGCTAAGCGATCATTTTTTTGATCACTGTATTAGTGTCGCTGGTGACGCTAGTTAGGGAGGTAAATATTTAGGTTCGCCGTCAGCATTTTATAGCGACAGGGACCCCCATATAATATCTAATAAATGTTTTAACCCCTTGATTGCCCCCTATTTAACCCTTTCACCACTGATCACCGTATAACCGTTACGGGTGACGCTGGTTAGTTTTTTTTTTTTATAGTGTCAGGGCACCCGCCGTTTATTACCGAAAAAAGGTTTAGCCCCCTGATCGCCCGGCGGTGATATGTGTCACCCCAGGCAGCGTTAGATTAGCGCCAGTACCGCTAACACCCACGCACGCAGCATACGCCTCCCTTAGTGGTATAGTATCTGAACGGATCAATATCTGATCCGATCAGATCTAAAAAGTGTCCCCAGCAGTTTAGGGTTCCCAAAAACACAGTGGTAGCGGGATCAGCCCAGATACCTGCTAGCACCTGCGTTTTGCCGCTCCGCCCGGCCCAGCCCACCCAAGTGCAGTATCGATCGATCACTGACACTTACAAAACACTAAACACATAACTGCAGCGTTCGCAGAGTCAGGCCTGATCCCTGCGATCGCTAACAGTTTTTTTTGGTAGCGTTTTGGTGAACTGGCAAGCACCAGCCCCAGGAAGCGTCAGATTAGCGCCAGTACCGCTAACACCCACGCACGCACCGTACACCTCCCTTAGTGGTATAGTATCTGAACGGATCAATATCTGATCCGATCAGATTTCTATACTAGCATCCCCAGCAGTTTAGGGTTCCCAAAAATGCAATGTTAGCGGGATCAGCCCAGATACCTGCTAGCACCTGCGTTTTGCCCCTCCGCCCAGCCCAGCCCACCCAAGTGCACTATCGATCGATCACTGTCACTTACAAAACACTAAACACATAACTGCAGCGTTCGCAGAGTCAGGCCTGATCCCTGCGATCGCTAACAGTTTTTTTGGTAGCGTTTTGGTGAACTGGCAAGTGCCAGCGGCCTAGTACACCCCGGTCATAGTCAAACCAGCACTGCAGTAACACTTGGTGACGTGGCGAGTCCCATAAGTGCAGTTCAAGCTGGTGAGGTGGCAAGCACAAGTAGTGTCCCGCTGCCACCAAGAAGAAGACAAACAGGCCCGTCGTGCCCATAGTGCCCTTCCTGCTGCATTCGCCAATCCTAATTGGGAACCCACCACTTCTGCAGCACCCGTACTTCCCCCATTCACATCCCCAACCAAATGCAGTCGGCTGCATGAGAGGCATTTTTATGTCCTCCTGAGCACCCCTACCCAACGAACCCCCCCAAAAAAGATGTGTCTGCAGAAAGCACGAATATAGGCGTGACACCCGCTATTATTGTCCCTCCTGTCCTGACAATCCTGGTCTTTGCATTGGTGAATGTTTTGAACGCTACCATACACTAGTTGAGTATTAGCATAGGGTACAGCATTGCACAGACTAGGCACACTTTCACAGGGTCTCCCAAGATGCCATCGCATTTTGAGAGACCCGAACCTGGAACCAGTTACAGTTATAAAAGTTACAGTTACAAAAAAAAGTGTAAAAAAAAAAAAACACAAAAAAAATATAAAATAAAAAAAAATAGTTGTCGTTTCATTGTTCTCTCTCTCTCTCTATTCTCTCTCTATTGTTCTGCTCTTTTTTACTGTATTCTATTCTGCAATGTTTTATTGTTATTATGTTTTATCATGTTTGCTTTTCAGTTATGCAATTTTTTATACTTTACCGTTTACTGTGCTTTATTGTTAACCATTTTTTTGTCTTCAGGTACACCATTCATGACTTTGAGTGGTTATACCAGAATGATGCCTGCAGGTTTAGGTATCATCTTGGTATCATTCTTTTCAGCCAGTGGTTGGCTTTCATGTAAAAGCAATCCTAGTGGCTAATTAGCCTCTAGACTGCTTTTACAAGCAGTGGGAGGGAATGCCCCCCCCCACCGTCTTCCGTGTTTTTCTCTGGCTCTCCTGTCTCAACAGGGAACCTGAGAATGCAGCCAGCGATTCAGCCAGCCAGCATAGAGCTGATCAGAGACCAGAGTGGCTCCAAACATCTCTATGGCCTAAGAAACCGGAAGCTACGAGCATTTTATGACTTAGATTTCGCCGGATGTAAACAGCGCCATTGGGAAATTGGGGAAGCATTTTATCACACCGATCTTGGTGTGGTCAGATGCTTTGAGGGCAGAGGAGAGATCTAGGTTCTAATAGACCCCAATTTTTTCAAAAAAGAGTACCTGTCACTACCTATTGCTATCATAGGGGATATTTACATTCCCTGAGATAACAATAAAAATGATTTAAAAAAAAAATGAAAGGAACAGTTTAAAAATAAGATAAAAAAGCAAAAAAATAATAATAAAAAAAAAAAAAAAGCACCCCTGTCCCCCCCTGCTCTCACGCTAAGGCGAACGCAAGCGTCGGTCTGGTGTCAAATGTAAACAGCAATTGCACCATGCATGTGAGGTATCACCGCGAAGGTCAGATCAAGGGCAGTCATTTTAGCAGTAGACCTCCTCTGTAAATCTAAAGTGGTAACCTGTAAAGGCTTTTAAAGGCTTTTAAAAATGTATTTAATTTGCTGCCACTGCACGTTTGTACGCAATTTTAAAGCATGTCATGTTTGGTATCCATGTACTCGGCCTAAGATTATCTTTTTTATTTCATCAAACATTTAGGCAATATAGTGTGTTTTAGTTCATTAAAATTGAAAAAAGTGTGTTTTTCCCCAAAAAATGCGTTTGAAAAATCGCTGAGCAAATACTGTGTGAAAAAAAAAATGAAACACCCACCATTTTAATCTGTAGGGCCTTGCTTTAAAAAAATATATAATGTTTGGGGGTTCAAAGTAATTTTCTTGCAAAAAAAAAAAAATTTTTTCATGTAAACAAAAAGTGTCAGAAAGGGAGGGCTTTGTCTTCAAGTGGTTAGGAGAGTGGGTGGTGTGTGACATAAGCTTCTAAATGTTGTGCATAAAATGCCAGGACAGTTCAAAAGCCCCCTAAATGACCCCATTTTGGAAAGTAGACACCCCAAGCTATTTGCTGAGAGGCATGTCGAGTCCATGGAATATTTTATATTGTGACACAAGTTGCAGGAAAGAGACAATTTATTTATTTTTTTTTTGCACAAAGTTGTCACTAAATGATATATTGCTCAAACATGCCATGGGAATATGTGAAATTACACCCCAAAATACATTCTGTTGCTTCTCCTGAGTATGGGGATACCACATGTGTGAGACTTTTTGGGAGCCTAGCCTCGTACAGGACCCCGAAAACCAAGCACCGCCTTCAGGCTTTCTAAGGGCGTACATTTTTGATTTCATTCTTCACTGCCTATCACAGTTTCGGAGGCCATGGAATGCCCAGGTGGCACAACCCCCCCCCCCCAAATGACCCCATTTTGGAAAGTAGACACCCCAAGCTACTTGCTGAGAGGTATAGTGAGTATTTTGCAGACCTCACTTTTTGTCACAAAGTTTTAAAAATTGAAAAAAGAAAAAAAAAAGTTTTTTCTTGTCTTTCTTTATTTTCAAAAACAAATGAGAGCTGCAAAATACTCACCATGCCTCTCAGCAAATAGCTTTGGGTGTCTACTTTTCAAAATGGGGTCATTTGGGGGGGTTTGTGCCACATGGGCATTCCATGTCCTCCGAAACTGTGATAGGCAGTGAAGAGTGAAATTAGCCATTTGCTAAAATCATTTAAGTTCATTTTTTTCCTCATTAATGTACACACAGCACCCCATATTGACAGAAAAACACAGAATTGTTGACATTTTGCAGATGTATTAAAAAAGAAAAACTGAAATATCACATTGTCCTAACTATTCAGACCCTTTGCTGTGACACTCATATATTTAACTCTGTCCATTTCTTCTGAACATCCCGATCATCATTCTACACCTTCATTTGAGTCCAACTGTGTTTGATTATAATGATTGGACTTGATTAGGAAAGCCACACACCTGTCTATATAAGACCTTACAGCTCACAGTGCATGTCAGAGCAAATGAGAATCATGAGTTCAAAGGAGCTGCCTGAAGAGCTCAGAGACAGAATTGTGGCAAGGCACAGATCTGGCCAAGGTTACAAAAAATTTCTGCTGCACTTAAGGTTCCTAAGAGCACAGTGGCCTCCATAATTCTTAAATGGAAGACGTTTGGGATGACCAGAACCCTTCCTAGAGCTGGTTGTCTGGCCAAACTGAGCTATCGGGGAGAAGAGCCTTGGCGAGAGGGGTAAAGAAGAACCCAAAGATCACTGTGGCTGAGCTCCAGAGATGCAGTCAGGAGATGGGAGAAAGTTGTAGAAAATCAATCATCACTGCAGCCCTCCACCAGTCGGGGCATTATGGCAGAGTGGCTCAACAGAAGCATCTCCTCAGTGCAAGACACATGAAAGCCTGCATGGAGTTTGCTAAAAAACACCTGAAGGACTCCAAGATGGTGAGAAATAAGAATCTCTGATCTGATGAGATCAAGATAGAACTTTTTGGCCTTAATTCTAAGTGGTATGTGTGGAGAAAACCAGGCACCAGGCACCATCACCTGTCCAATACAGTCTCAACAGTGAAGCATGGTGGTGGCAACATCATGCTGTGGGGGTGTTTTTCAGCTGCAGGGACAGGACAACTGGTTTCAATTGAGGGAAAGATGAATGCGGCCAAGTATAGGGATATCCTGGACGAAAACCTTCTCCAGAGTGCTCAGGACCTCAGACTGGGCCGAAGGTTTACCTTCCAACAAGACAATGACCCTAAGCACACAGCTAAATTAACGAAGGAGTGCCTTCACAACAACCCTGTGACTGTTCTTGAATGGCCCAGCTAGAGCCCTGACCTAAACCCAATTGAGCATCTCCGGAGAGACCTAAAAATGACTGTCCACCAATGTGTACCATCCAGCCATGACAGAACTGGAGAGGATCTGCAAGGAGGAATGGCAGAGGATCCCAAAATCCAGGTGTGAAAAACTTGTTGCAGCTTTCCCAAAAAGCCTCATGGCTGTATTAGATCAAAAGGGTGCTTCTACTAAATACTGAGCAAAGGGTGTGAATATTTAGGGCCATGTGATATTTCAGTTTTTCTTTTTTAATAAATCTGCAAAAATGTCAACAATTCTGTGTTTTTCTGTCAATATGGGATGCTGTGTGTACATTAATGAGGAAAAAAAATGAACTTAAATGATTTTAGCAAATGACTGCAATATAACAAAGAGTGAAAAATTTAAGGGGGTCTGAATACTCTCCATCCCCACTCTATATTTTATACTGCACATTCTTCCAGTATGTACACGGTGCTGCACATTCTATACTGCAGACTGATTCACTCTTCACACAGTTATATTTATTGTGATCTTCAAACCCCATCACTTTGTATACCATGCTTTATGTTCTATATTTCACACAGCTTTACTTTGTATACTGAGCATTGCATTATCTACACTAGTTTACTGTCTGGACTCTGTAAATTCTATACTGAACACCGTTCCATGCTGTACAATGTGCTATATGATATATATTGCACATGGTATAATAAGTTGCACTTTCTTTTCTTCCTGTTACACTATTCTGCACACTGGGCATTACATTCTTCCAATAAACTACATTGTACATTTTGTAATGTACATGGATTGACTTTGTACACTGTTACTTATGTTACACCCCTCTACTCTGTATGCTGTACTCATCATTCAGAACTGCACACCATTATACATTGTGTGTTACATATACTACTCTGTGCATTTTTTTATGTAAACATCTCTGCTCTGCACACTATACTGTTCAATTCTGTATACTGTGCTGTGCATTCTGTACTTATATATATCAATCCCTCACTGTGCTGTATATTATATTATCTACACCATGCTACTTTGCTGTATGTTCTTTATTCCATACTTCTCTTCTCTATTGACCAGATATATCACATTGGTGTTTTGGGGCCTGATGCAGCCCTCTGCTTGCTTTTTTGTGTTTCTCAGCTGGTTCAAGGATTTAAGCTGCATGAGTCCTCAGCAAATGATTTTTACAGTTACGCTTCCTTGGCATACATGCAGATAAAAAGTACAGGAATCTTTATTTGGTCCCTTTTGTCAGATGCTGGTGTTGCTCTAATGTTAATTACCTAAATATTGTTTGATTTTCCTAATTATTTATTTACCCAATTATTAATTTTATTACATTTTTTCATAAGTCAATTTTTTTTTTACTTGATGCATTCTTTGCATTAAAGTGGTTGTAAAGGCTAAAGGTTTTTTTTTACCTTCATGTATTCTATGCATGAAGGTAAAAAACATTCTGTGTGTAGTACCCCCCGCCCCCCACCCCAGCCCATCTAATATTTACCTGAGCCCCATCTTGATCCAGCGATGTACACAAGGAGGTCTTTCCCTCCTCATTGGCCCTTGCTGCTGTCAATCACAGCCAGTGAAGAGGGAGCAAGGGGTGGGGCTCTCTGTGTGTCTTATGGACAAACAGAGGCTGCTTGGGAGCATAGCAAGCTGCTTGCTATGGGGGCATTCGGCAAGAGGCAGGGATCAGGAGCACCAGCGGGGGACTGGAGAAGAGGAGGACCGGGGCTGCTCTGTGCAAAACACATAACAGAAAAGTATAACATGTTTGTTATTTTAAAAAAAAAAGCCTTTAATATCACTTTAAGGTGAAAAACTCCCCACTTCTTATTCCCCCCACCATCCTTAAACACGTACCTGCCTACCCTTACAATTCAGTGCTGTCCCAGCTGCAGCCCTGCTCTCTCCTATTTTTGTTCCTAAGGAGTAGGGATGAGCCGAACACCCCCCTGTTCGGTTCGCACCAGAACATGCGAACAGGCAAAAAATTTGTTCGAACACGAGAACACCGTTAAAGTCTATGGGACTTGAACATGAATAATCAAAAGTGCTAATTTTAAAGGCTTATATGCAAGTTATTGTCATAAAAAGGGTTTGGGGACCTGGGTCCTGCCCCAGGGGACATGTATCAATGCAAAAAAAAGTTTTAAAAACGGCTGTTTTTTCAGGAGCAGTGATTTTAATAATGCTTAATGTGAAACAATAAAAGTGTAATATCCCTTTAAATTTCATACCTGGGGGGTGTCTATAGTATGCCTGTAAAGGGGCGCATGTTTCCCGTGCTTAGAACAGTCTGACAGCAAAATGACATTTCAAAGGAAAAAAAGTCATTTAAAACTATTCGCGGCTATTAATGCATTGCCGGTCCGACAATACTCATAGAAGTTCATTGATAAAAATGGCATGGGAATTCCCCACAGGGGAACCAAAATTTAAAAAAAAAATGACATGGGGGTCCCCCTAAATTCCATACCAGGCCCTTCAGGTCCGGTATGGTTATTAAGGGGAACCCCGCGCCAAAATGAAAAAAAAAAAAACGGCGTGGGGACCCCCCAAAAATCCATACCAGGCCCTTATCCAAGCAAGCAACCTGGCAGGCCGCAGGAAAAGAGGGGAGATGAGAGAGCGCCTCCCTCCTGAACCGTACCAGGCCACATGCCCTCAACATTGGGAGGGTGCTTTGGGGTAGCCCCCTAAAACACCTTGTCCCCATGTTGATGAGGACAAGGGCCTCATACCCACAACCCTAGCCGGTGGTTGTGAGGGTCTGCGGGCGGGGGGCTTATCGGAATCTGGAAACCCCCTTTAACAAGGGGACCCCCAGATCCCGGCCCTCCCCCCTGTGTGAAATGGTAAGGGGGTACAAAAGTACCCCTACCATTTCACTAAAAAACTATCAAAAATGTTAAAAATGACAAGAGACAGTTTTTGACAATTCCTTTATTTAAATGCTTGTTCTTTCTTCTTTCTTCTATCTTCTATCTTCCTTCATCTTCTTCTTCTTCTGGTTCTTCTGGTTCTTCCTCCGATGTTCTCGTCCAGCATCTCCTCCGTGGCGTCTTCTTCCCTTCTTCTCCTCGGGCTGCTCCGCATCCATGGCATGGAGGGAGGCTCCCGCTCTTCTCTTCATCTTCTTCTCTTCATCTTCTTCTCTTCATCTTCTTTTCGGGCCACTCCGCATCCATGACGGCATGGAGGGAGGCTCCCGTTGTGTGATGCTTCTCCTCTTCTGACGGTTCTTAAATAACGGGGGGGCGGGGAATGCCACAGGGAAGTCCCGTCATGTCCCCATGCGTCAGAGGGGAGCGGGGTCACCGGGTGGCCCCGCCCCCTGTTATTTAAGAACCGTCAGAAGGGGAGAAGCGTCACACAGCGGGAGCCTCCCTCCATGCCGTCATGGATGCAGAGCGGCCCAAAAAGAAGATGAAGACAAGAAGATGAAGAGAAGAAGATGAAGAGAAGAAGATGAAGAGAAGAGCGGGAACCTCCCTCCATGCCATGGGTGTGGAGCGGCCCGAGGAGAAGAAGGGAAGAAGACGCCACGGAGGAGATGCTGGATGAGAACACCGGAGGAAGAACCAGAAGAACCAGAAGAAGAAGAAGATGAAGGAAGATAGAAGAAAGAAGAAGCATTTAAATAAAGGAATTGCCAAAAACTGTCTCTTGTCATTTTTAACACTTTTGACAGTTTTTTAGTGAAATGGTAGGGTACCCCCTTACCATTTCACACGGGGGGTGGGCTGGGATCTGGGGGTCCCCTTGTTAAAGGGGGCTTCCAGATTCCGATAAGCCCCCTGCCCGCAGACCCCCACAACCACCGGCCAGGGTTGTGGGGATGAGGCCCTTGTCCTCATCAACATGGGGACAAGGTGTTTTAGGGGGCTACTCCAAAGCACCCTCCCAATGTTGAGGGCATGTGGCCTGATACGGTTCAGGAGGGGGGGCGCTCTCTCATCCCCCCTCTTTTCCTGCAGCCTGCCAGGTTGCGTGCTCAGATAAGGGTCTGGTATGGATTTTTGGGGGACCCCACGCCGTTTTTATTTTAAATTTTGGCGCAGTGTTCCCCTTAAAATCCATACCAGACCTAAAGGGTCTGGTATAGATTTTGAGGGGGACCCCACGCCATTTTTTAAAAATAATTTTGGCCGGGGTTCCCCTTAATATCCATACCAGACCTGAAGGGTCTGGTATAGATTTTGAGGGGGACCTCACAACATTTTTTTTTTTAATTTTGGCCGGATTTCCCCTTAATATCCATACCAGACCTGAAGGGCCTGGCATGAAATTTAGGGAGACCCCCCACGTCATTTTTTTTTTTAAATTTTGGTTTAATTTTGGTTTCCCATGCCGTTTTTATCAATAAACTTCTATGTGTATTGTCGGACCGGCAATGCATTAATAGCCGCGAGTAGTTTTAAATGACTTTTTTCCTTTGAAATGTCATTTTGCTGTCAGACTGTTCTAAACACGGGAAACATGCGCCCCTTTACAGGCATACTATAGACACCCCCAGGTACGAAATTTAAAGGGATATTACACTTTTATTGTTTCACTTTAAGCATTATTAAAATCCGTTTTTAAAACTTTTTTTGCATTGATACATGTCCCCTGGGGCAGGACCCAGGTCCCCAAACACTTTTTATGACAATACCATGCATATAAGCCTTTAAAATTAGCACTTTTGATTTCTCCCATAGACTTTTAAAGGGTGTTCCGCGGCATTCGAATTTGCCGTGAACACCCCAAATTGTTCGCTGTTCAGCGAACTTGCGAATAGCCCATGTTCGAGTCGAACATGAGTTCGACTCGAACTCGAAGCTCATCCCTACTAAGGAGACATAGACAACAGCGGAATCCATAGGCTCTTGCTGCTATCTATAAGTCTCCTGTGAGGAGTGAGAGAGGGCAGGGCTTACTGGCGCTGTGGGTGTCTATTATTCCACAGAGCCCTAAATGGGAGCACGCTCATATGGGTTCTCCCTCAGCACATGGCTTGCTGAGGGGACACTCACAGAAAGGAAGAGCAGAGAGAATCGTCGGGGGACTCCAAAAGAGAAGGTAAGGAACTGTTCTGTGCAATACCATTGCACAAAGCAGGTAATTAGAACATAATTTCTATTTTAATAAAACAAAAGTAGCCTTTACAGTCACTTTAATTACCTTAATAAGAAAATGTATTTACATATTTGCCCCACTGCTTTATCTGTGTTCCCTACAACTCATCAAATATAGGATTGCATTTACCTTTTCTTCTATCCCGTGTTACCTTTTCTTGTCCACTGAGGGGAGTAGGACCTTTGAGTTATTACAGGGGGGGTTATTTACTAAAGGCAAATCCACTCTGCACTCCAAGTGCACTGCAAGTGCACTTGGAAGTGCAGTCTCTGTAGATCTTCAGGTGACATGCAAGGAAAATAAAAAACAGCATTTTTGCTTGCACATGATTGGATGATAAAATCAGCAGAGCTTCTCCTCATTTCAGATCTTCTCCTCAGATCGAAAGCAACTACACTTTCAAGTGCACCACTTCCAAGTGCACTTCCAAGTGCACCTGCAGTGCACTTGTAGTACAAAGTGGATTTGCCTTTAGTAAATCAACCCCATAGAGCTCAGGGATAGTATATAGATGTGGCACAAAATATCCATTGATGAGAATTCGTCTTGTAGACTGCTGAGCTTGCCTATGTATAAAACCTAAGCTTTAATCAATTTACAGCGGAAGTTTAGCTAAAGTTTAGCGGAAGTTTAGCTAAATTTTTTTTTCTACAGCTTTACTAAACTTTTGGCACCGAGGGAGCTAACTGCTTTGGGTCTCTGGGCTGAATTCAAAAGAAGAAGACCCGCCCTCTTCTTCTTCCTCCTCCTCAATGATGAAACACCTGGCCATTGATTACACTACTTGTAACACAATCTATGAGTGGAGCAGAGAATCTTGTATCAGATCATAGTATATGCAGTGTGATTAGTGCACAGGCTTTTTTCAGTGGAGGAGGAGGGTGCAGATGCCTGTTGGGAGCTCCTTCTATTGAGTTCCACCTGGAGACCCAAAGCTATTAATGCTCTTAAGTGACAGTACCAGAAGTTCAGCATCAGAAATATGACCCATCATCAATGGACATAAGGTTTTCCAGCAGCCAGACGTGGAACATTCTTCATTAAGTAAATTAGGTCACTAAAGCTGTAAGGAAGAAATCATTTTTAGCTGAACTTCAGCTTTAAATGTACTAAACTACCCTTAAGAGCGCTTGTCTTTATATCTTGGATATTTGAGCACTACTTGAAGTGTACTGTCCATATATCATACATGAATTAGCTATGTTTCCTTCCTTCCATAGTTTCACATACAGTTTGTACGTAATGCCCTTTTAGAACAGAGATCAATGACTCTGTTTTCATCCTGTTGACCACATGGTTGTTTGAAAGCAAGTCACATGCAGCTAAAACATCTGTCATTGTGACATAGAAAACATTTAGAAAAGTCTATTACTTTCAGATGTAATATTGTGCTTGGGTGCTCATACACTTTTAAAATAAAATAAATACATGTAAAATGATTTTCCATTTTGGAATATTCTAAAAATGAACGCAGGGTGTGATAGTAGCATTAGAATGAAATCTTCTGCTGTGTGACAAATTAAAAAATAACAATATTTCACAAAAAAAAAAAGTGTTTTTCAGACATGAGACATGAGAAATCTTTCAAGGAGAAGTATGGCCAAAGCTCTTTCAGGCTAAAGTCTGCTGTCGGCTGACGTCATAGAGCCGGTCCAAGCTCTGAAGGGATCCTGACAATAATGTTGCGATCTGGCCAGATGCCTGACTGGCAGCTGGCTCAGCCTCTCAGAACTCCACTGAGAGCCTGAGCTAGCTGCTCCCACCCCTCCACAGCCCATCGCTCTAGTGAGCACTGGAGAGGCAGAGCAGAGGGCCATGGCTGTCAGTCACTGAAGACCGAGAACTGAATGATCAGCAGTCTTTGATCTCTTAATTGGTGTAGAGTCAGCAGGGGAAACAGCTGCAGCATCGGATCAATGCTGCAGCCATCTAGGTGAGTATAAATGTCTGGGTTTTTTTTTAGATTCCCACACTTTTCTTTTAATGCACTTATTATAATTACAGCTATTTTAAAGAAATTATTTGTGCTAAAGCAATATTCAATATAAAAGAAAAAAGTTTGTTTTTGAGTGAACTGGGACAAGGTTTGATATTCTTATACCTTTATATGGTCATGACAGGCCTCATCTGGGTTTTGCTTAGGGTAACTGCCAACCAAACAGCAAAATTTTCTTAAATTGCTAAGTACGATTGAGTGATACTGTTTCATCAGGGCAAGTGGTGTCCCTGACCTAGAGACATTAAAGTGGTTGTAAACCCTTACACAACCACTAAAGTGACAAGCCTCAGATGATACAGGGATAAAACACACCCTACTACATAAGTTGTACCTGTTTATCTGCAGCACTCTCTCCTCTACAGCCGTTGAGTAAAGAAAAACTATGGGGTTGGTTTACTAAAGGCAAATAGGCTGTTCACTTTGCAAAGTGTAGTTGCACTCTGCAAGAACAATTGCTCCAGAGCTTAGTAAATGAGCAGAAGCTCTGCTGACTGCCATTGTCCAATTACGTGCAAGCAAAAATACAGGTTTTTTTTATTTTCCTTGCATGTGTTTGGGTATTCTTTGCAAAGTGAAGCTTTACCTCATTTACTACGCTCTGGAGCAACTGCACCTGCAGAGTTCAACTGTACTTTGCAAAGTGCACAGCCTATTTGTGTTTAGTAAATCAACCCCTATTTCTCAACTCCAGAAGGCAGAGGGACCTTGGAGCTGGCATCACACACTGCACAACATAGAGCACTAAGCTGAGCAGCATCAGATACTTAAAAGGGGAGGGAATGGACCCACCTCCTCTACACAGTGTCATAGAGGAACATGCACAGCTGAGGCTGTCAACCACCTTTTATTTGCTGGATGGGTGGGTGGAGCCATTCTCCCAGATTCTGTGGTGTCCTCATGACCTGAGAAGTGACTCATATAGATAGCAGAGGGAAGAGAGAGGAGAAAGAAATCACATTAGGTGCTTTGGATTAGACAATATAGTGGAATGGTTTGTTGATTTTTATTTCAGAGGTTTACAACCATTTTAAACAATGTATCAGAAAATAAGACCCTGATACAGCCTATCCAAAGCTAAATAAGCAGATTTGGGAATAGTACTACTTTAATTAACAGCAGTTTGATTGTCTGACTAAAAGTGGTGTCAAGCTTCCCCTCAGCCAAATGAAAACCCTCATCTGATTAAAAATGTAATTGATATAACTTAATCCCAGACTTTAAATTCAATAACGCAAGATGTTCCCAAGGGGTTAGACTATAATAATAACCACGCTCTGCTTGAATTACTTTATGGTTATAACAGCCAGAAGCTGCAGCATAAATCCGCCATGGCTGCAAAGGTCCCATGTGACTTGAGCATCTGAATTGGTCATGTAAGTGATTTATTATTTGATTAACACGTATATTCCAGATATAATTGAAGCTCATTTACACATTTTTAAGTAGATAAAATTATTACCAATGTTAACCAAGCAAATTTTAGCTGTCTTATTTTTAGCACTGGTTATATATTTACTGTACAACTAACACCTGACTGCCCAGCGGCTCATTTTCCATATGAGAAATGTACAGTTTATATGTCTATCGATATAATGCTTTCCAGTTTTATTCTTATTTCCTCTGCTGTGTTGCCTGTTTTAAATGCAGTTGCCTTCATTATGCAAGTTAAAAGAAACTGTTGGACCCAACCTGATATTTATTTTTTGCCCGAGTGGTTTTGTTTTGTTTTTTTGTGTTTATTTCTGTTTGAGTCAACAGATAAAAATCATAAATGCTATGCAAGATGTAAAACCAAATTTTAAATCTATTTAAACTTCAAAGCTGTGAAAAGAAAATTCTAGTTACACGTTGCTGTAAGAATTAACTGTGTTTAATGTATTTCTGTTTTCTCAAATAGCTTTGATCATCCTTTAATCTTTGATAGTTTCTAACAGATGAAATCCAGATGAAAAAAAAAGACTTTATAGACTTTGCCCATCTTTCTATTTTGAATAACCCATTATTGATTTAGAATTCATTTCTTCTTCATTAGCTACGTCTAAAAATTTGAAAGGGCAGTTGTATTTTAACCAAATAACTACCCTATGGGCACTCTCTTTATAAAAACTGTTATTAGAAATGTAAAGTCCTAACACATTCATGATTAAAAATTAATCAGCAATCCAAGGATAATGTATAGTTCCTGACTAATGTGCCCATTTGTAATGAGTTTTCTTTAGCAGGTCTAAAGGACCCATGCACCCTGATAAATGACAAATGTCAAGAGGGAATTAGCTGAGTTTATAAAGTGGGCTTTTTTTTTTTTTTTTTTTGCTGACTGTGGAATTTCAATGAAATCATGTAGTTCCATTCCAAATTTCCATAATCAATACACATTTTGTGTATGTATGGTTGCTATAACACAGGAAATATGGAGCTCATAAAAGAACCATGACCTTGAGAAAATAAAACCTTAAAGTGGTTGTAAAGGCACAAGGTTTTTTACCTTTGTGCATTCAATGCATTAAGGTAGAAAACCTGTGCGCAGCATCCCCTTTAGACTTACCTGAGCCCCCTCTTGATCCAGCGATGTCCATGAGAGCCTTGCCTCTCCGGGAATTCACACTCCTGATTGGCTTTTGGCAGCAGGGGGAGCCATTGGCCCCCGTTGCTGTCAATCACAGCCAGTGAGCCAGGAGACAGAGGGGTCACGGCTCCGTGTGTGAATGGACACACAGAGCCGGGGCTCGGGAGCATGTGCTTGGATGCCCCCACAGCAAGTGTGGATGGGGGAATCAATAGATTTGAGAGAAATCTACAGGTATATAGTTAGCTTTACTGAGAAGACAGTGCAGAGGAACGATGGGGAGCTGGCACAAAAGCGAAAGCATTTACTGTAGATAGAGGCTTGAAGAGATCAGCAGTGCTGGGACCAAAAAGGATGAACAGAACCTAACAGTATTTTATGAAATATGGATTTTGTGTGGGTTATCCACGCTTTCCCATAGACTTCTAAGCTGTCCCTTGGTCTTGGTGCAGTTTCAGAAAGCGCACCAGAGATGTAGCATGCAGGAGTTTTGGCACGCTTTCTGAAACTGCCCCAAAATTGCAGGTCCTCATGGAAGTCTATGGGTAAGTGCAGTTAACCTGCACAAAAACTGCAGGTTAGCTGCGCTTTAGCAAAAGTGCAGCAGGGCAGTGTGAAGCCGCTGTTAGGGTTTAGATTTGCTTTGTATACTGTATGCAGGTTCGAATAACACACACCATCAAACAAAATAAATAGTTCAAAATAATGAGAACAGGAGTCTGTCATGCCTTTGTAGTCAGCAGAGTTGTGGAGAAATGAATGCAGATAACAGTTATGCTTGCGAGTGTGCTTTAAAGTCCAACTCTGGACTGCATGCTGCCCCATTACAAAGCCCTTCTTCCCCCTTTAAGTGCCCTCCACTGATGGTATTTTATGGTTTTTGTTATCCATTAAAACTCCAGAATTTAGAAAGCATGTCTGAGAGTTCAGGAAAAAGGGGGTGGAGAGCTAAAATACACTTTGCAAATCTCCATGAGTAAAGCTCTGGCAGCTGATTGGAGGAAAAGGACACTCCCCCTCCACATAGCACATGGGAACAAAGCTGAGGCTGTTAATCAGCTAGAGCTCTTTGCCCTGTCAACTTTTTTCTCTTGGTGCAGGAAAACTTGTCGGAAGTGATTCAAGCAGATACGAAACGAATCAGTAGACAGAGCTTAGTGCTCATAATTGAGACAGGTACACACTATAGAGGCATATGCTTTGTTCAAATATCATGTTGGAGGTTTACAACCACTTTAACCGCTTGCCGGCCAGCCGCTGTCATTATACGGTGGCAGGTCAGCAGGGTCCCGCAAACCATCGTAGCTGTACGTTGGTCCCTTTAAGCAGGATGGGAGGCACGTGCATGCACCCTCTGCACTGCGGAGTTACCAATGCACATGGCCGGCAGTCGCGATGACCACCAGCCATGCGCGATCGCGGGCACAAGAGCCAGAACATGGATGTGTGTGTATGTAAACACACAAATCCCTGTGAGGTGAGGAGAGACAGATTGCGAGTTCCTACTAGCTAGGAACAACGATCTGTTATTTCCTCCAGTTACTCCCATCCCCCTACAGTTAGAACACACACTAGGGAACACTGTTAACCCCTTGATCGCCCCTAGTGTTAACCCTTTCCCTGCCAGTGACATTTACACCATGCATTTTTATAGCACTGAGTACTGTATAATTGTTAACGGTCCCAAAAATGTGTCAAAAGTTTCCGATCTGTCCACCATAATGTTGCAGTCTCGATAAAAATCGCTGATCACCGCCATTACTAGTAAAAAAAAATAATAATAATAAAAATGCCATAAATCTTTCCCCTATTTTGTAGACGCTATAACTTTTGCGCAAACCAATCAATATACGCTTATTGCGATTTTTATTACCAAAATTATGTAGAAGAATACATATCGGCCTAAACTGAGGAAAAAATAGTTTTGAAAAAAAAATTGGGATATTATTATAGCAAAAAGTACAAAATGTGTTTGTTTTTTTTTCAAAATGGTTGCTCTTTTTTTGTTTATAGCTCAAAAAATAAAAACTGCAAAGATGATCAAATACCACCAAAAGAAATCTCTTTTTGAAAAAGGAAGTCAATTTTGCTTGAGTACAGCGTTGCATGACCACGCAATTGTCAGTTAAAGTGACGCAGAAAATGGTCTGGTCATTGGGCAGCCAAATCTTACGGAGCTGAAGTGGTTAAGAATGGCCATACACAGTTCAAATCTCAGCCAGTTCAGCAGGAACCGGAAATGATTCAAACCATTCATGAGGAGGCTGAATGTACCAAGTTGAGCGATCGCTCAACTTGGGTACAAACAGCATTCCGGATTCTCTTGCAATTATAGCTAGCGGCTGTAACCACTAGAAATAACCACTGTCTTCTCCCAGCGGGGTCGGCTTCCCCCAACCCGTGGTTGCAGGAAAGAAATTGGCACTGTGTATGGGCTGCCTTAGAACTTACAGCAGGGACCAGGTAATTGGATTTACCTTGAGTAGGCACTGAAGGGTTAAATTACCCCCATTGTTTTGGATTGTGATTTTATTATGATACTTATTATGCATTTCAACATTTTACAGAAAATATTTGGCTACTCCTATTCTATGACTTATGAATGGACTGTCTCTGCCAATCAGTTATTTTGCATGTATCTGTAAATATTGGCCTAAATGTGCTAGCTATTCTTATTTAGATTGCAATTTGAACATTAACACTGGTATTGTATGCCTATCTATTCAAGGCAGAAACATATACTGCTTTGTCTATTTTGGATCTCTTGGGTCACTTTTAACAGTTACAGTATGTGGAAGATAATGAATATTATAGTTACATTATTTATATGTCAGCAGCTACTGCATAAGCTTACAGGTAAAAAAAAAAAAAAGAAAAGAATTGTGAATATATCTATCTGTATTTTCCAGCTACTTACTTGTAAATCTTTTAGTGTTAAGCTGGGTACACACAGGCGACATCGGCCGGTGAAAAAAAAAAAAAAACAGGCCGACATTTGGCCCGTGTGTATGTCGGTCTGTCCAGCTTCTTTTGGACGTGCATGCTGGAAAACCAGCAGCTGACCAACTCCCGATCAGCGCTCTCAGCCAATGGCAGAGAGCGCTGATCAAAGTGTTCTGGGGCGTCCCCCTGTCAGAACACAACAGCTCAGCAGGGAGATCACTGCACTTGTCGGATCATTAGTACAGCATCTATGACCGTAGCTGAAACTGTAGTGTGTATTCGGCTTTAGAGAGGACTATTCACTATTTAATGATGCTGTGTTTGTGTGCACCATCTTTTCAGATTTTTTTTTAATCAATCCTTTGTATATTGGTTTCAAATTGTAAAAGCACTGATTGCTGTTCCATCTTAATTTTTTTGCGCAGCAGTTCTCTCACTGTGGAATTGACTAAAAATGGATACACCTAAATATTTATTTCTTAGTTCAATAGCCTTAAAATTACCGTACACTCTCGCTAAAGCTTGTCATAGCTTTTTCTTTAAAAAAACTATACATTTTGACTGGTTCAGCAGTGATGTAATTTGGGTTATGGTCTCCTGGCCAACGGGTAATTAATTCTGCTGGGGGAATTAAAAGAAATAAAAGAGTGGGTTGCAGAATGAATTCAAGAATTTTACTGCAAGCTATCTCAGTTTAGGTATACAATAATGTTTAGCCATTTTATGTTTACAGCAATTATAAAGTGACACTGTTAGGGGGTCACTTTTGTGTACTATAGTAACATAGGGGTCAAGTAATTGAACCATGGAATGTGACAGGGGACACAGATATCTGACACTCCTAGAAGTGTTGAATGCCAAAGACATTGGCAGATGTTGCATCACTGGATTGGAGGGGAAGCAGAACACACAAGCCACAGGATAGGTGAGTATGCATTTTATTATTTTGCAGGGTACCTTTATTCTCAAAATTTTGTTCCCTGACAGGGTTGTTTTAACAAACAATAAAACTGAACTCCAAGCACACAGCTGACTACACAATTAAAGTACATATATGGCCACGGTTTTACCTGCCAGAGGATTTTTAATCCTCTTCTGTCATTCTTGTGATCCAGGCACCCTGGCCAAAAAATCACTGTCAGATCCCCAACCTCCAGTGCAGCAATACAGCTTGATCATTGGATTGGATAATTGGATAATGAATAAGTAGCAGCACACTTCTGCTCCATTATGTCTGCATACTATGCTGTATACCGGTCTGCATGTTAACTTACAGCATACTGTATGTTCACTGCAGCAGGCCAAATTGACTTCTAGTGATGGCCCTACCTCTTCCTGTTTGGGGGTTGCTGTGCAGGGGACTTAAAGGATTCTAATGTCAAGATAAGTTTAACCTCCTTAGTGGTATTCCCGAGTCTGGCTCGGGGTGAATGTTCAGTACCAAAAGCGGTAACCCCGAGCCTCACTCGGGATTGCATTGCAGGATACAAGCAAAGTTACTTACCTTGTCCGCAGGATCCTGCGATGTCTCCCCGCTGTGTGTGTGAGCCGTGTCTCTGCTCGATTCCCTGCGACGCACGGGGACAGAGCACGGTGACAAATTCAAAAAGTAAAAAACACACAAAACATACAGTACACTGTAATCTTACAGATTACATTACTGTATCAAATTATTTCACATCCCTTTTGTCCCTAGTGGTTTGTCCAGTGCCCTGCATTCAGTTTTATATAAATACTGTTCTTTCTGCCTGGAAACTGGAGATTGTCCATAGCAACCAAAAAGTGTCCCTTTACATGAAAAGAGATTTTAGACCAGCTAGAAAACGATAATAAATTAGAATCACTTGCAGAATTGAGCGAGTGATTTCAGTGATTTGTGGGGAAATCCGTCATCAAACACTGAAAGTAATGACAGCCACAATTCTGCAACTGAGCAAATTTCAATGTTTTTGATTTGATTACATTATTGAATAATTTTTATTATTATGATATTATTATTTGTTATAATTATTTATAGTTATTTATTAGATTATAATTTATGATTTCGTGTGTCAAACTTTTATCATACCCAGGATGTCTACTAGACTCTTCTTTGGATAGATTTAAGTGTGTTATTCCTAAGAATTACAGGCCTACAATATAAAACGCCAAATTTCCATGCAAAAGAATTGTACAGCTTTGAGCATCAAAAATCTGAAATAATCATACCACCAGGGAGGTTAAGTGATTACATTCTTGCTTTAATAAAATCTTAACCGCATTTATTATTTGAAGTGTCCGTTTTGAAGTCAGTTATTTTAATATATTTTATTTGGATTGCTCCATAAACTGAACATGTAAAAGCACAAGTCCACCAAGTTCAAGAATTCATAGCATGAGTCATGAATGTTGTCTCGATCCAATAATTGTAGCTAAAAGTCAAAATGACAATTGGATGGTATCCTTGTGTTTGAAAATGAAAGAGAAATGCACAACACTAATAGGGTATGTAAACTCTGCAAATGTTTTCTGTTTGTAAAAAAAACACACAGTTCAGTTTTGTTTATTTATCTTTGGTAAGTAATGCTGGCTGAACCTTTCAGCTCCCATAGCCACAGATGACTTTAGAAGTGTTTATTGGAAATAATGCACAAACCAGAGATTGTGCAAGAGCTTGTTGTGAAAGGGATACATGAGCTTGGCGTCACACAGAGGTTTGCATGTTTCTGAGCTCTGAATTCATCTCTAGAAACTCCTCATAGCTGCATAATGTTCTCTCT
Source organism: Aquarana catesbeiana (assembly GCF_042186555.1). Classification (NCBI taxonomy): domain Eukaryota; kingdom Metazoa; phylum Chordata; class Amphibia; order Anura; family Ranidae; genus Aquarana; species Aquarana catesbeiana. The sequence goes on from NC_133326.1 coordinate 174,191,886, forward strand.
TTGCACGGAAATCATTATCTGCACACGCAAGCAGTGCCTGGTAATACACCCAAGAATATCTCAGTACAATATAATTATTGAGAGCTAGATGTAAAACTGTGCTTAATCTAATTCTTACTTTTCTCCAAAAAAGGAAGACATAGATGAGCCAATCTCATCTGGGAGATCTGCCCATCCTAAAATTTGCCTTGCTACAATGCATAGCATTACAGCTGTCACTTTCAATTGCATAGTGTTTTGCTTGGTGCATACACAGTGAAAAAGGGCCGTTTTTTGGGAAAATGTAATAATCAAAATCAAGGTTTCCATAAATTATTCTTCTTTTTTCCTAACAAAGGAGTTGGTTTATGAAAGAAGTAGAGACAGTTCACTTAGGAAATCAATGTTCAGTATGAAAAGCTCATGTACACTGTGCAGAGTGGGTATTAGCAAATAAGTTGTACAATGGGAAATAAAAAAGATGGATGTTTGCTAGCACCTGGTCAAAGTGAACACTGCTTCACCCCTAAAGGTAAATTGGATGTCCTGTTTCATAGCTGTGATAAAATTGGTGTAGTGTCTCAGGTAACTTGGTGCATAGTTCAAGTCAGTGGTCAAGCCAGTACTGAAGATTACTTCAGGGATGAGATAGTAATAAATAAGAAATCATGTATCACTGAATAGTGATAAGCAAACCCTGAAAATTTGGTTTACTGGACGTTCACCGGACACTTTAAAAAACCCACAAACTTTGAACATAACAACCGAAACCTATTGAAGTCTATGGGAGCTGAATCTTTCAAAGCCATTTTGCAAGCTTTTGGTAGAATAAAGCTTGGGTAGCTGAGCACTGACATGGAGGCATGTATCAATGCAAAAAAAAGAAAAAAAAATGTCTTTTGGCAAGGAGCATGTCTTTTTATAAGGCTTAAAGGGCCATAATAAAAATATGCTTAGTGTAAGGGAGAGATAGGGAGGATTTATGGCATAGATAGGAGGAGGATTTAATAATTTATGGAATATGTTTTCTAATTGAGCTGTCTTAAATAAGTCTAATGCCCCGTACACACGGACATCAGACTTTTTCGACAACAAAACCATGGATTTTTGTTTGAAGGATGTTGGCTCCAACTTGTCTTGCATACACACGGTCACACAAATCTTGGCCAACAATCACGAAGGTGGTGACATACAAGACGTACGTGATATCTCCATTATGAATGCTAGTTATATCTCCGACTCGTACTTGATTCCGAGCATGCGTGGACTTTTGTCCGACGGACTTGTGTACACATGATTGGAAAGTCCAACAACAAACATTTGTTGGCGGAAAATTTGAGAACCTGCTAGCCAACATTTGTTGGCGGAAAGTCCGACAACAAATGTTCGATGGAGGATACACACGGTCGGACTTTCTGCCAACAAGCTCACATGCAACGTGTGTTGTCGGAAAATCCGATCGTGTGTATGGGGCATAAGTGGACCAATAGGTAAAAGAAGCACAATCTAAAATCAGAGTTCTTCTACCTTTCCTTTCTTGCTTGAAATGGGAATGAATAGTGTTGCTGTTATAAAAGATCATGGTTCAGTTGGAAATACATCCCTTTGTTTGTTTGTTGGTGTTTTCCCTTTTGTGTCATGTATGAGTTTTTCTTGTATTATGTGGGATATGTATTCAATGTTTCCCTTTACTTGTTTTATTACTGTTACTCAATAAAAAAGAAAATAAAAGAAAAAATGGGGTAAACCTGCAAAAGAGATGATGCAGCAGTAGGATGTACCCCAGCAAAAGTGGCAATTAAAAAAAAAATGTTGGTAGATTACATTTCAGGTCCTTTGCCTTTTTTGTAAACAACAGCCAATGACCAAATAAGATCATGACCATTTTTGATCAATTACATAAGCCAGGGGTATCCTAGCGCTGCTGTTTACATTCCAGCAGTGCAGGGGACCTGTCATTTTTGATGGGGGTCTTTCGGGAGATAATCATTCTGTGGTCCTTAGGGCATTGTTCATCATGATTGACAATGTGGCTGACAGGGGATTTACATTGTGGGCATTTGTTTGACTTAATTCCTTTTTCAACAGTGTGTGTTTTGTTTACTATTTGCATTTTCTTGTTAATGATTAACAATGGTATGCACCTTGTACTCATCCACAGACAGATATTTTGGGGCACCTTGTTTTAAAGGGGCATGTTGAGGGAATGTGGCATGATATAGTTTAGGGGGGTGCCTCTATAATGATCTGGTGTGGATTTTGAGGGGGGGTCCCTCAAAATCTATACCAGGCCCTTATCAAAGTAGAATTAGGCCAAAAAAATCTATGCCAGATACTTATTTAGGCATGCAGCTTGGCTGGTCAGGAAAGGGGGGCAATGAGCACTGTCCTCTCTACTTCTAAACCATACCAGGCCAAGTGCCCTCAACATCACAAGGCACCTTGTCCCCATGTTGAAGGGGAAAAAATGCCCCACCCCCATATCCCTGGCTGGATGTGAAGGCCTGCATTTGGGTACTTATCGGAATCTGTAAGCCCCTTTTAAAATAAGGGGATCCTCAGGTATCTACCCCTTCCCCCCACATGAATGAGTACATAATACATAGTATTTTCTGTTACTCATTCACAAAAAAAAAAAAAATACGTGCATAATATACAAAATATATAACATTGAAAAAGTATTTTATTAAAAAACAAACAGACAAACAAGAAAAACATATCTCACAAAGTAAATACAACATCAGTCATGTCATTCAGCTATGTAGATCCATCTTTGATCAAGATGACTGACACCCAGGGCAGGACTTAGGGTGGTGGGGGCCCCTGGGCTTGAGTCACTTTCGGGCCCTACCTTCTATACATTACTTTAAATAGAACAAAATGTTGACTGGTACCGTAGACAGTGTTACATGTTAAAAAACACAATAATCTATTTATATGACCACTGATTGAAGCTTTTTTCCAATAAATCATTTTTTTTTTCAAAATTGTCGGTCTTTTTCTGTTTATATCACAAAAAATAAAAACCGCAGAGGTGATCAAATACCACCAAAAGAAAGCTCTATTTGTGGGAAAAAAGGGACGTCAATTTTACTTGGGTTATAACGTCGCACGACCGCGCAATTGTCAGTCAGTTAAAGCAACGCAGCGCAGTATCGCATAAAATGGCCGTTTCATAAGGGGGGGTAAAAGGTTCTGGAGCTGAAGGGGTTAAGATTGAACAAGTCAAGACTAAAGGGGCATTTTTTTTTTCATACATAATGGCACACATGTATTTTTCTTTTTTACTTGACACATTAATTAATTCTTTCTTTTTTTTTACTCACTTTTAGTCAATTAACTTGGTGCTCTGGTGGGGGGAGGGGCTCCCATGCAGGAGCAGTAGAGTCCAGTTGGTTGGGTCCAGTAATTTCACTGTCAGTGTCCGCAGCCTTCTACTTCTTGTATCCACGCCGCTCTGCAGACTGCAAAGTGGACAAGATGGAGGGAGGAGGTGGGGAAAGCCAACACTCACCAGGGGCGGAGTCCTGCAGTCAGTGTGAGTGACTGTATGGACAAGATGGAGGAGGTGCTGCCGATGGGAGGGCCAATACACTCATGGGCGGCACGGAGGAGGAAGATTGCTGGCCTTACACAGTGCCAGACTGCAGCAACAACTGCCTATCAGCCGGGGAAAGACAGATACACTTAGGCAGGCTCCTCCACTCCAGGCAGCTCCTGTCACGGTCACATCAGCTCTGAGTCTGAGACTCCAAGTCCGACGTGACTGACTCAATTATGTCATTCGTTGCTAGACGCCAGGCGGCCCAGGCGTTAGCGACAAGTGCTGCCAAGCCAACGGCGCAGCTCCACCCACCTCCAGGCTCCTCCTGGTCCGTCCTGCCTAATTATACATTAGAGTCTCTCTCTCTGCACCGCTATTCGGCTGATGAGACAGAGAGAGAGACTCGGGCGGAGCAGCGCTGCAGCCAAGTGAGGACCAGTGTGAGTCACCACTGTTTCATCTGATCTAGCTGAAGATATATGAAGATATTTAAAACCAGGGCTGGACTGGGACAAAAATGTGGCCTTGGACTTCATCCAGACTGGCCCAGGGCACAACACATCAGGGTACTGTACATCAGGGCACAGCACATCAGGGTACAGAGCCCAGCACATCAGGGCACAAGGCACATCAGGGTACAGAGCACAGCACATCAGGGCACAAGGCACATCAGGGTACAACACACCAGGCCACATCATGGTACAGTGCACAGCACATCAGGGTACTGAGCCCAGCACATCAGGGTACAGGACATCAGGGTACAGAGCCCAGCAAATCAGGGTACAGCACGTTAGGGTACAGGACATCAGGGTACATGACATCAGGGCACAGGTCACAGTACACCAGGGCACAGGGCACAACACGTCAGGGCACAGTACATCAGGGTACAGGACATCATGGCACAGGACATCGGGGCACATCAGGGCACAAGGCACATCAGGTCACGGGGAACATCAGGGCATAGGACATCGGGGCACAGCACATCAGGGCATGGGGCACATCAGGTCACGGGGCACATCAGGGCATAGGACAGCGGGGCACATCAGGGCACGTGGCGCATCAGGGTACGGGGCACATCAGGCCACATGGCACATCAGAGCATATAGCACATCAGGGCACAGGGCACATAGCACATCGGGGTACATCAGGGCTCGGGACACATCAGAGCACATTATGGCACATCAGGGCACATGGCGCATTATGGGGCACATCAGGGCACATTATGGGGCACATAGCACATCAGGGCACATAGCACATCAGGGCACGGGGCACTTCAGGGCATGGGGTACATCAGGCCACATGGCACATCAGGGCACAGGGCCTGGGGCACATCAGGGCATGGGGCACATGGCACATCGGGGCACATCAGGGCTCAAGGCACATTATGACACATGGCACATCAGGGCACATGGCACATTATGGGGCACATCAGGGCACATTATGGGGCACATTGGGGCACATAGCACATCAGGGCACATTATGGGGCACATTGGGGCACATAGCACATCAGGGAACATTGGGATTCATTATAGGGCACATCAGGGGGCACATTATAGGGCACATCAGGGGGCACATCAGGGGGCACATCATGGGGCACATCATGGGATCTTACTAGCCAGTATGCAGAGTAGCCCAGTAGCGCAGGAAGCATCTGTCTGTGGTAAGTTCTCTCTCATGTCACGCAGCGCTGCTCGCTCCCCTGCGGCCCCTCCTCTCTTCTCGTCTATCCCCATTGGCTTGTGACATCATCTGGGATAGAAGAGAAGGGAGGAGGGGCCGCCGGGGAGTGAGCAGCGCTGCGTGACATGAGAGAAAACTTACTACAGACAGACGCTTCCTGCGCTACTGCGCTACTCTGCATACTTGCTAAATCTCGATCTACCCATCAGGTGCCAGCTGTCGGAGGTTGATGGGTAGATCGCCGAGCACCGGAGATGCGGCTGAAACCGGCCCACTCTGAGCAATCGGCCCACCAGGAATCACCTGGTAGTCCTGATGGCCAGTCCATCCCTGTATAAAACATAAACGGACGAGACCCCCTATTGGGCCCCCTATTGGGCGGGGCCCATGGGCTTGAGCCCAGTCAAGCCCAATTTTCAGTCTGGCCCTGCTGACACCCAATTGGGCTGTGCCAAAACAATCCTATTGTAATTGACAGTTTCCTTGCTTGCTGCTGAATGTCAGCAAACTGAGCGAGGACGTTGGCTGACGTAGTTGATGTACTATATATGACCAAATACCTGCTGCCTTGTTTAATATTTGAAACAAGCCAATGGGCAGTGAGAGGCTGTCATAATTTATGGCAATAGTGATACTGCCACTAAATGAATGGCTTCTGGCTGTAGCAGCCAGTAATTATGGCAGGTGGATGAACTGGCAAAATCTGGCCATTTAGTTCACCTATTTATCAAGCTGAGAACAAGCTGAGAACAACTTGGGTTTGGGTCAAACGCATTTTCCTGACTACACTAAATTGAGACCGAGAGTTGCTGTGAATTACTGAACTTTTACACTATTGCTGTCCCCCATCCCTGTGCACACACACACCGATATGAGAAAGATAATGTATAATAATATTCTTCTACAAGTTTGTGGTGGATATAAGGATTGCATGCTATATGACGTAAATGGTGTTGATTCAGAGATCTCTTTAAATCATCACCTGGATAATTACCCATAATTACTTTCTTTTACCAAATATTGTTTTAAGATATGCCTACAGTAGCAGAGATGCAACCTTCATGCTGGCAAGTTTCTATTAAGTAAACAGCTCCATTCTGACTGTTGCTTTCCTTTTCCCTCAGACCTACTGCTGTCAAACAGCTGCGTACCATTCTCGGACTCCACACCAGAGAGTTTGGGTTTTCAGACCCTGCTGCTAGATGAAGAGAGGGGTCAGCTATTTCTTGGAGCAAAAGATTACATCTATATGCTCAACCTGGTTGATTTAAACAAAAATATCAGAAAGGTCAGTGTGTTTAAAATAACTTTGTTTTGATTAATGCCTTTTCAAACAATTTTTTCATGGTACATTTACTTTCTAACGCTTTCAGTAGATGGTTAGTTGTGTTCAATTTACTTTTTATAGACAGAATGATAGATTATATTCCTACTAGATGTAAATATAGATATGCTATAGTATACACTGTATTCTAACTGACCTAGTACCACCACCAAGCAGCCCTGGATTATGGCAATATGACAACAATGATGAGGATGATTATACAACAATCCTGTAGATAATAAATGAAGACTTCAGTTTTCCTGCCTTCTTGTTTCTGTCTCACTGGGAACTCCCATGCATCCTCTTCCTGCTCCTCTAGTCTTGACTAATGCTTCCCCCCTCCCTTTGGTTCTACTTCTCCATCTGCCCGATGGGGCCTATTAATTAAAAGATATGTGCATACTTTCAGGCATCAATTGTATGTAAACAACCAAATATTATCCTCCCGGTAGTTATCATGAGCTCACTATGCCCACAGAAACCTGTGCATAAGCTTCAGAGAACATTCACTGAATTTACTACAAATATGATTAGATATTATTATTATTATTATACAGGTTTTATATAGCGCCAACAGTTTGCGCAGCGTTTAGAACATGATGGCAGACATTACAGTTACATTACAATTTGGTACAAGAGGAATCAGATGGTCCTGCTCGTTAGAGCTTACAATCTAAAAATTGATACAAAAGGTAATAGCTGTGGGGGATGAGCTGATGGAGGGAGGAAAACAGTGCTAGAAGCAGGATAGGCTTCTTTGAAGAGAAGGGTTTTCAGGGATCGCCTAAAGATGGATAGATTAGGGGACAGTGGGACAGATTGGGGTAGGGAGTTCCAAAGGATGGGAGAAGCTCTGGAGAAATCCTGGAGGCGAGCATGGGAGGAGGTGACAAGAGAGCTAGAGAGTAGGAGGTCTTGGGATGACCAAAGAGAGCGGCTTGGTTGGTATTTTGGGACTAGGTTAGTGATGTAGCTGGGGCAGAGTTATGGATGGCTTTGTAAATTATTGTTAGTACTTTTAATTTTATTTGTTGGGTGAGTGGAAGCCAGTGGAGGGATTGGCAGAGAGGGGTGGAGGACACTGAATGGTTGGTAAGGTGGAAAAGTTTTGTAGCGGCATTTATTATGGACTGAAAGGGGGATAGTCTATGTAAAGGTAATCCAATGAGGAGGGAGTTGCAGTAATCGAGGCGAGAGATGACCAGGGAGTAAATTAGAAGCTTGGTGGTGTCATTAGTTAAAAAGGGGCGTATTCTGTAAATGTTGTGGAGGCTAAGGCGGCATGATTTGGACAGGGATTGTATGTGGGCCTGAAAGGACAGTTCAGAGTCTAAGGTTCCCCTAGCACCCTGGCATGCGTGGACGGACTGATAGATGTGCCATTGATCTTGACAGAGAAGACAGGGGAAGGGGCATGAGGGGGAGGAAATATTAAGAGCTCAGTTTTAGATAGATTCAGTTTGGGGAAGTGGTTTGACATCCAGGCTGATATGTCTGTTAGTAGATCAGTGATGCGTGAGGAGATTGATGGGGTGAGCTGAGGGGCAGAGAGACAGATTTGGGTGTCATCAGCATATAAATGGTAGTGAAAGCCATGGGAGCTGACCCAGGGAGGACGTGTAGATCGAGAATAGTAGAGATCCAAGGACAGAACCTTGGAGGACCCCAACGGTAAGAGGGGTTGGAGAAGAGGAAGTGGAGTTGTAAGTGAAGGTGCGATGCGGTAGGTAAGATTCGAAACAACGGAGAGTGCAGCCATGGAGACCAAGCAAATTGAGTTTTTTGAGGAGGAGGGGGTGGTCAACTGTACCAAAGGCAGCAGAAAGGTCCAAGAGTAAGAGTATGGAATAATGACCGTTGGTTTTGGCTGTTAGTAAGTCGTTTGTGAGTTTTAGGATATTGAATGTAAGCTCCAACTAGTTTACTAACATAGATTACTATTCCATGGAATGTATGCTCCAGTATCTGAATGTATGTTGGCTAGGCCACAGCTTGACTGAAATAAGAATATGTTTTTTTTTTTTTTATTTTTTTTTTTTTTCAACCCCTTGGTGCCACCCGTATGCAATTATGCGGCCTCTCGGAGCCTGGTCCTTAGCGCAGAGGGGCTGCATATTTGCGTGAATTACTGCTAATATACCTGTGCTGAGAGGGCACCTGCTGTGCGCTCCTGGCACAGCTACCATCACCTAACCAAAAGCCCCCGTTCATAAGGAGTTTTCTGACCACATGATTGCCGTGATAGCCAATCACGGCAGTCGCGTGATCTTAAGTTGCGCCCCGCCTCCTGGCATCATAAACCTCTTAATGGGCTGGAAAGCGTCGGTGCTAAGAGGTTAAGTGGTTGTAAAGGCAGAAGGTTTTTTTACCTTACTACATTCTATGCAGTAAGGTAAAAAACCTTCTGCATGCCTCTCCCCCCCCCCTCCGCAGCCCCCCCCAGATCCATACCTAAATTCAATCCAGCGATTTTCACGAGAGCTGAGGCTCCCTCAGCTCTCTCACTCCTCATTGGCTCAAATGCAACAGCAGGAGCCATTGGCCCCCACTGCTGTCAATCAGAGCCAGTGACAAGAGAGCAGGGCAGAGCCCTGTCTTATGAACACACAGAGCAGGGTTAAGGAGCGAGCATGCACGAATGCCCCCATAGCATTGTGATGGAGGCACCTGGCGGGGGAGGTTCCCAGAGCACAAGCAGGAGACACAAAAAGAGGAAGATGGGGGCTACTCTGTGCAAAACCAATGCACAGAGCAGGTAAATATAACACGTTTGTTATTTTAAAGCAAAAAACAAACCTTTAATATTACTTTAATGGTAAAATGTTGACACACATTTCTTATCCAAACAGAATGCACAAAAGCAGCATTATTTGGATGTTCAATGGGCACTGCGCCAAATGCATTGAACATTAGTGTATTATCCATTTTCGGGCATCATGACAGCTATGCATGCGTAGACCCACATGCTCATTTTCTTTAGTAAATTGTCTCTAATGAATCCAAGCTCTGCATTACTCACTCTTGTCAAGCTAAAAATTGTAACTCTGCCTGTCTATGCCATCTACTACAAATGAAGTTAGGAACTACAGAATTGATATAACAAAAATGAGTGCAGCGTCTGGTGTATCTTTAACACGTAGAGGGGAATTTATCAAAACTGAAGCAAGCAGAACCTGGATCAGTTGTGCATAGTAACTCATCAGCTTCTAGTTAAAGTGAAACTTTATTCAAATGAAGTCCTGCTGGATCACTTTAGGCTGGTCCCTAAAACATTAAAAATAGGTGTCTATACTATTTAAAATCCAGTAATACACTTTCACCCTGCTCTCCACAGGCTCAGTTGCTTTCAGTTTTTAGGCATTTTTAGGCACTGCTGAGTTTGTGGAGGCTGATCGTCTGACAGCCTTAAAGTGGAGTTAAACCCTCTTATTCTTTAACAGCAAAGGAAGCTGCTTCTGTTTGATCTGCAACTGCCATGGTGCTTCACATGTAATCAATTATGACACCAACCATTTGATGGTTTGACAGTTTGGTTAAGGACACAAGCAAATAGGACAGTTAGCAATCCTGGCATTCCAGGAATGTAACTGTTTTTTGAAACTGTTAAATCGATGTGTTTAGGGGGCTCTGGGCTTCAGTAAAATGGCAGCCTCCAGCAAGAGGAAACTGGAGCAATGCTGGAGGCAATTTATAGCACTCACTCATTTTGGTAGCATAATTATTAATATGGTATGTGTGTTTCTTGCTAAAAAACATTATTTTTTATCAAGCTGTTATAGGTAAAGTTCCACTTTAAACTTTGAAAATGAAAGGCAAAAGCTGATTGGTTGCCAGACGCAGCTGCTCCAGATTCTAGCTGCTGTTTTGATAAATTCCTCTCTATAACATTTTAAACAGAAGTGCTAAAATAGTGTCTATAAAATATAACTGCCCCGTCTGTGTATTTGCGAATCCTTTTCACGCACAATAGTTAAGAAGGTTCTCATCTGGGAAATATTTAGCACAACTACAGTATGCTACAGACGAAAAGCTACTTTATGTTTTATAAAATCAACCTGATATATAAAAGGATATTAAAAATAGTGTATAATGGATAAGACATGTAGGGTACACAATTCTCACACCTCAGTTCTCTTTTTAGCGTTTCTCTATTCTTTCAGACTGCTCTGTTTGTCTGTTTTCCCTCTTTATCTACACTCCACTCTGCTGTCTGCTGTCAAAGTATTACTCTCATCTCGCACAGAAATCAGCAATACAACCTTTTCTATTACGTGTTGAAATTCACAATTTTCTGGATTGTTGAACTGTCTAAAGATTGTTTAAAAACTATCTCTGAATGGCCACATACCTTGTAAATTATTTTCTTTAAACCTGCAACCATAAAAAAATACTTTAGAAAACTGGCCTGTATGGAAACTCTTACAACTGCAGCTTTGAAGAGTAATGCTTTATAAAGAAAATTGCTTATCTAAAGGACCAAAAGTACACCTTCTGCATTTTAGGAACCTGAAAAGATGTCAGAAAAGAACAAGGCCTCGAGCTATATGAGCAGCATAGGTGGAAGGTCTGACATGGCTAGGTTTGCCGGACAGGCTGAATTAAAAGGGTTACATTTAGCTTTTGTTTAACCACTTGCTTACAGGGCACTTGCTTACAGGGCACTATCCAGACCAATTTTCAGCTTTCAGCGCTGACACACTTTGAATGGCAATTGCGCGGTCATACAACACTGTACCCAAATGAAATTTTTATCATTTTTTTTCACCAAAAATAGAGCTTTCTTTTGGTGGTATTTGATCACCTCTGCAGTTTTTACTTTTTGTTAAAAAAATGTAAAAAACTGAATTTAAAAACACAAAAAAATGTATTTTTAAAAAATATTATGTATTTTTCTCCTTCATTGATGTACGCTGATGAGGCGGCAGTGATGGCCACTGATAGGCGGCAGTGATGGGCACTGATGGGTGGCAGTGATGGGCACTGATGGGTGGCAGTGATGGGCAGCACTGCCAGGTGGCACTGATTGGCACTACAGGTGGGCATTGATAGGTGGCACTTGTGGGCATTGATAGGTGGCACTTGTGGGCATTGATAGGTGGCACTTGTGGGCACTGTTAGGTGGCACTGTGGGCACTGTTAGGTGGCACTGTGGGCACTGTTAGGTAGCACTCTGGGCACTGTTATATGGCACTATTAGGTGGCACTGATGAGGCAGATGTGCCTCTTCCACTTGGGGACCGATGTCCCTCACATCCGAGCCGGTGATCGGCTTTTTTTTTCTACTCACGCTGCCAGCGTGAGTAAAAAAAAAAAAACGCTTACCCATCTTTTGTTTACATCATGTGATCAGCTGTCATTGGCTGACAGCTGATCACATGGTAAGGGGCCGGGACCGGCCCCTTACTTGGATCAGTGATCAGCTGAGTCTCAGTGACTCGGTGATCAAAGCAGGGCATGCGCAGGGAGCGTGCACAGGGGAGGCCGTCATATAACGGCCTCCTGGGAATTCAGGTCATTCGGCCATAGCACGGATGTGTAGTGGTTAAATTCAAATTATCCTGCCTGATTGGAGGAAACAAGGGTGGGGCAGAGTGTTGCTTTGGTGGGGTGATGCTGGGTGGGACCTTCTCCTCAAGGTCAGTCTGAGCTGGTGCAGTAAAGAAGAAGCTTGTCTCTCTTTCTGTCCTGCTGACATCAGAAAAGGAGATGGGTGAGCATGAGCGCATGCTTTCCCGGGTTTGAGGAGCAGTGGTGGCTAATGGCCCTCAGTGGTTGCAGGGCCAGATCTAAGCATAAGATGCCACACTTGGGCATTAGTGGCAGGGGTCTCAGGGTCTTTGAAGGCAGTGATGGTTAACAGTTTTGGCGAATGGTGGGTTGGGCCCATCTCAGGCATGGGTGCTCCTTTCTGATTTACGTTAAGGCGGTAACAAATTAGGAGTTATTTCGCCGTATTGAGGGTATTTTGGTTGTAAGTTGTCCCCCAAGTGAGTGTTTTTATGACTGGGGGCCTTGAATTTGACTTTAGTGGCAGATACAGCTGCAGAGTTTAATAATGGTGCCTTCAAAGACCCTAGACTTTTGAGGAGATCTGTTACTGTACTGATATTGTTTGTATAAAGGAAGTCTACAGTTGTCTTTTGTTGTGGGGGGGGGGGTACAAGTAAAGCAGTTGTATATCCGCAGAAAAAAAACAACCTGTAAGGCAAAGGCATAATGAGCTAGTATGCACTGCATACTAGCTCATTATGAAATACTTACCTTAGAAAGAGGCGTTGTTATCTAATCCCGGTCCACGCCGCGGGAGCTCACATTTTGCCCTCGGCGTGTCTTCCGGGTTCGCGGCTCTGGCGCTGTGAGTAGCTGGAGCCGCGATGACTGCACATGCGCGCGGGAGACTGCACATGCGCGCGGGACCTTCAGCCGGGCATTCACAGCGCATGCGCCGCTGACGTCAGCGGCTGCATGCAAAGTGAATATCTCCTAAACTGTACAGTTATAAGTTATAACTGTACAGTTATTATAAGCCTATAATAAGGCTTACCTGTAGGTAAACATTAAAAAAATTGGTATACAACCACTTTGAGTGGGGTGGAGTTTTAAGGTTAAGGGCAGCCATAATATCTGGCAATACCTCATTCAGGCCCTATCAGTTGCCAAACCCTGCATTCATGTGATTAGTAGGGCATTTTTAACACACTAGGCAATGCAGCTATTGGTATTAAACACAAAATCAAAAATTAAACATATCATAGCTTACCAATCCTTAAAGTGATTGTAAAGTCTCTTTTCTTTTCTATAAAAACAACAAACATGTTATACTTAACTGCTGTGTGCAGTGGATTTGCACAGAGCAGCCCAGATCCTCCTTTTCTCGGGTCCCACTTCTGTGCTGCTAGCCCCTCCCTCCTGTCGAGTACCCCCCACAGCAAGGAGCTTGCTATGGGGGCACCCGAACTGAGTGAAAGCTCCGTGTGTCCATTCAGACATGGGGCCGCAGCCCCGCCCCCTCTCTCTCCTGACTCCTTGGCTGACTGACTTTAATTGACAGCAGAGGAAGCGAATGGTGCCACTGCTGTGTCTCAGCCAATCAGGAGAGAGAGTCTCTAATGTCCGAGAAACTCGTGGACATCCCTGGACAGGGATGAGGCTCAGGTAAGTCTTGGAGGGACTGAGGGGGGGATTCTGCACACAGACAGCTTTTTATCTTAATGCATTGAATGCATTAAGATAAAAAACCTTCTGACTTTACAACCCTTTTAAATGTAGTGGCTGCATTTGTTTTCTTTGTTTCCTTTGCTTTCACCTGGTGATCCAGCCAGTAATACACTTCCTGTATTAGGGTGTCTCCACTCTGGATGGAAGAGCAGCAGATTCACCTTTAGACAGCAGCATTTTTAATCTGTGGAGAGAACAGTGTTAGATGTACTAGCAGATTCAGAAGGACTTGACAAACAATCTAAATCCAAATGCCAGCTAAAACGATTGAAGCAGTTACAGCAACAGCTTTCTTTCCTTTTGGGATAAATGTTTTATATTCATGAATAAAATCTGATCACTGTAAGCACCCCTCTTAGTGTTAAATTGTTTGTGTCAATCCTGTTAACCACTTCGGAAGGTTCTACCCCCTTAATGACCAGGTCATTTTTTGATATGGCACTCCGTTATTTTAACTGACAAATAGAGCTTTCTTTTGGTGGTGTTTGATCACCTCTGCGGTTTTTATTTTTTGCGTTATAAACAAAAGAGCAAAACTTAGAAAAAAAAATAATATTTTTTACTTTCTGCTATAAAAAAATCTAAAAAAAATCAAATTTCTTTATCAATTTAGGCCAATATGTATTCTGCTACTTATTTTTGGTAAAAAAAATCCCAGTTTGTGTATATTGATTGGTTTGTGCAAAAGTTACAGCGTTTACACACTATGGGATAGATTTAGGTACTTTTTATTTATTTTTAATTTTTTACTAGCGATGCCATGTACACACGACTGGACTTTTCGACCGAACTGGTCCAACCGAACAAATCCGTCAGACAACTCAATCGTGTGTGGGCTTCATCGGTCATTTTCTGTCGAAAAATCTGTCGGACTTTAGAAATAGAACATGTTTCAAATCTTTCCGATGGACTCGAGTCCGATCGAAAAATCCGTTAGTCTGTATGCTAGTCCGACGGACAAAAAAGCACGCAAGGGCAGCTATTGGCTACTGGCTGAAAGCTTCCTTATTCTAGTCCGGTCGTATGTCATCACTTTCGAGATGATCGGACTTTGGTGTGATCGTGTGTAGGCAAGTCCGTTTTGTTGGAACTCCGACGGAACTCCGTCGAAAAGTCCTTCGGAGTTCAGTCCGACGAAAAGTCCGGTCGTATGTACACGGCATAATGGCGGCGATCGGTAATTTTTAGCAGGACTGGGACATTGCGGCGGACAAATTGGACAGTAAGGCTACTTTCACACTGAGGCACTTTACAGGTGCTATAGCACTAAAAATAGCACCTGCAAAGCGCCTCTCTTCTCACTCCAGCGTGAGTGCTTTCACACTGGAGTGGTGCGCTGGCAGGATGCTAAGAAAAGTCCTGCAAAAGTCCTGCAAGCAGCATCTTTGAGGCGCTGTTGGAGCGGTGTGACACTTGAACATTAAAATCAGCGGTGCTTTGCGGGTGCTTTTAACCCTTTTTCAGCCATTAGCGGGGGTTAAAAGCACCCCACTAGCAGCCGAAAAGTGTTGCAAAAATGATGCCCGCCCACCCGCCCCGGTGTGAAAGTGCCCTAAGTGACACTTTTTGGGGACCAGTGACACCAATACAGTGACTGGTGCTAAAAAAAAACTGCACTGACACTGTATAAATGACACTGGCAGGGAAGGGATTAACATCGGGGCAATCAAAGGGTTAAATGTTGATTGATTAGTGTGCTTATTAACTGTGCGGGGTACGGACTCACTGCAGGAACAGAGAGATCTGTGTTCCTGATTATCAGGAAGCACAGGTCTCTCTGTTCCTGTCTGACAGAAGGAGGGTCTGCTTTTTTATTTTACATTGGCAGACTGCCGTTCTGTTATTCTCCAGAGCGATCACGGGAGGCTGGCTTCCATAATGGCCACTGATTGGTTCCCGCTGTGTCCTACCACAGCAGGAGCAGGTCGCCGGGGGCGCGTGCGCGCGCCTCAGACAGGATCGCACGGACAATGTACAGGTACTTTGTTTTGCGCAGCCGAGCCGCCCTGTCGCAGTATATGTGCAGTTGGCGGTCCAGAACTGGTTAAAGAAAGCTGAGAAATAACAGACTTATTGGCCAGATGGACAGGTAAATATAAAGGAAAAAAGCCTTCTACAGAAAACCGAATGCAGCCATCAAATTGAATAATTGGTAAGTGGCAATATAAAAAATAATTGTTGTTTGGTTTAATACCTCTTTAACCACTTCAGCCCCGGAAGGATTTACCCCCTTCCTGACCAGAGCACTTTTTACAATTTGGCACTGTGTCGCTTTAACTGCTAATTGCGCGGTCATGCAATGCTGTACCCAAACGAAATTTGCGTCCTTTTCTTCCCACAAATAGAGCTTTCTTTTGATGGTATTCACCTCTGCCGTTTTTATTTTTTGCGCTATAAACGGAAAAAGACCAAAAATTTTGAAAAAAAATGATATTTTCTACTTTTTGTTATAAAAAAAATCCAATAAACTCAATTTTAGTCATACATTTAGGCCAAAATGTATTCGGCCACATGTCTTTGGTAAAAAAATGTCAATAAGTGTATATTTATTGGTTTGCGCAAAAGTTATAGCGTCTGCAAGCTAGGGTACATTTTCGGGAATTTACACAGCTTTTAGTTTATGACTTTCTATGTCATTTCTTGAGGTGCTAAAATGGCAGGGCAGTACAACCCCCCCCCCAAATGACCCCATTTTGGAAAGTAGACACCCCAAGGAAATTGCTCAGAGGCATGTTGAGCTCATTGAATATTAATTTTTTTGTCCCAAGTGATTGAATAATGACAAAAAAAAAAAAAATTACAAAAAGTTGTCACTAAATGATATATTGCTCACACAGGCCATGGGCATATGTGGAATTGCACCCCAAAATACATTCAGCTGCTTCTCCTGAGTTCGGGGATACCACATGTGTGGGACTTTTTGGGAGCCTAGCCGCGTACGGGGCCCCGAAACCAATCACTGCCTTCAGGGTTTCTAAGGACGTAAATTTTTGATTTCACTCCTCACTACCTATCACAGTTTTGAAGGCCATAAAATGCCCAGATGGCACAAACTCCCCCCCCCAAATGACCCCATTTTGGAAAGTATACACCCCAAGCTATTTGCTGAGAGGCATGTTGAGTCCATGGAATATTTTATATTTTGACACAAGTTGCGGGAAAGTGACATTTTTTTTTTTTTTGCACTAAGTTGTCACTAAATGATATATTGCTCACACAGGCCATGGGCATATGTGGAATTTCACCCCAAAATACATTTAGCTGCTTCTCCTGAGTATGGGGATGCCACATGTGTGGGACTTTTTGGGTGCCTAGCCGCGTACAGGGCCCCGAAAACCAATCACCTCCATCAGGATTTCTAAGGGTGTAAATTTTTGATTTCACTCTTCACTGCCTATCACCGTTTCGGAGGCCATGGAATGCACAGGTGGCACAAACCCCCCCAAATGACCCCATTTTGGAAAGTAGACACCCCAATCTATTTGCTGAGAGGCATGGTGAGTATTTTGCAGCTCTCATTTGTTTTTGAAAATGAAGAAAGACAAGAAAAAAAAAATTTTTTTTCTTTTTTCAATTTTCAAAACTTTGTGACAAAAAGTGAGGTTTGCAAAATACTCACAATACCTCTCAGCAAATAGCTTGGGGTGTCTACTTTCCAAAATAGGGTCATTTGGGGGGGGGGGTTTGTGCCACCTGGGCATTCCATTGCCTCCGAAACTGTGATAGGCAGTGAAGAGTGAAATCAAAAATTTACGCCCTTAGAAAGCCTGAAGGCGGTGCTTGGTTTTCGGAGTCCCGTACGCGGCTAGGCTCCCAAAAAGTCTCACACATGTGGTATCCCCGTACTCAGGAGAAGCAACGGAATGTATTTTGGGGTGTAATTTCACATATTCCCATGGCATGTTTGAGAAATATATCATTTAGTGACAACTTTGTGCAAAAAAAAAAAAAAAATTGTCTCTTTCCCGCAACTTGTGTCACAATATAAAATATTCTATGGACTCGACATGCTTCTCAGCAAATAGCTTGGGGTGTGACAAAGCCCTTTCTGACACTTTTTGTTTACATGAAAAAATTATTTTTTTTGCAAGAAAATTACTTTGAACCCCCAAACATTATATATTTTTTTTAAAGCAAATGCCCTACAGATTAAAATGGTGGGTGTTTCATTTTTTTTTTTCACACACTATTTGCGCATCGATTTTTCAAACGTATTTTTGGGGGAAAAAACACACTTTTTTAAATTTTAATGCACTAAAACACACTATACTGCCCAAATGTTTGATGGAATAAAAAAGATGATCTTAGGCCGAGTACATGGATACCAAACATGACATGCTTTAAAATTGCGCACAAATGTGCAGTGGCAACAAAATAAATACATTTTTAAAAGACTTTAAAAGCCTTTACAGGTTACCACTTTAGATTTACAGAGGAGGTCTACTGCTAAAATTACTGCCCTTGATCTGACCTTTGTGGTGATCCCTCACATGCATGGTGCAATTGCTGTTTACATTTGACGCCAAACCAACGCTTGCGTTTGCCTTAGCGCGAGAGCGGGGGGGGGCAGGGGTGCTTTTTTTTTTTTTTTCTTTATTATTTTTTTGCTTTTTTATCTTATTTTTAAACTGTTCCTTTCATTTTTTTTTTTAAATCATTTTTATTGTTATCTCAGGGAATGTAAATATCCCCTATGACAGCAATAGGTAGTGACAGGTACTCTTTTTAAAAAAATTGGGGTCTATTAGACTTTAGATCTCTTCTCTGCCCTCAAAGCATCTGACCACACCAAGATCGGTGTGATAAAATGCTTTCCCAATTTCCCAATGGCGCTGTTTATATCCGGCGAAATCTAAGTCATGAAATGCTCGTAGCTTCCGGTTTCTTAGGCCATAGAGATGTTTGGAGCCACTCTGGTCTCTGATCAGCTCTATGGTCAGTTGGCTGAATCACCGGCTGCATTCTCAGGTTCCCTGTTGAGACAGGAGAGCCAGAGAAAAACCTGGAAGACGGTGGGGGGTTGGGCATTCCCTCCCACTGCTTGTAAAAGCAGTCTAGAGGCTAATTAGCCACTAGGATTGCTTTTACATGAAAGCCGACCGCTGGCTGAAAAGAATGATACCAAGATGATACCTAAACCTGCAGGCATCATTCTGGTATAACCACTCAGTCGTGAATGGCGTACCTGAAGACAAAAAAAAAATGGTTAACAATAAAACACAGTAAACGGTAAAGTATAAAAAATTGCATACCTGAAAAGCAAACATGATAAAACATAATAACAATAAAACATTGCAGAATAGAATACAGTAAAAAAGAGCAGAACAATAGAGAGAGAATAGAGAGAGAGAGAACAATAAAATGACAACAATTTTTTTTTATTTTATATTTTTTTTGTGTTTTTTTTTTTTTTTTTACACTTTTTTTTGTAACTGTAACTTTTATAACTGTAACCGGTTCCAGGTTCGGGTCTCTCAAAATGCAATGGCATCTTGGGAGACCCTGTGAAAGTGTGCCTAGTTTGTGCAATGCTGTACCCTATGCTAATACTCAACTAGTGCATGGTAGCGTTCAAAACATTCACCAATACAAAAACCAGGATTGTCAGGACAGGAGGAAAAATAATAGCGGGTGTCGCGCCTATATCCGCGCTTGCTGATGACACGACATCTTTTTTGGGGGTTTAGTTGGGTAGGGGTACTCGGGAAGACATAAAGAAAATGCCTCTCATGCAGCCGACTGCATTTGGTTGGGGATGTGAATGGGGGAAGTACGGGTGCTGCAGCAGCGGTGGGTTCCCAATTAGGATTGGCAAATGCAGCAGGAAGGGCACTATGGGCATGACGGGCCTGTGTTTGTCTTCTTGGTGGCAGTGGGACACTACTTGTGCTTGCCACCTCACCAGCTTGAACTGCACTTATGGGACTCGCCACGTCACCAAGTGTTACTGCAGTGCTGGTTTGACTACGACCGGGGTGTACTAGGCCGCTGGTGCTTGCCAGTTCACCAAAACGCTACCAAAAAAACTGTTAGCGATCGCAGGGATCGGGCCTGACTCTGTGAACGCTGCAGTTATACGTTTAGTGTTTTGTAAGTGACAGTGATCGATCGATACTGCACTTGGGTGGGCTGGGCTGGGCTGGGCCGAGCGGAGGGGCAAAACGCAGGTGCTAGCAGGTATCTGGCCTGATCCCGCTAACACTGCGTTTTTGGAACCCTAAACTGCTGGGGACGCTAGTATAGATCTGATCGGATCAGATATTGATCCGTTCAGATACTACACCACTAAGGGAGGTGTACGGTGCGTGCGTGGGTGTTAGCGGTACTGGCACTAACCTGACGCTGCCTGGGGCTGGTGCTTGCCAGTTCACCAAAACACTACCAAAAAAACTGTTAGCGATCGCAGGGATCAGGCCTGACTCTGCGAACGCTGCAGTTATGCGTTTAGTGTTTTGTAAGTGACAGTGATCGATCGATACTGCACTTGGGTGGGCTGGGCTGGGCGGAGGGGCAAAACGCAGGTGCTAGCAGGTATCTGGGCTGATCCCACTAATACTGGATTTTTGGGAACCCTAAACTGCTGGGGATGCTAGTATAGGTCTGATCGGATCAGATATTGATCCGTTCAGATACTACACCACTAAGGGAGGTGTACGGTGCGTGCGTGGATGTTAGTGGTACTGGCGATAACCTGACGCTGCCTGGGGCTGGTGCTTGCCAGTTCACCAAAACGCTACCAAAAAACTGTTAGCGATCGCAGGGATCAGGCCTGACTCTGCGAACGCTGCAGTTATGCGTTTAGTGTTTTGTAAGTGACAGTGATCGATCGATACTGCACTTGGGTGGGCTGGGCTGGGCGGAGGGGCAAAACGCAGGTGCTAGCAGGTATCTGGGCTGATCCCCCTAATACTGCATTTTTGGGAACCCTAAACTGCTGGGGATGCTAGTATAGGTCTGATCGGATCAGATATTGATCCGTTCAGATACTATACCACTAAGGGAGGTGTACGGTGCGTGCGTGGGTGTTAGTGGTACTGGCGATAACCTGACGCTGCCTGGGGCTGGTGCTTGCCAGTTCACCAAAACGCTACCAAAAAAACTGTTAGCGATCGCAGGGATCAGGCCTGACTCTGCGAACGCTGCAGTTATGCATTTAGTGTTTTGTAAGTGACAGTGATCGATCGATACTGCACTTGGGTGGGCTGGGCCGGGCGGAGGGGCAAAACGCAGGTGCTAGCAGGTATCTGGGCTGATCACGCTAACACTGCGTTTTTGGGAACCCTAAACTGCTGGGGACGCTAGTATAGATCTGATCGGATCAGATATTGATCCGTTCAGATACTATACCACTAAGGGAGGCGTATGATGCGTGCGTGGGTGTTAGCGGTACTGGCGCTAATCTGATGCTGCCTGGGGCGACGCATATCACCGCCGGGCGATCAGAGGGCTAAACCTTTATTCGGTAATAAACGGCGTATGCCCTGACACTATAAAAAATAAACGAACTAACCAGTGTCACCTGTAACGGTTATAAGGTGATCAGTGGTGAAAGGGTTAACTAGGGGGCAATCAAGGGGTTAAAACATTTATTAGGTAGTATATGGGGGTCCCTGTTGCTATAAAACGCTGACGGTGAACCTAAATATTTACCTCCCTAACTAGCGTCACCAGTGACACTAATACAGCGATCAGAAAAATGATCGCTTAGCGACACTGGCCACAGGGGGTCATCAAGGGGTTAAAACTTTATAAGGGGGGGTTAGGGGGGTACCCTAGACCTAAAGGGGGCTAACCCTAACTGCCCTACCACACTAACTGTCACAAACTGACACCATGCAGTAATCAGAAAAAAATAAAAAAAACTGCTTGGTGTCAGTGTGACAGGGGGGGGAGGGGTGATCGGGGGGGGATCGGGGGGTAATCAGGGTGGGATCAGGGGTGTAATGTGTGCCTGGCATGTTCTACTGAGTGTGTGTGTGTTGGTGCACTCACATTCCAGTCTTCTCTCCTTGGCACGGGAACGGAAAATGCCGAGCCGAGGAGAGATGACATCATTTCCTCTGCCTCTGTGTAAATACAGAGGCAGGGAAATGATCCCATTGGCTGGTAGCGATCGCGAGGGGGGGCCATGAATGGATGGCCTCCCCCTCACCACCGATCGCCGGGGAAGATTTGCCGAGCACCGCAGGCACCGGGGGGGGGGTCCGATTGGACCCCCCCCCCGCGGGTAGGCAAGGATGTACCTGTAAGTCCTTTTGCCTGCCCGTGCCATTCTGCCGATGTACATCATCGTGCGGTGGTCGGCAACTGGTTAAGGAATGACAGTGGTATTGCAGCATTCATTATCTACAGCCCATTGCACAACTCAGAGAAGCACTGAGTCAATTCACTAGAAATATATGCCCTTTCACACTGGGGCAGTTTGCAGGCACTATTGCGCTAAAAATAGCGCCTGCAAACCGACTTTAAACTGCCGCTGCTGTTTCTCCAGTGTGAAATCCTGAGGGCTTTCACACTGGAGCGGTGCGCTGGCAGGAGAGAAAAAAAACTCCTGCAGACAGCATCTTTGGAGTGGTATATTCACTGCTCCTAAACCACTCCTGCCCATTGAAACCAATGGGGCAGCGCGGCTATACCGCCGGCTAGCGGATGAATACTGCCGTTAAAACGATGGTAAAGCGGCGCTAAAAATTGCGCCGTTTTACCGCTGACGCGCCCACCGCCCCAGTGTGAAAGGGGCCAGGTGAGGCTGGTAAAAAAGGCTTTAAATGCCCAATTATGTACAAGGGAACTTACAAATCGGATTTTTCTAGCACATGAGTGGGTTTTCAAAGTGAATGCAATTTTACCTTATTCAATACCATTCATATTGCAAAGTGAAGATACGCCATGCAAAATGAACATTTACTTTAAGGAAGCCTGATCTCTGAACCTAAACCACTGCAAAGCAAATACTGCATTCCGAGTCTCATGATTTCTTCTTTTCAAACTTTTACCAATAATAACCGTGTTAAACTCTGCAGACATTAATATTATGCCAAAAAAAAGTCTGTTTGCCTAGGTGATCATAAAGCAAAAAAATGCCTGGCAAAATGCTGATATATGTAGTCATTTTCATTTTATTTAATACACCCCCTGTATAACAGATCAAACACGTACGGTCTATAAAAAAAGTAAGAAGTAACACTGAGGACAAAATTTTGCTCATCTCCTTATGGTAAATACCAGTCTGTCAGTTCAGTTAATAGGATATTCTTTGCACTGAAATAGTATTTAGAAATATGTTCTACTATGGTGTTCTGCTGGGGAGAACTAATGTCATCTGTATGCGGCATGGCCAGGACATCTGCTTCCAGCTATTTTCAGTTGTTCTATATCTGGACCTAAGTAAACCCCCAGTACTGTGTTCTATTTGTACCTAATCATCCTTTCTGTATTAACACAATTGAGTTTATTGCTTTAAGGTGGTTCGGTAAATACTTTCATAAATATCTGTTTCTAAAGATAACCTAAGTTTGGAAATAAGGACAAACATAAAAACCTAAAGTATAATTAAGCGCAACATTTTTTATCCAGTTCAGCTTACCCTTCATTGGATGTGGTGGCTGCATTTGTTTTCCTTTTTTAAGTTAAGTGTATTTTCTTCAAGTACAGTGTCCTTACAAAACTCTGTGCACCATACTGAAAGCTCAACCCATGTTTATCAGCCTTTACAGCTATTTTCTGTAAACTACAGAACATCTGCTTCTTTTGAGATGAGGAGGGGATTAGTGTTTGTCCAAACAAAAAGAGCAACATCAACACCATTCCTACCATAGATGTACAGTGAGTGAGCATTGTCACACTAGGACAGAAAGTGTGTTACTGTCAGAATCAACAGGTAAAAATAAGGGGGAAAAAATCTGAAAAAATGAAATAAATGTAGCCACCACATGTAAGGACAGGTAAGCTGCAAATTATAACATTTTTGTTTTTCAGTTTTATATACGCTATTCACTTTACTTCAATAAAATAAACTTATGTTCAAACAACTAGTTGCTTACAGCACTTTGCAAATTTGGGGTACATACAATGAGGTTGATTTACTGAAGAAGCTGAGAACCTTAGCACAAAAAATTGTGTGAGTATTCACTTCAAAAGTTTTGTTTACTTTATCAGCACACAAAAAAGTTAATAAAGTGATTATTTAAACACATGTTTTATTACTTATTTATTTAACCACTTCAGCCCCAGAAGTATTTATCCTCTTTCTGACCAGGCCATTTTTTACGATACGGCACTTTATCACTTTAACCGCTTGCCGCCCGCCTGCTGTCATATGACGGCAAGGCGGCACAGCTCTCGTTCTGGGAGGGCGTCATATGACGCCTTCGCCTTCCCTACCCACCAGGGGGCGTGTGTGCACCGCCGACGGCAATCGCGCGCGCCCGCCGTGTCACTGGGCACCCGATGTGCGTGCCCGGCGGCTGCGATGTCCGCCGGACACACGCGATTGCCCGGTAACACGGCAGGACGTGGATCTGTGTATGGAAACACGCAGATCCACGTCCTGTCAGAGAGGAGAGATGACCGATCTGTGTTCTCAGTACAGAGCAACACAGATCGGTCTCCTCCCCTTGTGAGTCCCCTCCCCCTTCAGTTAGAAACATTCCCTAGGAACACAGTTAACCCCTCGATCACCCCCTAGTGTTAACCCCTTCCCTGCCAGTCACATTTATACAGTAATCAGTGCATTTTTATAGCACGGATCGCTGTATAAATGTGAATGGTCCCAAAAATGTGTCAAAAGTGTCCGATGTGTCCGCCATAATATCGCAGTCACAATAAAAATCGCAGATCGCCGCCATGACTAGTAAAAAAAAAAAAAATAATAAGAATGCTATAAATCTATCCCCTATTTTGTAGATGCTATAACTTTTGCGCAAACCAATCAATATACGCTTATTGCGATTTTTTAAAAAAAAATGAATATTTATTATAACAAAAAGTTAAAAATATTGTGTTTTTTTCGAACTTGTCCCTCTTCTTTTGTTTATAGCGCAAAAAATAAAAAACGCAGATGTGATCAAATACCACCAAAATAATGCTCTATTTGTGGGTAAAAATTATAAAAATTTCATTTGGGTACAGTGTTGTATGACTGCGCAATTGTCATTCAAAATGTGACAGCACTGAAAGCTGAAAAATGGCTTGGACAGGAAGGGGGTTAAAATGCACTGTATTGAGATGGTTAACTGACAATTGCGTGGTCATGCGATGTTATATACAAAAAAAAGTATGTCCTTTTTTCCCACAAATAGAGCTTTTATTTGGTGGTATTTGATCACCTCTGCGGTTTTTATTTTTTGCGCTATAAACAAAAAAGGAGCGACAATTTTGAAAAAAAAAACTAAATGTTTACTTTTTGCTATAATAAATATCCCCCCCCAAAAAAACAAATTTCCTCATCAGTTTAGGCCAATATGTATTCTTCTACATATTTTTGGTAAAAAAATCGAAATAAGCATATATTGATTGGTTTGCGCAAAAGTTATAGCATCTACAAAATAGGGGATATCTTTATGGCATTTTTATTATAATTTTTTTTGTTTACTAGTAATGGCAGTGATCAGCGATTTTTAGGGGGCCTGTGACATTGTGGCGGACAGATCGGACATTTTGACACTTTTTTGGGACCATTGACATTTATACAGCGATCAGAGCTAAAAATAGCCACTGATTACTATATAAATGTCACTGGCAGGAAAGGGGTTAACAATAGGGGGCGATCAAGGGGTTAAGTGTTCCCTAGGGAGGTGTTTCTAACTGTGGGGGGAGTGGACTGCCTGGGAGTAAAGAGAGATTGCTGTTCCTGATCACTAGGAGCAGCATATCTCCCTCTACTTCCCTGACAGAATGAGAATCTGTCTGTTTACATTGACAGATCCCCGTTCTGGCTCTCTGAGGAGCAGTCGCGGGTCACGGGCGGACATCGCGGCCCCAGGGTCGCAGCGCGGGTACGTGCACACCCCCTATAGCTCTTAAAGCAGTCATCGTATACATACGTCGTTTCGCACAGCCGTGCCAACCTGCCTCAGTATAATGACAGCGGCTGGTCGGTGAGCAGTTCAGGTACGTATATAGCGCCACCAATTTACACAGCACTTTACATATACATTGTACATTCACATCAGTCCCTGCTCTCAAGTAGCTTACAATCTATGGTTCCTAACTCACATTCATACATACACATACTAGGGCCAATTTAGACAGAAGCCAATTAAACTACCAGCATGTCTTTGGGAGGAAACCCGAGTACCCGGAGGAAACCCATGCAGACACAGGAAGAACATCCAGGTTGACTCTTTTGCTACTAGGCGCTAGACCACCACTGTGCTGTAGTTTGTGAATATTCTCTACTCCTTTAGTAAACCAGCCTCATTGTGTATGTACTGTATTGATTGTATCTCACAATGATCAGTCTCCTGTTAGATTGTTCAAGGTCTCTAGATTCGTTGTTAAAACAGTCAGAGCCACTGTACTAATGATCGAATGTGAGTACAGCGATCTCCCCTGCTGAGCTGTTGTGTTCTGACAGGGGGGCATTCTCAGCCATTGGGAGCTGGTCAACTGCTGGTTTTCCAACATGCTCGTCTGATAGAATTTGGCCAAATGGCTGGCTTCTGTCAGATCAGCTGACATACACAGGGGCGGAATGTCGGCCAGAAGAAAATGATCACCGCTCCAAAGGGTAAATCAATCTTGGTTCGGAGGTCACAGGTTCTGGCTAATGCTGATCGCAATGAACATGAACGATTTCTGGACAGCCGCACTCAAATATTAGCCTTGTTTATTAGAAGATACACATCAAATTCAAAAAATCACAGCAGACAAAAAGAGCTGACGTTTCGCACTAGCGTTAGTGCTTACTCATAATGTCGGCCAGTTTTTATTGATCTGGTCGCTGTTTCCCGACATTAGGTTTGTGCGTATGGTGTAAACTTCCTCTGCTGACATTTACCTATATGAAAGCCTATCATAAGGCTTACATATAGGTAGTGTAAATATCTCCTAAATGTGTACTGTTTAGGAGATATTTACATTACATGCAGCCAGTGACTTTACCGGCGCAAGCGCTCTGAAGAAACAGCCACTGGTGCCGTTCCTTCCTAGCCCTGTGCCATGAACAGCGTCACATGCGTGGGAGTCAGTGGCGGCTGGTGAAGTTTTAGGATAGGGGGCGCCAGACCCCGCCCTTCCTTTTTGACCCCTCCCACTTAGTGAAAATGGGCGTGGTTTCAGCAAAATAGTGGGCGTGGCTCTAAGGTGGTGTGGTTAGCGTCTGAGATGAACGAGGGATGGAGGGAGAGGGAGAGGGAGAGAGGGACAGCAGGCCCAGATCCTACACATCAATAGAAATATGTGTATTCTAGTTTAACAATCAGCAGATAAAGATACTCCAACATGCAGCCTCTGTCACATCAAATGCAGCCTCTATCACATAAAATGCAGCCTCTGTCACATAAAATGCAGCCTCTGTCCCCCCAAATGCAGCCTCTGTCTCCCCAAATGCAGCCTCTGTCCCCCCAAATGCAGCCTCTGCCCCTCCAAATGCAGCCTCTGTCCCCCAAATGCAGCCTCTGCCCCCCAAATGCAGCCTCTGTTCCCCCAAATGCAGCCTCTGTCCCCTGCAAATGCAGCCTCTGTCCCCCCAAATACAGCCTCTGTCCCCCTAAATGCAGCCTCTGTCCCCCCCAAATGCAGCCTCTGCCCGCCACAAATACAGCCTCTGTCCCCCCAATGCAGTCTCTGTCCCCCCCAAATGTAGCCTCTGCCCCCCCAAATGCAGCATGCCTGTGTCTCATTAAATGTAGCCTCTGTCACTTCAAACCCTCCCGTCCCATTCTCCACACATTGGTACTTACCTTGCTGTCTCCTCTCCTGCAGTGTCTCCTTCACACTGGCAGAAGCGATGAAGCAGCATACTTCCTGTTTCCTCTCTCGGGCGCAATGGGAGAAAGAAACAGGAAGTGACATCTAACTCAGGTCAGATGTCAATCAAATCTGAAGCGCCGAGTAGCTTCCGCCCGGTGCCTGTAGTATATATTACTATGGCCGGGCGGAAGCTACTCGACGCTTTAGAAAACGCCACAAGGCGGGCTAAACGCCTGCAAATGCAGCGCCACATCTGCAATCTCATAATTGCATAGACGCAGCGCTTCCCATAAGTAAACTGTGTCCGGCGTCGCACTGTATCCGAACACAGTGCACTTAAGGACCTTTTTTTTTTTTCTTTTTTTTTAAAGGGCCAGTGTTAAAATTTTTTTTTTTTTTTTTAAATTTTTTTTCTTTGTGGCTGCCTGGAGGTGGGGGGGGGGGGTGGGGAGGGGGGGCACCCAGGCACCCCCTATGGATGGGCCGCCACTGGTGGGAGTGATGTCATTGCGAATTCGGCCAGTCACAGAGATGGAGCCTGCAAACCCAGAAGCAAGACAGGAAAAATGGAAGTGGCTGCAGCACTGACAGTGCGGAGCTGGAACAGCTTTGTTTTAAGGTTTCATATAATGTGCTCGTATGCGATGCATACGAGCACATTATGACTTTACCTTGCAGGAAGCAACAAAAAAAAACATCCAGTGATATATGCGCGCTTTAAGGATTTCCACTATATCCACCACACCAATTGCCATGACAGAGGTTAAGCTTCTGTTTACCTCTGGTACTTCCTGTTTATACAACCTCTGCCAAAGACAGAAAAAAATGTGTCTTTCATGGCCATGGCAATAGTAAGATTTTGCTACTGTGGTGGGGTCATTTAAATGATTTGGATCAAACCATACAGGAACATACCCAATTTGGCATTTACTATAACTAGCAGACCAAATGTTTAAGTCCTCCCCAGAAGATGAGTGAAAGATTTGCTATCAGGGTTTCTAACATGTATGTTCTTATTTAGTATTCTTTAGAAATCTAAAATCATTTTAATGTAGTCTATTATAAAATAGTGACTAATTATTTAGATGCAGATTGATGAAAAATCTATGGGATCCTAGTGGAAAATCATATTAAAAAAATGACTGTTTTAAGGGTTCCATGCAGTCATCATGAAAGAGTTCTCAATAGAATTTACATCATAAATGAAACTATATACTGATTAGATTGATTCCTTTGTCTAAAGACTGTATATCATAATCATGCTTCAGAGCCTTCATATGAAATGAGAACTATCAAGTAGCTGTCAAAATCTTTGAATCCCATTTGGTTTAACTATTTATAATGTTGTGATGGCATTAAGTATAGTATACGTTTTTTCTGTTAAATTTGGCACATTGCTTAAAACACTGTATGTGTTTCATCTTATGTGAAATGTGAAACCCATCAGGAATACAGTATGTTTCTGGATTATTTCACCTTTTGACAGTGTGGCTTTTGACACCATAATATAACATGACAGGACTATTTTAATATGTATACATTACAAACTAATTGAATAGGTGGTGTTCTTTACAGTAGCAGAAATAACATTTTTGTTCTTGTCTTTAATTCATTAGTAATAAAAAGGGGCTTGTGCCCATTATCTCAACATTTTACAGTTGTAGAAGCATGTGTGCAGTTTTACATATAGCTGTCTTATACATTTTTATGCACATGTTTTCTTTTTTATCTATATTTATATTGTGTAAATATTATTTGTTGCCCTGCTGTGTACATTGAGGACTATACAACTGCACACACAAAACACTTGGAATGGCATCTTTATGGGCACTAGTAAAAGGGAGCCTTGACTGCTGGTAGGGCACTATAATGGTTGTACAGATTTTGCACCTACAGGATGTTTAGGTTAAAATTAGCCTTTTCAGGTTGTGTGACATGGGGCTGGACATGGGAGTCTATTTCATTTAGTGCTAGGGTACAGGTACTGACTTGTGCCAACCAAAAACTTCCCTGTCCACCTGCTCTTATTTTATTTGATTGGCACAACTTTATTTGTTTGTTACCAGGTCAGTGTTTGTGCTGTTATTTCAACTCTATGCCCATCAGTGGGTTGTTGTGGAAGGTAAATACCTATCCAGTACTCATGATATATTGACTGGCAATTAGGTTTTTGTGAGATTGTTAGGTGCAGAGGCATAGTATTTTATATCGTCAGTGTTTATATTAGTTATGAAGAAATGTTGCGAGCACTGAACTTATTCTCTCTGGAGAAGAGATGCTTGAGAGGGGATATGATTCCAATTTACAAATACCATACTGGTGACCCCACAATAGGGATAAAACTTTTTTGCGGAAGGGTGTTTAATAAGACATGTGGCCACTCATTAAAATTAGAAGAAAAGAGGTTTAATCTTAAACTGCGTAGAGGGTTCTTTACTGCAAGAGCAGCAAGGATGTGGAATGCCCTTCCACAGGTGGTGGTTTCAGCGGGGGGGCATCAATAGTTTGAAAAAACTATTAGATAAGCACCTGAACGACCGCAACATACAGGGATATACAATGTAATACTGACATATAATCACGCACATAGGTTGAACTTGATGGACTTATGTCTTTTTTCAACCTCACCTACTATGTAACTATATGTAACTATGTAACTATACAGCTTATGTTAATGGAATTCATTAATACAGCTGTGGCCTTGCTTTTTCCAGTTTAAATTTGTGCTGTTTCATTATTTGGGTAAAGCTACTTTTATATAGGATGCTTGTTGCATATGCTTCTCAGCATTGCCCAGAAGAGCATACAGACAGAAAGAAAGCTCATAGTCTACAGCAGAATTGATATATTTGGCAGCTGTTTTTCATGGAATACGTTATTGGCAAGATTAATTGCAACATCTAAGCTTTCCAAGGATTCGGCTGGAAACAAGGATGTCTACCTGGTATTTCCCCTTCCTGTACAATAAGCAACGTGATAACCCATTTGATCTGAATAAGGTAAATAGACAGTCTCTGCATGTCTGACCTTCCAGTAAATTCTATGAGCATTCTTACATCTCACAAATAAATTCCTTAATAACGCAATTTGAAAAATGTTTTCAGAGAAAGAATGCATAGATTTTTGTATATTTTGAGTATTGAGGGAGACAGGAATTCAGATACAGTCATGTTCTGGACACCTGAAAATAGAAAAATTGAAAGCCAGAACCCAGAATAACACTGCCTTTACCCAGTGTGCCTGTTTTTTGCTAGAATTTGCTAGCCTTCTTCAGTTGTGTTTTGTTTGTGAATTTCCTCTACCATTGACTTCAAACATAATTCCCTGCTGCATTGCATACAAAGAAACTATCTGGATTTAAATTTCCTCAGCCTGGACCCTGCTGGATTGGACACGTGAGGCTAGCCTGGAATACGACCTTCAGGCACTATGCTCTGCATTATGGTACATTCAAAAGCTGAGTGTACTGTAAAAGTTAGCTGCAGAGCGCATTCTTTGTCCAAAGCCATTAGAGAGAATGACCCTGTTTCTGAACACCCACTTTGTGAATAAGACTGTTCAACACCAAAAGCTACCTCACTATTTTAATAGTTGGGCACCTTTCAAATAAATGTCCCACCACTGCCAGTTTTACCACAGCAAGGGTTAGCGCAAAGGCATTGATCACTTATGCCATCTGCTGTGTGGATTGTCATGCACACTCTGTGCTCTCTCTTTTGGTGCTCAGCACAGATAAAGCATTGTCCTGCTAATGCTTCTGCATTCAAGCACCGCATGAAACTCCATAAACCAGTTTGTTCCTACTGTCTACCTACAGTGATATGGTCAGTTCCAACCATGTGATACTCATCAGCACCAGCTGCCTGGGTTTGTGAATACATGATACCTTGCCTCTCACTTTGGGCCTAGTTGCATTACTTATAGAGGGGTGCAACATGTCTGCACATAGACACAGAAGGGCAGTCTGGCTGCTACAGAAGATCCCAGCCCATGCTCTCCTAATGGTTCTGTAGGGTGTCTACTTGGTATCCTCTGAGGAAATCAGCACCTGCAATATGGAACATTGTACCCCTATAGTTAAGGGGTCTGCTTCATCTGAGTCTTGCTCAGCTATGCCAGGTGGGGCTGGGATCCCTCCCCTGTTGTCGGTGGCTTCCACCTCCACTCAGGACCTTTGACCACATGCGCTGAACTCTTGTAATTGCAAATTGCACTTATGAGTTCTGTCCGAAGCCCCGCTGTGATCCTCCAATCTGTGATGTATCAGGTGCCAGCCTCAGGGAGCTGCCCTGCTCATCACCATAAAGTAAACTCGAAGACAGGGCTGCAATCTGATGACATCACACCAGGATTAGTTGTGAGCTGGTTCATGTTGTCCAAATTCAGTGAGAATCATTTAATGTCTAAGACAGCTTTATCCTTGAAAGCGGAAGACTCACTTGATCTTTTATGATACTCAATCTGAGATATACAAAATACAGTAACCCTAGCAACTAATCAACAACCATCTCTTAAATGACCTTCAGCAGAAATGTGAAATCTAATTGGTTTCTATAGTTTGCATAGCACTTTACATATTCTTATTGCTCTTGGCAATGCACTACTGAATAATTCCAATAAAATAAGTCCTTTTGTTTTGACATGCTAGCTACAATTTTATGATTCTCTCGTTGGGACAGTAAATCCACCTAAAAGTATACTGTAACTATACAAAGCTAAAAGCTAATATAAAGCTATATTGAGTGAAACTACATAAACAGGCTTATATTTGAATCTGAAAAATATTACATCTTAAGAAGAAATGCTTTTTAAAGTCCTTACCATAGTAAGAAAGTTAAAATGGTGTATTTTTTTAGCTTAGTTTTCAGATCCATGTATACAAAGTAAAAGGTAATATGCATTTGGCAACGTAAACCTGCAATATTGCACAGAAGCCAGTGCTGGTAGATGAGATAATGTCATATTTCTAAACTCCCTAGACCATTTTTCATTATAAATAGAGTTTTACAACAAAGAAGAATTATCTTTAATGGACATCAAGCATTAGCTGAAGGACTCTGACGCACAGTAAAAAAAAAAATCTAAACTATTTATTAAGCAAACAGTAAATCACATTTGTACAGAGCTGAAACCAGTTTAAGCTGCATACAGAAAAAATAGCATAATGGATTCCATACACTACCTAGTCTTTGGAAGTGATATCCAGAAATCAAGTATTTAAACAAAACGGGAGCATGGGGAGCAGTGGCAGTTTTTACAAATGTGCACAGCATTATGGCAGATTTATGTCTGGGTTTGCCCTACTAAAAATCAATGCTCTCCCTTATCAATCTTCAGAAATTAGTGCTATCTTGGCAGAGGCTTTTTTCTGCTGCTGATGTCAGACTTGTTCAGTCATGAGGCAGTGATCCAGTACATGTGTGATGGTGTTGCACCGCCCTGCCACAAGTCTCTTTTGCATCTTACAGATATCGAAGTGTACACTATATTGCACATGCAAAAAAAGAAAAGCTAGTAAAAAGGAATTTCTTTTACCAGAAAACTGTACCTTCTGTATTTTTTTTTTCTGAGGTCACATCTCTTGAATGATCTAAAATGATAAAATATTTTTACTTTTGACATATGTGTATTTTTCCACTAGTTGGGAAATATCTACTTAATTGGTCATAGTCTTCCATTTTACTATAGAGAAAAAGGTAATTTGACTGTTATTGTGCATACACCACATTCATACATTACCCAATTTAAACAAGAAGATCTCGGTTGGTCCCAGAGCTCTAGCAGTTCAGTGGAAGATGGGCACAATTGTTTGCCTGTTATCCTTAGAGAGCCAGCCAGTCTATTGCCCTTTACACACGGTCGGACCTTAATCGGACATTCCGACAACAAAATCCATGGATTTTTTCCGACGGATGTTGGCTCAAACTTGTCTTGCATACACACGGTCACACAAAGTTGTTGGAAAATCCGATCGTTCTTAACGCGGTGACGTAAAACACGTACATCGGGACTATAAACGGGGCAGTAGCCAATAGCTTTCGTCTCTTAATTTATCTCTTAATTTATTATGAGCATGCGTGGCACTTTGTGCGTCGGATTTGTGTACACACGATCGGAATTTCTGACAATTTTGTTGTTGGAAAATTTTATAGCAAGCTCTCAAACTGTGTCGGAAATTCCGATGGAAAATGTGTGATGGAGCCCACACACGGTCGGAATTTCCGACAACAAGATCCTATCACACATTTTCCATTGGAAAATCCGACCGTGTGTACAGGGCATATGACTTTGCTTAGGTGACCATAAGTGGATTCTGCTGTAATTAGATTACTAAGTAGCTAAACACATAATGTAAATTGAAAGAATTAGATGTATGTTTCTGTTATGTTTAATTCATGGACGCTATTATTCTTAATATGTTTCTGAATTACGGTAGTTTAAATATTTTAAAAATCTATATATATTTTTGTTTTACTTATGGCACTATTTTTTATGCCTTATTATATACTGTAGGTTCTCTTCATTTGACCAGTGTGTGGTCTGTGGCAGCAACTTATTTTCTAGATCACATTACTAAAACTGTATGTAATTTAATTGAACTCATTTAACAGTGATTACTATTGAATATACCACTTGTTTGTTATTTCAATGTGTTCTGATACAAGCTGCCAATTAAGTTTTACTGCTAATTATTTTGCTACAGCTAAGTTTTTTAATTGTCATTGTAAAAATGCTACACAGCTAACAGCTTTATGTGTTATATGTCAATCCATCTGTGCACATTAACAGAGGGAACCTGCCAATATATAGTAAAATTGCAGCCCACAAAGAACATTTTCATTCAATAACATCCATAGATAATGAATGTACACAGGAAGAAATTCTTCTAAAGGAAAAACCCAAATTAAACAAAAATAGAAGTTTTATATCCTTAAAGCCCTTGGCAAATCAGACATATATAAAGAGACACTTCTGACCCCCAAAAATCAGATACAGAGGGGCTGACCTGTTTAAATAACATTTTGAAACTATTAAAAAAAATATTGCCAAACACAAATAGCCAAGGACCTGAACAAATATTTTTAAAACAAAAATTTTAACTAATGTGATGGTATGTTAACTTTGGCTGTGTGTTATAGTAAATGTTTAATGCTGGCTTGAACTGTACCTATAAAACTTTAGAAAAGGAACAAAATTAAAGCAAAAGCAATTAACACATTCCCTGGATTAAAAAAAATGCAAATAGTTAATGGGGTCTTAAGTGGCCCCTATTGCATTGCAAATGGCAGTGACTAAGCATAAAATATTTCTGATTACTGTAATGAAAACAAAACAACTCCATTGACTGTAGCAAGTTTAACCTATAAACTACTCATGTACAGTGCCTTGAAAAAGTATTTATACCCCTTGAAATTTTCCACATTTTGTCATGTTACAACCAAAAACGTAAATGTATTTTATTGGGATTTTATGTGATAGACCAACACAAAGTGGCACATAATTGTGAAGTGGAAGGAAAATGATAAATGGTTTTCGATTTTTTTTTACAAATAATTATCTGAAAAGTGTGACGTGCATTTGTATTCAGCCCCCTTTGCTCTGATATGCCTAACTAAAATCTAGTGTAACCAATTGCTTTCAGAAGTCACCTACAGTGCCTTGCAAAAGTATTCATACCCCTTGAAATTTTCAACAAATGTAAATGTATTTTATTGGGATTTTATGTGATAGACAAACACAATGTGGCACATAATTGTAAAGTGGAAGGAAATTGATAAATGGTTTTCCAAATATTTTACAAATAAATAAGTGAAAAGTGTGGCATGCATTTGTATTCAGCCCCCTTGTGTCAATACTTTGTAGAACCACCTTTTGCTGCAATTACAGCTGCAGTCTTTTTGGGTATGTCTCTACCAGCTTTCCACATCTAGAGAATGAAATTTTTGCCCATTCTTCTTTGCAAAATAGCACAAGCTCTGTCAGATTGGATGGAAAGTGTCTGTGAATGGCAATTTTCAAGTATTGCCACAGATTCCCAATTGGATTTAGGTCTGGACTTTGACTAGGCCAGTCTAACACATGAATATGCTTTGATCTAAAACATTCCATTGTAGCTCCATTGTAGCTCTGGCATAAATAATTAAAATGCATAAAACTTAAAACATCTTTATGGCCTCTGTATTAATATATCAGTACTATGCTTTATATATTTTGTATATCATGAAATGTTCACTGAGAAATACAAATGCTTTACATTGTAGATAAATGACTCTAACTCTTGTCTAAAGTTCAAAAAAATAATGGGATTTGTGTGCTTACCATAAATACTATTTCTTTGAATCAATTGCCTACAGGAGGATTGGACATGGCAAGCAGAAAAACTGTCCCCAGTATAACACCACCTTTACCCAGCATGCCTTAATTTTGTAGAAAAGCAGTAATAAGGGCATGAACAAAAAAAAAGAGGGGTAGGACCTATGTCCCTTAATGGGCTTCAAGAGATGGATTTTATGGTAAGTACAGAAAATCCCATACAGGAATGACTCCACATGGAAGGGGAGAAGAGAATACCAAACCTGAGCCAGTGAAAAGCTGATCAACCAGAACCCACCAAAACAGGTGCAAGGTGAATATGTCCCTTAAAGTTCTCCTGACATACTCTGTCCCCAGAATAGAGTACCTGCAGTAGGAAGCTAGGGTGTTCTGCCTACTGACAGTCCAGAGAGGTCCTCTGATATGGAGGAAACTATTTGTTTGGAGTAACTAAACTATAACCCTTAGGATGGAGGAACTAAGGAGAGAGAATCCCCCATGTACAGTGTGAGGAAACTATCCCAGTTGCCTGAAGAGGTAGAAGTATTATGACAGGGATTATCTGGTCCACAGACCTCCAAGGTCAACAGACCTCTTCACACTCCAGGAGAAGAGGGCTGAATGGAGCTGGGATAAATAAGAAAGGGGGAGGCCATCCTAAGGGTTGTTTCCCCAGCATTGTACACTTCTTCAACGAAAGGAGTGCCTGATGACAAAGGAGCTAAAAGTAAACAAGGTGTAATCTGCAAGAAGAACCCTCTAATGGGATTTTTTAGGGCATTAACTCCAGAAAAGTAGAAGTAGTTTTTCTTAAAAAAGTCAAAAAGTAAAAAATAAACAGAAAGTTCAAGTGCAGAACTAAAACAATACATTAATGCGGTTACAATAAATATACATAATAGTTACAGAGCAAATAACCACAATTCTCTCTCAGTGGTACACACAAGGACAGAGTTATACCCAAAAGGGACAGAGTAAACAAGGTGTATGTCTTTTTGCTTTCACAGGAGAAACTGAGGGCAACACAGCCATAGGCTGGGAGTACAGGTCCTTTTCTAGGTAGGGGACAGCTACAGCTGTTTATGTTCAACCTTGTAGGCCAAGGAGTCCCTTTGGAGGAGTGGAGGCTCAGCTGGGGCACAACTTTAGGATCTGAGTTAACATATGGACTAGAGCAAGGGATCCAGGGGTAAGAGGAATCCAAGGAGATGCAGAATTGTCCTTTGCAGCAGCACTGGGGAAAAAACAATGAACATTGTCCTGTGCAGTAGCACCAGGGAGAAAACAAGGAACAACTGTAGGGGCACCAGAGGTAAGGGATTAGCTTATGGGCTTAAAGTGTTATCTTTGCCCCTGAATGCCACAGAGGTACACTATCCATGGACCTGCCACGATACAAAATCAGCCCCCAAAATCATTTTCTTCAAACTTATTGTTATGTTTGCTGTTAACTGATAGTTGATGTGGGTTACTAAACTCTTCATTTTTAAAACTCAATAGTTACATAGACTAGTTTGAATATCTGTCAAGTTTTTCGTGCTGTCACAATGGGAAATCACAATCACTTCCCACTTCCCTCTCACAAGGACATGAAGTGTGGGATAATCACAATACATAAATAAAAAAATAAATAAATAAATAAAACCCTTTTTAGTTGAATGATGTTGGCTAGAATCTCTATTGTGTTTTTATTGCTGTTTATGTCCCCTTCATGGAGATTTCCTTCACTTCAAGTCCCAGTGGCACCCTGTGTATCAGTGTGTGACAGGATGCACCAGGGACAGAAGTGGAGGGCAAAGAACACATACAGGAAAATAAAAGCCAAGCAAAATCAACAATGAAATAATAGAGTTTAGGGCTAGAGTCAGCTGGAGCCAAATATTGATTATAAATATATATTCCATGATCTCTGATTATGATAACTAGAGCACGTACAAAAGGACATACAATTGTGATATAATTCCAAAAGGCCTGTAGTCCTATTTCATTGTTCATAGCAGATAAATAGGTAAAGGCAGCAATATACCGGTTAATGCTCATTAAAGAAAGAAAAATAGGCAGTGGCAGCTTCATGTCTTCTCCTCAATCCCACATCACTGGGAACCACCACAATCACATCTTATAATACAATTCTGTGTACTTGTGTGTGCTGTAGAAAAGTGACCACTTAGAGATTTTACACAATGCTTAAAAACTCTAAAGTGCTTGTTATCATATTAATGTTGCACTGTACACAAGCATCACTTATTAGCAGTTATTAGGCCATGTATGTCCTCTATAACATCTTTCTCTATTCAAAGCATGCACACTACAGAAAAAAACAAAAACTGAATTCAGTGTGTAGTAGCACAAATGGCTGCCTACTAAGTGGACAATAAATGTCTCCACCACAGGTATACCAAAGAAAACAGCTGCATTTGTACTTACCCTGAAAATTATGGCTTCTATAATCAGTACAAAGGAACAATAATGTAAACACTGATTCCAACTTCCTTTTTGAGCACCTTACAAGAGGACAAGCCAGTTCAAAAATATTTTTAGAGACATTGGACTTTCTAGCCATTTGCAGATGTGCCATATTGTCTTGTTGAGCCTGATTATTGCTTCAATTGTTTACATTTTCTTTCATAGCATTCTTTCCATGCCACATTCACATTATGTTTTAATAACAATGAGTTTTTGAGTAAATCCTATATATTTCTGTGCAAATATGAAAAAATTTGACTCAGTATTAATAATGATGTGGTTGGATCCACAACATGACATTGGCACAGATAAATCAGGAAACAGATGTTTTTCCTAAAGTTGCAATAGAAGAACTATAAAAACAATATGAAAGGATTAAAGCACAATATAGAATGTAAATAACGACATCAATCAACTGCTTTTAAAAAACAGAGTTTTCCATTATGCTTGTTTTGCCATGATACCTAAGGAATGCAGGTGTGAAATTACCTTGTCAGAAAGATAGATACTAACACCAACATACTGATAATAAAATAAAAGATGAATATAAAATAGCTGTGCATCATTTTGGTTTACATTGGTTAGTATTTATGTAAATGGCCGCATCAACTTCATGTACTCTAAAGTATATTTAAATCCAACAAAAGTATTTTATTATTTTAATGGATAGGGAAGGGAATGGTTAAAACCCCTGTCAGTTTTATTTACATGTGTAATCTATTCATTTTTCTATTTTCCTTTACTGTAGATTCTCAAAAGTCAGGAAAATCTACTTTAGGCATTTGCATTTGCAAGTGTCCACATTAGAAGATGTCCCCTCTATTCCTGTTCTGGTGACAATACAAATTCTTAGATTTTTCAATCCCCAGCTGGTCCACAGACAGTAAAATAAAATCTGACAGAGGTTCTAACCCCTTAACCACTCTATTCAAAACAATTTTTTTTTTTGGCTTCAGTTGCATTTTATCTCTCTAATCTAGTCTTAAAATCTTAATCTTAAAGTGACTCTGTGCAATGGTATTGCACAGAGCTGCCCAAACTTCTTGTTCTCGGATTCCCCACTATTGCTCTCTTCCTTTTCTCAGTGCGCCACCATAGGAAACCACATCCTTTGGGGCACACCTGATTGCTCCCAAGCGGGCTGTGTGTGTCTATTGACACACACACGGCACAGATGGGCCCTGCCCCCTGCTCCCTCCTCAAAGGATCTAATTGACAGCAGCGGGAGCCAATGTGTCCTGCTGCTCTCACATAGTCCAATAAGGAGAGGAATAGAGAGCAGTGCTGCTGAAAACTCAGGAACATCGTTGGATCAAGACAGGGCTTGGCTAAGTATTTAGGGAGGTGAGGGGGCAATATAATGGGAACATTTTAACCTAAATGCAGGGAATGCATTAAAGTAAGAAATGTCCTGCCTTTAGAACTACTTTAATTATGGTTATTTTTTTTAAAAGCAAAGGTGAACATTACATTTCCCTTTCCTGTTTACACACAAATTCTGGACATAAAAACTAGACTGGGCTAATTTTTTATTTACAAATTAAAGTAGCTTATCAAATTTTGTGTAATACATCAGTGGAAAAATATGCACTATCATTTGGGCTGACCAAGAGAGCAGTTGATTTCCACTTTATTCAAAGTGGATATGAGTCTTTATTTATACCAGCTGCAAGTTTAATTCTGTTCTGAAAATGATGTATAACAACATGGATATTATCAACCGCATGCTGAGAACCACTGTTATAAAGCAGCAATGTATATAATAAACACATACCACAGCTGATGTCACTGGCTAGAGTTTTGCATGACCTAAAATGGATCAGACACTGCTCATGTCCTTTTAGACCGCATCCTACTTGCTCAAGTATAAACTATGGAGTGCAACTAGGCCTAGCAACAACGTCAAAAAACTTTTTTTTTTTTAACAAACAAAGGTGCTTTATTGTCAAAGAAGGCAAAATTACAGAATACCAATTGACACTGTACATAGCTCTGCATAGTAGGTGTACATGCTTTACCACAATATGTTCCATTCACTATAAATAACAATATGGCATTGTAAAAGGACATTTCAATACCAGTAACCAAGTACTTCTAAATTTCCGTCCACTAGATCCACCCCCACCCACCAAATACATTAGGAAACAGGATGAAGTGTATTTCCCTAAGAGGCCATCCACGGAGCCCAAACTTTTTCAAATTTCCACGGACACCCACAGTTTATATATGTCATTCTGTACATGGGGATGGCTGCTTCAATTTGTGCTTCCCAGGCCGCAACCGACGGAGGGGAAGAGTCAATCCACTTCATAAGGATTTCCTTTTTTGCGTAGAAAAGAAGATAGCAGATTAGGAGTTTAAGATGATAGGGCCTTTGTTCATCATCAAACACCCCCAACATAGCTAGCGCAGGCAGACCCGGAAGAGATACCTCCAACCTGGAGTTAATTTCTCCAAAAATCGCAGACCAAAATGTCACTATGACAGGGCACTCCCAGAACATATGAAAAAAGGTACCAATTTGCATCTTGCATTTAGGACATATGGGATCTCTCTCAGGGAATATGCGATGGAGTCTCTGCGGGGTGTAGTAAACCCTATGTATAAATTTGACCTGTATCAGTTTGTCCCTAGATGCTATCACTAATTTAGGGCCGTAATCTAGACAATCGTCCCAACCCTCCTTGTCCAACGGTGGGATATCCGCCTGCCATCTTTCCCACAGCTTTCGTATTTTGGGGGAATCCTTTCCCAACAGCGCATTATAAAGAGAGGATAGAGGTTTTAATAGATCGCCAGGGGACAAAAGTTCTTCAATGGGATCGGCTTGTAGAATTGGGGGTTGTGGGAACTGAGCCCTAGCCGCGTGTCTAAGCTGAAGATATCGAAATCTCATCCACTGTGGTAGCCCAAATTTAGCCATCAACTCCTGAAAAGAGAGCAGTTCTCCTCTAGGCATTATATGCTCTAGTGTTATAATACCGTATCTAGCCCAGACTTGAGGATCCGGAATAGTACGGAAGTGTTGTAGTGCTGGGTTTCCCCACAATGGATGAGCTGAGGATAACTGCCCCGGCTTACGGAACCTCCATCTAGCAGCCACCCATACCCTCCAGGTTGCCCGGGTGGGTCCGGGCACCTCAGGGTAAGCCCCCGGCCCTCTATAAGGGAAGTTGCGGAGGTCAGTCAAGGAGCCCAAACTGTTGGCTTCAAGACAGACCGCAGCATTAGATCTTGAGCCCTGATACCACCAGTGCACTGTTACTAACATGGCTGCCCAGAAATAGGTTTGAAAATTGGGGAGAGCTAGCCCCCCCAAATCCGCGGGTAGCCACAATGTGGACCGAGCCAGCCTAGGGGTTCCCCCGGCCCAAATAAACAAACTCACTAGCCGATCAATCTCCCTAAATAATGCAATAGGAACCCAAACCGGGCAGTTTCTAAATAGATAGTAGGTAATATCATCATTTTAAGGAGATTGATGCGTCAATCAATTTTTGGCAATGAATTCAGAGGGGTTTCTTGTGATTACTATCCCTAGATATTTAAATTCCTTTACCATTTGCAACGGGGAAGATTGGGGTCCAGAGGTAACGCCTTCGTCTAAAGGGAATATAACAGATTTGGTCCAATTTATATTAACCTGGGACAGTCCTCTTGTAGAGAGGGCCCGTCATTGTTTAAATATAAAAGTGCATCGTCGGCATAGAGGGAGAGGCGCTCTTCCATCATACCCACCCGCAAGCCCCGGACATCCGAAGCACCCCTAATAGCAATAGCCAGGGGCTCCAGTGCCAGGGCAAACAGGCTGGGGGAGAGTGGACATCCCTGCCTCGTACCACGATATAAATTGAAGGGTTCCGAGACACAATTATTAGTACGTACGCGGGCTCTGGGAGTATGGTATAGTAATTGTACACCATGGATAAATTTGGGTCCAAATCCGAACCTACGCAAGGTTTCCCACAAAAAGTTCCATTCAACCGAGTCAAACGCCTTTTCGGCGTCGAGAGAGGCAATAACTCTGGACCCCGGATTGTCATGTTAAATTAAGGAATAGGCGTCGAATATTGATATCAGTTCCCTTACCCGGCATAAAACCCGTCTGATCAATGCCAATCAGATCTTCAATAACATGAGATAGACGGATAGCCAAGACCTTAGCGAAAATCTTGGCATCCACATTAATTAAAGATATGGGCCTATAGGATGCACATTCAAGTGGATCCTTACCGGGTTTAGGAACCAGCACAATAATTGCCTCGTTCATGGTATCAGGCAGAGTCTCCAATGTCGCGTATTTAGAGAGTAGTGAGATCAATTTGGGAGCCAGGAGCTCAGAGAAATTGGAGTAAAATTCAGATGGTAACCCATCTGCCCCAGGGGCCTTCCCTCCCCGGAGATGCCCCATGGCTACCTGGGTCTCCTCAAGCGTAATATCTGCCTCCAGGCCCTCTCTTGCCTCGTCTGACAAAACGGGAATGGATAGGGAATCAAGGAAGGAGGATATGGAGGAGTCAGAAGCAGTTGTTCTAGAGGAGTAAACCTCCAGAAAATAGTCACGAAATCGATCATTAATTCTACTGGGAGTTGTTAGAATTTGGCCCGACCCCTCTTTAATGGAACCTATAGGGGTTGAGGGTATGCTTCCCTTAGCCAGCCATGCCAGTAACTTCCCATTCTTCCCCCCATGCTCAAACAACCTTTGTGCTGAATAGAGTAATGCTTTGTCTGTTTGAGTCATCCTTTCAGTGGATAGAGCTCGTAGAGCTCGCTTCCATGCCCTATATCGCTCATCATCAGGAGTAGAGACATTTTCGGACTCCAACCTAGTCACCTGCTCCTCAAGCTGTTCAAGGGAGTGAGTGGATTCCCATTTCAATCTATTGATATTGACCCCGTATTCCCCCCGCATCCAAGCTTTAAAAGAATCCCAGAGAACAGGCGGGGAAGCTGAACCCGCGTTGTCCGTCCAAAAATTGCAGATGGAGGCCGTGAGAGGTTCCTGTAATCTCTCATCATTGGCCCAAAATCTGGACAAGTGCCACAGGCGAGTTCCTGGAGGCACAGTCAGCGCCAGTGTCAGACATAATGGGGCATGATCCGAGATCCCCCTGGGAAGCACAGATAGATCCTGAACAAATTTTAGTGCAGGGCCAGAAGCATAAGCCAGGTAAATTCTCGATAGAATTTTATGTGTAGCTGAGTGGCAGGTGAATACCTTGGACTGCGGGTAAATGTGCCTCCAGATGTCAGTGAGGGCGAACGTGTCTGCCCACTGCCTGAGATCCGGAGTGTCACGTGCCGAGCCATGCAGTCGATCCAACTCTACCGAGGGGACCATATTGAAATCTCCCATGAGATATACCAAGGCGGTGTCAAGTTGCACCACGATTTGCATAATCTCATGAAGGATTCTGCCAGTAGCCGGTGGTGGAACATAGACACCAACTAAAACCACATTTTTATCATAGACATTAGCATGAACAATAACAAATCTCCCCTCCTTGTCAGTTCTGACTTCTAGAAGTCTAAACGGCAAAGTCTTGTGGACCAGGATGCTGACCCCACGGGCATACGTGGAGAAAGTGGAGTGGTAGTTTGGGCCAACCCAGGCTTTTCTAAGGCAAGGTGTTCTTCT
Source organism: Aquarana catesbeiana (assembly GCF_042186555.1). Taxonomy (NCBI): domain Eukaryota; kingdom Metazoa; phylum Chordata; class Amphibia; order Anura; family Ranidae; genus Aquarana; species Aquarana catesbeiana. Next base: position 174,235,965 of record NC_133326.1, read on the forward strand.
GCTCTGCATATGTGTTTCCTGAAGAACACAGATCTGTGGCCTGTGTCTATGCAGGAAACAAAACACTAGGGAACGCTTCACAGCGGTATTAAGTCCCCGCACATTCCATGATACTACTCTAAACTCGGCCATTGGATACTGGGTAAATTAAAAATATGAAAATGGGCCAATCCGTGAGGGCAGCATCCAAGTCCAGCAACACATTCATTACCATGCATAACACTATGTCATGAGATCTCAATAGCAAAGTAGACAATTTTAAGCACCTGAAAAGAAAAAAACTGATAAACAAAAACAACCCTTCAACCATCCCCCCCCCTCCCCGCATCCCCCATCCCAACACAGGAATGCTTTGTTCCCAAAACATCAAAAAACCCACAGGTCAGGGAGCGTGGACCAGTGGGTGTAGACACTTAGTGGATAACACATCCACGTAGAGCGATGAGAAGCTCCGCCGCCACTAAAAAATAGGAGATGGAGCTCCAGCAAAAGAAAAAATATGGTTTGTCAAACTGTTCCATTTCTTGTCAGTGTTTACTTCCTTCTTGTTATGCGGAGCACTGGATTTGGTGCAGTACCTTCAGGATGAACAAGGCTCCCAAACAACATGTCCGGAAGGAAAGCAATCATCTAGGCAGTAGTATACAACTTCCAAATGTGGAAGATGGGATAATTAAGCTTGCAGTACCTTACTTGAGCACTAGAGTTCGCCAGTGCCTAGTCCAGGGAGTCAGTCCATCAAGATATGATGTAGAACCAAATCACAGGATGGATGAATAAACCACTGAATAAGCCATAAAATGGCAGGCTTAGAGGCATAATTCATCTGGCACAGCCAGGGGCACAGTACTTAAAGTTCTTGCAGGCAGGTTTTGCAAAAGGCACAACAGGTGCAACATTAGTCCACCTAGCATTGAGAGGCATATTACTACAGAGCATTAAATAGTCATGCTATGAATCCCTCCAGCAGCATTCAGCGATTAGGAGGCAATGACTCCAGCCAAGCAGTGGCATCCCTGGGGGACGTAAAGAACTTGGTTGTCTCCCCATCCTGAACCCGAAACCGTGCAGGAAATAGTATGCTATATCGAATGCCTTTAAGACGCATGGCTGCCTTCACCTGGTCAAAGGAGCGTCTAAGCTTTTGTGTCTCCACAGAATAGTCAGGGAAGATAAGCAATCTGCTGTTTTGGTGCTTCAATTCTCCTTTTACCCTGGCAGCCCTGAACACTTCATCCCTGTCACGGAAATTAAGAAACTTTAAAATAAAAGTGCGTGGTGGTGCTCCAGGAGGGCCCGGTTTAGGAGGTATCCGATGGGCCCGCTCAACGGCGTAGAATGGCGAAAATTGGGCCTCAGGGAGAAGGTTCCGGAGCAGCTCTTCAATAAATTCAGTCGGCCGCTGACCCTCTAACCCCTCTGCTAGGCCTACAATATGGAGATTGTTTCTCCTGTTGCGATTTTCCGCATCCTCAGATTTATATTCCAGGGCTCTGATTTTAGTATGGAGGGCGCGCAAATCAGCCCCATGATTCTCCACAGTATCTTCCACATACCCCAGGCGCTGCTCAGCATCAGACAGTCTGGAGCGGATTTTGTCCATATCAAGTCTAATTAGCCCCACATCTATCTGCACCGCATCCACCTTAGTAGTTAGGGTGGGGAGAGAGGCCTGGCAATTACCTATGGCAGCCAGCACCTCAGCCAGACCTGGCTGTGTGGAGGAGGATTGCTCTGGCTGCAGTCTTTGAGTGACCATGTTGATTAGAGCGAGCCGCTCGATTCCCACGCGGTCTGTACATGCCGCCGCTGTTTCCTCGGTCACAGGGGGGAATTAAAGTTTCTTACCCCTTCCTTTTGATGTGCGGGACGAGCGGCGGTACATGTATGGAGTTCTGCCGGTGTTTGGTGCCTCTCAGCCGCCTTTTAGAGGGAGACAGTCCCGGATTGCAGCGGAGCTCTCACAGACACGTCTGCTCACAGCGCCATCTTGGCCACGCCCCACGTCAAAAAACTTAATTGATTTAGTCTTTCAAATGAACAATAAATTCTAATAATAGCAATATGCATGTGTTTGGGTATACTGACATTTCACATTTTACTATTTTAGATTCACTGGCCTGCACCTAAAGAAAGAGTGGAATTTTGCAGACTTGCTGGAAAAGATTCAAATGTGAGTGTTCTTTATTTCTTTCATTCTCTATTTAACTGTAATATGCTCATTAGTGATGGGTTATTCTGTCCAGGATCATATTGGGAGGGGGGAGGAAGCTGGTGGATACTAAATTCAGGCCATTTTTAAGTCCAATAGGCCAACTATTGTAAATATAAATTGGACATGGGGAGGACCTGCACTTATTGGATAAGGTCAATGAATATCTAAATACTGGAAATGTTATTTCAACAGGAAGTAGTAATTTGTTTACTTGAATCTCCTGGATAGTGAAACGAGCAGGGGAGTTTCACAAAATATGTTTCATTGACTAAGTGGATAGAGAGCATTATTCAAGCAAGGTATATGAACTTGCAATATATAGCCTTGGTGTGCCAAAATCCATTAGGTCATAAAAAACTGGTTTTGGCTAAGTTACTAAAAAGGACTAAGGTGCTGTAGAATTAAAGATGAATGGTAAAAAATATTACTCCATAGTCCCCACCTTAGTTCCTTGGGAATCAATTTTTTCTTTAGCAGGTGCTCAATACTTGGCTGTCTCTACAGCTGCAGAATTTTATGCTTCTTATAAGCATGGGGTCAAGCAGTGGTTTCTGAATATATTTATTATTATTTTTATTAAGGTTTTAACAGTTTTTGAGTGCCATTTTAGTCCAACATGTATTATATATGTAAATTCAAAAAGAATGTAAAGAGTGCAATAATGATTTATGAATTGCATTAGGTATACTACATATGGCATATCAGAAATGATCTCTTAACTGAAATGACTATAGTAAAATGTAATTTGATGGGTTGCTGCAATTTTCTGATGGCAAAAGTTCATTGTATGTTGTTTTGCTGTACCGAATAGATCTAATATGCCCTGTACACACGATCGGATTTTCCGATGGAAAATGTCCGATCGGAGCGTGTTGTCGGAAATTCCGACCGTGTGTGGGCTACATCGGACATTTTCCATCGGATTTTCCGACACACAAAGTTTGAGAGCAGGATATAAAATTTTCCGACAACAAAATCTGATCACGTCAATTCCGACCGTGTGTGGCCTGTTCCAACGCACAAAGTGCCACGCATGCTCAAAAGAAATTCCGCCACGGAACAGCTCGGTCTGGTAAAATTAGCGTTCGCAATGGATACAGCACTTTCATCACGCTGCAATGTTAAAAATGGTTTAATACAGCGCACTCTCTTCTTCTTTATAATGTGACAAGAATTAAGTAGTTTTGCTGCTCATATTCACACACACTTCTCACAAACTTATTTTTTTTTTTGTTCCTTGGGATTCCCTGAATATATTGTTATTTGTCACATTGTACAAAATTTTTTTGTTTTTTGTTTTTTTGATTTAAAGCCATTTTTCTTTTCGATTTTATGTTTGTAGTTTTTCAAAGGCTGATCTTTGTTTAATGCTATTTTTAGTTTTACTCCAGACTATTTTTGTGTGTGTTTTGTGTGTCAAGTTACCACAACACCATTATTATCTTTTATTATTTAATCTCAAAGAGATTGTTTGTTGTTGGTGTCCCTTTTTAATTTCACATTGTATTTTTGAAATGTACCTGAATCCTCACAAACAAACTGTCCTTTTTGAAGTAAAACACACATAGGCAAGTATAATTCAAACTAAAAATCCTTTATTAAGGGCTCATAACCAAACAAAGAGGGAGCCAACGCTGGATAAACAGGAGAAATTAGCGAAGCCTGGGACCCCCAGGGCAGACATCAATTCTTGAACATCAAAATTGGTGGCCTGAGGAGTCCATATGTAAGAGAGGGCAGTCTGGTCCAGAAGTCCCAGAGATCCAGAAAGTAGCAGATGACATCTGTGTCCCCAGGCTGTGGTACCACAAGAGGCTGCATCTTTTGGCCGACCAGACTGGATCCAGGGTTCTCACTTTCTGGTCTTCCTTCCACGCTTCATTCCGGGCTGTGGCTCTGCTGTTGGAGATGTGGCAGGAGGAGTAGTAGGACCTGGAGGAGGAGGAGGACTAGGAGGACCTGGAGGAGAAGGAGGAGGAGGAGGAGGACCTGCAGGAGGAGGACCATGTGTGAGTTCACAAAGGTGTGTATCAGATGTAATTTGGGCCCTCATCCCCTTATTAAGAGCCTCCAATATTAACGACTCACACGAGTTGTTGTCCCTCCTCCATCCTCTGCATTTTAGAGGCAATGATGGCAGCGAAGTCATCCTCCACGGTGTGTGGTGCTCCCAGTGCCTCTGTAGCCCTCCAAAAGAGGCCTATGGCAGCCTCCTCTAGGGTACTCCTCCTCCTGCCACTTTCTCTTTCCAGGTGTAGGGGAGGGACCTGCAGATGAGGCAGGCGGCTCGGCCACCTCCTGGCTGAGACTTCCCTGTGTATGAAAAAGGGACATGGTTTTAGTTTTTGCATCATCAATCACAATCATAAATTAGTACTCCAAACTAAAATCTAGTTAACATCATTGATTGGACAACCAGCAATATTTAGAGGAATGTTATACCTGGCTCAATCTGGGCTCCTCCACATGTTGTTGCCTGGAAGGCCCAGGTTGGGCGTCAGAAGCCTCAGCTGGGGGGGAAGGAAGCGCGGAAGGAAGACTGGAGAGGGATGACCAGGGTTCAGTCTGGCCTGCCAGAAAATGCAGCCTGTCATAGTACCACATCCTGGGGACATAGATGTCATCTGCTGCTCCAGATCTCTGCGAATCCTGGACTTTCTGGCGCTCCCTTACATATGTGCTCCTCAGGCCGCCAATTAAGATCTTCAAATATGTGATGTCTGCCATGGGGATCACCTGCTTCACAATTTCCAACAATTGATCCAGCGCTGCCTTCCTCTTTGTTTGGTTCCTGTAATGTGGGTGGTTGATCTCCCACAGACAAGGCAGCTCCCTGAACATGTCAATGAAGATTGCCATGAAGTCTGTATCATTCAAGATATCCATTTTAACTGCAAGACACAACACAAGACAAACCCTAATGTCAGCCAAAACTCTCCTAATCTTGTTACAATATAGGCCTCAATGTAGAAGCAGTATAGGCACAAGTATGTCTCTTACCTTCGTTTTTACGATCGGCGCCTCCAATGCTCCTTCCTCCACTCACAGATCATACGTAATACGTACGTGTGGTACGCTTTATACACACTGCGCATGCGTGTAACTCCGCCCGCCCCTGACATTCTTTCTAGTCTATTCCCCGCCCCTTTTCGTTCGGCGCAGTGGGTGAAGAGCACATGGCGGAGTCAGAGCAGGTGCATGCTAATTACAGGAATGAGGAGGAGGAGGAGGAAAGCCTGGATCCAGACACATCCCGATCCAGAAGGAGAAGATTTAAGGCCACAAATATGTCCTTTGGGGAGATGTTGGAGATGGCCGACATCCTGAAGAAGGCCGACTATGACGGGAAGTATGGGCCTTACCCCAACCCCAATATCAGAAAGGCCAAAATCATTGCAAAAGTGGTCAAAAGTCTGCACAGGAATTTCGGGGTACGACGATCGAAAGATCAGCTCAGGAAGCGGTGGTCGGACCTGAAATTAAGAGAGCCCGAGCAGTACAGGAAGATCCGGAGAGTGCTGCAAAAAAGTAAGTAGTTGTGCTGTGTTCCTATTCTTTTTGTCTTTATTACGTTCGTGCTGCTCCATATGCTTTTCTTAAGTGTTGTACAGTTTAAAATGTCAATTTTAATGTTCATGGGCCCATTATTTGTACGTATCAAACATTTTTCTTTCGGCCTATAAAACACCATTGTTTAGGCCATATGCATTTTCCTACATTTTTTAGGGCCTACTTGGATGCAAAATATTTGGTTGTGTAGATGGGTTTGTTACTAGAATGAAATGCAAACTAGATTCTGTGTAAGGAGAGGACACTCAGCAGCTGTTTTCACATCTGGACACTGGAGCACTAGTGTGGAACACAAGAACACCCTTTTTATTAGGGGGGGGCACACAGGTGATCCAGTGTATACTATAGGAGGTCTCCATCTGTGAAGCTTGTACAAAACAGGTAAAGTATTGCAGGTTGACAAAGGACAATAAAAAACCTACATCTTGGAACTCAGCTAAAATTGACAATTGTACCCCACTTCCAAGCAATGTTTCCTATTTATAGTTCTGCCATCAAATATCTGTGTGCTAATTATACCCTTTTTGTTTTACATAGGGGAGAAAAGACTCGGAGGACACCCCTTATCTGAGGAGACCACAGACCCCCCCACCTCTGGAAGAAGGTAAAATACCCCCAACCCAAGCTGAGCAGGAGGAGGAAGAAGATGTGGTGGAAATTGACACCACAACAGGTGAGTGTCTGCAACCACAGACTCAGGTAAGATATGGATGCTGGCAGTTTTTTGATACCTGTTTTTGTTTGGTTTCTCTCTTTTTAGGTGATCGTGATGTTGTGGATCGAGATCCTTTCACATCAGAAAGTGCCCAAATCCTGATCGGGGAGATCATGGGGTGTAATTTAGAATTGGAAAACCTCACAAAAAAAATCAATGATGTGATTCAAAAAAATAATAACATCATTGATGTTTTGGGGCAAATTTAAAACCCCATAAAATCACTATCTTTTTTTGTGTGCTACAATCTTTTAAATTTTTGAGTGATGTTTCGAAAAGCCAAATTTGGAGGATGCACACAGTGTGCCAACATGTGCTATCTGCCATCACGGGAGATCAATGGACGCGTTTTGGGGGTACAACCCCTTCCTCAATTATAAAGTAGCTGTGAGGAAGGGGTTGCTCCCCCAAAACACGTCCCCCGTGATGGCAGCTAGCACATGTTGACATTCGTAAATTGGTGTGCATCTTCCAAATTTGGCTTTTCAAGGGGTGACTTCACCCCATCTGAACGCAATATCAAACACAGTTCCTAAATACTCATGTCTGATATTGCCTTCAAGTTTTACCATATGTGAACTTTGTAAGTTCAAGTTTTTTGTGTTTCTTGTTGGTTTTACACAGGCATGTTTTATCGTAAATGGATTACTATTTTTGATAATGCCACCCCAAAAATTGTTATACAACAAACATGTTGGTTTGTTTTAAAAACCGGTTCTAAATGCACATGTCATTGTGCAGGTATTAAAAAGTTTGTTAATCAAGAATGTGTGCATTATTGTCTCAACGCTACAACACTTTTGTGGTGATGTAATTGCTGTTTTCTGAGAAAATGGGGGTTATTTCCTAAGGGAAAATCCTCTTTGCAATACAAGTGCAGTTTCAGTGCAGTTTCAAGTGCACTTGTAGTATAAAAAGTGTCTATGCCTTTAGTAAATAATGTCACCAAAGATTCAATTTTTTTTTATTTGATAAATGCTTCACAAATTGTCTGGCATATTGATGGCCCCCCTACCCGCAAAGAACTCAAGGTATCTTAACCCGAAATCACGGGCACTCAGGGAGAGCAAGCCAGGACGGCCACTTTCAAGCGCCGTCAGGGTTGTATCATGTAGATTTCCCGCCTCAGGCCCAACTGAACCAGCATAGTTGGCAGAATGTTGGCGTAAAAAGTTATGGAGAACACAGCACGCCAGGATTAGATGATTAAGTTTATACTCCGCCATATGGATGGGTGTCAGAAATAGGCAGAACCGGTTGGCCATGATTCCAAATGTGTTCTCCACCACTCTTCTGGCTCTGGCCAGCCGGTAATTAAAAACCCTCTGTTCCGGGGTGAGGGTCCTCATCGGGAATGGCCACATAAGATGTTCCCCCAGCGCAAACGCTTCATCCGCAACAAAGACGGATGGGAGTCCTTCCACATTGTCCTCTGGAGGTGGCAAGTCCAAGCTGCCATTCTGGAGATGCCTGTAGAACTCCGTCTGGGCGATGACTCCACCATCGGACATCCGGCCATTCTTCCCCACGTCCACATACAAGAAGTCGTAAATAGCTGACACCACTGCCAACATCACAATACTATTGAACCCCTTATAGTTGAAATAGTACGACCCCGAGTTGGGTGGTGGGACGATGTGGACGTGTTTCCCATCAATTGCCCCTCCGCAGTTAGGGAAGTCCCACCGCTGGGCAAAGTGGGAGGCCATAGTCTGCCATTCCTGTGGCATGGAAGGAAACTGTTGAGGAAAACAAAAATAAATTACTATTTTTGCACATAAACATGGCAAGCAGATTAGGCACAAACATTCTTGGCCAACCTCCAGATAGCATTTATTAAGGGAAAATGAACACCAAAGTATAAGGTACACCTATCATATTCCCCCTCCCCCCCTCTCATGGGCCATTTCTAACATTATAGGGGGGGTGGAATCTTGGACAGGTAACCCTCTTCACTTCATTGAGAGATGAATGCCTAAATACAGGGTATTACTTGGAACAGCCCCTCCTTAGTTACACTATTGGCAACCCACTGGACAGGTAAGAAGTGTCATAATACAAAGATATAAATACACACTGTACACATTTGAGGACATTTGGACATTATGATATTACCTATCAAGATAATAATAGAATACCAAAACTTTCAACACTACCATTGGAAACTTATATAGACAGGCCCTTGCACTACATGCTTTGGGAAATTCAGCCATACATCTGACCAGTAAAGAGATGGGTGTAGTGTGTATGGGTTTGACAAAGTCAGCAGATAGATGATTGAGGATAGATAGAGAATTGGGATCAGCTAACTTAGCAGTTGGGGGGACACCACAAAAAAAAAGCCTCTGGCACTCTGCCTAAATTTAAAGCAAAAATCAAATTTCTAAACATTTTAGGGGGTGTTTGGGGTAAAGCACTACTATGGAGCTGACAAAATACATTGTTAAGTGACTACATGAGGTGAATAACCTGGGGAGGTTATTGTAGGCAAATATGTATGAAGGACTAAAAAATAATTACGTAAAAATCCTGCATGAATGAGGACAAAGGGGACATTCACAGCATTAGGGAATGAGGAAAGATATACAATATCTTAGCAAACATTAAATACAATAAAATGTGATATTAAAGGATAAAAATCTTACCTTCATATACTCCTTCTGCAGGACCTGGATGATGGCAGAACAGGTCTCTGGGATAATGATCCCCAGAGCCTGGGGGGAGATGCCTGTTGAGAACTTAAGGTCCTGCAGGCTTCTCCCTGTCGCCAAGTACCGCAGGGTAGCGACCAGCCTCTGCTCCGGAGTGATGGCTTGCCTCATGCAGGTATCCTGCCTGCTGATATAGGGGGTCAGCAAAGCCAACAAACGGTGAAATACGGGGTCCGTCATCCTGAGAAAGTTCCTGAAATCATCAGGATTATTCTCACGGATCTCACGGAGCAAAGGCATATGAGAGAACTGGTCACGCTGAAGCAACCAATTCTTGGTCCATGAACTCCTCCCCACCCTGTTCATGGACTGGACTTGTGTCAAGGTCAGGACCCCAACACCAAGCCCCTGCACAGCACGAATTCTACGAGGAGTACGTATATGAAACATGGCTAGAAAACGGTCGGCTGCTCAGAACGAAGTAACAGAACGCACTGAAGAACAGCAAGGCCTGTGAAGAGCGACCTGAAAAACAGTAACGAACGAACAAGAACACAATGACTACTTAAAGTCACGCGGAACTTGCTTGCATGCACTGAAGAGCAGATACAAACCCACAAGCACAAACTGAACCGCAGAAAACGATCTGAAAGCCACGAGTCTGAAAAAGTGCAAATCGTCTCTCACCAAACTTTTACTAACACGAGATTAGCAAAAGGAGCCCAAAGGGTGCCGCGCTTGGTTCTGAACTGGCCTTTTCTAGTCTCGTCGTACGTGCTTGACATTGTTGGCGATCGGAAATTCCGAAAACTTTGTTCCTCCGTGTGTACGCAAAACAAGTTTGAGCCAACATCCGTCGGAAAAAATCCTAGGATGTTGTTGTCGGAATGTCCGAACAAAGTCCGACCGTGTGTACGGGGCATTAGCGTGGCTGTACTCTGCATCATTTATATTAGAATGTGGCTTACAAGCTCCAAAACGTTGAATATTTTTTTCTTACATAATAAAACACTTTTCTTTATTAGTTATTTATTACTCCATACCTAGTAGAATTTATCTAATCTTCTATAAAAAGTGCACCATGTAAATATAATACTATTCATTTAGCTATCACTGAGGTGTACCTTACTTGTGATAAGGTTTCTTATGAAATTGGGCTTGGGAGTGAAAAATCAATATTGACAAACGATAGCACATTTGTGTTATATCATGTATTTAATGTTATTTCAAAATAATATTAGACTAACAAATGCTATTGTTTAAACTGTATTCATTTTTATCAAGACTGGACCTCAGTACCTTTTGTGCTAGTCTGTACCTGTATATTGGGTATTTAATTTTGTTGAATAAACAACATTGTATAACAGCAATGTATTTATACAATTATACTTAACTGTATGTATTGTCTATTTTATTGTTATGTCAAGATTTTCATGTTATTTTTAAATGTATAATAACCCCTTCCCCCCGACTGTACGCAGATATGCGTACTCGGCTTTCCGGGGTTATACCGGGATGATGCCCACAGCTGCAGGCATCATCCCAGTACCGTTGTTTACAGCGGGCGATCGGCTACCCGTGTATAACAACCGATGCGGCTAAAAGCCGCTCGGCTGTTATACCGGAGGAGCGGGAGGGGTCATCCCCCCTCCCGCCGCCTCCCGCCGCTGTTACCGGGCCTCCCGTGCGATCGGGTGGCCCGGTATCTATTCGGCTGCCTTCGGCGGCTGGGGGCGGGCTGGAACGAAGCTGCGAGCGGCTTCGTTCCAGCCTTCTCGTTGTAAACGCGGAAGCGACATCATGACGTCACTTCCCGTTTACTCGGCTGCCAATGGCGCCGAATTTAAAAAAGTACACAGTATTCAGAATCGCCGTTTTCGGCGATCTGAATACTTTGAAGTGTAAAGGAGGGATGGGGGGTCTTTTAGACCCCCCATCCCTCCATAAAGAGTACCTGTCACCACCTATTACTGTCACAAGGGATGTTTACATTGCTTGTGACAGCAATAAAAGTAAAAAAAAAAAAAAATTTTTAAACACAATTTATAAAGTACAAAAATAAATAAAATAAATAAAAAAAGAAAAAAAAAATTTTAAAGTGCCCCTGTCCCCGCGAGCTCGCGCAGCGAAGAAAACGCATACGGAAGTCGCGCCCGCATATGTAAACGGTGTTCAAACCACACATGTGAGGTATCGCCGCGATCGTCAGAGCGAGAGCAATAATTCTAGCCCTAGACCTCCTCTGTAGCTCAAACCTGGTAACCGTAAAAAATTTTTAAAGTGTCGCCTATGGAAATTCATAGGTACCGTAGTTCGTCCCCATTCCACGAGTGTGTGCAATTATAAAGGGTGACATGTTTGGTATCTATTTACTCGGCGTAACATCATCTTTCACATTATACAAAAAAATTGGGGTAACTTTACTGTTTGGATTTTTTAAAATTCATGAAAGTGTCACTTTTCCAATAATTTGTGTTTAAAACACCGCTGCACAAATACCGTGTGATAAAAAATATTGCAACAATTGCCATTTTATTCCCTAGATTCTCTGCTAAAAAAATATATATAATGTTTGGGGGTTCTAAGTAATTTCTAGCAAAAAATACGGATTTAAACTTGTAAACACCAAATTTCAAAAATAGGCTTAGTCATGAAAGGGATAAACTGTAAAATGGTTTATATAAAGTAATGTGATCAGTGTAAATTGAAGTAATATTACATTTTACAGGGGAAACTGAATTTGTCTACTTTTTAAAGAAATGTATAAATATATGATGCACATACTACAGTACATTTAAAATATATTTTTTTTCATTTAAAAAGGTCATATAAGGACAGATTATATGAACCATAACAGACTCCAGAAAAAAAGATTTTAGGGCCTATTTATAAAGCAATGAAAGTGACAATCATCAAATATTCACATTGGGTTAATTGTTCCCTGTAATTTAAAACACATGTCCCAGGAAGATTCACTTGCATTAAAGTCATTGGAAAGGCAGAAGACTTTTTTTTTTTTTACCCTAATGCCTTCTCGGCATTAAGGTTACAAAAACCTTCTATGGTAAGCAGCGCTGCTCGTTTTCTCTCACCGAACTGGACATGAAGGCAGCAGAGGGAGCCGTTGACTCCTGCTACTGTCAATCAAATCCTGTAAAGAGGGAGCAGGGGTGGGGCCAAGGAGTGCTGTGTGTGTCAATGGATACACATAGCTCGGCTATGGAAGGAGCATAACAAGCTCGAAGAGAGGAGAAGCCAGGAGTGCTGGTGGGGATCCCAGAAAAGGAGGTTCAGAGCTGCTCTAGAGCTCTAGAGCAGGTAAGTATGGCATGTTTGTTATAAAAAAAAACCTTTGGAATAATTTTAAATATTTTGTGACTATCTCATTCATTGCTTTATCATAATGCCCTTTTGCATGGTGGTATTATTATAGCTCGCTAACTGAAATTAATATAATGTGTTGCAGTGATTGTGGAGATAATTTTACACCTCTCAATCACTTTGTAGCATCATGTAGGTGTATGGAACAAGGGGTGGACTTTCATACAAAAACAACCCACAAAATCTATTCATCCAACTTGTATTCATTTAAAATAGCATTTAACAGTACATGTTTATATATAATAAAACTGTAAACTGACATCAAGCTATTGCCCCATAACTGTAACTACACCAGTTGGGGGAAGTTTGTATAATCATGGTATACTGGTTTGTACGATATCTTGATACTCCATTATAATAATACAATAATACAATATAGTAAGGTTCTCATAATACTTAAAGCGAAGTTCTGCCCCCTCTCCAAAAATTAAAAGTCAGCAGCTAATAATACTGTATCTGCTGATTTTTACCATTGGAGCACCTACCTGTCCAGGCATCCAGCTGTGTCCTCACCTGAGACAATTCTGGAATTGCCTCTCGGGTGTTGGCGCTTGCAGCTTCACAGTTGTTTTCCTACTGTGCATGCGTAAATTGTGCTGCGCTCTGCGAATGGGCCGGCTGCCGGGGAAAGTAGGAGGGGGCTGAACTTCCGTCTCACTTTGCTGGGCAAACTCATCCAGAAGTGAGAGCGGATACCTGTCAAAACCAGGTACCTGCTCTCCCTCAAAAGGTACCAAATATGGCAGCAGAGGGGGGAGGTGGCAGAGAAGTATAGCGTCCCGTTTTGGGCAGAGCTCCGCTTTAAGGGGATTGTTAGTTCTAGCTATAGTATATTCATGTTATAATATCTAGTAGTAAATATATGTTTATGTATCTGTGACGTATATACTAAATTACATATACCTATAACACATGAACTATTTTTTAGGAAGAATGTGCAAATTTCATTAAAGTCCTTCATCACTACAACAAGACCCATCTATATACATGTGGAACTGGGGCCTTTCACCCTCTGTGTGGATATGTTGAACTTGGTAGTCAAAAAGAGGTATGTTATATAGATGTAAACTTGACATAACCTTTGAGATACATCATCTGTCACCTTTTTTTATGATAGGTTGCAGAAATGCATGTATTTCCAACAATCTGGCAGATGATGAATCACAAGTTGGGTAGTAAAGAAATTTGTTCACACCTTTCAGATGTGTAAATCGTACCCGTTAGAAAAACTAATACTTCTATAAGAGTTCTGAAGAAGAAAAACTGTAAAAATAAAGAAGATTAATAAGGTGATGACATTTTAAAACCGTGCTTTCACCTTTTTATTCACTTGGGTTCCCTTTCAGTTTCAAGATCTGCTTATGGAAAAATAGAATATTACTTCTCTGGTGAATGGAAAACTAACCTTTAAATTCTCCCAGTGAAACAAAACATTGACTCAAAAACATACAATGTTTTCAGCTGAGTACCCATGAGTGTTCATGCTAGGTGCTGACAGCAATAATTATCCATGTTAATGAAAGGCAAGGTACTCAGAAGAACCCTAGAAGAATAATTCAAGTACTATGCTGCCTTGAATCTATGCTAGGCTTGTCATTATCCACTAATTCACAGATTAGCACAGACCATGGCTCCTCATCCTCAGGAGTACTCTGCCTGCCTCTACTGCCCATGTACCATCTCCCTTAGAAGTAAACAATCTATAGTATAGCCACAGAATTATAGGAAAGTGAGACAAGGCTAAAAAGTGCTTGAAAGTAACCTTTCCTTTTGCCAGTTTTTCACAGTATGGAAGTGGGTTTAATGTTTTAAAGGATATTTCAATGTACACGCATCTTTGTTAGGGATTCTAGATTTTCAGGCTTATTTATTAACTCAGTGTTAAGTGCAGTTGTGTATTGCAAGCAGTCAGGCTTCAGATAGCTAAGAGCAGACCTTTTCGGCTTATTACAGGGACCCATTGGTTTTTAATGCAGCTTCTATAAGACAAAGGCCCAACTCACCTATAGCACATTGAAGGGTTACCACACAGTCTCAATCAAGCTTACCTGCAACCTCACCTATTAAGGACCCCTTTTCCCTATATAAGCTCTTTCTATAATCCAGTAATCGGCTTCTAGTTGTTTTCCTTCTCCCCAGTCCACACTCTTCTCTGCTCTCATGGGCTGGGGACTTTTCATTACTAGGATGGGGGGAAGGAGGAGAGGTCATGTCATTACTAGGATGGGGGGAGGGGGGTAGGTCATGTCAATACTAGGATGGGGGGAGGCAAGGTCATGTCATTAATAGGATAGAGGGGGGGGGCAAGGTCATGCCATTCCTACAATGGGGGAAGGGGACAAGGTCATGTGATTACTAAGATGGTTTCTACAAAATATTTTGAATTACCCTCTCAATATGTACATAAATCTCTGAAATAACTCTTTAGCCACTTGGAGTATCTTGGCACATAATGGGAGTATCTTGGAGCATAATGGGAGTATCTTGTCGTGGAAGGGGCGGGTAGTAGTGGGGGGCCCCAGGACAACTTTTGCATCAGGGCCCACAAACTTCGAGCTACGCCTCTGGTTAGGAACACAGCTTACTTGAATGTCACTTTGTGCTGTAGGGTAGATGCTGTTTGTGGTGGAGCACTAGAAGGAGGCCATTCAGCACTTCCCCTGGATCGTCCACACACCAAACAGCATCCAATGATAAAGTTAAATATAGTTATTAGTCATCATAGTAGAGTAAAAGCATAAATATTCTCAATATAAAAGAATTGTATTAACAAAATAAATATTGTTTTAAACCTCTCTGTGCTTCACCTGCACCCTCCACTGACCTTCTATAGTATCATACTGAATCATAATAAGTTTAACATACATAGAATTTTCTATATAAAGTTCATATCAATGTCAAGGTATATATGTATATCTCAAAGTGGTTGATGCTGTGAGTCCAGTGGGGTGAAGGTGGCGCAAAGCATTTTACAGGCAACATTTTGCCTGCTTCATCGGGAAAGCATCAGATGTAATTAAAAAAGGATTTATCCTTTAACTGCACCAAAGATGAGACTAGAAGAACTTCAGTTGGGCAAATGCGGGGCAATAATAGATGGAGAAATGAGTCATCAGAGTTATTATATCTCATATAAACAAAAACAGCAGAAAGAAGGCGCCTGGGTCAGTGTGATAGTAAAAGCAAGTAACACATTATTCAGATACATTTATATAAAAGTATCTTGCAAGCTGCACACAGGGTGGATGTGGATCACCAATCAAGCAGTCAGCCACCACAAGGGATGAGAAGACCACTGTGGGGATAAGCTTAGACCTGCCGTATGAAGGTATATAACCAGCAGTGTCTCCAGCTTTCACACCTGCTATCACAGAGCTAGCAAGAGAACAAATCAGGACAGGGTGGGCCGCAACGCATTTACGAGGCACCACCTCCTTCTTTTTTTGCCTCAAGAAGGAGGCACCTTTGAAATGTGTTGCGGTCTGACCTCGTCCTGATTTAGTCTCTTGCTAGCTCTGTGAGAGCATGTGCGAGAAGTGGAGACACTGCTGGTTATATACCTCCATACGGCAGGTCTGAGCTTATCCCCACAGTGATCATCTCATCCCCTGTGACGGCTGACTGCTTGATTGGTGATCTACATCCACCCTGTGTGCAGCTTGCAAGATACTTTTATGTAAGTGTATCTGAATAAAGTGTTACTTGCTTTTACTATCACACTGACCAAGGTGCCCCCTTTCTGCTGTTTTTGTTTGTCTGAGGGAACTCCCATTTCCTGCTAAAGGAGCTGACGGTGACTGTGTGTGCAATCCCCATCCACCTGTGGATCTATCCATCCTGTGGACTTCTCCTTGATATCCCTTACTACTATTGACTGTATGGATTAATTCTTATTAATTAATTTTGGGTATATCTTGTTGTTTTCCTCCCCCTTGTTATTGATCCTTTATGGTCCACCCTATAGCTGCCAGTGAGTGCTGACTCTCACACTACCTGACAGTTCTGTGTGATATATTGCTTGTATTATATCTCATATAGTCACTTAAGGGAATAGTTGTGGATTGTAGGTGAGTATCCTTCATGCAATGATTAACCTGTCTATCACCATATGAGTTTAATTATAAACAATCCATAAGAAAATGCATTAAGCTACCTTCACCCCACAGGACTGACAGCAATAATTATGTTGATACTGTATATCTGAATATACAGTATTATATGTACATAGCTGAGTATGATACTATAGTGGATCAGTGGAAGGTAAAGGTAAAGCATAAGCAGGTTTAAAACAATATAATATTTAACAAACTGTATCAATACAATTTTTTATACACAGTAGAAATATTGTATGATTTAAAACTATTATGAAAGCTAAAAAGATATTTAATGTTTTAACTATATATTTTGTAATGTAAAGACTTATGTTCATTTTCAGATGTGGAGCCAGGGCTATCCATCAATATACTAGAATACAATTTAAAATATTTTTGCATATACATACAACATTTTATATTACTTACCATACAAAATCTCTATCTTTAATAAATGACCAATGTTATTTTTATATTTACTAGATAGTATCTCCATCTGTCTTCATACCTATGTATCTTTTCTGCTTGCTGTGTTGTTAAAGAAAATTATATTTAGCTTATGTTGACATTTTATTTTTCTTAAGAATCATTCTAATACGATATAATACAATTACTTTTCTTGCAGGAAATAGTATTCAAGCTTGATACACAAAACCTGGAGACAGGAAGATTGAAGTGCCCCTTTGATCCTCACCCGCCTTTTGCTTCCATAATGACAGGTAAGATACACGGAGGCCAGAAACCTTTAAACAGTTATTCTG
The DNA here is from genome assembly GCF_042186555.1 of Aquarana catesbeiana. NCBI lineage: Eukaryota > Metazoa > Chordata > Amphibia > Anura > Ranidae > Aquarana > Aquarana catesbeiana. The sequence continues at coordinate 174,253,349 of NC_133326.1, forward strand.
TTCACAAACCTAAAGACAACAGTTTCATTCACATGTGTGCATAGTTCTCAATAATGACTAGATAATGAATGTGCCTCTTATAGAAAGATTTGAAAGAGATGATGGATTGTAGTGTCATGAGTAACATGTATTTTCCCAAAAAGCATAGTTCCAGCTTGTTTTACATGGTAGCATCTTGTTCCTGTGTAAACAACACACATATGTTGAATATATGCATTATTTTCATTGCATAATCAGTTATCAGTTATGTTTTAAAAAATAAAAAAAAAATAGAATTTCAGGTTCAGTAAAAAGGCTGTGAAATTTCAGGTAACATATGTGCAGACACAAAGTAACATTAAACCTTTATTTTTTTTGATTAAAATAATAAATGTGTTATACTTGCATGCTCTGTGCAATGGTTTTACACAGAGCAGCCCAGCTCATCCTCTTCTGGGGTCTCTTGCTGGCTCTCCAGGCTCCTCCACTTCGGCGAGTTCCCCCATAGAAAGCAGCTCCCAAGCCAACCTGTCTGCATCCATTGACACAGACTGGACAGCTCCACTCCACCCCCTGCTCCCTTGTCACATCATTTGATTGACAATGGCTCCCGCTGCTATCAGTCTGCCCATTGAAGAGGTAGACAGCAGTGAGAGACACTGCTCTCATGCATCACTGGATTGGAATCAGACACAGGTAAGCATCTGGGGGGCTGAGGGCATCCTGCAGCTCAGGACGTTTTTTTACATTAGAATGCGTTAAGGTAAAGAAACCTTCAGGCTTTAGAACCACTTTAGTCTGTTATACAAAGTAACAAATATAATAACTCATAGCAACCAGTCAGAGTTTCTGATATGAGAAAAAGCAGAGCTGCTAATTAGGGATGAGCCGAACAACCCCCCCCCCGGTTCGGTTCACAGCAAAACATGTGAAAAGGCAAAAAATTTGTTCAAACACGCGAACACCGGTAAAGTCTAAGGGACACGAAGGTGAAAAATGAAAAGCGCTAATTTTAAAGGCTTATATGCAAGATATTGCCAAAAAGTGTTTGGGAACCCGGGTGCTGCCCCAGGGGACGTGTATCAATGCAAAAAAAAGTTTTAAAAATTGAAGTTTTTTCGGGAGCAGTGATTTTAATAATGCTTAAAGTGAAACAATAAAAATGAAATATTCCTTTAAATATTGTGCCTGGGGGTGTCTAAAGTATGCCTGTAAAGTGGCACAGTTTTCCCACGTTTAGAACAATACCACAGCAAAATGAAATTTCTAAAGGAAAAAAAGTAATTTAAAACTGCTCACGGCTGTAATGTATTTGTCGGGTCCCGGCAATATAGATGAAAATCATTGAAAAAAATGGCATGAGTCCCCCCCAGTCTATTACCAGGCCCTTTGGGTATAAGGGGAACCCCGCACCCAAATAAATAAAAATGGTGTGGGGTCCCCCAGGCCCCCATGCACTATATACTCTGAACAGCAGTATATATACTATATTGCCTGCCCTGTATACTCTGCAGAAAATTGGGCCTTAGGTGTTGGTGGTACCAGAACACTGTAATGCCCCATACACACGGTCGGACTTTGTTCGGACATTCCGACAACAAAATCCTAGGATTTTTTCCAACGGATGTTGGCTCAAAATTGTCTTGCATACACACGGTCAAACAAAGTTGTCAGAAAATCCGATCGTTCTAAACGCGGTGACGTAAAACACGTACGTCGGGACTATAAACGGGGCAGTGGCCAATAGCTTTCATCTCTTTATTTATTTTGAGCATGCGTGGCACTTTGTCCTTCGGATTTGTGTACACATGATCGGAATTTCCGACAACAGATTTTGTTGTCGGAAAATTTTATCTCCTGCTCTCCAACTTTGTGTGTCGGAAAATCCGATGGAAAATGTCCGATGGAGCCCACACACGGTCGGAATTTCCGACAACACGCTCCGATCGGACATTTTCCATCGGAAAATCCGACCGTGTGTACGGGGCATTAGCCCTCACAGTTACTCTTGGTGAGTGCAGGAATGGGCCCTGCTGTGAAATACTATATCAAAAATTGTAATTACATGCCCCTGTTAAACAGGGGCATAAAAATTGGGACTTAGGTGGTGGTGTCACAACACTGTAACCCCTCACAGATACTCTTGTTGGTCGCAGGAACGGGCCCTGCGTTGAAATATTATATAAAAAATTGTAATTACATGCCCCTGTTAAACAGGGGCAGAAAAATTGGGCCTTTGGTGGTGGTTCCTTAAACCAAAAATATTGTTGAAAGCTAGCATCATCAAGATTGAGGAGGAATAGGATAGTCAGCATAGGCAGTCTTCACGGGATCCCACATCCATAGAAAATTCAATCAGTTACATCAGCATCAGGTGCTTGATAGCTGCTGATCCAAGACTGATTCATTTTTATGAATGTGAGCCTATCAACGGAGTCTGTGGACAGGCGTACTCTATGATTCATTACAAACCCTCCAGCAGCACTGAGTGTGCGTTCGAAAAGAACGCTGGATGCAGGACAAGCCAGTGGCTCAATTGCATATTGAGCAAGTTCTGGCCAGTGGTCCATCCTCAAGACCTTGTAAGCCAGTGTATGCTCTGTTGGAAAGGTCTCCAAGTCTGCTCTTGCCCCTAGATATCCCTGCATCATGTAATGCAGATGCTGACGATGGTTGCTTAAGCTGATCAGACCTGGGCCCTGGGGACTGAAAAATAGTTTAAAGGCATCGTTCAGCCAGCCACCTTCTCCACCACTCTTCCTCTGACTGAAAAAAGTGTCAGCAACACGTTCTCCAGCACCAGGAAATTGTAACCTCCCAGGGTCTGGAAATGCATTGCAGAAACCTTTCTTCAAGGCCTTCTGAAGATGTTTCATCCTCTGCTCCCTCTGCAAAGGCAGGATGAGTTCTGTAACCTTACTGTTATAATGTGGATCAAGAAGGGTTGCCAGCCAGTAATGATCCCTCTCCTTGATACCACGAATCCTAGGGTCTTTTTGCAGGATTTGCAGAATCAGGGAGGCCATGCAGCATAGGTTTGCAGAGGTATTCGATTCTGAGTCCTCTGGGTCACTAAGGATCATACAATCCATAACAACCTCCTCCCAGCCACGTACAACTTCTTGAGTTTCTGGGGAGGTTGGTGCCACTGTCGCATACAACCATTCCTGGCTGAAGCTGGCGTGGTGTCAACCTCTGAGCCTGCCCCTGCAGAGCTGACAGAATCTCTGCCCCAGTGTGGCTCCTGTCCCCTAAGGAGACCAACTCAAGCACCACATGGCATCTTTTTGCCTGACTGCTTGCATAGCCCCTTGAACACTTACGGAGCACTGCTGGTTCAGAGGACAAATCTGCAGAAGAGGCCATAGATGAAGAAGAAGAGGAGGGGGTGGAGGAGAGAGCTTTGGTAGAGTCACCACTAGCATTTTGGAGGCATGGTGGTGGAACAAGCTCCAACAGTACTGAACCCTGTCCTGCATCCTTCCCAGCTGCCAGCAGAGTTACCCAGTGCACTGTAAAGGAAAGGTAACATCCCTGCCCATGCCTGCTGGACCATGAGTCAGAGGTAATATACATCTTACTGCTGACCACTCTGTCCAACAAGGCCAAAACATTGCCTTCCACATGCCGGTAGAGAGCTGGAATGGCCTTCCATGAAATGAAATGGTGTTTTGGAACCTGCCACTGAGGTACAGCACATTCCACAAATTCACAAAAGGTGGTAGAGTCTACCAGCTGAAAAGGCAGCAGTTGCAGTGCTAGCAATTTGGCCAAGCTAGCATTCAGACTGTGAGCATGTGGATGGCTGGGACTGAATTTCTTTTTATGGTTCAACAACTGGTGTAGGGAAATTTGCCTGCTAAAATCAGATGGTGGTGTACTGCTAGCAGATTGGCTGCAAGTACTTGGGACTATTGCTATACCTTCATTCCTCTCAGTGCAGGTTTTTGAGAGGACTGGAGGTATAGTGGGGTTGGAGATCCCAGATGAGGAGAAAGGAAAAGTCTGCCTTTTTTTTGATGTGGGTCTTTCAAGTGCTGTTGCCAACGGACTGCATGGCAGGTCATCATATGTCTAGTCAAGCATGTGGTGCCCAAGCGGCTGCTGTTCTGGCCACGCTTGATCTGCTTCAGACATAGGTTGCAAACAGCAAAGGTGCGATCTGCTGTACACGTGTCGAAAGAGGCCCACACCAAGGAACTTTTAAAAGTCAGCGGGGAGTCAGCAGCACCCTGCACCTGCGGAGCTCTGCGGTGTGATGCAATAGGGTGGCTGTCCTTAAGCTGCCCTCTAGAGGACATCCTGCCTCATTGGAGTAGAGTCAGTGACCTCATCATTCCTCCCTCCTAGTCACTGGAGCAAAATTAGCAGTATGCTGCAGCTAGGGGAACATGACTGACAATTTCTTGTCCTTCTTGGGCACCCCCTTTCTCTAGGCTCACGTTACTCTCTTCCTCAACCTGGGAACCAACATTGGAGCCTTCAAATCACTGCGCATCCTCCAGCAGAATGTACCCGACACTGTGGTCGAATAGTTTTGGGGACTCCTCCAAGCATGATGGTGGGGCTATGGAAGGAGTGACTGTGGACAAGGAGCCGGTGGAATAGGCCGCATTGGCAGATGCATTGGAAGGCAAACTACGCTGAGCCTTGGTGACAGAGGATGAGGAGGATGAGGACGGCTTTGTTATCCACTCTACGAACTCTTCTGCATGTTCTGGCTCAATAACATGGCCAGCAACAGAAAAAAAGGACAAGCGTGCCCCACAGCCACCTGCAAAGGATGCACCATGTCCATGACCAGCATGGTTGACTGTAGACACAGAGGCTGCTTGACCTCTTTTAGTGGCCTGTGAACGTCTGCCTCTCCTTGGTGGCCTTCCGGACATAATATATAATTTGTTATGCAACACCACACTACACTGTATTAGATACTGTGTACTTCGGATGCACTGTATTTTATACTGTGTACACCACCAGAAGTGTAGTAGACACCGTATACACTGTATTCGATACTGTGTACACTGCCTGCACTGTATTAGCAACTGTATTATGGCTGCACTGTATTGTGTACACCACCAGAAGTGTAGTAGAAACTGTACACACTGTATTAGATACTGTGTACACCACCAGAAAAGTAGTAGAAACTGTACTACGGCTGCACTGTATTGTGTACTGTGTACACCACCAGAAGTGTAGTAGAAACTGTACACACTGTATTAGATACTGTGTACACTGCCTGCACTGCATTAGCAACTGTACTATGGATGGACTGTATTGTGTACTGTGTACACTACCAGAAGTGTAATAAAAACTGTACACACTGTATTAGATACTGTGTACACTGCCTGCACTGCATTAGCAACTGTACTTCGGATGCACTGTATTTTATACTGTGTACACCACCAGAAGTGTAGTAGAAACTGTACACACTATATTAGATACTGTGTACACCGCCTGCACCGTAATAACAACTGTACTTCTGATGCACTGTATTTTATACTGTGTACACCACCAGAAGTGAAGTAGACACTGTGTATACTGTATTAGATACTGTGTACACCGCCTGAAGTGTATTAGAAACAGTACACCACGGAATACACTGTAGATATAGGCTACACTGAATGCAGAGTATATATATATATATATATATATATATATATATATATATATATATATATATATATATATATATATATTAATACACTGCCTGCAATCACTGAATATAGAATAAACACAAAATTTATAGTCTATATATAACCTGCCTGCTTAATCAAAATCAAGCTATCTCTCCGTCCACACCACCAACACTACACAGGACTGTTTTACAATGATAACCATTCATATACAGTAGGTGCAACAGAAAGTTGCAGCAATTTCAAAGTAGTTCATGCACTGCTTTGGTCTGACTTTCATGCAACATGAGGGTCATACATAAATGAAAGAGTGTTTGTTAACCCCCCCCCCAAAAAAATGGATCCTGCTCCTTTAAAGCATGTTATGCAGCACAGTGCTTGTGCTGTGCCATTTGACCCCATATCACCTGAAAGACCCTGCCTGGCTATACCCCCCGTAAACTGACCACGATATATCAGGGCTGCATGTCAGAGTACTTGCCTCCATCTTAAGCCGCTATCTGCAGCTCTCCTCTGTCTCCCTCTGTCCTCCTCCCCCTCCCCTCCCTGCCTGTCAGCTCTCACTAGCTCCGCTCCGCTCCTTTCCCTGCTGCTTCAAAACTATCTCATTGTTATATCATCCCATCTGTCAGATAAAAAGCTATATCCTAGTGCCTGTGCTTTATTTTTTTTAAAAAAGCAGATTTCAACGTGTTTTAACAGTGTCTTCCAGTGATCTCGTGATTCCAGGCTCTCTCCTCCTCTCCTCCCAACCTCCCCAGCTGACGTCAGCAGAGGAATATGGGCCCCACCCGCTGGAGCTATCATACTGGGAGAGCAGAGAGCTTGGAGTCACGTAATCGCTGGAAGATGCTGTTAAAACAGGTAAAATCTGATTTTTTTTTATAAAGCACCGACACTAGGATACAGCTTTTTTATCTGACAGAGGGGATGTTATAAAGATGAGATAGTGGATTAAGGAACACTTTAACCCTCAAACATTGCATGAAAGTCATACCAAAATGTTATATAATGCAACAGTTGTGCAACAATTGTCCATTCTCACCGGTCAAAGCCAAAACCGTATCCTAGTTGCACCTACCCAAAGTTGCGTCAAAGTTGCGCTCCAAAATTGGCGCAACTTTGGAGTTGTACAAATGTGCATGGAGCCTAAAGGCCCTTTTTTTGGCTAAAATGAAAAAACAGGTTTATACTTAAATCTCCTCCATAGACAAACACTGAGACTCGGCCCCGTCCCCACTCCCTACTCACTGGATTTGATTGACAGCAGCAGGAACCAATGGCTCCCACTGCTTTCAGTCTGTCCTGTGAGAGCAGGAAGTTGAGTTGGCTGCCTCATGTGGCACTCATGAAAAGAGCTGCACGAAGGGTGGGGTATCCATATTAACTTTCCAATCTCAGGAGTGTCCAGTAGGGCTGGCATTACTGAGCTCCCTGCCTACCTCTGTATCTGTCACATAGGAACACACACCGAGACCAAGAATAGGTTCCTCATTGCAGACTCAATGTGCGTGTGTGTGCACAGACACACACACACACAAGGAGCATTAGCATTGCTCTAGGAGACCATTTATTGCATGTTGGGGCAGGTGAGCAGTGGGGGAAGGGGGTATTGGGAGTAGCAAAAATAGCTACAGGCAGCTTCTGCCTCCAGCATGCTCTATGCAAAACTAAAAGAAAAAAAAATGACTGTATACACAAATTAATAAAGCAAAACGAAATGTGTAATGTGTAATATCCATAGCTATTGAGTAGGATCCTTTTTCACTGAACAAATTCCAGTAAACATAATTCTGTTATGGATCACCACACTATTTACAGTTGCTGTCAACTTAGGTGTGTCATGAGGGACACAGGGCCTTCACTGCGCCTTCTAATATCACCAAAGGGCCACACATAATGTTGAGCTTACATAATGCTGGGGGGGGGGGGGGCTGTCAGGGACTGCAGGCATATTAGACAAAATGATGGTCAGAGACTGAGGATGTTGTAAGTTTGGTTGTAGACTGGAGACATGCTGCAGAAGATAGAATAAACTTGGAACTTGTTACATTCAACTAGTAGACATCACTGCAATTATACTTTTACAGATCAAATATCCCACTCTCATTACAGACTACTGAAGCCAATCCATACAGTTATGCTCTCCCGACTTGACTACTGCAATGCTCTACTCACTGGTTCACTATTAATCGACTACAATATGTACACAATTCTGCAGCCTGAATCCTGACTAGGTCCTGGAGTCCTTGCACTGGCTATCCATTAGGTTTTACATAGACATTAAGATTCTCTTGCTTACCTATAAGGCTCTTCATGGCTTGGCACCCCATTATCTGTCTGAACTTTTATCAACTTACTCCCCCCTTGTAACCTCCACTCCTCAAATTCTGGCCTTTTGTGTGTGTCCTCTGCTCTCTTATGCAGCGTACACACGAGCGGACTTTTCGACTGGACTGGTCCAACGGACCGAGTCCAGCGGACAATCCGATCGTGTATGGGCTTCATCGGACCTTCAGCAGACTTTTCCAGTCAAAAATCTGATGGACTTTAGATTTGAAACATGCTTCAAAATTTTCCGACGGACTTGAGTCCGGTCGAAAAATCCGCTCGTCTGTATGCTAGTCCGACAGACGAAAACCCACGCTAGGGCAGCTATTGGCTACTGGCTATCAACTTCCTTATTTTAGTCCAGTCGTACGTCATCACGTACGAATCCGTCGGACTTTGGTGTGATCATGTGTATGCAAGTCCGTTCCTTGAAAAGTCAGTTGGAAGTCCGTCAAAGGTCTGACGAAAGTCCGCCAGAATGGCTGTCGGACTTTTGTTGACGAAAAGTCTGCTCATGTGTACGCTGCCTTACACTCAATGGAAGACAGAGCCTTCTTCTGCTATGCCCCAAAACTCTGGAAGTCACTTCCAAAGAACATTATAGAGTCATATTCTCTAAACTCATTTAAATCAAATCTAAAAATGTTTATCTTTAGGCAAGCGTTCATGTAATTGTTCCTTTTTTCCTTCGTTTTTCCCTGTGTATTTATTGTGGTTTTATTTCTCTTGTCTTTGTAAAGAGCTTTGAGATGCTACCTTTAAAGGTTATATATAAAATAAACACACCTCTCATATATGTTTTCAGTGCTCTGTACTGTACTCTGGTAACCTGTCATTTTATGATAATTTCATTGCTTATTCAGTGAACAAAACATCTGCCTAGACTTAAGCATTGGCCTACAAGAGGCACATGCCATGAGCCACACACAGAGACTGATAGCTAGAAATGCTAATGACAAGGAGCCCTGCCATCTATCCCTGATATTATGGTACATTGCAGCTAAAATAAGCCAGCGAATAGGCCATGTAGTGACTGAGCAGCAGAGTGGAACTGGTTGAATGCAAGAGAGAATGAGAGTCACCAGCAGAGTGGAAAAAAGCCAGTCACAAAGATGACAAGAAATGCAGAGAGAGACAGTGACACTGGATATGAAGAGTTTGTTCTTGTAGGTGAATGTCAGTGTTGGGTAAGATGAGTGACTTGTATTATCTAGGAGTGACTTATACAGAAACATTTTACTGAAAGGGGGCCAGATCTTGTGTTTACTTTAAAGAAGTCTGAAAAGACAAAAAAGGACAGATAAAGGACCACTATTTAAAAAATATTGTATTATAGTCAAGACACATCATTTTAGCATGTGGTGTACAAATTGACTTTTTTATTTTGCATGCCTTTATTTTTATATCTCTCCGCATTTGCATGCAGTCCAAGCTGTCCTGCAAAAGTGACAGGGGTTGAGACAAACAATAACACTGCCAGGGGTACTTACAACAGTCATTTTTACACATGGTTTAAATCTTCTTCTTATAAAACACTGTTGCTAAATTGCTCAAGCACTTCTGGCAGTGTTATAGTTTGTCCCAATTTGTACACAAAAGCATTGTAGAAAAAGTGTTAACATCCTTTGATCCAGCTTGCACTCTGCCTGGTTTTCATTGGAGTTCCAGACCAACATCAGTACTTAGCTAAAGTAGTTTACAACTCAACTGGTGTCAGTATTACACATCTCATCCTTTTCTGCACTGTCCTCACACTAACCACAATGCAATTAGAAAGTATTTGCTTCAGAGCCTTCTGTACATGTTTAGGGAGGCCTCATCTTATAGGAGGGGAGTTATTTTCTGCAACTATAGTAACAACTTGACAAGCCACCAAACACCTCTAAATTACAAGTACCAGGGTCAAAATTGCAGCTCAGCTGAAAACACTTAAGCACATTTTTAAAGATATTGAAATCAGTATTAATAGATAAATAGCAATGCATGTCCTTAGTATCAGATTTCTAATTTTTCATAACCTGCAATAAGCACTTTCTTAAAGCTTTCATTTAAAATATGAAATGAAGGAGGAAAAAATGATGCATCTTCTCCTGCCAAGTAAAGTAGACTGAAAAGCCAAGAATATAAAAATCTGGTTAGTGGGGAATGGTCTCCAGGTTTTCAGTATGGAAGTTTTCAATACAGTGAATATCTCATTTTATGGTCAGGTTTGCAACTGATTTATTGTATTGGTCAGTGCTTGCTTAAAAAACTATATGGATGATTTTGGGTTCCATCAACAATGCAAATATAAACATGGGATTTTTGGATGCTTTACAGAACAATTATCTTAATGAAATCTAATTTGCTATATATTTAGTCAGTGACTTTTTTGTGTTGGTTCTGTAGTTCTGCTGCATTTGATTTGGTACATAACTAAAAGTCTTAAATGTCATCTCCACCAAAATGTATATTTCCTGGTGCATCATGGCAGCATACATATGGATTGTGACTCCGCCCCCACAAACTGATAGGACTGGTTAACTATAAATCAAAGACAGACCCGGCTCACAGCATTCTCCTTTTTTCCTCACCTGATCAGGACTGAAATCATGAGGTATCCCTTACCGTTTGTCGCCCCAGCCAGGTTCAGCCTCTCCTGGATGAAAGTCCTTCCTGTACAGTCTCTAAATGAGTCTATATGGTTGGGCCCCATTCTGGTGGTTTGGGGGGCATATTTCAGTCTCTCCTGGGTGGAAGTCCTTCCTCTACAGTCTCTAAATGAGCTATATCGTTGGAGATCCATTTTGGTTGTGCAGGCTTCTCAAGAAAGCTTTAAACAAGCTTTGACGTAAGTGACAGTGTTTCCTTTTGCTTTCCATATGCTTTTTACTTCTTTTCACTGTGTTATGGGCATTTGCCTTTCCCAAGATGGCTGCAGCAGTGCAAGTACACTCTGAGCATGAGAGGCAGGAAGTGATGCGTCCTCTGTGTTTCCTGGCTAGAGCTTTTCCAGGATGGTGATCTGAACATGCTCAGGCACTGAAATCATCACTAATGGCAAATGTGAGTTCTAAATGGTTTTATGGCATTTTTGGGCAACAAATGGTGGAGCTCTCTACTCATGCATGCTGGATGCGTATGTGGTCATTGTTTGCAGGTATGTTTTCCCTTTTTATGGCATTCACCTGTGTTTTTCCTATCTCCTTCTCAGTGTTGCTCTAGGATTATTGTGCTCTTTATGGCATTCACCTGGGTTCTTCCTTTCTCCTTTTCAATGCTTGCTCTGGGATCACTGTGTTGGGCTCAGTTTCCACTAGTGTGACTTGTCACTGCAAAGTCGCATGACAAGCCATACCCCATGATTTCCAATGAGTACTATTCATATCTGTGTTCATAGACCTTAAGAATACACAGGCATTGCTTCAAGTCGCATCAAATTTGCTGCAAAATCATGAAACTTTCAGGTCGCAATAGTGGAGACTTAGCATTATGCTGTTTTTCATTTCAGTCTGCTGCTTTGCTCTGTCTCTATGGGAAACGCTGTCCAGTCAGACCACCCATTGCTTTTAAGGTATAGGGATTAGGTAAATAGTGAAGATTGAGAAAAAGAGAGCCAATATCTATAGTGCAAGATGGAGGGAGCCTTCTGACGGCCAAGACAAGTCATCATCTAAGAACAGACATCCAGGCAATGTTGATTAAGCTCATCATCTCACCCCTCATTATTATTGCTCCTCGTTTACAAACATCACAAGTTACTAGCCCTAATAGTCGCTGCTTTTGTTGTGGAAAGTTATTGCCTGCCAGGCTAGTATGTCAGATCTGCTTGGAACAAGCACTATACAGCCCTGCAAGGACCTCAAGATGAAGAGAGCCTGCTAAAAGCCAGAACAGTCACCGTTCAAGTGCAGACATACAGGCAACATTGATCAATGTCATCATCTCACCTCTCATTTTGTTTTCTCCCCATTTACAAACACCACAGATTGCCAGCCCTAATGGTTGCTGCATTCTTGGTGGAAAGTCATTGCTTGACAAACTACAGTGCATGAATTGCCTAGCACTTCCAACCAGAGCCAGTAGGTGGTGTTTAAATAGGAAAGCTTGCCATGAGAAGAAAGCGTTAAAGGGGCCACAAGCTTTGAAGATTTCCCAATAGACACTTTTATGCAAGGGCAGCTAAGGACACAATTGCCTGGGTTGAAGTGGAGGAAAACTCTCCATAAGGTTAGAAAATGCTAATTTCCTTCACTGAACAACTGGAAGAGTTAATCCAGGAAGGACTGAAGGGGTCAGAGAAAAATGCCCTTATAAACAGGCTGTCAAAACTGTATACCCTGGAAAAGCTAGAGGTCAACCTGCTGCAGTCTCCTCCGATGATGGATGCATCATGAATGTAGCTGGCAAGACATGTCACATTCAAGGAGGCTCTAGTCTGAAAATTAGATCTAGATCTGAAGTGCTCCTACATACTGTAGCATCTGCAGGTGCTGGCACACCAGCAATAACCAGCTCATGTGCTGAGTTAGTCTAATGGGAGTGGTTTCATAATTAATCAGCTGCTGCACCTGCAGGACTCTGAGGAAAGTGGCAGGGTCTACATCCCTTTAGACGTGATTCCCTATTGGGAGTATCTTATCAAAAATGACATTTTTAGTGCAGTGGATGCCAAAAAATCTGACTTTTATCTTGGTGCAGACTTCTGGGAAAATCAGTGAATCGGTCATACAAACAGGAAATTATGTTTCAGGGGGGTGTTCTGTACACATTCTGTGCAAAGAGCACCTCCAGATAGTCATGTTTCATTGCATTTTACAGAAAATTGCAGCCCTGCAGATTAAAAAAAAGTGTAAAAAGGGTAACACTTTAAATAAGCCCGTCTGGAAGAAGTGAAGAGACAAGGTGGTAACAGTTTTGTAAGAGCTGAAATTGACAGCATACTCTGTGGTGGATGTGTTAGACGTCAATTGATGTTTTGCACGAGCGCTGTTCCCCCACGGTCATGGCAAGGAGTGCATTATGGCTGAAGCCATGGTTGGTGGATCCCGCCAAAAAATTAAAAAAATTAAAAAATGGTGCAAGACATCAGAAAACAGATCCAATCTATTGGGGAGTAGACAGGATACAGCCATCTCAAGGGTGACCAATAGCAGGTCAGGGCGAATATCATCTGACAGAAAACAGAAAATTCAAAAAGGTCCAGCATACAGGTTGTGACTCCCAAGTAGATACCAGGAGGCAAAATCTTACGGACCGGGAAAAAGATTAGTAACCTAACCGGAGAAGTACCCAATCTTCATTTATTGAAGCCTTAAAGATCTAAGGCTCCTGTCTTAGGAGAACTGTGGAAGTTCTTTTTAAGGATGCACTACGCCAGGGGGTGTCTGTGCGGAGCTTTACGCACACACCTGGGGGGAAAAACTTCAGGTTCAGTGGGCCATATCAACTATATTGGCGTGACATTGGTGGAAGTTTAGGGGAGGTCTGTCTTTCTGGTACAATAATTTTTATTGAAAAAGTATAACATGACAAACTCACCCATGCAGGGGCATAATTCAATGAGCATAACGATCATATAACATTGACAGGTGGGAAGTCCACCTTTCAATCTCTTCAATCTCTTCCAGTCAGCCAGGCTACCAGAGTTGATGGAAAAGTAAAAAATTCTAGTCCAGTTTGTAGCTGGATTAAAAGAAGAAAAAAAAACGAGCAATCGTGAAGGTTCTAGTTACCCAGAGGAGATGAGGATTCAGTTCACCTCTGTTCCTAGCAAAAAATAAAAACCAGGTAATCTGTGTCCAGTGCTAAAGTTTAAAAAAAAATGACAAGCAGCACAGGAAGTTAGAGTCGTGCAAGATGGAAAACCTCCAATCAATTATATTATTCATAAATCTGGGAGACTGGATTCTCCTGTAGGTTTATCAGACACCTACTTGTCCCAATAAATCCTCAATTCCTCTACCTGTTTGAGTCCCTCCCCTTCGGTCTGTACATATCCCCCAGGGCATTCACAAAGGCCTTACTGTCTGCAATAGCGACGGGAAAAATTCAGTAGAACTTCCACAAGGGAATTTCTGTCCTCTGATAGAGAAAGCCAAAGGTGCTTTGGGAGCGAAGTCTCTTCCAGCAGAACAGTGCCGGAGTATCCTTGGTTCTTCATAACTGACCAATTGTTTTCAGATAGAACATTATCACATCAGACCCCAGCTAGAAAGGTTGCGGGACTCATTTCAAAGAGCAGGCTGTTTAAGGTCATGGGATGTTAAGCTTATGAGGAAAAGTATTGAATTTTCTTGAACCGTGTAGTGTTCAAAGCACTTCTGTCATTCACTCCTTTTAGCAAGAGGAGCAAGATTCGTACTGTGCCTAGACAGCAGTGGAAGGGTAGAATTCTTAGGCTGTCAGTGGAGCTTCCTGTATCAATAATTGCAAATATACCTTTTTGGCTTAGGAGGCTCTAGTGTCTCTCTCTCCTACTCTTAAGCATTGAATCACCACTGCTGCTTCCAGTGATGACGGATTCACTCTCTCATGGACAGTTTTGCCATCCAGCTCCAAGAGACTACTTTTGATGGCATGGAAGTTGAAAGGCAGTGGCTACCAAGTCAAGCATGCTCAGTGCAGGTAGTGCCTACCTTGTGTCCAACCAAAGAGGTCTTCGTGAATAAGATTTACCAAAGAATGTGGGAAAATGATGCAGATCTCACACAGCAAAAGCCTGGAGTCCTTTATCTCCTAAACCAGCCAAGGTTCTACAGTTCTTACAACTGGGGCTGAACAGGGGCCTAGGTTCAAATATGTTTAAACCTCAAAGTTCAGCCTTGTCTGCACTTGCAAGGGTTTAAGGAGTCCTTAACCCTTTAGTGATGCAATTCTTAAAAGGCTTGCATGAAGTTATAGACCTCCCATGAAACCATTGTTCCCCATGTGGAACTTGCTTATGGTTCTAATTTCTATCAAGGTCTCATTTCTATCCTAAATAATTGACTACACTCTGCAAACCCTGAAGACCATATTTTTGGTTGCTACAGCCTCTGTGAAAAAGGATGTCAGAACTGCAGGCTTTGTATTCAAGGAGCCTCACTTAACGTTCTACCAGGACAGAATAATCCTAAAGCTCCAGACTGCTTTTATCCATGGGATGTCTTTCTCCTTCCAATTTAACCAGGAAGTCAATTTGCTGTCTTTCTTGGTTGAGTGAGAACCACATCCCCTGGATGTTGAGCTAACGCTGGTGACCTGCTTGGCAGCTACCTTTTCATTCAGGAAAGCTGAAATATGTTCTTGGTTCCAGCATGGCTTCAGGCACGGTCAGTCAGCATTAACACGTTCAGTCACCTCCTAGATTGTTAGGACAATTAAAAGAGCCTACTCTTCAAGGCCTTCCTGTTTTGGAGGTCTTAAGAGCACATTTAACTAGGGCAGTGCCAGCTCTGTGGACAGCTCAGTGCTGAGTGTCTCCTGAGGTTATTTGCAAGTCAGCAATATGGTCCTCCCAGGACACCTTCATTACACCTTAATAGGTGAACCCGGCTCACAACAGTAAAATTTGGAAAATTCATGGTGCATACTTGCGCTACTGATGATTACAAAATTTTTCTTGCACCCTCCCGTATGGCGAGTTAGTCCCCACATGTGCTGCCATGATGCACCAGGAAAACGGAAAATTGTATATTCACCTTTCCATAATTTTCCTTTCCTGGTGCATCTTTATGGCAGCATACAGATGCCCACCCAAATGGTGAGAGTTACAGAGAATGCCGTGAGCCAGGTCTGTCTTTGATTTATAGTTAACCAGTCCTATCAGGTTGTGGGGGCGGAGTCACAACCCATATGTATGCTGCCATGAAGATGCACCAGGAAAGGAAAATCACGGAAAGGTGAGTATACAATTTTCCATTTTCATTGAGTGTTTGCTGAGTGTTGTTTCCTGTAAAAGGTTTTTGCATTTCTTGGGCATACCATTGCACAGAACTTCTGATAGAATACTAAGTTCTACTCAAAAGCCATATCTAAGTACTTTTCTTACTTGATGGATAATTCACATGTAACATAATTAAAGAACTAGGGATTCCAGGTACTAGATGTTTTGGAATTTTAGCCAGTGTTTGAATGTTCTACAGCCACAAGGTCTGAAGGTTTGACAAATGTCTGTATTTTATATAGACATCATATTTAGAGAGAGTTTTAGAATTTTCCTGTGCATGTGATAGTTCATATACTTTAATGATCCCCATTCTAAATTTACTACCATGTACATCGAAAACCAGAGATGAATAATTTAAATGTATTGTGTATTGTTGTTATTGATTTAAGACTAATTCCATTTAATTTGTTCTCCTGTAGAACATTATAATCTAATGAGAATTAGCAATGTTAATGTGACCGTATCCACTTGGGTTATATTTGTCCAGGTGTAACTCATGTACCAGCTTGTTTTTATATTCTGTTAATTAACCGAGTCTGGGATTATTCAGTAAGCTTAACTCTAGAGCAAATGGCATTGGTGTGAATGACATCACTAGTATTTAAACAGCAGCTTTGCAGGTGTTTAAAAATAAATAGGCAGATGATCTGCAGTTACACTTTAAAAAAAAAAAAAGTTTTATCAGGTGTCTGTTTAGTTCAGTTTTCAGTAAAATGCAATTGGCAATTTTTTTAAAGGATCACTATAGGGATGAGGTAAAGTGGAAGTTTTTTGAATGCATCATTTTAGTTGCCGATGCTGTTTTAAGTTTCAGTATGAAGTGGATTGCTAACACATTGACTGATCATTGATATGGGGGAATATCTGCTGAAAGTAAAAGGCGTGGCTACTTTTTAAAAACTGTTTTCTCCTAGATAGGAATGCTGTGCAATGGAACTTAAATTGGAAATCGGGCCAATTCAAGTTGTTCGAAATATATTCTTCAATAGATGAACAGGAAACAAGTTCACTTTGTGTGCACCAAATTCCTTTGCCAACTCAGATATTATCTGCTAAAAATAGTGCTAACATCACTACTGTGATGCACATAACCTATACAGAGATAAGAACTATGGGTGGGACCCAGTTAAATAATCTACTTTAGGCTGTCTGCTGAAAAGAGGGCGTATACCTGACCGGTCACCTTGCACAAGAAGAGAAGAGTAGTGACCAGTCTTTATTACAGGAAGCTCCTGCACAAAAGCAAAAGAGGAGTTAAGTTATTTTACAGATATACACAGATATGGAAAAAATACACAAGTGGCACTAAAGGGTGGATTTACTAAAGGCCAATAGACTGGGCACTTTGCCAGTGCAGTTGCACTAATTTTCCCCAGAACTTAATGTGTTAACGTGTTGAAGCCTTAGTTTGTAAAGAATACCCAATCAGGTGCAAAGAAAATAAAAAAACAGCAAATTTGCTTGCACTTAGTTGGATGATGGAAATCGGCAGACCATTACCACATTCACTAAGCTCTGGGGAAAATGAATGCAACTACACTTCCAAAGTTCAGAGACTATTTGCTTTTAGTTAATCCACCTGTAAGATTCAAGTGAGAATATACATGACTGTTGTATTTTCACATTTGTTTTGTCCGGATTTCAGCTTTATTGAGAAATACTGGGGTCTTGTTAGATTGAGTCTGCCAATAATTCTCCACAAAACGATAATAGAAACTACTGAAAAAAGAAAATCATCATAACTAAGTGCAGAACATAGTATTAAGCTGTAGGACATAGTTTATAAAAATAAAAAAATAAAAAATGTATGATATGAAGCAGCATTTAACACAAGTCATTTTCACAGCAGTCCCTTTCCCCCAAAAAATCCTTACCATGTGTATGCAAGTATAGGGGAAATTTGAGCAGCAGCCAATTGTCCCAGAACTATGCATACTGATTCTTAAAACATCCATGCCCCAGAAAGAACTTGTGAACATGATATTTTTCAAGTCAAACAATTGATGACTGCACAATCCAGCATTTGAAATTTCTTTATTGTATTAAAATGGGGTACAAAAAAACAGCAACATATTGCTATGCATTTTACACTAAATCTTATTCATAGTATGGTTTGTGAACATAATGGATACACTCATCTGAAATTGCCATTGATGATGATTTTAACTAACATAATTATTATATGTCCTCATGCATAGGGATGAGCCAAACAGCCCCCTGTTCGGTTCGCACCAGAACATGCGAACAGGCAAAAAATTTGTTCGAACACGTGAACACCGTTAAAGTCTATGGGACTGGAACATGAATAATCAAAAGTGCTAATTTTAAAGGCTTATATGCAAGTTATTGTCATAAAAAGTGTTTGGGGACCTGGGTCCTGCCCCAGGGGACATGGATCAATGCAAAAAAAAGTTTTAAAAACGGACGTTTTTTTGGGAGCAGTGATTTTAATAATACTTAAAGTGAAACAATAAAAGTGTAATATGCCTTTAAATTTCGTACCTGGGGGGTGTCTATAGTATGCCTGTAAAGGGGTGCATGTTTCCCGTGTTTAGAACAGTCTGACAGCAAAATGACATTTCAAAGAAAAAAAAGTCATTTAAAACTACTCGCGATTATTAATGAATTGTCGGTCCGACAATACACGTAAAAGTTCATTGACAAAACCAGCATGGGAATTCCCCACAGGGGAACTCCGAACCAAAATTAAAAAAAAAAGACCCTTCAGGTCTGGTATGGATATTAAGGGGAACCCCGGCCAAATTAAAAAAAAAAATGGCGTGGGGGTCCCCCTCAAAATCTATACCAGACCCTTCAGGTCTGGTATGTATTTTAAGGGGAACCCCGCGCAAACATTTTTTAAAAAAATGGCGTGGGTCCCCTCAAAAATCCATACCAGACCCTTATCCTAGCACTCAACCTGGCAGGCCGCAGGAAAAGAGGGAGGACGAGAGAGTGCCCCCCCTCCTGAACCGTACCAGGCCACATGCCCTCAACATTAGGAGGGTGCTTTGGGGTAGCCCCCAAAGCACCTTGTCCCCATGTTGATGGAGACAAGGGCCTCATCCCCACAACATTTGCCCGGTGGTTGTGGGGGTCTGTGGGCGGGGAGCTTATCAGAATCTGGAAGCCCCCTTAACAAGGGGACCCCCAGATCCCGGCCCCCCCTGTGTGAAATGGTAAGGGGGTATCCCTACCATTTCACAAAAAAACTGTCAAAAATGTTAAAAATTACAAGAGACAGTTTTTGACAATTTCTTTATTTAAAGTATTCTTTTTCCATCTTCTTTCTTCTATCTTCTTTCTTCTATCTTTCTTCGGTTTCTTCCTCCATCTTCTTCTTCTTTTGGTTCTTCTGGTTCTTCCTCCAGTCTTCTCATCCAGCATCTTCCTCCGTGGCATCTTCTTCCCTTCTTCTTCCCGGGCCGCTCCGCATACATGATGGGAGGCTCCCGTTGTGTGACGCTTCTCGTCTTCTGACGGTTCTTGAATAACAGAGGGCCCCCTCTGACGTCACGGGGAATGCCACAGGGAAGTCCCCGTCAAGTCCCCATGCGTCAGAGAGGGGCGGGGACACCGGGTGGCCCACCCTCCGATCATGGATGCGGAGCGGCCTGAGAATTAGAAGGGAAGAAGACGCCACGGAGGAAGATGCTGGATGAGAACACTGGAGGAAGAACCAGAAGAACCAGAAAAAGAAGAAGATGGAGGAAGAAACCGAAGGAAGATAGAAGAAAGAAGATGTAAAAAAAGAAGACTTTAAATAGGTATTAAAAAACTGTCTCTTGTCATTTTTAACATTTTTGACAGTTTTTTGTGAAATGGTAGGCCCTTACCATTTTACACAGGGGGGGCCGGGATCTGGGGGTCCCCTTGTTAAAGGGGGCTTCCAGATTCTGATAAGCCCCCCACCCGCAGACCCCCACAACCACCGGGCAAGGGTTATGGGGATGAGGCCCTTGTCCTCATCAACATGGGGACAAGGTGCTTTGGGGGGGACCCCAAAGCACCCTCCCAATGTTGAGGGCATGTGGCCTGGTACGGTTCAGGAGGGGGGGCGCTCTCTCGTCCCCCCTTCTTTTCCTGCGGCCTGCCAGGTTGCGTGCTTGGATAAGGATCTGTTATGGATTTTTGGGGGGACCCACACCATTTTTTTTTAAATTTTGGCACCTGATTCCCCTTAAAATCGATACCAGACCTGAAGGGTCTGGTATCGATTTTGAGGGGGACCCCCATGCCATTTAAAAAAAAAAAAATTGACCGGGGTTCCCCTTAATATCCATACCAGACCTGAAGGGCTTGGTATGGAATTTAGGGGGACCCCCACTCCATGTTTTTTTAAATTTTTGTTTGGGGTTCCCTGTGGGGAATTCCCATGCCGTTTTTATCAATGAACTTTTATGTGTATTGTCGGACCAACAATTCATTAATAGCCGCGAGTAGTTTTAAATTACTTTTTTTCCTTTGAAATGTCATTTTGCTGTCAGACTGTTCTAAACACGGGAAAATGCGCCCCTTTACAGGCATACTATAGACACCCCTCAGGTACAAAATTTAAAGGAATATTACACTTTTATTGTTTCACTTTAAGCATTATTAAAATCACTGCTCCCGAAAAAACGGCCTTTTTAAAACTTTTTTTGCATTGATCCATGTCCCCTGGGGCAGGACCCAGGTTCCCAAACACTTTTTATGACAATACCCAGCATATAAGCCTTTAAAATTAACACTTTTGATTTCTCCCATAGACTTTGAAAGGGTGTTCCGCGGCTTTCAAATTTGCCGCGAACACCCCAAATTGTTCTCTGTTCGGCGAACTGGCGAACAGCCGATGTTCGAGTCGAGCATGAGTTCGACTCGAATTCGAAGCTCATCCCTACTCATGCATACGTGATTTGGATATCTTTTATGCCTATTGATTAAAAATAAACATAATAAGGAAAACACATTTAGAGACAAAGACTGTTTAGCAGGCACCCTAGTGTGTTTGTGCTTGTATTTTTACCTGACGCCCCAATCTGTTAATGTTTGTATAAGTTGATATTTGCATAGAACTTGAAATCCCCTCAGTAGAGAGTGTTAGAGGCCCTACAAACACCCAGAGTTAAACTATAGGAAACAGGGGGCTTGTATTTGAGTGCCCCAAACTTGGAAGTATTGTTTTTTTTAAGGATCCAGCAGTGGTTCAAGGAGGTAGGGGGAATGCAATCTAGGTATCTTAGGCTGCCTGCCATTTAAACCTACTCTAAACATTTCATGTTCTTTTTCATTAATACAGGTTTAAGGCAAACCTATGTATATTACTGGAATGAAATGCATTCACATTACAGCTGTTCTAGATTTACTGTAGCTTATTCAATATGAGGATCCATATCACAAACACTACATGAAATAACATTTTTGTCTTAATGCAAAATACCTGGCAGAGGTGATATTTTAGTGTGCTGTTTATTCCTAGTTGCCAGACAGCAGACCTGTGTGGTCTAACATCTGGTGACATTCAGTATCTGTCTGACCTCCACATCCAACTTATGCTCAAAGCCTCTTTTGTCACTGGAGTTTGTGTGCTTCTGTTTTCTTGCCTTTCACTAATCAGCATCTAGGTTTCTTAAAAATATACAACAATTAGATTAAAGCTAAACACAAAGAAGTTTTTGATTATAGGAAGGACCATCAGTGTTTAATTGCATGCCAGACTGACCATTTTCAGTCTGTGTATGAGTATTTTGGAAGACAAATTTGAGGCTTGACCTTAGTCATGTTGTTCTTCCTCTGATTTGTCCAATGTTTTACACATTTTTTTAATGCCATCCAGAAGTAAAATAGCTTTAACCGCATTATAAAGTAACATTTGTATACATTACTATGTATATTTCCCAATGCAAAGAAGAGTTTCTTTTGATCTATAACTGAATTATACAGCATTTTGCTAGTGATAAGCATGGTGTGTTGTGACTACATTCCCACTATTTTTAAATTATATTGCCTATTCTTAAAACTAGTCCAATGTCTAGTTTAGTTTATGTTATATTCACAATTTTGGGTTGTACATTTTTGATTTAGATATTATTAAAGGCATACTGTGTAGTAAGATAAGATAACAACTCAACCAAACACTATGCAGAAAGAAAAAAGCTTGGTCCTATCTGCTTGCATGTTTGGAATATACACTATATTGTCAAAAGTATTGGGACACCTGCCTTTACACGCACCTGAACTTTAATGGCATCCCAGTCTTAGTCTGTAGGGTTCAATATTGAGTCGGTCCACCCTTTGCAGCTATAACAGCTTCATCTCTTCTGGGAAGGCTGCCCACAAGGTTTACGAGTGTGTCTATGGGAATGTTTGACCATTCTTCCAGAAGCGCATTTGTGGGGTCAGACGCTGATGTTGGACGAGAAGGCCTGACTTGCAGCCTCTGCACTGATTCATCCCAAATGTATTCTATCAGGTTAAGGTCAAGGCTCTATGCAGGCCAGTCAAGTTCCTCCATCCCAAACTTGTTCATCCATGTCTTTATGGACTTTGCTTTGTGCACTGGTCCAAATCATTTGGTGGAGGTGGGGTTATGGTGCAGGGTGGTTTTTCAGGGGTTGGGCTTGGCCCCTTAGTTCCAGTGAAGGGAATTCTTAAGGCATCAGCATACCAAGACATTTTGGACAATTTCATGCTCCCAACTTTGTGGGTACAGTTTGGGGATGTAACAGAATAAACAATATAGCTGTGCACTGCCATCTAATGGTGAAAAACTTAGATATAAATTTGCTGCTGCTATAACCTATGTGTTCCCACAACAAAACAAAATCAAGTAATAAAATGTGATAGCGCTGCTGGTAAACCAAATATATAAACTAAATCAACATATAAATAACAATAAAGTTCATAAAGTGCACAAAGTTCAATTGGAGTCCATTTGTGACATATATGTGAAAAATCTTCCTATAAAGGTGTAAAAAAGCAATTTTCAAATCCAACACGCTTCACTGAGACTCCACACCAGTCTCTAAAGCGCTCCCGTCACCGAGTGCAATGCACGCTCACCTCCTTGTTAGACCCTACAAGGGGTAAAACACACCTTGCATGCAGTGCAATTTTCCTTTAAGAATGGTTCCACATTGGTCATCAGCGATTCCTGGTATGCATTTTGAGTGTCCGACATGCTCTGCACAAAGTGCAGTATTCTTCCAATATGGTTATGGCTCCACATTACTCTCTGGCAGTTCCAAAGTGACATTTGGATCTCACTTGTAGCGAAAGGATTCCACCGCCAGGCTCTACCTCTACTAGTCACGCCACCAATCTCGTGGCTTCATCTGGAGAGTAATGTGGAGCCAAATATGAAGTAGCCATATTGGAGGGATACTGCACTTTGTGAAGAGCATGTCTGACACCCAAAGGGCATACCAGGAATTGCTTGATACAGTTTGGGGAGGGCCCCTTCCTGTTTCAACATGACTGAGAACCAGTGCACAAAGCAAGGTCCATAACAACATGGATGATCGAGTTTGGAGTGGAGGAACTTGACTGGCCTGCACCAAGTCATGAACTCAACCTGATAGAACCCCTTTGGAATGAATTAGAGCGGAGACTGCAAGCCAGGCCTCCCTGACCTCACAAATGCGCTTCTGGAAGAATAGTTAAACATTCCCATAGACACAATCCTAAACTTTGTGGACAGCTTTCCCAGAAGAGTTGAAGCTGTTATAGCTGCAAAGAATGGGCCAACTCAATATTGAACCCTACGGATAAAGACTGGGATGCCATTAAAGTTCAGCTTGTGTAAAGGCAGGCATCCCAATACTTTTGGCAATATAGTGTATATTGCTAATATGAGCATATATCTGAACTTGTGTATGTAACCAGTTGGCAGCCCTGGTGACTCTCTCTTATTTGTCCTGATAGAACCCCAATGTAAACAGAATCGACCAGCGCAAACCATATAGCCTAACTGTAAGCAGCTGTAGTACTGGGGGTAAATTTATCAAATCCCAAAAAACATAAGTAAAGAAAAAGGCAGTACAGTGCATAGGAAATCCTAGATAAAACAATCAATAATTGTCCATATAAAAACTAGTCCCAAATAAAATCCAGCAATTCCTCCAGTGATAGTCGTGACATGCAATAGCTTGTAGGGTGACTGTAGTGAAATGGACCTCCACCTTCGGTAGCACAAGCCGCTCACCTCTACAGATGGACCCCTGAGTATATCAGTCAGGTCAAATCGGCAGTTCACTCATAGGGATAAAGGCAGGGGATGGTGTATGCAGATCCCGGTCAGGCTTTAACAACAGATACTCTTGCAGTCATGACATGTGAAGATGTATAAAGGAGATCTAGTGCTCTCTGTAAATCACTAAAAATCTTTTATTCTAAATAAGTAAAATCACTTACAAAAACCGCACTGTACCCCAGTGCAAAGGACAACAGCATGTGTAAATGGATGATCCACGTCGGATAGACGAGCGGAGCGCGGGTGACGTCACGATCCAGACACGTGGGCGGTGCTGTACGCGTTACGTCCCTAAAGGGGACGGGACTTCCTCAGCGGCGACGGCTGGCTGTGACTACACCCGCTTATATGTATATCAGGAATAAGAGATAGCCAATCAGCATCAAAGCGTACCTCTCTCCATGGCAACGCAGAGAGAGATACTAGACGGCGCAATATAAATAAACAGGGAACACTGCGGAGAATATCCACTGCGGCTGCCCGTTTTACATTGCTTGTTTTAAGAATGGCCATTATTAAATTTAAAGGAGCTGCAGCATGAATAAGGTAAAAGATAAAAGATAAAAAATATAAAAAAATATATAAAAAATTATTTGACATCCCTCTGGACGGCTATCTTGGGATCATCTATATTTCCATAATACATAAAATGTATAAAATACATAAGGGAATGTAAACAATAAATCAATCCCTAAAAATCAGACACTAAAGTAAAATAAAAAACAAAATAAATTCAGATACCGTAAAGGAAGGGGAGCCAGTAAGAGTAATAAATTATTTTGACAGTCAACTGCTAACGATCTGAAATAAAGCAATTAACGTCAAAATCAACGTTCAAGCCCCCAGGGATAAGGACCTTGGTCTCATTAATCCAATGGGATTCCCTGCGACTTAGTTGACGTAAAAAGTTGCCCCCTCTCCAATGTTTATTTACTCTCTCAATACCCCAGAAACTCAGTCCCCTGGGGTTTTGACCATGCACTAATTTGAAATGTTTGGAGACATTGTGTGTCTTTAATCCCTTCTTGATGTTGTTGACATGTTCTCCTAAATGCACATGTAGGGGCTGGAAGTCCTTCCTATGTATTGAAGACCACACCCACATTGGAGCATGTATACGACCCCTACCATTGTGCAAGTAATCAGTTGGTCAATTTTGTATTCTTTACCAGTGGATGTGACCCTAAAATTCTTACGTTTTTTATTATTGCATTTGGAATGCCTGCAGGCTGTGCACCACCCACAGGCATAGAAACCTGAGAGGAAAGAGAACAATCGGTTTTCAGACTGTATGGAGGGATCAACCACTCCTGGAGCTAATCGATCACGCAAAGATGGAGCTTTCTTATATGTGAACATCGGACGTGGTGGCAGCAGGGGACCCAGCACACGATTCTGTTTCAAGATTGGCCAATTTTTTTTAAACTAATCTTTCAAACTGTTTGTGTTGAACATTATAGTTAAGCACCATTTTAAAGTTGGAAACATCAGAGCTGGTATCCTTAACTTTATCAACAATCAGTGAGGCCCTATCCATGGCCAAAACCTTCTCAACCTCACTATTCAAAATCTAAATCCTTTGCTCGCCTTTAAAATCTCAAGATCTAGAAAAACTATCTTTTCTTTACTGAAACACCAGGATAACTGGATGTTTTTGGTGTTACTATTCAGTTTCTGTACAAAGGTATCAAGACCAAGTTGATCACCCTCCCAGATCATGACAAGGTCATCTATGTACTTTTTGTAACACACTAGTTCAGGGGGGCGATGCTTGAACACCACGTCTTCCTCCCAGTGGGCCATAAAAAGGTTGGCCACACTGGGAGCAAAACGAGGCGCCCATTGCAACACCCCTTTTTTGAAGAAAAAATTGACGATTAAACCAAATATAATTCTTAGCCAAACAAAACTTCAAACATTTCAAAAGGAACTTTTTGTGTGCCTCAGGGAGATCAGAATATAAAGATAGGGCCCATTGGACAGAGGATATAGCATCCTCATGTCCAATGATGGTATATAAGGACCCTACATCGGCTGTGACCATAATACTAGAGGGAGGGCATCTGGTTGATTCAATAGTTTGAATAATGTGCTTGGTGTCCTTAAGAAAAGCATCTGTTTTACATACCAGGGGCTGAAGAAAGTAGTCTATGTATTGGCCTAACCTAGAGGAAATGGAATCGATGCCATTTACTATAGGCCTCCCAGGAGGATTATTCATATCCTTATGAATTTTTGGGAGGCAGTAAATGATAGGGGTTCTGCAAAAGAAGGGGTCCAAATAGGAGGCTTCTTTCTTAGTGAGAATATTCTCACTTTTCCCCTCCTCTATTAGCCAATGAAGCTCATCTTTATAAACCAACATAGGATCTTTGTTCAAAATTTGATAAGTGTCTCGATCCTCCAGTAGTCTATGCAGTTCTTCCAGGTATTTAGATTTATCCAGAATCACCAAACCTCCCCCTTTATCCACAGGGCGAATAACGATGTCATTTCTTTTTTCTAAAGATTTCATGCCCTGCCTGATAGGTAGTGGGTCTGTTGCTTTTCTAACCTTCATTTTATCCAGGTCATTAAATAACATGTTCTTAAACACCTCAAGATACTTATTGTCAGCATTAAGAGAGTTGAAGGTGGATTTGTTGCGTAGATTGGAATGAGATCCCCTTACGGTAGTAACTGGTCTACTGGGATTAGATAAAAAATATTTTTTCATATTTAAGTTCCTGACAAATTTATGGATATTAACATATGTGTCAAATGTATTCATATTTTGAACGGGAGCAAACTTCAGCCCTCTATCAAGGACTCTGACTTTGCTCTCGCTCAAAGTGACACTGCTCAAATTATAAATCCCTGCTCCTAGTGGGGTTTTTTCTTTTTGTACTCTCCTACCCCCTCTGTTTCCTCTCTTTCTTTTCTTTTTAAAGGTGGGCCTCTCATTTGTGGGGATGGCTGTGGTGGTTGTTTCCACCATTCTCCTGGGTTCGGCTGATAATTCAGCGTTCCCCTCCCCGGCCCACTCTGGGCCCCTGAAAAATCCCCTCCTTCATTGGTGCCACGTTGTTGCAGTGGAGCAAACCTATTATATAGGGGTACCTCTCCCCTATGTGTGTATTGGGGTGTGTCTCTTCTACTCTCGTTAGAAGGATAAGGGTAAGAATAAGAATCTTGCCTCTGACTATCCCACCCTCGGGGTGATCTATAATCTTGTTGGTAATAAGAATGATAATAATTCTCTCTGATAGGGGTCTTTGGAGGGCCCCTTCCCCTACCTCTACCTCTCTTAAAATTACCTCTAGTACCCTGACCTCCTCTTATAGGGGGCGGGGCGGGTAAAGAATGATTATAAGCAATAGGAGGCGGGACTGGCACATCTTTAAGATCGTTCTGTGAAGGGTAATTGTTCGGCCCTGATGGGTCAGGAGGGGGAGTGGCTTGCCATTTAAATATATTCCCACTCCTAAAATCATCCGAATCTCTGATGTATTTTTTCTTTTTCTTATTTTGAACTTCAATATCCCATTTAGTGAGTCTATTACCGAGACCAGTTGATAATTTCAAAAACTCCTTACTATTTTTGAAAGGTTCAATGGTGTTCCTAATGTCACGTATTTGTGATTCCAAAAACTCAATTTTCCTTTCTTTACGTGCAAGCAACAATTGTATTAATTCAGAACCCTTCCTAATAAAGAAGTCTCTCCATTCAATCATTGAAGCTTCATCATAGAGACCGTCATTGGGCGGGATATCCCATCTTAATCTCCTGGGAATTAAATTGGAGGAGAGATATTGTTTAAATGAAGTAGGCAAGTAAAGGCGCAAAATTGCTGGGCATTCCTATGTACCCATTATGTAGATGGCAAGAGGTGATAATTGATAAAGTCCATCAAAAGTCTATGTGGGGAAAAAAAAAAAAAAAAAAAAAGGGGACTAAATAAAACGTTCAAACAAGTATTTCGAAGTCCACACTAATGGCTGCCTTCCTGGAAGAGCTGAACCTAAGCCCCAATAATCTGCAAAAGAACACAAGGAGAGGAGGCGCCTCTAAGTGCAGTATTAAAACCAATTTTAATAAAAACTCTGTGCAAAACACTCACATTTTGTAGATTAACATTAAGCATGTAATGTAACTAGAAGTCCAGGAGGAGAGGGGTCCGTCAGGTCTGTCACTAACTGGCGCTGAGTCCTGCTGTGCGTGCGACTGTGCCCGAACACCGCTGAAGCCGGCCGCGGTGATGAGGTTCCAAAGCGAGGCCTGAGACGCTGATGGAAAGCAGGCGCGGAGCTGTGACGTCACTGGGATGCGACGCGTTTCGTGAGCGTGCAGGCTACGATAGCACGGTAGCCGCGCTCCTTCATCAAAGCTGCAGAGGGATCGTGGAAGTGGTTTAAGAAGAGAATGGGGGCGGGGACTGGAGAGAAAAGGGGAAGAAGGAAGAGTGGATTGACAGGAACACAGTGAGGGGGAGGGAAAAGGACAAAGGATGATGGCTGTGTATCTGGTTTATCCAAAGAATGACAGGGTGTAAATCAATATGTAGGGGAATGTATGTGTAAATAGAATAAAGGTGGATATGAAGATTTAATTAGAAATAAACATGAAAGTGAAAGTAAAAGTGAAAATAAAAATAAAAATAAAAATAAAATAAAAATAAAAATAAAAATAAAAATAATAATAAAAATAAAAATAAAAATAAAAATAATAAAAATAAAAATAAAAATAAAAATAAAAAATAAAATATAAAAATAAAAATAAAAATAAATAAAAGTAAAAATATGCTCAAAGTGATGATGATAATAATAAATGCTAATAAGGATAAATAGAGTTAAATAAAAATGTTGTTGTATCATGAGATGATAGTTTGAGTAAAATGAACATTAAGATTAACATTAAGGTTAAGATTATTAATACATCTATATACATGTACGAATATGTGCATATATGTGCACAGGTATGTATTTTGTCAGGTGCATGCGCACGCATAAGGGGCCCACTGCTAAGTGGCCTCCATGCATGCGCCGCTCATAACAACATAAAGGGAAGAAAGGGGGCCTATTCAAGAAAAGGGGGGGTTATAGATGGTAAACAGATATAAAATAAATAGATAAAAGAGTACATTGAGGTATAATATTGCGTTTACAGAATAGTTGCAATCTCAATGCTTTCGTTGATTCCTCCCGGCGAGAGTACATCTAAGGTATAGATCCAAAAAGTCTCACGTGCACAGAGCTTTTTGAATCTTTCAGCCGCTGGGAGAGACCTCGGAATTTGTTCAATTACCCACACTTTCAGGCCCTCAGTAGAACCTTGGTGGGCTAAGGAGAAATGTCTTGGGACACTATGAGGATCTGTTCCACCTTCTATGAGCCTTCTGTGTTCCCCAAATCTTCGTCTCAGGGCTCTAATTGTCCGGCCCACATACATTAGGCCACACGGACACATTAGGCCATAAACGACGAAGTCGGATGAACAGTTATAGAATTCCTTTAGCACAAAGGTCTTACCCTTAGTGGTAAAGGACTTCTGTCCATGCTGAATGAATTTGCAGGTTTTGCACAAGGCCTTACGGCACTGGTACATGCCTACTAGGGGGATCAGTGTAGGTACAGACAATGCTGTTGGAATGGATCTGAACTTGCTGGGTGCAATCTTACTTCTAAGGTTGGGAGCCCTGCGATAGATCACCTTGGGGCGAATTGGGAGTGATGTTTTTAGATGGGGGTCTTGGTGTAATATCCCCCAGTGTTTTTCCAGAATCTTCTCCATACCTTTGTACTTATTATGAAAGGTGGTTATAAACTTGCTAGACTCACCATAAGTCGACGGATTAGTTTTGGGTTTTGATGGTTTGCCTTGCAGGTAATAACTAAAAGCATCTTCCA
Organism: Aquarana catesbeiana; assembly: GCF_042186555.1. Taxonomy (NCBI): domain Eukaryota; kingdom Metazoa; phylum Chordata; class Amphibia; order Anura; family Ranidae; genus Aquarana; species Aquarana catesbeiana. The sequence goes on from NC_133326.1 coordinate 174,283,320, forward strand.
CCAAGGGTTCGGGATATTTTTTGTCATGGAACTTTCTCTTGAGAGTTTCACTTAGCTCGACATAATCTGAATCCTTGGTGCAGTTCTGACGAAGCCGGCAGAACTGTCCTTTTGGAATATTTGTAACCCATTTGGGAAGGTGACAACTGTTAAAGTGTAAATAGGAATTACCTGCTGTAGGCTTAGTATAATTTTTAGAAGTAATGATGGAACCATCATGTCCTAATTCCAGATCGAGAAAAGCAATGGTAGCCGGGTCAGTAACTGACGTGAAGGACAACCCATAAGGGTTGGTATTACAATGTTGAACAAAGGAGTTGATTAGGTCAATATCCCCATCCCAGATGATAATTAGGTCATCGATATATCTACCAAAGAATATGATGTTGGCCGCAAAGGGATTGTTTTTGTAGATGAAATTATTTTCCCATAGACCCATCGCTAGATTAGCGTAAGATGGTGCAAAGTTTGCCCCCATTGCTGTGCCCTGTATCTGTAGGTAGTACTCTCCATTAAAGGAAAAATAGTTATGCGTCAAGCAAAACCTTGCTGCTTGCACAACAAACTCTGCTTGGCGTATGTTAATCAAAGGATCTGCAGATAGGAAATGCTCCAGTGCCTTCAGTCCGAAGTCATGTGGAATGGAGGTATACAGTGAACATACGTCTAGTGAGAGCCAGATGTAGGTAGGCTCCCACTTGTAAGGGGACAACATTTCCATAAGGTGAGTACCATCCCGAATATATGATTGTAGCTGGGCAACCATGGGTTGTAAGAATTGGTCAATATATAAACTGAAACCAGTGGTGACACTCTCCATGGCTGCCACGATAGGTCTGCCTGGGGGATCCTCTAAGCTTTTATGGATCTTAGGTAGGTGATAAAAATAAGGTACCTGATAGAAGGTCTTATGCAAAAAAGACTTCTCAGTTTTAGAGATAATACCCTTTTGCAGGGCAGTGGAAATCAGTTGGTCAGCTTCCATGGCATATTCGGTAGTAGGGTCCTTAGAAAGTTTGACGTATGTCCTGTTATCTGAAAGTAACCTGTATGATTCCTTGAGATAATCTGCTTTATTCTGTAGTACAATACCTCCTCCCTTATCGGCAGATTTTATTACCAGATCGTCTCTATGAATGATTTGGTCAAGAGCTTTAATTTCTGAGGGGGATAAGTTGTTGGACTTAGAGGCCGAGGAGGATTCGCACAGTTTCTTTAAGTCTGAGAAGACAATTCTGTAGAATGCTTCTATATAAGGGCCCTTAGATTGTGTAGAAAAAAATATAGACTTCGGTTTTAATGAAGTATGGATAATTGGAGGGGATGTTGCAAGATGCTGGGTCAGTATGTGAAGCAATGCGTCATCACTATCAAATACGTCAGAACTATCCGCATCTGAAGAGAGTTCAGGGCTGAGTTCAGGTGGTACTAAAGTGGAACTGATCTGGGCATCGGGGTTGCATGGGGTATTAGCTAATTTTTCGGATTGGATATGAAAGTGCCTTTTTAAAGTAAGATTACGTACATAAGCATTTAGATCTTTAAAAAGAACAAAAGGGTTTGGTTTATTGGTTGGCGCAAAGTTGAGTCCTCGACCAAGGAGGGATAAATCTGCATGGGATAACATATGTGAAGATAAGTTGAATATTTTTATAGTTTGGGGTATTTCAGTGTGTTTGTCTGATTTTCTCTTCTGTCCCCCTCTGCATCCTCTTCTATGAGTTTTCTTTTTCGGGAGGTTTGTGCAAGAGGAGGACTGGGCGCTAAAAAAGGAGATGGTATAATACTGGAAGAGGGTGCAGATGGGGGACCACAAGAGATTGGATTGTTCGGGGTAGATAGTGTCTTAATTTGAGAGGATTCTGGTTTAGTGGGAATGGAGGAATTCACTGGGTTAGGAGTGAGAGAAGAACCACTAGACTTGTTTGGGACCTCAATGGGAGCAACTGAAACACTGGGGCCAGAGGAAATGGATGAAGTCGGGGTTTGTGGATTCAGGGGCCTATTGTAGAATTGGTGTAAAGCACGGATGAGTTCATCCTTTTTGTTATTATCGCCATTGTGGGGATGACGAGGCAATGGGTTGGAAAACTGTAGGTGACGACTCTTCCGCTGCTGTATGTTAGAAATTCTATCGTTTGAAAAACGAATACTCATGAGAGGTATGGGGGGGTGACTAAGGGATACGGGGTCCTGCCTAGTATGGCTTAGGGAATGAGAATTGGTATGAGTGGGGGGTGTATAGGGCCTATTCTTTTTATTCCATGAAAAAATCCTATTGAGGTTATAATCATCCAGGTCACGTTTCAATTTCCCCATTTTTTTGTTTATGAAATTATCCTCATCTTTTTGTGTTTTCTCTTTTAGTATCTCTAACCATGATGATGGAATCTCGGTAGAGAATCTAGATATCTCTTCAATGAGGGAATTGATTTGTTGGTTGGCTGAGTTAAATTTATCCGTACGGTGAGAAATGAGTGTTCCCATCCACTTAGTGGTGCAGAATTCTGCAATGCTAGTCCATTCCTTATTTAGCTCTTCATTCAGGTAGAGGGGACAATCCTTCATCACACGCAGGCCTCTAGGGGAAACTTTTAAGTCGATATATAGTTGTAGAAAGAATTTGTCCCACCAATGAAAATTGGTGGTGCAAATCAATCTCTCTAGTTGTTTGAATTTACCACAGAGGCTCTGACGTGTCCTACCTTGCAACTTAATCGTGTCAGAAAAATGAACTGCAGAGGACATTGTTGCAAATATTGCATTGGTAGTTGCATATTTTTTTGCAGTTATTTTAGAAATAATATCCATATGTACAGATGGTGTTAACGTGATAGAAATATAGAAAAAGGGAACCAGTGTGCGGTACAATTGGAGGTAAAATAAAGGATTAATGTTACATAATGTTCAGGAGTGTATGAAATGGGTTAAATTAGTACAAAGAAAAAGAAAAAGAGAATGGTAAACATAAAATAAACCTAAAGTATAAACCTAAAATATTAGGACATCAGGTATTTTTAAAAAACATCGGGTATTATAACAGGATACCAGCATGCAGCACAGTTCGGTTTCGAGAATTTTTCACTGTAGGCAAGTAAAGGCGCAAAATTGCTGGGCATTCCTATGTACCCATTATGTAGATGGCAAGAGGTGATAATTGATAAAGTCCATCAAAAGTCTATGTGGGGAAAAAAAAAAAAAAAAAGGGGACTAAATAAAACGTTCAAACAAGTATTTCGAAGTCCACACTAATGGCTGCCTTCCTGGAAGAGCTGAACCTAAGCCCCAATAATCTGCAAAAGAACACAAGGAGAGGAGGCGCCTCTAAGTGCAGTATTAAAACCAATTTTAATAAAAACTCTGTGCAAAACACTCACATTTTGTAGATTAACATTAAGCATGTAATGTAACTAGAAGTCCAGGAGGAGAGGGGTCCGTCAGGTCTGTCACTAACTGGCGCTGAGTCCTGCTGTGCGTGCGGCTGTGCCCGAACACCGCTGAAGCCGGCCGCGGTGATGAGGTTCCAAAGCGAGGCCTGAGACGCTGATGGAAAGCAGGCGCGGAGCTGTGACGTCACTGGGATGCGACGCGTTTCGTGAGCGTGCAGGCTACGATAGCACGGTAGCCGCGCTCCTTCATCAAAGCTGCAGAGGGATCGTGGAAGTGGTTTAAGAAGAGAATGGGGGCGGGGACTGGAGAGAAAAGGGGAAGAAGGAAGAGCGGATTGACAGGAACACAGTGAGGGGGAGGGAAAAGGACAAAGGATGATGCTGTGTATCTGGTTTATCCAAAGAATGACAGGGTGTAAATCAATATGTAGGGGAATGTATGTGTAAATAGAATAAAGGTGGATATGAAGATTTAATTAGAAATAAACATGAAAGTGAAAGTAAAGTGAAAATAAAAATAAAAATAAAAATAAAAATAAAATTAAAATTAAAATAAAAATAAAAATAAAAATAATAATAATAATAAAAATAAAAATAAAAATAAAAATAAAAATAATAATAATAAAAATAAAAATAAAAAATAAAATATAAAAATAAAAATAAAAATAAAAATAAATAAAAGTAAAAATATGCTCAAAGTGATGATGATAATAATAAATGCTAATAAGGATAAATAGAGTTAAATAAAAATGTTGTTGTATCATGAGATGATAGTTTGAGTAAAATGAACATTAAGATTAACATTAAGGTTAAGATTATTAATACATCTATATACATGTACGAATATGTGCATATATGTGCACAGGTATGTATTTTGTCAGGTGCATGCGCACGCATAAGGGGCCCACTGCTAAGTGGCCTCCATGCATGCGCCGCTCATAACAACATAAAGGGAAGAAAGGGCGCCTATTCAAGAAAAACCTCCCGAAAAAGAAAACTCATAGAAGAGGATGCAGAGGGGGACAGAAGAGAAAATCAGACAAACACACTGAAATACCCCAAACTATAAAAATATTCAACTTATCTTCACATATGTTATCCCATGCAGATTTATCCCTCCTTGGTCGAAGACTCAACTTTGCGCCAGCCAATAAACCAAACCCTTTTGTTCTTTTTAAAGATCTAAATGCTTATGTACGTAATCTTACTTTAAAAAGGCACTTTCATATCCAATCCGAAAAATTAGCTAATACCCCATGCAACCCCGATGCCCAGATCAGTTCCACTTTAGTACCACCTGAACTCAGCCCTGAACTCTCTTCAGATGCGGATAGTTCTGACGTATTTGATAGTGATGACGCATTGCTTCACATACTGACCCAGCATCTTGCAACATCCCCTCCAATTATCCATACTTCATTAAAACCGAAGTCTATATTTTTTCCTACACAATCTAAGGGCCCTTATATAGAAGCATTCTACAGAATTGTCTTCTCAGACTTAAAGAAACTGTGCGAATCCTCCTCGGCCTCTAAGTCCAACAACTTATCCCCCTCAGAAATTAAAGCTCTTGACCAAATCATTCATAGAGACGATCTGGTAATAAAATCTGCCGATAAGGGAGGAGGTATTGTACTACAGAATAAAGCAGATTATCTCAAGGAATCATACAGGTTACTTTCAGATAACAGGACATACGTCAAACTTTCTAAGGACCCTACTACCGAATATGCCATGGAAGCTGACCAACTGATTTCCACTGCCCTGCAAAAGGGTATTATATCCTAAAACTGAGAAGTCTTTTTTGCATAAGACCTTCTATCAGGTACCTTATTTTTATCACCTACCTAAGATCCATAAAAGCTTAGAGGATCCCCCAGGCAGACCTATCGTGGCAGCCATGGAGAGTGTCACCACTGGTTTCAGTTTATATATTGACCAATTCTTACAACCCATGGTTGCCCAGCTACAATCATATATTCGGGATGGTACTCACCTTATGGAAATGTTGTCCCCTTACAAGTGGGAGCCTACCTACATCTGGCTCTCACTAGACGTATGTTCACTGTATACCTCCATTCCACACGACTTCGGACTGAAGGCACTGGAGCATTTCCTATCTGCAGATCCTTTGATTAACATACGCCAAGCAGAGTTTGTTGTGCAAGCAGCAAGGTTTTGCTTGACGCATAACTATTTTTCCTTTAATGGAGAGTACTACCTACAGATACAGGGCACAGCAATGGGGGCAAACTTTGCACCATCTTACGCTAATCTAGCGATGGGTCTATGGGAAAATAATTTCATCTACAAAAACAATCCCTTTGCGGCCAACATCATATTCTTTGGTAGATATATCGATGACCTAATTATCATCTGGGATGGGGATATTGACCTAATCAACTCCTTTGTTCAACATTGTAATACCAACCCTTATGGGTTGTCCTTCACGTCAGTTACTGACCCGGCTACCATTGCTTTTCTCGATCTGGAATTAGGACATGATGGTTCCATCATTACTTCTAAAAATTATACTAAGCCTACAGCAGGTAATTCCTATTTACACTTTAACAGTTGTCACCTTCCCAAATGGGTTACAAATATTCCAAAAGGACAGTTCTGCCGGCTTCAGATTATGTCGAGCTAAGTGAAACTCTCAAGAGAAAATTCCATGACAAAAAATATCCCGAACCCTTGGTGGAAGATGCTTTTAGTTATTACCTGCAAGGCAAACCATCAAAACCCAAAACTAATCCGTCGACTTATGGTGAGTCTAGCAAGTTTATAACCACCTTTCATAATAAGTACAAAGGTATGGAGAAGATTCTGGAAAAACACTGGGGGATATTACACCAAGACCCCCATCTAAAAACATCACTCCCAATTCGCCCCAAGGTGATCTATCGCAGGGCTCCCAACCTTAGAAGTAAGATTGCACCCAGCAAGTTCAGATCCATTCCAACAGCATCGTCTGTACCTACACTGATCCCCCTAGTAGGCATGTACCAGTGCCGTAAGGCCTTGTGCAAAACCTGCAAATTCATTCAGCATGGACAGAAGTCCTTTACCACTAAGAGTAAGACCTTTGTGCTAAAGGAATTCTATAACTGTTCATCCGACTTCGTCGTTTATGGCCTAATGTGTCCGTGTGGCCTAATGTATGTGGGCCGGACAATTAGAGCCCTGAGACGAAGATTTGGGGAACACAGAAGGCTCATAGAAGGTGGAACAGATCCTCATAGTGTCCCAAGACATTTCTCCTTAGCCCACCAAGGTTCTACTGAGGGCCTGAAAGTGTGGGTAATTGAACAAATTCCGAGGTCTCTCCCGGCGGCTGAAAGATTCAAAAAGCTCTGTGCACGTGAGACTTTTTGGATCTATACCTTAGATGTACTCTCGCCGGGAGAAATCAACGAAAGCATTGAGATTGCAACTATTCTGTAAACGCAATATTATACCTCAATGTACTCTTTTATCTATTTATTTTATATCTGTTTACCATCTATAACCAAATGAGTAAGCTGTTTTAATGATAATCATACACTGACCTCCGAAGGTCTGATGGGTTCCCCGTTTTCGCTTTTGTTTTTGTTTTTGTTTTTGTTTTTTGTTTTTGTTTTTCTGTGTTTTGACTGTTTTTTTAGAAAATGAATTCTATAGAACCCGTGTACCTCTCTACATACATGGGCTCCCCCCCCCCTCCCCCCCCCCTTTTCTTGAATAGGCCCCCTTTCTTCCCTTTATGTTGTTATGAGCGGCGCATGCATGGAGGCCACTTAGCAGTGGGCCCCTTATGCGTGCGCATGCACCTGACAAAATACATACCTGTGCACATATATGCACATATTCGTACATGTATATAGATGTATTAATAATCTTAACCTTAATGTTAATCTTAATGTTCATTTTACTCAAACTATCATCTCATGATACAACAACATTTTTATTTAACTCTATTTATCCTTATTAGCATTTATTATTATCATCATCACTTTGAGCATATTTTTACTTTTATTTATTTTTATTTTTATTTTTATTTTTATATTTTATTTTTTATTTTTATTTTTATTATTTTTATTTTTATTTTTATTTTTATTTTTATTTTTATTATTATTATTATTTTTATTTTTATTTTTATTTTAATTTTAATTTTATTTTTATTTTTATTTTTATTTTTATTTTTATTTTCACTTTTACTTTCACTTTCATGTTTATTTCTAATTAAATCTTCATATCCACCTTTATTCTATTTACACATACATTCCCCTACATATTGATTTACACCCTGTCATTCTTTGGATAAACCAGATACACAGCCATCATCCTTTGTCCTTTTCCCTCCCCCTCACTGTGTTCCTGTCAATCCGCTCTTCCTTCTTCCCCTTTTCTCTCCAGTCCCCGCCCCCATTCTCTTCTTAAACCACTTCCACGATCCCTCTGCAGCTTTGATGAAGGAGCGCGGCTACCGTGCTATCGTAGCCTGCACGCTCACGAAACGCGTCGCATCCCAGTGACGTCACAGCTCCGCGCCTGCTTTCCATCAGCGTCTCAGGCCTCGCTTTGGAACCTCATCACCGCGGCCGGCTTCAGCGGTGTTCGGGCACAGCCGCACGCACAGCAGGACTCAGCGCTAGTTAGTGACAGACCTGACGGACCCCTCTCCTCCTGGACTTCTAGTTACATTACATGCTTAATGTTAATCTACAAAATGTGAGTGTTTTGCACAGAGTTTTTATTAAAATTGGTTTTAATACTGCACTTAGAGGCGCCTCCTCTCCTTGTATTGTTTAAATGAAGCAATGTCCCACCATGTTTTCACCTTCTTCTCAAAAATGTGATTTAATTTCTTAAAAGAAGAGGTCAAATCACTGCTTTGCTCAGATGCAGGAGCGTGGGAGAAAACCTCATCCAATTTAACTTCTCGTTTTTCCAAATAGAAAAAAACATCCATGGTTGCAGCTGTAATCGTGATAGGTATCTTTTACCTTATTCGTGCTGCAGCTCCTTTAAATTTAATAATGGCCATTCTTAAAACAGGCAATGTAAAACGGGCAGCCGCAGTGGATATTCTCCGCAGTGTTCCCTGTTTATTTATATTGCGCCGTCTAGTATCTCTCCCTGCGTTGCCATGGAGAGAGGTACGCTTTGATGCTGATTGGCTATCTCTTATTCCTGATATGCATATAAGCGGGTGTAGTCACAGCCAGCCGTCGCCGCTGAGGAAGTCCCGCCCCCTTTAGGGATGTAACACGTACGGCACCGCCCACATGTCTGGATCGTGACGTCACCCGCGCTCCGCTCGTCTATCCGACGTCGATCATCCATTTACACATGCTGTTGTCCTTTGCACTGGGGTACAGTGCAATGTTTGTAAGTGATTTTACTTATTTAGAATAAAAGATTTTTAGTGATTTACAGAGAGCACTAGATCTCCTTTATATATCTTCACAAGTCATGACTGCAAGAGTATCTGTTGTTGAAGCCTGACCGGGATCTGCATACACCATCCCCTGCCTTTATCCCTATGAGGGAACTGCCGATTTGACCTGACTGATATACTCAGGGGTCCATCTGTAGAGGTGAGCGGCTTGTGCTACCGAAGGTGGAGGTCCATTTCACTACAGTCACCCTACAAGCTATTGCATGTCACGACTATCACTGGAGGAATTGCTGGATTTTATTTGGGACTAGTTTTTATATGGACAATTATTGATTGTTTTATCTAGGATTTCCTATGCGCTGTACTGCCTTTTTCTTTACTGATAGAACCCCAGGCTGTGTCTCTTTTCCCCAGTCCCTAATGGTTTTTTTCTCTCTCTCACCTAGAAACATCATTCATTATCAGGTTTGTAATACATTTCTAAACACTCAGTTTAGAAGGCAGCTCAGTGCACTGTACTAGTATCCTAAAAAAGAGGTTCTGGCTTAGTGCATGATCTTGCTACAGATCTTGGGCCCTTTTTCTAGTTTTCAGTCTTCGCTAATCTACTTTGCTACAAGTGATGGCTTTCCTGTATCCAGTATCTTCATTTGCACCCACCGGGGTTGATTTACTAAAGGCAAATAGGGAAGTTTCACTTTGCAAATAATACCCAATTATGTGTAAGAAAAATAATGAAAAAAACTGCAACTGTGTTTGAAAATGATGAAATGATGGAAGCTGACAGAGAATCATTTCATTCACTAAGCTCTGGGGCAAATTCCCTTGCAACATAAACAGTGAAGAGAAAACTGCTAAATAATGTAGGTTAATAAGCTAAATATGTTCACTTTGAATACTCATTTATATTTGTGATAAATTTAAAGACACTTTATTCACTAAGCTCAGTGAACATTCATTTTGTAAAGTGAGCATTCGCTTTGCTAAATAAACAATCTCTATTTTGTTAAATCACACTTCTGCATGCATAGACCAAGCCTGCTGCGAGAGTTTCAGCCTTGGTGGCATATTCTTTAACAAATTTGGACATCCATTGGCCTAGCCAAATCTGAATACTCTGATTATTTCACACCAATTCCAAACTACAAAAACCTTTGGGGTATAGTAGCTATCATCATATGAGTACTTTATTATTCCTAGCTATTCAGTATAGGGGTGGATTTCAGTTTTTAAAGCTGAATAACAGACACAGCCAGTATCATTGGATTAGATCTAAAGCTACCTAATCTTCTTGATAATCTGAGTGTGTTTTGATGTTCTCCTGTCAATAAGATACAGAATAAGTCCCCTCCAGATGTCAGAGATATTTCATTAGAGGGAAAGAGTACAGCGTCTAGTGGGGAGGGTAAAAAGAACACAGACGACTTCAAAGTCCTGCAAACATTGAGCTTCTTTTAAACAGATACCAAAGATGTGGAAGCAAATGTACAAACTAAAAAACACAAACATTTTTTATGAATGGCTGTGATTAATGACTTTTCAGCTGCTGATCACAACTGTTCATGAATTAGCAAAGTCTAGGGGACCCTTCTGCTAAAGGTTCATGGTCGTTGAAGCAACCACAAACTTATAGCTTAGGAGAATTCAGCTACTGTAAGGTTTACTGAGCTTGCTAGCTGGAAGCAATTGTGCTCTACCATAATCATTACATCTGCAGCAGTAAAAGGGTTAAAGGATAACTTTAACAAAGTGTTGTGTTTGTCAGAATAATTAATATATCAATAAACACATGATTGAGGAGCTAATTGGGCTCTTCTTCATGATAAGCTTGTCATTTGATCATGTTTATTTATAATGTGCTCCTTGGCTGAAGTGTTTATTTGTTTGAGGAAATCCAAGATTTGGGAAACTCCAGTTTTGCAAGGGAAAAAAAATTCCCTCCAATTCAGCTTTGTAAATTGCAACTTCTTACCTGCTTCTGCTGTTCTAACCTGAAGTAGCCTTCACTGTGAATAATAATGCTATAACTAATATTAAGGGTAATATAATAACAATAATAACAAAACACAAATTATGTATAGAACACATACATGATTTATTAATAGGTATTCTGCAAAACATTTTTTAAAAAAACATTCAAAAGTTGTGAAAAAAGCCATTCTGTGGAGATGATACATGCTTTAGCAGATTTGGTTCTCAGTTACATACCCATAGTAGTGCATAGACCTCATAATCAGGGCAGTAGATTATTTTTTTCCTGGGAGGGGTTCTGGTCTATCAAACTTAAAGGCATCATTTACACTTTTATGTTGGGGGAGGTACAGTAAAAACGTGACAGCAGAGTTGGGCCATGAGGCTTTGCAATGCAGCGCAGCAAAAATTATCCCCATTCAACTGAATAGAATGCAATGCATGCAGTTGTGGTGCGGTAGTGTACTCATTAGTACAGCGAGCTCCTCCTAAGCTCCCTAGTTTTTTTTTTAACCCACTGGGTTAAACTAAAAAAACTCAACGTGTGAACCAGGCTTTAGATCTCAATCATATGCTCTAAATGGCCATGGAATGGCAAATATACCATGAATACCTACGGCCAGGATCCTAGATGTTCCAATTTTTGTCAGCTGCTCAGCCTGTTCACCTGAGTGATGGGCTGAAAAGAGCCACTGCTGTTAACATATATCTGTACATCCAGTGGTCCCCATGTTTAAGCTCTGGGGGACAAAGCAAAACACGTTGGAGTGTGGCCTGGCAGGAACCCGGGCTGAGGTAGTCTCTCCCATCACTACTACATTACCACAGCACTCCGTGGATGTGTGGTACCAGGGATTTTTTTCTCTCTTCCCTTTAGTGACTACAAGAGCTGGGATGAGCTCCATCCCTTGCCAGCACTCCTGCAGCACATTCGGTATCATCTACATTACTCCCCACATCAATTGAGCCCGACCGATACACTAACAAACCGTGGGTCACAGTGGTTACCTGCTGTTAGGGACAAATTTCTGACCCTGTATGCAGAGAGATTTTATCAAAGGGCAAAAATGTATCCCTACCTGCAGGTAACCACTGGATGTGCAGATACATGTTTACAGAAGCAGCCAGCCTTGGCTCTTTTCTGCCCATCACTCAGTGTACAGGCTGAGCAGATATTGGAACATCTGAGATCCTGGGTGCAGGTATTTGCAGTACACTTGCTGCACCATGGTCATGTAGGATGTATGAATGAGACCCAAGACTGGATTTTAGCTAACCTTACTGTGCAAGTTGAGCAGGTGCAAGGGGCAACATATTGTGGTAGGCAGTAAATTCAGTGATTTATTTAAACCTTAAACTGTGTCCTAAGAAATTTATGAAATGTTTTAAGAGATGAGAAAAAAAATATTGTGCACTACCTACCACAGGATGGTGCCCTTTGCACCTGGCAAATAAGGTTGGCTTTTATTCAGTCTTAAACTGTAGTAAACCCAGCTTTTGAACTTGTACCTACAAGTAAGCCTATAATAATGCTTACCTGTAGGTACAGTGAATATTTCCTAAACTTGTGGTGTTTAGGAGATATTAAATGGAAAGCAGCCGTGATGTCACCGGTGCATGCGCTCTGAAGGGACGGCATACCGATTGGTTGTACTTCTTCTGGAGGGGAGTGCAGTTCGTTCTGAACTTTTGTCACCCATTTTTAGCCGTCAGCCAGCCATAGCCCGCTGTCAGCTGACATCGCTCAGCAGGTCCAGGCTGTGGAAAGATCCTAACTTTAAAGTCAGAATTCACCCAGATGCCTGGACTAGCAGCTAGCCAGCAGCTCTTACCCCCTCCACAGCCTGGCATTCCAGTGAGCTTGGGAGAGGGGGGGCAGAGCCAGGGACTGACAGTCACCACTCTTTGCTCAGCAGTCTTTGATTGCTCTGTTGTTTGTCTTAGAAGCAGCTGGGGACAGATGCAACATTGGATCAATGCTACATCCACCTGGGTAAGTATAATTAAAAAAAAGCATGTTTTTTAAAGGAAAAAAGTCCCCCTCTCCCTCCTAAGAACCCTCCCTCCCCAAGCAAAGATTCCCACTGTAAAATATCTCCCTCCCTCAAATATCCCCCCAAAAATGAAACCCCCGTCTCTAAACCGACCCCCCTAAAGCAAAAAGATCTCCCACAGTCAACACCCTCAGCAAAGATTCCTAATTTTGAAGAAAATCTCCCTTCATCAAATCAAACTCCTTCCCAGAAGCAAATACCTGCCATTAACCACCCGCTGTAAACTTCTCTACAAGTAACTCCCCCCTTCTCCAAAAGCAAACCCATCCCCTTTCCTTAACCCCCCCCACCAAAAGAAACTCCCCCAGGCTGTAATTCTCACTTCCTCGTTCCTAAAACAGAAAATTGATGCCTCCTCACTTACCAGACCTCAGATTCAGCACGTCACAGAAGTAGGAAAACTTCTGCATCCCCAATCTCCCTTCAGCTGTGTCATATGATACCTTGAGGAGGAGTCTAGGAGTTCCCTCAACCGTGCACTGTCAATTGCCGGCATCTGAGACCTCGCAGTAATTTCATGCTTTTCAGAGGGTCCCCTTATTTAACTAAAGGGGTGGGGCACAATAGAAGGGGGCTGGCTGCTGCACTCCAAAACTCTGATTGCTTCTACTGTGCTGAGGCTAAACAGCAGGGACACTGTCTGTGCATTTTGCCAGGATGCTCTGGGGGGTTTGAAAACTCCTTACAGTGGGGCAAAAAAGTATTTAGTCAGCCACCAATTGTGCAAGTTCTCCCAGGACACCAGAAACAAAATTGCAGACCTGCACCAGGCTGGGAAGACTGAATCTGCAATAGGCAAGCAGCTTGGTGTGAAGAAATCAACTGTGGGAGCAATACTTAGAAAATGGAAGACATACAAGACCACTGATAATCTCCCTCGATCTTGGGCTCCACGCAAGATCTCACCCCGTGGGGTCAAAATGATCACAAGAACAGTGAGCAAAAATCCCAGAACCACACAGGGGACCTAGTGAATGACCTGCAGAGAGCTGGGACCAACGTAACAAAGGCTACCATCAGTAACACACTACACCACCAGGGACTCAGATCCTGCAGTGCCAGAAGTGTCCCCCTACTTAAGCCAGTTCATGTCCGGGCCCATCTGAGGTTTGCTAGAGAGCATTTGAATGATCCAGAAGAGGATTGGGAGAATGTCATATGGTCAGATGAAACCAAAGTAGAATTTTTTGGTAGAAACACAACTCATCGTGTTTGGAGGCGAGAGAATGCTGAGTTGCAACCAAAGAACACCATACCTACTGTGAAGCATGGAGGGTGGCAACATCATGCTTTGGGGCTGTTTCTCTGCAAAGGATCCGTGTGAAAGAATGAATGGGGCCATGTATCGTGAGATTTTGAGTGCTAACCTCCTCCCATCAGCAAGGGCATTGAAGATGAAACGTGGCTGGGTCTTTCAACATGACAATGATCCCAAACACACCGCCCAGGTAACGAAGGAGTGGCTTCGTAAGAAGCATTTCAAGGTCCTGGAGTGGCCTAGCCAGTCTCCAGATCTCAACCCCATAGAAAACCTTTGGAGGGAGTTGAAAGTCCGTGTTGCCCAGCGACAGCCCCAAAACATCACTGCTCTAGAGGAGATCTGCATGGAGGAATGGGCCAACATACCAGAAACAGTGTGTGACAACCTTGTGAAGACTTACAGAAAATGTTTGACATCTGTCATTGCCAACAAAGGATATATAACAAAGTATTGAGATGAACTTTTGATATTGACAAAATACTTATTTTCCACCATAATTTGCAAATAAATTCTTTCAAAAATCAGACAATGTGATTGTCTGGATTTGTTTCCACATTTTGTCTCTCATAGTTGAGGTATACCTATGATGACAATTACAGGCCTCTCTCATCTTTTTAAGTGGGAGAACTTGCACAATTGGTGGCTGACTAAATACTTTTTTGCCCCACTGTATCTATGCCCCTGCTCATAATTTACTTACTAGTTATTCCAGTGGTTATACAGTAGAGGCATTAGCTTGTTTTGCATGTTCACAGTTGCAGTTCTGTTTTTTTTTATTGCAGTATACCTTAATGTTTAATTTGCTACACATGTGAGAAATTGCAGTGTTTATGTCTACTTTTAGATACATAGATGCTCATTCATACAAACTAGTAAAAAGGAATGTAAAGTTGTTTACCAGAGCCAACGGCCAAATTCAAAACTCTCCTTTTCATTGCAGGTTACAATATAAAGTTATGTGGTTATTTAGTTGCCATCAGCAGTGCTAGCTTTTTTGCTTTAATTTTTCGTTTTATTTTAAGTGTATTTAAACTCAAAAAAAATTGTTTGCAGCTTACCAGTCATTAGATGTGTTGGTTGTTTTTTTTTTTTTTTTCATTTTTCACAGTTGGGTGACAACACTTACTCACTGTATTGTATCTATAGAGCAGGAGTGTTGAAAATCTAGGATAGAAAGTGTGTTATAACTACAGAATACCTTTCACTCTCTTCATCTCCATAATATAGGGGGTGTTTTGTAGTCATTATATACTTTGATAAACATTGTTTGATATAACACTGCAGTGCACACATGACACCAGGAGCAACATGTTTTTATGACATTCTGAACAGACTTAACAAAAAATTTTTAATGGTATATTTACCAGACCAAATAGAAGCAAATAAGAGAACTTTATTGTTAGAGATTCATCCACTTAATTGATTATCCACATAAATGACAAATTTAAGCTAGCAGAGGTACGGCTTTTTCTATATTGAAACAAATTCCTATTATTTTATTGTTATCTATAAGATACACATGCTTGAACAAATATATGTGCTTGTAAGACAAACATGTTGCAAGAACAGAAAATGCGTTATAACTAAGTGTAATATTTCACTTAAAATGTGTGAAATACAAAACCAATATGTTATGCTATATGTAGATTTGACAAAGCGAAGAGATGAAAGAGGCTGCAGACATCGCTGTCTGCACTAGAATCTGCCCAGAACACATACATATGTATCATCGTGTCACAGCGAACCTCTGAAAATTCCTTTTCAGCAAAGGCTTGTCAATGACTGAACTGTGGCTATAAGGATTAAAACAAACATTATCAATTATTCATTGTGACAATCTCTCTTCATAGTTTGACAATTGATACTTTAAAACCCTGCTAAGTTGTCTAAAATGATGAGACTAAATAATAACTAGGGTGAAGAGTTTTCATAGGGCGGAAATGTATGTTTGCTCGAAGCATTATTCGTTTTCTAGACAAAGGCAATTTGTTTTACTTGACAGCATAATTGGCCAGAAATATTTAGTTGTCTTTAGCAATGTGGACTATAGTATATCAGTAGGATTTAATAAAATACACAATTAATATTTTCTATTAAATGTCGTATAAGTTCATAAAAAATCCTAACCACATATTTCATAGATCTGCACATTTACACATTTTTTTTATTTTGCTAAAAGTAATTCAACCTACATTTGTTTCATAAAGTATTCAAATCTATGTGCATGTATTGTGTGTTTACATGTGTTGCTCTAAGACAGGGGTCTCCAAACTTACTAAAAAAAAGGGCCAGTTTACTGTCCTTCAGACTTTAGGGGGCCGGATTGTGGTCAGTGGGAGTAGAAATGTCCCGGCATAAGTGGGAGAAAACAATGCTTCAGTTTTGGTGTCAGTAGGAGGAATTGTGTCCCATTGTTGGTGTCATTAGGAACAATTGTGCCCCTTTCTTGGGCTCTTTGGGAGGAATTATGCCCCATTGTTGGTATCAGTGGATGGAATGGTGCCCCATTGTTGGTGTCAGTGAGAGGAATTGTGCTTCATTGTTTGTGTCATTGGGAGGAACTGTGCCCCATCATTGGTGTCATTAGGAGGAATTGTGCCCTTTCGTTGGTGTCGGTGAATAAAATAGTGCCCCGAGGTCCTGATAAAAGCAAGAAAAGGGCTGCATCCGGCCCCTGGGCAGAAGTTTGGAGACCACTGCTCTAAGGTAACCCATTCACAAATGCCAAATCTCAATGCTCAAAAAACTAAACCTGCACTTTTGTGGGGCAATGCAGTACAAAGCAAAACACAGTGCATCCACATATGTGTATTGCTGTGCACTGAAGGCCAGGTGTGTTGGTTTACACAATATATGTGCTATGGAGTGCCATTCAAATGAATAGTTATTCACTGCAATGCCAATATAAGCTACCATTTCTGATCAGCTTACTTGCCTATTATGCAGATCCTTTGTATTTTCAGCTGCATGCACATGGCAATACAGGAGCCTTACAATGTGTAGAGTCTGTGTAATCACTTTCCAGGGACCTGCCTCTCCTGTGTTTAGCTGTCCTTTGAGATTAATAAAAAGAGTGGCTGTACATGGTTATGTTCTCGGGGCTACATAAAGCATCCACGCGCCAATGAACATATGTTTCAAGTGTACATAGTGTGCATTTGGAGCATACATTTGTACACCCTTAAGTGCATTACTCAACCCCCAACACATAACTGCATACAGTCTCATCTTCTAATTCACCTTAATGGGTGCTTGTACAAAGCAGCAGGTCCCTGGGCTTGTTCACTGCATGGACACGTGAACAAAGCTTTAAGCTTTTGACTAGCCACAAGTTTGCAGATAAGAAGTTCTGACTTTGCTTACTGCATACTTAGTTCAGGTCAGTGACTCAAAAAAGAAAAACTTTTTTTTTTTTTTTACTTTGAACTGCTATAGCTTCTTGTGTTTGTTTTTTATTAAACTCCAGAAATAGGAGAAATTCATGCTTACAAACTTTCAATTGTTACAATGAATTAATAATAATTGAACTTTAAAATTACATTTTTGTAGATGAATACCTCTTTGCTGGGACAGCGTCAGATTTTCTTGGCAAGGAAACTACATTTACACGTTCTCTTGGACCACCTTATGACCATCATTTCATAAGAACAGATATCTCTGATCATTACTGGCTTAATGGTAAGGTCACTTTTAAATACCATATTCTCAAAGTGTCTTCATGTGCATGAATAAAAAAATGGATGCTGGTGCACTGGGGAATCATCTACCACTTTTAGTGAAGTGTATTGTATATCTTTACCTGCTTCACAGAATAAAGGTTGTCTATGGAAATGTGTTGCATTGCTCATTGTAGTTTATTATATTTTGATTAATATTGTTGATGTCATGAATATCAAATGTATATGGAATAAAACCCTGTCAGGTTTTTTTTTGCTAACTGTGTCTTCGCTGGGGAGATTCCCCTTACTAGTGGTCCAGAATTTTGCCCTTAATACAGAAAGTGAAGGGAAATCCAATATTTTGTCACAGGAACAGGAGTTGAAGAGAAATCTTACAACAGGTAAACCTATTTTGGTGACCATTGTCTAAGAGGGAAATTTCCCACACTTTGGTAAGATCTCTTCTTACCTCCTGTTTATCATAACTTTTTCTTTATCATTTTTTAGTGCCAAATTGTTTGTTACTCAAATTTGTATCTGTTTTTTTAGCCTTAAGAAAGAGTAAGATCACTGAGCCCCCAAAATGCATTGGCTGTTTTATATTGTCCTGTAAAACTCCAGTATTAAAAGAATTTGGACTGTAAGTTCATTGGTTTTATACTTTCATTGGACTTCGTATATGTGGATTCCAAACTCTGGATCCCCCAGCCAAGGGGGCAGCCTTCAGAGCAGCCTTATCAGAGTCATGTTGCCCTATTTGTCACTAATGAGTTGAAGCCAGCACCTCAGTTAAACATAATCCAGAAAAAAAAGAAAAAACTTAGTTTTTAGTTTTTACAAAACTAAAAAAAAAAAATTGGCTTTGCATATAAGATAAGGTTTGAGCTATCTTTCCTCTTCTAGAGCAGGTATGTCAATATAAAATTAAACAGAGAATTGTCTAGTCATATAACCTACTCCAAAATGTTAATCCAACTGTATTGCACTGTAAAATCACCTTAATTTCCTTCAATAAAAATTTTTTGTGGAAAAAAAAAAAATAAACAGAGAGTTACATTAGTTAAATTTACCTCTAAGGTACAACATTAATTCTACAGAGGTCATCACCTGCCCAAAAGGAAAAAGACATAATGTTTTATGATTAGCATGCAACTTATAATTTGACATGACGTTTCAAGGAGCTACCCCATCAAACAACCAATTTTCAGCAGCTTAGTATAGAAATGTCAGACCAAAAAAGTTTCAGGTTTCTGTGGGCTGCTTGCTTTTCCGTCTTCTGGTATAATTCCTAGTATGACAAAACATGAGAAATTCTCAGTTTTTTTTCTCACTGCAAATTACATAATACGATGATATCTGATAGATCAGCTTAGCATATAGTACAGTGGTTAAGTGAAAACAAAAGTGGGAATTTACATTCATATATGAATTCACAGAACCAAGGAAGGAAATGCGTGTGCCAAGTTAAATAACCAATAAGCCTATTTCACAGAAAGTGTGCAATTGCATACCAAATTAAGTAGTATGACCAGTGTGCCAATGCACATCATTACTATAGTAACTTTCTACAGGGTACAACAAAAGCAAACCGGTATACAGAAAACAAAAAGAGGGTGTTTTAGCTGATAATGAATTAGCTGAAAATAATTCGGTAAATATATTCTATATATATATATATATATATATATATATATATATATATATATATATATATATTTAATCCTAATGTGATCAGTAATATAAACTTGTGCGTAAAAAATAAGTGCAACAATAGGTAGCAACTATACAGTGAGGGAAAAAAGTATTTGATCTCTGCTGAGTTTGTACGTTTGCCCACTGATGAAGAAATGATCAGTCTATAATTTTAATGGTAGGTTCAATCTAATGGTAGGTTTATTTTAGTGAGAAACCGAATAACAACCAAAAATATCCAGAAAAACACATTTCAAAAAAGTTATAAATTGATTGCTTTTTAATGAGTGAAATAAGTATTTGATCCCCTCTCAATCAGCAAGATTTCTGTCTCCCAGGAGTCTTCCATACAGGTAACAAGCTGTTACCTGTATAAAAGACACCTGTCCACAGAAGCAATTAATCAATCAATCAGATTCCAATCTCTCCACCATGGCCAAGACCAAAAAGCTGTCCAAGGATGTCAGGGACAAAATTGTAGATCTGTAGACCTACACAAGGCTGGAATGGGCTACAAGACCATCGCCAAGCAGCTTGGTGAGAGGGTGACAACAGTTGGTGCGATTTTTCACAAATTAAAGAAACACAAAATTACTGTCAATCTCCTTCAGTCTGTGGCTCCATGCAAGATTTCACCTCATAGAGTTTTAATGATCATGAGAATGGTGAGGAATGAGCCCGTAACTATATGGGAGAATCTTGTCAATGACCTCCAGGCAGCTGGGACCGTAGTTACCAAGAAAACAATTGGTAACACACTACGCTGTGAAGAACTGAAATCCTGCAGGGCCCGTAAGGTCCCCCTGCTAAAGAAAGCACAAGTACGGGCCCTTCTGAAGTTTGCTAATGAACATCTAAATGATTCAGAGCGTGAAAGTGTTGTGGTCAGATGAGACCAAAATTGAGCTCTTTGACATCAATTCAACTGTTCGGAGGAATGCTGCCTATGACCCCAAGAACACCGCCCTCACTGTCAGACATGGAGGTGTAAACATTATGCTTTGGGGGTGTTTTTCTGCTAAGGAAACAGGACAACTTCACTACATCAAAGGGGCGATGGACAGGGCCATGTACTGTCAAATCTTGAGTGAGAACCTCCTTCCCTCAGTCAGGGCATTGAAAATGGGTCGTGGATAAGTATTCCAGCATGACAATGACCCAAAACACACAGCCAAGGCAACAAAGGAGTGGCTCAAGAAGAAGCACATTAAGCTCCTGGAGTGGCCTAACCAGTCTCCAGACCTTAATCCAATAGAAAATATGTGGAGGGAGCTGAAGGTTCGAGTTACCAAACGTCAGCCTTGAAACCTTAATGACTTGCAGAGGATCTGCAAAAAGGAGTGGGACAAAATGCCTCCTGAGATGTGTGCAAACCTGGTGGCCAACTACAAGAAACCTCTGACCTCTGTGATCAACAAGGGTTTTGCCACCAAGTACTAAGTCATGTTTTGCGAAGAGGTCAAATACTTATTTCACTCATTAAAATGCAAATCCATTTATAACTTTTTTTGAATGCATTTTTCTGGATTTTTTTGTTGTTATTCTGTCTCTCACTGTTAAAATAAACCTACCATTAAAATTATAGATTGATCATTTCTTTGTCAGTGGGCAAACATAAAAAAAAAAAAAAATAGCGGGGGATCAAATACTTTTTTCCCCTCACTTATATTTTTCTCTGGAAATAACACATTGATTTGGATGTCATCTTTCACAACAAAGTCCTACTTCTGTGATATTTTTTTCTTAGAGAAATACATTTAGATGCAAAATATTTATTGTTTATGCTTTACACTTTTTTCATGCCACATTTCTTCTTCTAAATCTCTATTCTACGTTTACATTTCCCCATGTGCCAAATTAGCAATCTACAGTACCTATACTTGGTGTATTGATTTGGCACTCTTTGCATAGCAATAGATTCACTTTTTTTCTTGTGCACACTCTTTATTACTTCCATCCAAAGTGTCTAAACTATCAACCTCTATTAAACATGTACTAATCCTCTATATGTTTTTCAGGAGCAAAATTTTTTGGAGCATATTCTATCCCAGACACATACAACCCTGATGATGACAAGATTTACTTCTTCTTTCGAGAGGCATCCCCAGAAGGCAGCACTACTGAAAAAACAATATATTCTCGAGTCGGAAGAGTCTGTAAGGTGAGAATTATTAAAGTAGGATTTTTATTTGTCTCATATATTAAACACCTTAATGTTACATAGTTGGTGTGGTTGAAAAAAGACACTAGTCGATCAAGTCCAACCTGTGTGCGTGCTTTTATGTCAGTATTACATTGTATATTCCTGTATATTGAGGTTGTTCAGGTGCCTATCTATTCGTTTTTTTAAATTATCGATGCTCCCCACTGAAACTGCTGCCTGTGGAAGAGAATTCCACATCCTTACCGCTCTTACAGTAAAGAACCCCCTATGTAGTTTAAGGTTAAACCGCATCTCTTTTCTCTTTATCCCTATTGAGGGGTCACCAGTATGGTATTTGTACATTGAAATCATATCCCCTCTCAAGCATCTCTTCTCCAGAGAGAATACGTTCAGTGCTTGTAATCTTTCCTCATAACTAAGGTCCTCCACTTTACTAGACCCATGAAATTGTCCTGTAAGACATTTAGGAAATGGCGAGCCTTATATGAATGCATGGTTCCTTCCGCCAAGTCTATGTCTGGCTAATTAAAATCTCCCATTATAATGACACTTCCCATCCCTCCCACTAATCCAATCTGTAATAGGAGGTCTGCCTCCCCCTCCTCTCTCTGGTTAGGGGGCCTATAGCATTCTCCCAGTATTACTTTCTCTTAGTTTCCTCCCGTTGTAGCTCTACCCATAAGGATTCCACCTCCTCCCTTGCTCTGTTAGTGATGTCGTCCACCCCGCATCTAATTCGCACTAGTGTGAACCCAGTCCTAAGTAACTTAGCAAAATGGGGCCTACTGGTAGCTAAACAAAAATGGATATGCCTAGGTAATAGCAATTGTATTTAATTTGATACCAGCAGCAAAGAGAACTAGTGCAATAGAATAATAAAAAAAGTTTTGATTGTAGATGTAATTTAGTACGATGATAAACAGGAAATAGAGACACTGAAACTCAGAAAATGTTCCTTAAAGTACGGTAAATATAACACTTTCCAAAGACTGCTAAAGTGGTTACATGAGTGACATGCAGCCAAGACATGCATGTAAACAACTTCCTTATGGCCTTTGTAGCCTGAAAACCTGGGAAATCTTATGCAAATTGTATTTTCTCCTGGTAAAGTAAGACCTGGATAATCCCTTCCAAATCTCTAATGCCCTGTACACACGGTCGGACTTTCCGACGGAATATGTGCGATCGGAGCTTGTTGTCGGAAATTCCGACCATGTGTGGGCTCCATCGGACTTTTTCCATCGGAATTTCCGACACACAGTTTGAGAGCATGCTATAAAATTTTCCGACAACAAAATCCGATCCTTTAAATTCTGATCGTGTGTGGGACAAATCTGACGGACATTAAGAGACGAAAGCTATTGGCTATTGCCCCGTTTATAGTCCCGACGTACATGTTTTACATCACCGTGTTCAGAACGATCGGATTTTGAGCCAACATCCGTCGGAAAAAATCCATGGATTTTGTTGTCGGAATGTCCGATCAATGTCCGACCGTGTGTACGGGACATTAGTGTTGCTTTATCAGACTTGATGAAATCAGAGCGATGGAGAGCTTGACAGCGTCTCTTCATGGAAGTGAGGATCAATTTAGAGATATCTGGTTGCCATGGACAGCCTTTACTTGCACGTCTCAGTAAACTGATGTTTTCTTTAATTTCGACCCACCCTTATCTTATTAGAACAGTAGAACCCAATGCATGATGGTGTACCATGGCCCTCAGTCAGAGGGGATGGGTGCAGATGGAGCAAAGTCTTTTTGCCCCACCCATCCCTCTATTCCCCCTTTTGATTCTAATAACCCCCCAACTTCCTTATTAGCCCTTTCTGTCCTCTCTGCTTTTTTGACCCCCTCAGAAAGGGGGAGAGGTCCCCGTTTTTCTATGTTAAGTTACATAAATTCAACTTGGGAAAATTGTGTGATTAATTCAGGTTTATTGTCCTAGAGCAGGACAGCCAGTTAGGGTGTACAATGCCCATCAATTGTGAAACTTTGATCGAGATGATCCTGGTTGTTACTCTTGCTTCTTACTATTGGGCCTGTACATGCAGCCTGGCCTGTCAGCTACATTGCGTTAGATGTTGCCCTGAAGTCTGCTACTTCTGTTTAGAATGTCTGGTCTTACATTTAAATATTGTATTGTAACAATGTAAATTTATGCCCAGAGTGTCGTTGTAGGCACCTGTATTGTAATTGCACAATGTAATAAATAAAAAAAATCAACCTCTAATGCCCTTTACACACGGTCAGACATTGATCAGATATTCCGACAACAAAATCCATGGATTTTTTCCGACGGATGTTGGCTCAAACTTATCTTGCATACACACGGTCACACAAAGTTGTCGGAAAATCCGATTGTTCTGTACATCGGGACTATAAACGGGGCATTTGTGTACACACGATCAGAATTTCCGACAACGGATTTTGTTGTCGGAAAATTTTATAGCACGCTCTCAAACTTTGTGTGTCGGAAATTCCGATGGAAAATGTGTGATGGAGCCCACACATGGTTGGAATTTCTGACAACAAGGTCCTATCACACATTTTCCATCGGAAAATCCAACCATGTGTACAGGGCATTAGGGTTTAGAGCTTCCAGTGTGCTTACGAAGATCTTTTAGGGTTTATGAAGGTACCCATTGGTGCCTGCATTTTATTTATTTAACCAATTTAGCAGATATATAAAAAACTAATTTCAAAGTGAAAGGTCACAATTAAAGCTGAACTCCAGCTAAGCAAATAAAAATAAAGTTGATACCTTAGTAGTAGAACAAATAGAAAGTGCACAGGCGTTGTTTGACACATTCGTATAACCTTGATTAAAATTAGTAAAATGTGATAAAACTTTATTGCTGTATCACATAAAATAGCATTCTGGAAGAGACATGACATCAGAGTTCTTGAAGCTGGTCAGTGTTAGTCTATGATAGAGATATATCTTCCTGGATGCTATTTTATGTGCTATTACCATTACCATTTTGCTAATCGTAATCCCTTTACGCCGATGTAACACAAATATGCAGCCCAACTAGACTGGGCTTTTTTCCGTGTGGCCGCATATTTGTGTATCTCCCTTTGTGCTGGGAGCGTGCCACAAGGAGCACTCCCAACACAGAGACCAGGGTCAGGGGCATAACTACCACCATAGCGACCCATGCGGGCACTATGGGGCCCGCAGCCAAGTGGGGCCCAGTGTGGATGAGAGCACTTCCGGCACAGTCTCCCAGCCAGGGGAAGAGAGAGGAGAGGAAGAGGCAAGCTGTGACCTGTGCCCAATGCAGTGTGACCTGTGCCCAATACAGCATTGCCTGTGCCCAATACAGCCTGGTCTGCCTGTGCCCCATACAGCCTCACCTGTGCAGAGGAAGAGGCAAGCCACCCGGATCAGCAGAGAGCTGAATTGCCCGATGTAATAGCCTTCATTAGAACTTCCAGTGTTCCCGGGGCTCACGTCACATAGCTCCACCTCTTGGCCCGGCGCCTTTGATAGACAGAACGCCAATCCAATGCGGGACGTGTGACGTCATCAAAGGCGTCGGGCCAAGAGGTGGGGCTATGTGACGATGAGCCCCGGGAAGACGGGAAATTCAAATGAAAGCTATTAAAGCGGGCAATCCCGCTCTCTGCTGATCCGGGTGGCTTGCCTCTTCCTCTGCACAGGTGAGGCTGTATGGGGCACAGGCAGACCAGGCTGTATTGGGCACAGGCAACACTGTATTGGGCACAGGTCACGCTGCATTGGGCACAGGTCACGCTGTATGGGGCACAGGTCACGCTGTATGGGGCACAGGTCACGCTGCATTGGGCACAGGTCATGTTGTATGGGGCACAGGTCACGCTGCATGGGGCACAGGTCACACTGCATTGGGCACAGGTCATGCTGTATGGGGCACAGGTCTCGCTGCATTGGGCACAGGTCATACTGCATTGGGCACAGGTCATGCTGTATTGGGCACAGGTCACGCTGTATGGGGCACAGGTCACGCTGTATGGGGCACAGGTCACGCTGTATGGGGCACAGGTCATGCTGTATGGGGCACAGGTCACATTGTATGAGGCAAAGGTCACGCTGCATTGGGCACAAGTCATGCTGCATTGGGCACAAGTCACGCTGCATTGGGCACAGGTCACGCTGTATGGGGCACAGGTCACGCTGTATGGAGCACAGGTCACGCTGCATTGGGCACAGGTCACACTGCATTGGGCACAGGTCATGCTGTATGGGGCACAGGTCACGCTGCATTTGGCACAGGTCACGCAGCATTGGGCACAGGTCATGCTGCATTGGGCACAGGTCATGCTGTATGGGGCACAGGTCACGCTGCATTGGGCACAGGTCACGCTGCATTGGGCACAGGTCACGCTGCATTGGGCACAGGTCACGCTGTATGGGGCACAGGTCATGCTGTATGGGGCACAGGTCATGCTGTATGGGGCACAGGTCATGCTGTATGGGGCACAGGTCATGCTGTATGGGGCACAGGTCATGCTGCATTGGGCACAGGTCACGCTGCATTGGGCACAGGTCACGCTGCATTGGGCACAGGTCATGCTGTATGGGGCACAGGTCACACTGCATTGGGCACAGGTCACGCTGCATTGGGCACAGGTCACGCTGCATGGGGCACAGGTCACGCTGTATGGGGCACAGGTCACGCTGTATGGGGCACAGGTCACGCTGTATGGGGCACAGGTCATGCTGTATCGGGCACAGGTCATGCTGTATCGGGCACAGGTCACGCTGCATTGGGCACAGGTCACGCTGCATTGGGCACAGGTCACGCTGCATTGGGCACAGGTCACGCTGCATGGGGCACAGGTCACGCTGTATGGGGCACAGGTCACGCTGTATGGGGCACAGGTCACGCTGTATGGGGCACAGGTCATGCTGCATTGGGCACAGGTCACGCTGCATTGGACACAGGTCACGCTGAATTGGGCACAGGTCACGCTGAATTGGGCACAGGTCACGCTGAATTGGGCACAGGTCACGCTGTATGGGGCACAGGTCACGCTGTATGGGGCACAGGTCACGCTGCATTGGGCACAGGTCACGCTGCATTGGGCACAGGTCACGCTGCATTGGGCACAGGTCACGCTGCATTGGGCACAGGTCACGCTGCATTGTGCACAGGTCACGCTGCATTGACACTAGGGCAGCTGTGGGGGGGCTGTTTGCAGGGGGGCCCCATACAACATTTTGGATTGGTGTGATAGCCTCCGATTGACTTTCCCAGTGAACAGTCACTAATAAGCCCTCCACGTGTTTTCATTCTCTGTGAATGGAGGAGAGAGATACATCTTATCTCTCTCACTCCTTGCAGAAAAAAAAGTGTGTAAAAAAATATTAAATACTAATAAAAGATAAAATAAAAAAATGACAAAAAGTACCTAGATCAAAGTTTTATTTAGGTCATGGTTAGTGGTTAGGGTCAAAGGTCAGG
This sequence comes from Aquarana catesbeiana, assembly GCF_042186555.1. Lineage (NCBI taxonomy): Eukaryota > Metazoa > Chordata > Amphibia > Anura > Ranidae > Aquarana > Aquarana catesbeiana. The sequence continues at coordinate 174,310,338 of NC_133326.1, forward strand.
GTCAGTATTTTTTAGGGGGGACAGCATTTAAAATTAGTATCAGTGTCAGTTGATGTCAGTGTCAATGTGTTTTAGGTAGGATAAAAAGAAAAAGAAAAATGTGCACTATTGTTTTTGGGCAGTACTACGGGTACATACAACAACTAAGATGTACATTTGTGGTATCGCTGCGATCGTCAGGAGATTTTAATTTGGGTTGTTCTTTGGTTGAAGGGTATGTTAGTACCAAGAACTATACAGCTACATTTTAAAAAATATATTTTTACTATTTTGGGCCAGTTTTCCTTTGATAAAAAAAAATAACCATTTACCACAAAATAAAAACACAATTTGTCCTGGAAAAAAAGGTATAATCCACCTGGATGCACAATGTAGTTATGATGATATGTACAGTTTTACCAACACATGTCAAAGTTCAAAATTGTGCACCCTTAAGCACAAATGGGTTAATAAAGGTTCTATGAAGGTATCACACAGTGCTTGTGCACTTTCTACTTGTTCTATAGCAATTCCAGTCCTAGTTTGGTGGAAACAGAAGAGCCATGCATACTGTGCATTAGGAAGTAACAAAGCCGAGGATACTGTCTTTTACAATCGCGATCACAATATTGAATTTTTACCTAAAAAGGACATATTCCCAAGTTTCTTCACAGCAAGGTTGTACATTTTTCCCCATTCCGTGATTGCATCTAAATACCCCAATAGTGGTATCCAGAGCTGTGATTAGCAGTAATTCCTTTCCCTCACTAGATGATCTGCGAGTGGAATAATGGCCAGTTTCATTCAACCCTTTTCCTGAGTCCTGGCTGTCATGGTAGCATCATTAGTTTGGCTCACTGAGGGGTTTTCATTCATCCCAACCCCTAAGAACATTGACATGTTAACATTTGCAGCTTCTGCTACCTCTGTTCCTACACAATTGGAAAAAAAATGGATTATAACTTTTTTGAGAGAAAATAGTCTAGAGACTTTGCATTAGAAATAAATGATTCCAGGTTCCAAAGCTGTGATGCATTAACCATGTTTTAAAGTATTAAGGGTAATGAGTGGTCACTAAATAGTTGGTTATTATAATATAAAATCTGAATATACCTTAATTTGAGGAAATACTGTATATTGCTAGAAATCCATTCACAAATAAAACATAATCTAGGATGGGGGTTTCCATATAAATTCTGTTCCCAACCTCTATGATTTAAATGTGTGTGACTGTACACATAAAAGTCAGTCCATTGCTGCTGAAATATCTCATGCTTTTGGAATTACCTTTAATATTACTGCAGTGAGATGTCTCCACCAGTAAGTACTGGCCCCATTGCTTTCCCTAAGGGGACATCTGTTACTTACTACAGTCTGCTTCCTATTTGGTATAAGGCCTAGAAAATTATAAAATCCTTAAAATAATTTGCCTGAAGACAAACATCTGTGGCTTTTCCAGTTTAAACTTTATGTCCTATACAGTATATAATCTTTAAACACATCTCCAGTAAGTGTGAAGAATGCTTTGCTGTATGTTATTTTAATAAGAAGGTAAGATATAACACTTACCCGGTCTCAGTAATAACCTAAAAATATAGTTTTAGAGGCACACTCCTTATTCTTAGTAATAAGAACACACTGTATAACTGCATACAGAAAATAATCCAACATGTATTACAATACAGAAGCAGAGGGAAAATAAGTAGCTGCACTCTTTTGCTTCAATAAAATGTATAAAGTATTAAAGCTGAATGCCAGGAAAATATAAAAGACAAACATTAATACAAGCCTGTATTCATTAAAAAAACAATATTTTTTAATGCAACTAGTGTAAGCCCCTTAATGGTATCAGACTCTTTACAGCAGTGCATGGACTAGAAGAGGGAGGGGAAGCACTGGATATCATTCGGGTGTGCTGCATTCACATATGCTAACAGAGAGCATGTTGACTGGAGGAGAGTGAGTAAGGAGTTGGGTGAGTTTATCGCTCCTGTGCTCCTTCTTTACTATTCAATCAGTAGTCTAGTAGCAGGAAGGTGTCAGCAATGCATTCCTAAAATGTAACTTAGTGGTGTCATCCACCTGGCTGTGATGTTTGGCAGAACTGTGTAAATCACAGAACTGGCTAGTCAGAAATTAAACATCTCCATTATTTGCTGTTCATCTCTGTGTTTAGCTGTTTGTTTGGAGTTTAGTGTTAAAGTTGTTAATACTTTGTACTTTTTAAATAACCTAGATCTGGGTGTTTCTTATTAGGCCTTTGTGTTTTTTTTACTTTCAGTATAAATTTATGAAATTTGTTAACATTTGTTCCTGATTAAGGCCTGTGTTTACATCCTAGTTATGCACACTCGATATATGCACTAATTCTTATTTTCTATAGCCAATCATACTGGTACATGTATAAAATACAAGAGCTATTCATCCTGTGGAACTGCATACAAATTATTTCTATGCTAATAGGGGTAAAACTGAATGTTATTGGGCTATTTTCCCTCCAGGTCAAATTGTATTCTTTATATGGAGTAGAGTTCATCAGAAAAATGTTGCAATGTGACCACTAGATGAAGCTGACAATCATGGTAAACAAGTGTTTATTTTCTATGCACATCAGCTCCATCTAGTGGCCACATTTTCCTAAATCACTCTATTCAGTATTAAGATTAACATTTGACCTGGTCAGATAGCAGCCTAATCACATTTATCACAGAACAAATGTGCATGCTGGTTCTCAGAGTGAAAAGCTCTATGGTTTGTTTGTTTTTTATGAATATACCCCATAGTGAAAGGTTATTAAATCCTTAAGTTAATCTTGATAACTTACAGACATTTACCTTATAGAAACTTTAAAGTTTAACCATTATCACGGTTACAAGGTTATAGTGTTTTGCTGTTAAATACACCTTTTTCTTGCTCTTATTTTTCCTCTGTGGCAGTCTGAAATTTGCAAGAAGGAGGCCTGGCTGGCTAATTCCAGTTTACATATTATACATTATGTGCCCTCTTATAGAGCAAGGCACTTTCTAATAACACCATTTTATGGCTTGGGATACCTACATTAAGTTACCCACCCTTCATAAAGTCATTATTTTAGACTCTAGAGGTTCGTATACTGTACCTATCAGGCAACAATGGTATGCTGTTGTAAACAAATCTGTTTTTGAGATACACTACTATCTTTATTTAATATTATTTAGATGCTGGTTCAAGCCACTTTTTAGGAGGTATTTATGTTGAAGGCTACATGATGTTTTCAAACTTTATATTGTTACAGTGTCAGTGTTCTGGAGTGTATACCGGAAGCTATAAACATACTCTATAAAATACAAAGCATGTATACAATGATTTTCTTTTTCCTGCCATTTTTCCATGGTGAATTCTAGCTAAATTTAAATCTGTCTCATGAGCCAATGTAGTTAAATACACACTGAAGCCCAAAATTTGTATTCAGTGCTTACTAGCAACAGACACAACATTGTTCAGTGTTCCAGATTATTTAGGGGTAAAGATTGTTTTAGCATGCATAGCTGATGAGACATCAGATTCTATAGAATGGTCCACTTGTTATTGATGTTTCTATGCTGTAAGAAAAACAAACACTTATGTTAGGCCAGTTTTAAATTAGTTGGAAACATGTGACTGGTTAAGATGGGGGACAGTAAAAAAATGAAATTATTGATGACAAGTACTCTCAGAAAATTACTATAGATCCTTCCAAGCTACATTTAGGAAAATCTCATTAGGCCTCTTTTAAACAGGTGGCCCGGTACAGGAGGTAAAAACAGGAGGTTGAGGCGTGTTTTTACCTCCCCTGACTTCCACAATTTCCACAATACAGCCAGAGAGGGCTGTTCACATGCTGCGACCTTGATTGTATTGCGGCTGCAGCAGGTAAAAAGAGGTTGTTGAGGCGTGTTTTTACCTCCCCTGACTTCCCATCTAATTTCCACAATACAGCCAGAGAGGGCTGTTCACATGCTGCGACCTTGATTGCATTGCGGCTGCAGCAAATTTAATGTATAAAATCATATAATGATTCCGCGCTACAGTAATACATAAAGTACAAAAAGTGCCCAGAAAAATGGGGTAAATAAACAGTGTGTCAGTGGTGCCCAGTAAGATGGGATAATAATATAGTGTAAAGGTGATTACTCCATGAACTGGTGTAACAATCCAGGGACATTAGATTCAATGTGGTGATTGTCTCTTAATCAAGCATTTTTTAATAAATGTCCAAAAAAGGAAGTTCCTTCAAATTGCGTTTAAATAAACCACACAGCAAAAAGGCGAGAGGTGTACAATTCCATAAATGAGCTCACAGAACTCTCACCTTGATATCTTGAAATAACAGCATAAGATAGTGTACAGGAATCTGTTCCGCTATTCCAACGCTATTCCAACATCTACCACCAAGGGGTCCTCCGTTCCACTTAGTGTTAAACCTGAATGGACACTTCACATACACGTCCTCATACAGTCTCGTACTCCCAGAGAGGGGGGGTGGGGGAAGTGGGAAGGGATGGGAGAGAAAGAGAACTCCAATGGTGTAGTATGTTTGTAGTTGAAATAAGTTTAATTACTAAAATAGGCTGGACTCTTACATCAATATATTAAAAAGCAAACATAAAAACAAATTGTATGGTGTTTAGACGCTGTTCTCACGTCATTTCTGGTATTATTCAACCTCTGGCCACTCCCTTCGCGTTACGTCATCACGTGACTTCATCAGGGGATCCCTTCAAGATGTCAAGGTGAGAGTTCTGTGAGCTCATTTATGGGATTGTACACCTCTCGCCTTTTTGCTGTGTGGTTTATTTAAAAAAAAAGGAACTTCCTTTTTGGACATTTATTGAAAAATGCTTGATTAAGAGACAATCACCACATTGAATTTAATCCCCCTGGATTGTTACACCAGTTCATGGATTAATCACCTTTACACTATATTATTATCCCAACTTACTGGGCACCACTGACACACTGTTTATTTACACCACTTACTGGGCACTTTTTGCACTTTATGTATTGCTGTAGCGCGGAATCATTATATGATTTTATGTATTTATGAGTGGAATGTGAACACTGCTAGATCCTGCTACAGACGGCTTTTTCACTGTATTTGATTGCACTTTATTGCACGATACGCACTTTGTTCATTTTTTAGTTTATGAGGGTTGCCCTCTTTCTATTAATTAGTGGATTATTCTGAACACATCTGAGTAGCGCGAGGGCTTTTTATCTTCATTTAGTAAATTTAAAGTGGCATGTTGAGTTGAAAGGTGGCATTGCCTGTAAAACTTGTCTATTCAAATTCAATGGGTCTGTGCTGAAATCAAATGTTTGTCTGTCAGTTGTGGTGCATTAGTGCCATTGTAAATTGCTGTTCTACAGGTGTCAAGGTCATCTCCTGAATGCCTGACAGCTACTGCCTAGCTACACTCTGAAAAGCAATTGATTTTCAGAGAATGAGCTAGTGTGAACCTAACCTTATTGAAGCTTGTGGCATTTTAAAATAACAACACATATGTATTGCTTTAGCACTATTGTCTTGTATTGATTGGGAAATGCACATGTTTTCAGTGGACATGACATACTTGTAAATTCATTCACAGTTCATCGACAGGTGCATTTGACCTGGGTTATAACTAAGGATTTACAGGCTGAAACGCGTCAACTGACTTAATCTGCATTTGTTCACTGTGGCTGTTCAATAAAATGAAGATATTTTAAGAGCAACAACCGGTGTGCGGATCCTTTTTTCTACATTACTCTACTCAGCCAGTGACTGTGGATCGAGCACCTGGGAACTCTGCTATCTATGTGGTGTATGGGTAGTAGCACATTTTTTTGTTTATGCATTTGACCTGCAGTTTGCCTCTTTCTGACACACAATTGACCTTCTAGGCTGCATCAACTTTGCATTGCATTGCTAACTACATCCAACTGTTGTGGGCCTTGTTTTTAGAAAAATCAGGAGTTTATTATAGTTTCAGTTGAAAAGCTTGAAAACTTAGCATTAATCTTTTAACAACCAAAATGTTCTGGTGTGATTATTTTTGTGAACAATTTATTAGGTGTTCATCATTTAGGTGTGTTAGTACTCACTTACTGCACACATCAGCAAAGGTTATCTTAAGAAAATCCCCAAACTCCCAAAACTGTTTTATTTTTAATGGTGCCGTGGTCTTCCCTGCTTTTCAGATTTCCGCCTCTACAAAGAAGGGTGAATAACAATAAGGCCTAATTGGTTGTCTTCAAAAGGGGATTGCTGTTGGTGAAGCTTGGTAGTTACTGCTGATCTGCATTGTGGGATCTTTAAGGGTTTTTTTTATTATACATTTTTATATATTAAAAATGTAGAGTTGGGCACACCAGGATAGTGTGTCATAAAAATTGTGAGACCCATTGAAGGAGCTGAAGTATGAGGGGATTCTGAAAAATAATTCCCACTGTGTCGTGGCAGAGCTACCACTAGGTAAAGTTTTACCTATGCTGTATGGCCAACTCCCTGTAAACCAGAGCTGATGTGTGCTAACCTCTTGAATCAACCTTTACAAGTGGTTTAAGTGAATACTGTACTTATTGGAAAGTGAATAGTCACATTTAGTAAATCCACCCTGAGGAGTGTCCCTACACAGCTAGATCTTGGCAAGCAATGTGCCAGATTAAAACATCATTTGATAGTGGTCTTATTTGGACGTTCTCTAGGTGGTATCAAGTGCTTCTTACTGTAGAAGTAACTCATTATTTTACAGAGATTTTTGTGAGTGGTCACCAAATTGTTCCTTTTCTATGGAGAAAAGTTAAAAATACTTGCACAGCCTTCACTCTAAGTTGACATAGAGAGAAGTGGGGGCGTGGCCAGAAGCCGAAGGAGATGGCCGCATGAGGAGAGAGCTCCATGTCCACCAGCTCTATCGGCCCGCACACAGCGACTAAGACAGCCGGCAAACATAGCCCAAGAGTGCCTAAGAACCCCGCAGACCTAATCCAGCGATTGGTAAGAGAAAACCTCCAGGGGGCCCCCGCAAATTGACGGTCTTTTATCCCTCAGCCAGTACGCCGAACAACCAAGATGGCGCCGCCGCTCACAGGTAGCAGCGCACCAGGCAGACTGACTCCAGAGGGAACAGGAGAGACACTAGTATGCCCCCGTCTATCTCCCCAAGCCATAGCAGCCACTCTTCTATCTGCAATACACCGACTCAGAGCCCATAAAAAGTAGCTCCTAAGCGCTCCTCCACCCATACATATGCGGGTGAAAGAAAGGAGGACTACACATCTCAAAATAGCACTACTGAGTTTTTTGACCAAATTCATGAGTTCCCAACAACTAGGCAACCCCTTAGCGATACCATAATGAAGGAGATGTTGGTGTAATTGTGGGGATCAATGCACAGGGATCTTATGGACTGTATATCACAATTGAAATCGGATATAACGGAAATCGGAGAGAGAGTTAGTCATGTAGAGGACAAAATGGCGGAATTTACGACATCCCATAATGAATTAGTGGACGCTCACAATGAAAAAGATGACGAATTAGAAGCTTTAAAAAACAAAATGGCGGACTTAGAGGACAGATCTCGCAGAAATAATATAAAACTGCGTGGGGTGGCGGAATCTGTGCCCTCTTCTGACTTCCGGCGATATGTCCAGCAACTAATTTAGGATCTACTCCCAGATACATCAAGCAGGGAAATTATCGTAGACCGGGCTCATAGGCTGCCTAAGCCGCAGCATCTACCAGATAAATTCCCACGCGACGTCATAGCTCCTATACACTTCTTCCATGTCAAAGACGACTTGATGTGGTTCGCAAGACAAAATTCTCCACTATCCAATCCTTATTCAGGTATCGCTATTTATGCTGACCTCTCCCAGCACACCATGCTGGCGAGAAAAAAGCTAGTGACGCTAACAAAGTTATTGCGCAATAACCAACTTACATACTCATGGGGCTTCCCCACGAAACTCCTTGTTATTAAAGATGGCCGCACATACGCCATTAGATCCCTGGATGAAGGTCTCCAACTTACAAGAAAATGGGGTCTTCTCCCATCTGAGGAAGACGACATACTTATTACCAAAACACCTGGACGTATGTCCCTGGAATGGAAATCAAGCAACGATACTTGACTTTATTCCCCTACATCATATTTCAATGTTATATTTGAAGTTTGCTGACCTGGAACAAGGGTTATTAGGAACTTTTACCCCCAGTTGCTTTTATGCGATCTTACTCGCACATTGAGGACTATTTCCTCACCTTTTTATGTTATTTTTTTTACTTGATTGACGTTTTTCATTCTTTCTTCTTTATTTTACCACCGACAACTATCCACAGTAAATCTGATGACAACTTCCTGGAGTCTACTTCCCTTGCGATGCTACTTTAAACGGGCGGACACACTTTATTCAAGGGCACTATAACTTCAACTACAGGTACCTTCATGTATAACTATTCACTACGAGTTCTGAACCTACCTATACATAGATATCCCACCTTGCGGACCAATGGTTCTTAATTTTGTGACTTTAAATGCTCATGGCCTCAACAGCCCCTTTAAAAGGAGGGTTATGTGGCAACAAGTGAAAATTCTAAAGAGTGATGTGTTATGCATTCAAGAGACTCACTTTGCCCAACAGAAACATCCATTATGCACAAACAAAATGTTTCCTCATGTTTTTACGGCCTCTGGTCCAAAGAAAAAAAGGCGGAGTGCTGATCGCTATTAATCAGAATGTAGCATTTCAATTGCATGATATGGTAAATGATAAAGCAGGAAGATATATTATATTAGTTTGTGAGTTAAACAATACCATGTACACTATCATTAATATATATGCCCCAAATTGCAGACAAGTATCTTTCTTGAATGTTCTCAAAAAGAAGGTTGATAATATCAAAAGATGTTTAGTAGTGTATTGTGGTGATTTCAACTGTGTACCTAACAAACAATTAGACTGCTCAACCCCACACCGCTCCACGCGTACCGAACTCCAATCCTTCGTACACTCATCCGATTTATATGACATATGGCGCTGCGTCAACTCAGGAGAAAGAGACTTTACTTACTATTCAGCTCCTCACAAGTCATATTCAAGAATTGACTTATTTGCAGCTGACTTGGCTTTTCTTAACAATGTACTATCCTCTAAAATCCACTCAATTACTTGGTCTGATCACGCTCCTGTTTCACTTTCGCTTAAAGAACAAAATGCAGCATCACCAGTACATCTGTGGCGAAACAACATATCTATACTTAACAATCCCAAGCATTCACCTGCAGAGATTTAAAGCTACTCATTATACCCAAGGAAACAAGGCTGGCAAAAATCTAAACTCTCCCATATTATAGATCCCGTTACATCACAAACAGTATATCACCCCAGAGACATAGCAAATGCATTCTGCAAATACTATAAACAACTATATAATTTAAAATCAGACTCCTCAACGCCCCAACCTACTGACTTAGCGATTAATGATTTTCTTCAATCTGTCGATCTCCCTTCCCTAGATAGTGAACAGCTACGATACCTAAACTCTGCAATATCAGATAAAGAAATCTCTCAAGCCGTACAATCTCTACCCCACAATAAATCACCAGGTGCCGAAGGCTTCTCGGCAGAGTATTACAAAGCCTTCTCCAGCATTTTAGTGCCATACATGAACAAACACTACTGCCACCTCATTTCCGGAAGAAATGCTCCAAGACGTTATAGTGGCCCTCCCTAAACCAGGGAAAAAAACAGACGCCCCACAGAATTTTCGACCCATATCCCTTCTTAACACAGACTTAAAAGTATACTAAAAAATTTTAACTAACTGCTTAGCGGAAGTAACACCTCACTTAATTAAAGTGGATCAAGTAGGATTTGTGAAAGGGAGGCAAGCCCCAGATGGAACCCGAAGGATGTACAACCTCCTCAAAATTGCAGAAATGCGAAAGGTGCCCACAGTGTTCCTGACACTTGATGCTGAAAAAGCATTCGATTGGGTTCACTGGGGGTACCTATCTGCAACACCCAATAAGTTTGGCCTAAGGGGTCCTATTTTTTCAGCTATCTCTGCACTTTATACGGTCCCAACTGCACAAGTTTATATTTCTAATGCCATGTCTGATAAATTCTATATAACAAATGGGACCCGCCAGGGCTGTCGTCTATCGCCACTGATTTTTTCTCTGGTGATGGAACCCCTGGCGGAGGCTATTAGACAAGATATCCACATTACTGGCATTAAAGTATCAGATATAGACCACAAAATAGGTTTATTCGCAGATGATGTGGTATTGACTCTAACCTCACCAGCTGATAGAACACAACATTTACTTTGCGAATTTGGGAAAATTTCATACTATCAACTTAATATTAACAAATCTTCTATCCTTCCTATACACATTAGTAATACTTATCTTAAAATTTTAAAGTCTGAATTTCCTTTTCAATGGGCCACTAAATACTTGAAATACTTAGGGATAAACCTCTCCTATCCTTCCAGCTCTGTATACGAGCACAACTATCCTGCCTTGATAAATACAATAAAAGACGATCTTGTACATATCTCATCACACAAACTCTCCTGGCTAGGGAGAATAGCTGCTTTTAAAATGAATGTTCTGCCAAAGATATTATATTATTTTCGTACTATCCTTATCATCTTGCCTGAACACTTCTTTACTACGACTGACAAACTCTTAAGGAAATTCGTATGGGCTGGTAAAATAGCGAGACTCTCATACTCTATGTTGCAGAAACAAAGGCAGAGAGGAGGAACGGGATTTCCTAATCTACGCAATTACTACACAGCAGCGTTATTAGACCAGGCTAAATCATGGTTCAATCAGACAACAGATAAATTATGGGTGCAAATAGAAAGGGCAATAGTCACACAAAGAGATTTACCATCACTTCTATTAGCTACGTTAACATGTAGACCACTATTTTATCCCAAATTTCCTTCTATTGACGCAATGGTCACCGCATGGAAGACATTCAATGCACACATTGATAGCAACAAAGTCGTGCAAAAGAAAGTAATCACCCTAGGCATGTATGAATATCTCATCCCTTCTTTAAAAATAAATTAGGAAAGTTTCTCGAAGAACACAACATATATACAATTCAGAGCCCAAAGTCCAATAACACTTTCATATGCAAATATCCAAATGTACCACTACCACATCAAACACCCAAAACCCTTTTTTACCCTAAGACCTGACATATGGACATACCTAACCACTTCCTTTAACAAACCTAAGGGTCTCTCATGGTTTTACAAAAAACTTGCAAAATACTTATACTCAAACTAAAACTTCAGGCATGTTAAATTGGGAGAGAGATTTTAAAAGTAAATTTGCTCTAACTGAATGGCTTAAAGCTACTCAATCTAAATATATATATTCCCATTGTACTAATCACTGGGACTTGTCCCTCAAAATTTTATATAGAAGCTACCTAACACCGATGAGAATATCACATATCTTCAACAGCACCAATAACTCTTGTTGGAGACAATGTGGCACTAAGGGAACGATATTCCACATATTATGGGAATGTAAATCCGTGAGAAGTTTCTGGAACTCGGTTTTCTCTCTACTAGCAAAAATCATTGGAATCATCCTTACCCCCACCCCTGCCTTAGCTCTTCTCAACTTAGGGATCGATAATATACCCACAAAGTACAGGTGTATAACCATTCATATATTGATAGCAGCACGCTTATCCATTACTTCGAAATGGAAAACAAATATTATACCAAATATAAGTGACGTAATACACAGAGTGAATACTCATTACCTTTATGAAAAATTTTTTGCATACTCATCCAATTCGATGGCAAAATTCCAAGCTAACTGGGCTTCATGGTCCTCAAGATTTCCAGAGACTTCTCATTGATAATCTGATACAGTTACATTTTTGTATTATTATTTTGGTGGTAAATTGTTGTTGTTTTATGTTTGGTTTCTTTATTTCTCTATCTTATACTTTTTTTTTTTTTCTGTTTGTTCGTTAAGTTTACATTTAAATACTTATCCGTATCCTTTATTACCCTGACCTTCATCATCCTCTGTAATCCTATTTTGAAACATACCCACATACACTTATACCGCAGTCAATTTGGATTAAAGTTGGTATGCCAAGAGGCAAATGTTCTGTTGACCTAGCTATGCAGATGAAGAGGGGGGGCGGGGGGCCACCTCCCTGGACACAGTTTGCTCCCAAGTGGGGTGTCGGGGGGTGATCCCAATACCTACCCTAAGCTTGATACTCTTAGAGAATAGTTTGAAATAATCTGTTCACCTAAATGTAACTATAGAATGTATACTTTGACATGCAGCTTTGCTCGTTGGATACCTTTAAAGAGTAATTTAATGAATAACAACTGAATTTGTATATGGATGTACTGAATCGTTGTTCATGTGAAAACCTTAATAAAAAACAATGAAACGACATAGAGAGAAGCTCCCAACAGGTCCCAGCAACATAGACATGCATTGAAACGCAAAGTGATATTTTACTGTCAGTCATTCTTGTTGAACGATATGCCTCACTAAGGCAATCTTAAATAGTGTTAAACATTTCTATAAACTGAGCAGGAATTTTAATTGTGTTGTTGTCTGAGTAGTCATATACATAGACATTTTCAGATATGGGGAATCCTAACATTGAGAATTGCATTGGGAAACCAATTTGTCATATCTGATAAACCCCAACATTATATAATGTCCAGGGCTTAATATAGACAGGTTATGGCTGTTTTTGTAATCAATTCTCAAAAAAATGAATATGACACTGTGATTATGATTGCAGTTGGTTATTTTAACAGCGATATATTACTAAAGTGCATATTTCCCAAAGTCACAGTTTAGATTTTTCTGTTACTGCAAACTATGAAATTTGTCTGAGGTGATTCCAGAATACCTCCAGCTATACAGTATGCTTCTCCAAGACACTTTATAATAACCCTTTCTCTTTTCACAGTTGGTATACTTATATTTTATGCAGACATACTGTATTTCTGGCAGAGGCCCATATGTCTCATACAGTAAAATAACTTTCAAGCTAATGTGTGTGTGTGTGTATGTGTTTGTATATATGTGTGTATATATATATGTGTGTGTGTGTGTACCATCACTTCCAACATGTTTTCTCTTTGCATAAAGTGGGTACATTTAAGATCAGTAACAGACATCAGTTTGTGAGTTGTGTATTTAGTGGTTTATTCCCTTTAGAGCTGCTGATTATAAAGTCTATTGGCACAGCTCAGCACTCTACAGTTTATTGTTGTTTGAATAACCGCATGTGATAGTGCCACTGGCTACTGAGTCAAAATATTAGCACTGCCAAATATGTCTATTGTTTAAAATGTATCCTTTCTCCCCTGCCAGGTATATACCACATTTTCAAACTTCTGCCCAGAAATTTATTTTTTAAGTCCAACTAGTTATAGACTAAACTTGATGCCTTTAGCATTTGATATTATTTTTTTAGTGCTCCAGTTAATTATATGCTTATTATTCCTATGCAGTGGAATGCTAAAATATATACACCCTGTTGGTCAAGACAGACTAAAAATGCCAAGTTATCTTTTTCTTGTTTAACCATAACCAACCGCCTCCATTCCCATCCTTTCCAGAATGTGTCTACAAAGTATGTTTCTTAAAAAAAAAGAACGAAGAATAACCTCAGTGTGTTTAATAATGATAGCATTTTTCCATTTATTATTCTAGTGTTCCAGGCATAACTGGGTGAATTCATGTATTAAGTAATTATCTCAATGACAATGTTTAAGTTACTTTAAAATTTGTGAAATTACATATGCTAAACATTTCATAGCAATTGGGTTGCTTAGGTCATAGGTTAATGCAAGTGCTGTGATATAAACAATAAAAATATCTGCGCTAATCTGTACACATCTAATACATAAAAGCAGCCAGTATAGTTTGTTAATAACCAAACACAAAAGTCCAAAATCTGTAAAATGCGGTGCTAAGTGCTGTGAACCATTCTATTAAAGAAGCCATCATTCATGTGTACAGTTAAGGATGAGCCGAACACCCCCGGTTCGGTTCGCACCAGAACTTGCGAACAGACAAAAAATTTGTTTGAACACACGAACACCGTTAAAGTCTATGGGACACGAACATGAAAAAAAAACATAAAAAGTGTTTGGGGACCTGGGTCTTACCCCAGGGGACATGTATCAATGCAAATAAAAGTTTTAAAAACGGCAATTTTTTTCAGGAGCAGTGATTTTAATGATGCTTAAAATCACTGTTTTAAAATAAGTGAAACCATAAAAATGAAATATTCCTTTTAAATATCGTACCTGGGGGTTGTCTCTAGTATGCCTGTAAAGTGGCACAGTTTTACCCGTGTTTTTTTTTTTAAACTTTGGTTTGGGTTTCCCTTAATATTCATGCCAGACCCAAAGGGCACGATATTTAAAGGAGTATTTCATTTTTATTGTTTCAGTTTAAGCCTTATTAAAATCACTGCTCCCGAAAAAACTGCAGTTTTTAAAACTTTTTTTTACATTGATATGGGGCAGGACACCCCAAACACGTTTTATGGCAATAACTTGCATATAAGCCTTTAAAATTAGCACTTTTGGTTTTTCATGTTAGTGTGCCATAGACTTTAATGGTGTTCCGCGGATTTTCAAATTTGCCGCGAACACCGCATAATGTAAGCTGTTCATCGAACAGGCAAACACCCAACGTTTGAGTCAAACTTAAGTTCGACTTGAACATCTGGCTCATCCCTGTGCACAGTAAGCAGATTGCATCACTTTTATATTTTATAGACTCAGAAGGTGTCTACATGCTTATACGTGTTGGAATGGAAGACATTGCATTTCCTATAAAGCCTAGGAACATCTTTACTTACTTTGTGTAAAAAGTTCTGACCAATTTCTTAATATTCATATCAGTCACTGCCCCCAGAGGAGCTTATACATTTACCTGTATCCAGGTCATACACATGAACATTAGGGTCAAGCGGGGCCAAATTAAGAGCATCACGGGCCTGGTGCTGAGGATTTTGGTGGGCCTTTTAATGGAAATAAATAAAATGAAAACGCAAACAGTTATCCAGTGCCCTCATGTACCACCTTCAGGGCTATAGCAAGCTCACCCTATATAGAAAATGTACTGTGCCCATCACTGTACATCACAGTGTGACTATATTGAACACATACAGCATATGCAGATGATATTTTATGCCAACCATACACATCCATTATGGATTATAGTGTGTATTCAAATTTATACATCAAACTGTGCTCACACTGTGCATCATACACAGACTACAGACAGTACACACATCACACAGAGGTCAGCATTGTCTCACCATATATTATGTGTATAGCTGCACATTCTATCAATACAGAGTCAGTATGTTGAAAAACTGGGATGCCAGGAATAGGCTATCCTGTGCCCACAGGTACCACCATCAGGTCTATGGCATGCTCACACTATATAGCAGCCAATGTACAGACCAGTGGGTGTGGCCAGATTGTGTTAATGGTGGGAGGGGCTTAAGGGGCATGCTTAAGCCCAGGTTCACACTGACTGCGGGTTAGAAATCGTCCGAGTTCAGCTGAACTCACACAATTTCATACCCGCATGTCAGTCTGATTTCGGGAGCGATTTCTGAGACATCTGTGCAGGAACTACTTTTGGGAATCGGTGTGGCATCGCAAAGTTGGTGTCGCACCATTCGGACGGCAGCATTCTGTGAATTGCACAGAGAGGGACTGACATTGTTCCTCTCTCTTCGTGGCACCAAAAATCGGAAGCGATGAGTATTGTGCCACTTCTGGCTTATGGTTAGCGACCAGTGAAGCAGATGATCAGCTGATCTGTGTGTGATCGGCTGCTTTGGAGGCCAGAGGAGAGATCTGGGTTCTAATACACCCCAGATCTCTCAATAAAGAGGACATGTCACGGCCTATGCCATCGCAAGGGATTTTGTTCATCCCTTGTGATAGCAATAATGTTGGTTTAAAAAGTGTAAAAAAGTTTTAAATAAAATAAACAATAAATTGCGCCCCCTCCCTCCATGCTTATGGGCAAATACAAATGCATACGTAAGTCCTGCATGCATGTGTAAACAGTAATCGCCCCACACGTGAGGTATCATTGCAAATGTCAGAGCGGGAGCAATACTTCTAGTGCCAGACCTCCTGTATAATTCTAATTGGGTAACCTGTAAAGACTTTTAAAGCGCCGCATATGGAAATTTTTAGGTACCATTGTTTAGCACTGTTCCACAGGCGTAGGCAATTTTAAAGCAGCACTGGGGTTGCCGGTTCAAATCCCAACTATGGCACTACCTGACTGGAGTGTACATGTTCTCCCTGTGCCTGTGTGGTTTTCCTCCGGGTATTACGGTTTCCTCCCACACCCCAAAGACATGCTGGGAGCTTTAATTGGATCCTGTTCAAATTAGTCCTAGTATGCGTATGGATGAATGTGAGTTAGGGACCTTAGATTGTAAAAATGAGGACAGGGACTGATGTGAAAGTATAATATACTGTAAAAGCGCTGCATAAATCGATAGTGCTATAGTACCTGTAATAAATAATAAAAAATAAATAAATAAAGCTTGACAAATTTGGTATCTATTTACTTGGTATAACATAATATTTTATATTTTACCAAAAATTGGGCATTATATCATTTTTATGTGCACTGAAATCTATTAAAGTGTTTTTTTCCTAAAAAAAGTTGCGTTTGAAAAACCGTTGCGCAAATATCATGTGACATATAAAATTGCAATACAAACCAATTTATTCTCTAGGGCCAATGCTTAAAAATGATATAATGTTTGGGTTTCTAAGTCGTTTTCTAGAAAAGAAAATGCTGACATGTATAGGAGAAGTGTCAGAATTGGCCTGGTAGGCAAATAGTTTAATTTCTACTAAGGCCTCATTCACATGAGGCGTACTAAAGTGTACATATGTGTGAAGGCCATTGTTTACATGCATGGGGATGCACAGGTGTTCCATACATCCCTGTGCAGGCAGTCCCATCCATGCCAATTGGGATGCAGTGGCTGCATGGGCACAGTCACTGCTTCTTATCTGACATCCATATGGGTGTAGGCGCACAGGGACATGCACCTGCACCCACATGGATGTCACATCGAGAGTAACGGCTGTACTGTCTATAAATGAATAGAAGTCTCTAAACAGAGGCTCCAATTAATTTACAAACTGAAGCACAGTAAACAGTTTACTATGCTTCAGTAATGAATGAAAACAGGAGCAATCGGAACAGATTGTTCACTGTTTTCATTTGGAAAGGGGCTAGTAAACATGGCATGTTTACCAGCCCCCCGCTCTCCATCTCCAGCAGCTGCACTGATTTTCCGTCCCAGCAGCCACTACAGCTGTTAGGAGGGGGAGGAGGGGAAGCTGGCCAGCAGCTGCAGGGAGGTGGGCGCAGGTCGGTACTGTGGTGGGGAGCCCAGTATAGGAAGTGCTGGAGCACCATGGAGAGAAGGGGATACTTTGATAGATTTGGATTCTCTGGCCTGAAGCTCCCCTGCAGTAGCTGAAGCCGTCCGGAGGGAAGCCGGCCAGCAGCACTGCAGGGAGGTGGCATGGGTCATCGGTAAGGGGGGTCAGTATGGGGGTCGGAGCAGTGGGGGGATCTATTATTGGAGGTAAATCCCCTGTAACTCCCCTGCAGCACTCCAAATCGGTGGAAAGGGCAAGGAGCTAACAGCTGCAGAGAAGTTACAGGGCATTAGTGGTGGAGGAAAGGAGGAGCAAAAGCAAGGAGGGGGATATCTGGAAGCACGGGTGGAGCAGCAGCAGCTCCTCCATGTCTACATTGTGTGTTAGATCTCAGTGGCCAGATGATACGCCACTGACTATGCCCACTATACACATCCTATGTAGTCTGTACACTGTGCCCACATGACATGCAGACTCCATGCAATATAAGTCACACACAGTCTATTCCCACAGTTCCCCATTAACAAACTTACACAGTCCAGGGGGGAAGGTGCCAGGTACAGACCTCCTATGCCCACACTCCTAGCACCCAGCAGATGGTTGTCTGATTAGCTGCACTGCATACTAATTCCATTGAGACAAGCCTTACCAGGTGTTACCCACCCTCATCCCCCCAGATGCACACATAAAGGGTACACAGCACAAAGTTGCATCCCTCCATCCCTTACTTGTGGCACAGGGTAGAGTGATGCAGCCCAGTACAGTGACAGCAGCCATATCCCAGGGTTCTTTTCCAGATGTCCCCTGTGTGCCTGGCTGGTCTCCGTTCTGCTATGTGTGAGGCTTACACAGGAATGAGGACCGCACACTGGAATCTATCACTGTGGCACTCAGTGGAGGGGGGGTGGGGCTTTGCGGCTTTAGTGCCTAGTACAAGGCTCCCCGCACAGCAGATGGAAGAGATCCCCCTGCACACATGGTATGGCCAGATATAGGCACAAGGTGGCTCTGGGAGGATCGAAGCCCGCATCGGGGACACGACTGTGATATGGTGGGCTGATGGGGCTGACAGGGGGCCTGTTCTTTTTGGGCAGCTGGGCTTAAAATAGGGTAGGGGAGCTGTAGCTGCAGCTCCAAT
Organism: Aquarana catesbeiana; assembly: GCF_042186555.1. NCBI lineage: Eukaryota > Metazoa > Chordata > Amphibia > Anura > Ranidae > Aquarana > Aquarana catesbeiana. The sequence goes on from NC_133326.1 coordinate 174,328,925, forward strand.
AGCCCCTATGTTAATCCGGCCCTGGGGTCAAGTTTATGTGGAAGTTGAATTGCCTATTGATGATTGGGAGAAAGTTAGAGACCCTGGAGAAAACCCAAGCAAATACAAAAATAATGTACAAAGTCCATGTGGATAGTGGCTCTGGATAGAATTAAACCCAGGACCTCAGTGCTGCAATTTGTTACTTCAAAATTATGTATGTATGTACAATTGGAAGTGGTAGTAATTCATTAATATGGTTAATACTAGTATAAAGCTGAACTCCTGGAAAAACAAATATTGTCTAAATACAAGAGGCATATGCATTCTTACTTGAATCTTGGTGTCCTTTGTGTATTTTTAACAGATCTGTTTAGTAATTCAGCATCAAACTTTGCCTCTGTGCAGGGGCTTCTTGTAACACTGGTCACTGTTGCTCTTTCTCCTTGGTCAGAGTGACTGGCCTTGTATTCATTCCCTTCTAGTTTTCTGGTAGTGGACCCCCAACAGCTCTACTTTTTGCAAAATCTATTGTATGTGCAGTACAGTAATAACTGGGTTTGCAGCAGACATTTGGTGCACACAAAGCAGACTTATATCCTTACAATTTTTTCCAGAAAAAAAAAATATATATACTGTATATACAGTATATATACTTCAGCTATAGTTCAGCTTTTATTTGTGCACAATGTTTTTTAAATTCATAGGTAATTAATGACAACCGAGTCTCCCTGTCTTACTGTGACTAAAGAGCCTATTCTTTCCCATATCAAAGTTCTGCAGCTTGCAGAAAGCTGCATCTTTATATCTGAATTCAACAATGTTCCCTTTGTTCCACTTATCTCCTGTGCAAGGTGTAGGTTTGCAACATCCTCCACAATATGAATAGGCATGTCATATATTAAATTCCAAAAGTAATATTTATTGCTGTGATCATTTCAGAAAATACTTCTGGCTGCTTTGGGGAGTATAACATGATAAACTAAAGCAATAAAGAATAGTTTGTGAAATCCAAACAAAATAGCGGCTTATCATTGTAGTGTCTAAATTATATTAAAGTTGCCTTGACTTCCTTTCTGTAAGGTAGATTCAAGGACAGAATACAGTACCCATAATAATTATTCAAAAGACTTATAACATAGCATTCTGAAACTAAAAGGGAAGCAATGTTTTTTTTTTTTCCATTTCTTAATTATTTTATGCTATACTCACAGTTGATCCTTTTCTCTGTGTGTTTGCTTAAAGCGGTCTTAAAGCACATCAATACATGGCCAAGAAAGTCTGTTATGGGTCAGACATTCCAAAAATTGAACCATATTATTATACCGGATTCATATAGCGCCAACGGTTTGCGCGACACTTTACAACATGACTCGTATATTTGAAGATTACAATTTCTGAATGCTATGGAAAAGTTAATCTTTTAATGACAGCATTAACCCTTACATTTGCAGTGCACTGCTTTAGTTAATTGCCTTTGCAATCCCTTATATTTCTTCATTTTAGTAATTCAAAAATAACAGCATGGTACTTCCAAGATTTCTGTGTCAGTCACAAGGCTGATTAAATTATGCTGACAGCAAGGGTAATCTGTGCTTTTCAATATGAATGCTGAAGTTGAACTTACTCATATTTTCCCTGGTTCCTCCTTATCAACATGCTTATGACATTATTAAATAAAACCTGTCCATTTTGACTGCATAGCTTATTTTAGAACTAGTGATAGCTTCAATAAATCTATTTTCTTCTTTATGCAATGCAGACTAATCACGACTAGTGGGAAGGGCCAGAGAGCTGTACATAGCTTCCTGAAAATAGGAAGCTGTGGTAATGCCCAAGTGCACTGCTAAGCCTCCTTGATTGAGAATTGAATTGAAATCCATTGAATGAAAGGGTCAGTCAGGCTGGAGACAAAATGGCTAGACAATGCTGGACATCCTCCAGCTATGAAATGAGGCACAGTTCAGCTTTAAGGATAGGTAGAGATATTGTGTAAGTTCATAAAAATTATTTTCCCCTTCAGGGCTAGATTTCCTTTATTGGAGTCCATAGGCAGGCAGGCTAGGTTAAACCTAAAGTGAAGAGCAAGTAAGTGGTAAATAAACCTCTACTCCACTTAAACACCATTTCCTGTATTCTCGAGGAATAAGCCCTGCTTTGTGGGGGATAGGGGTATTTTTGAGAACCTTTCTAAAGCAATGCCACAGTGCTGATGTCTATGTGAGCTTGAACAAGTATGGCAGGGGAATACACACTCATGGCCCTTCAGGCATCGGAATGCTGTCTCATTAAACTCATTATAGGTTGGTATAATTCTGGATTGAGAGAAATCTTTTTTTTTTTTTAAACTAAACATCAGGCAGGAAACAAGCACTAAAAACTGAAAGCCAGATGTGTGCTTTTGCCCTGTAAGTTTTTTATTATATTATACAGCTTTGGCCGCTATTGTGTGCTCAAAAACATGTCAATTGTCCAACAAGTTCAGGGCACAACCAGCTGCCACTCTTCTCTCCCAATTAAGCCAGTACCAGCTTGTAGTACTGTTAATTCAACACTAATTACATGTTGCTTTCAGTGGAGGGTCCAGTCAGTAGAGCACCTGATCATGCCCTGCCCACAATCATTAATTGGCATCCATGCAAATAGTGCCTCTAGATGTGACAGCACTGTTGCTGTTCACCCACAGATCCACTCACTGATGTCAATACATTCCCAATGATTCATGGGAAATGTAGTTGTCTTTGACATCACATTGAATGTGATGTGCAGTTCCTCTCTGGAACTTTTTCCATATATCCCGCTATACCAAAAATCGTGGGTTCCCCCGGTGAGGTCACAAACAGCAAAAAATAAGAAAAAGTAAGATTTAGAATGTGCAAAGGGACAGGAAGCTATTACAGAAAAGTAAGCTTGATCCTAAAGTTGAACTTTAAAAATTGCTGTGAACACAGATTGTTACTATTGTAAGCCTAAAATATGTTGATGTAATTTTTCCATGTGTATGCCATTACAATATTATATTAAAACTGAGTATGCTTCTTTCTACTTTCTACTAGTATTTTTCATGCTGTATATTCATTAGATGGCTCCTTTAAAAAAAGCCTAACAAATAGATAATAAATTCTAAAATAATGCGTGCTGCCATCCCTTTGAGATACTAGCTGCCATGGGAGAATAGAGGCTGCTATAGCTGACTAGGGATGAGCCGAACACCCCTGGTTTGGTTTGCACCAGAACTTGCGAACAGACAAAAAATTTATGCGAACATGCAAACACCGTTAAAGTCTATGGGACACGAACGTGAAAAAGCAAAAGTGCTCATTTTAAAGGCTTATATGCAAGTTATTGCCATAAAAAGTGTTTGGGGACCAGGATACTGCCCCAGGGGACATGTATCAATGCAAAAGAATTTTTTGAAACAGACGTTTTTTCAGGAGCAGTGATTTTAAGAATGCTTAAAGTGAAACAATAAAAATGAAATATTTTTTTAAATATCGTGCCTGGGGGTCCCCTTAGTCTGCCTGTAATGTAGCACATTTTTCCCATGTTTAGAAAAGTACTGCTGCAAAATAATATTTCTAAAGGAAAAAATGTAATTTAAAATTGCTAAGGGCTCTTAATGTATTGCCAGATCCTGGCAAAAATAAATTAAAAAAACAGCGTGGGTTCCCCCCCCCCCCCCCGAGTCCATAACAGTCCCTTCCGGTCTGGTATGGATATTAAGGTGAACTCCATGCCAATTTTTTTTTTAAATGGCTTGGGGGTCCCCCCAAAATCCATACCAGACACAAAAGGGCCTTGTATGGACGGGGAGAACCCATGCCGTTTTTTTCTTAATTCTGTCATGGGGCTCCCATTAAACACTTCAATACACTATATTATATATTGTACACTGCACTATATACCCTGCATTGTATTATATATACTACACTGAGTGCACCATATACTCTGAACTGCAGTATATATATACTATATGGACTGCACTATATACTCTGAACTGCAGTATATACAGTGCTTTGCAAAAGTATTCACCCCCCTTGGCTTTTTACCTATTTTGTTACATTACAGCCTTTAGTTGAATGTTTTTTTTTTTTATCTGAATTATATGTGATGGATCAGAAGAATAGTCTAAGTTGGTGAAGTAAAATTAGAAAAATATATACATAAAACTATTTTTCATAAATAAAAAACTGATAATTGACATGTGCGTATTGTATGTATTTACCCCCTTTGTTATGAAGCCCATAAAAAGCTCTGGTGCAACAAATTAACTTCAGAAGTCAGATAATTAGTGAAATGATGTCCATCTGTGTGCACTCTAAGTGCCGGATGATCTGTCATTACATATACACACCTTTTTGAAAGGCCCCAGAGGCTGCAACACCTAAGCAAGAGGCACCACTAACCAAACACTGCCATGAAGACCAATGAATTCTCCAAACAAGTAAGGGACAATGTTGTTGAGAAATACAAGTCAGGGTTAGGTTATAAAAAAATATCCAAATCTTTAATGATCCCTAGCGGCACCATCAAATCTATCATAACCAAATGGAAAGAACATGGCACAACAGCAAACCTGCTAAGAGACGGCCAGACACCAAAACTCATGGACCGGGCAAGGAGGGCATTAATCAGAGAGGCAGCACAGAGACCTAAGGTAACCCTGTAGGAGCTGCAGTGTTCCACAGCAGAGACTGGAGTATCTGTACATAGGATGACAATAAGCTGTATGCTTCATAGAGTTGGGCTTTATGGCAGAGTGGCCAGAAGAAAGCCATTACTTTCAGAAAAAACAAAATTACACGTTTTGAGTCTGCGAAAAGGCATGTGGGAGACTCCCAAAATGTATGGAGGAAGGTGCTCTGGTCTGATGAGACAAAAATTTTACTTTTTAGCCATCAAAGAAAACGCTGGCGCAAACCCAACACATCACATCACCTAAAGTACACCATCCAGACAGTGAAACATGGTGGTGGCAGCATCATGCCGTGGGGATGTTTTTTAGCAGTCGGGACTGGGAAACTGGTCAGAGATGAGGGAAAGATGGATGGTGCTAAATACAGGGATATTCTTGAGCAAAACCCGTACCACTCTGTGTGTCATTTGAGGCTAGGATGGAGATTCACCTTCCAGCAGGACAATGACCCCAAACACACTGCAAAAGCAACACTTGATTGGTCTAAGGGGTCTAAATGTGTTGGAATGGCCTAGTCAAAGCCCAGACCTCAATCCAATACAAAACCTGTGGACAGACTTAAAGATTGCTGTTCACAAGCGCAAACTATCCAACTTGAAGGAGCTGGAGCAGCTTTGCAAGGAGGAATAGGCAAAAATCCCAGTGGTAAGATGTGGCAAGCTCATAGAGACTTATCCAAAGCTGTGATAGCCGCAAAAGGTGGCTCTACAAAGTATTAACTTTAGGGGTGTGAATACTTATGCAAATTGACTTTTCTGTTATTTTGTCCTATTTGTTGTTTGCTTCACAATAAAAAAATCTTCAAAGTTGTGGGCATGTTCTGTAAAGTAAATGATGCAAATCCTCAGACAATCCATGTTAATTCCAGGTTGTGAGGCAACAAAACACGAAAAATGCCAAGGGGGTGAATACTTTTGCAAGGCACTGTATAATATACGGACTGCACTATATACTCTACTGAAAAATTGGGCCTTAGGTGTTGGGGGTGCCAGAACACTGTAACCCCTCACAGTTACTCTTGTTGGGTGCAGGAATGGTCCCTGCTGTTAAATATTATTTTAGAGGCTGCTTGCCCTCTTTTAGTGGCCTGTGAGCGTCTGCCTCTCCTTGGAGACCTTCCTGACATGTTTTTTTTTTTTTTATAACACCGCACTACTCTGTATTATATACTTTGTACACCGCCTGAAGTGTATTTGAAATGGTACACACGGTATTATATACTGTGTACACCACCTGCACTGTATTAGAGACTGTACACCGCCAAATGCACTGTATATATAGGCTACCCTGAATGCAGAGTGGATAGATAGATAGATAGATAGATAGATAGATAGATAGATAGATAGATAGATAGATATCAAATACACTGCCACTAACTAACTAACCTGCCTGCCTAATCTAGCTCAATCTTTCCGTCCACTATAACGCACTATACAGGTGCGGTGTGGGCTGCATTAAATAGTGTGGGGCATGGACTTAGTCCCCCTGAGCCATGATTGGCCAAAATCATTTGGCCAATTATGGCTTTTGCTGAGTAGCGTGCTGTAATTGGCCAAAGCATTCAGGTCAGGTGTATGCTTTGGTCAATCATCATACAGCAATGCACTGCGGTCTTGCAGTGCATTATGGGGCGCTTGAATCTGCTGACCTTTGCTTTTAAAAATGTTAGTTATTAATTTTGGTTATATTACTGATTAATTGTTGCTGATCTCATTGTATCACATATTTATATATAACATAAGTTATTCTCTTGTCTATTGTTAATATTTAATAAAAAAAAAACTTATTGAAAAAAAATAGATACATAAAAATGTTAGTTACATAGCTGTTATGATTGTGCTTTGGCTTCAGTGCTTTTTGACTAGACCTGTAACAAGTATAGAGATAATTTGATGCTTTTCTGACACCCATTTGCAACATGTTTGTTATGAATCTGTCACTTAAAAATACTCTAATCAGGCAGCTAGGCAGACAGAAGGCCAACAATGAGAGTTCCGTACTTTTTTCAAGACAAGTTCACTTTAGGTAAAATCTATTACACATCTCATTACATTTCTACTGAGGGAAGGTGGCAGCAGGGTTTATACATGTTGTTTACCATGTCTAATATGCATATTTAAAATACATTACACTAGAATGGTGGGTAGTTAAAAATAGAGAAAGGACATATAAAATTGTAGTGTTGGTAACCTAAAGAAGTACTAAGTTGACTTTTTTTACTGTTGCATTTTCTATTTCAATGAGAAACACATTCCAGTAAAAAGTACTTGAATTATAGGCAGAGCAGTCTTTTGATAGTGTGATAGCAATGATATGCAAGGTAAATAGTGTATGTTTATATACTGTATAAAATATGCTTGCCTATAGTGATTCAGATTGAGATGCTTCACGTTCCTAAAGATGCATGCTTTCGAAAAAAATGTGATCATGAAGATAATTCATATGCTGTAGAACATGTTTTTATCACAGATGTTTGAATTTATGGTTGCTTTCATACTGTCATTCAAATACCAATAAATTACTTATTACGTCTTTAACTGCCAAGGTTTTTCCACTCTGTCCTTTTGTCTGGAATGAATAAAATCAATAAACATTGATGATAATATTGTGCTTTCTGCTATAAAATATTTATAGTAATCAGCTATCAGGGGTAAGGAAAAAACAATATTTTCTGAATTCTGCAATGTTAAATAAAGAATTTGCTGTAATGTATTTAGGTATAAAAAATAGGTACTTTGGCCTGAGTGATACTGAAATTTAAGCCACGTATGATAGAAAATATATTTCACAAAATACATTATAACATATGGCATAGTACATTATGTCCATAGGCGTGCGCACAGGGTGTGCCAGGTGTGCCTGGGCACACCCTACTCGCCTTGTGTGGTGCATATTCCCCCCTGTTTAGACCACTGATATTTCATCCACCAAAAAATTGTTACAAAATACAATAATTTATTTAAAAATAAAATAAAAGTAATGACACTGTCCACTACCCTACTGACACCATCAGTACATATACACATGCATATGTATTTGAGCTTTGGGGTGCACACCCTAATGCAAGAGGCTGCGCACACCTATGATTATGTCCCAAGGTGTGATGTGCTTTACAGACTTGTACAGAGTGGGAGGCTGGGAGGGATTTCCTACAGATGCAGGAAACCAGAGCCAAGTCACAAAAGAGAAAATGCTTAGACCTTCATTCACTTTAATTCTTATTCTGACAGATACAGTAGTTCTCTCTGTTTTGGTAAGTGGTAATTTGTAATAAACAGATTGACAGACTGAGCGCTGGCAGCAGCAGCCAGTTGCTTACATGTCAGCCACCTCTTTAAATGTGTTGGATGGACAAGATGGCAGGTCAGATGAGGATTTGGGGTGGCAAATTTGAATATTGGAAGATCAAAAATTATTGTCCACGTCTCTATAAGTGATGGTGTGCACCTTTCGATGAGGGTCTGGACATTTTCAACAATGGACTACAGGATGAGCTGGACAGATGGTGGTCTTGCTACAGGTTACATGGGGATAAATAAAGTATGGGGTCGACTAGAGGGGACATTGGGCATTGAGCCATACTTTATTCATGGTGGCAAATCTGAGCAACTTGCAAGGTGGATTTGGGAACATTTAAGGGCTGCAAGTGGGAATGAGATTAGCAGAATAGAAGTAAAGTTCTGTTGCAGTGAAAGGGGAGGCAGAGATGGTGTATGGCCGGCACAGTGGGTGTTCTAAAAAGAGGGTGCATCTTAACCTTCCCATCTGAGGGCAAGTGGGCTTAGCTGCAGGATGGAGCCCGAGCAGGCCAGCAATATGTTTTAGAGACTCTGGAGCTGAGTGCATATAGGTCTCAGGGGAGTCTAAGATGGCTGCAGTAGTGTTTTTAAATACTGAATTGTTTAATAAATCCCCAATATTTTCCCATAAAGTCATGGTTCAGTCTTTATTGGGGTACCAGTTGTGGAAAAGGAGAGCAATAGGCTATCCATACCTTATTAGTGAAGCATGAGTCTCAGTTTCAGATTGATGTGCTTGTACCTAAATTGGTGAACTGGTGAAGCCTTACATCATGTGTCCATATGGTATACCATTTGACTGCCATTCTGTCTCTGTTCCCATAGAACACTTGTATGTTTATAATTGGGAAATTGTATAAAAATAAGAAAGGAATAGTTGTGTAGGTCACAGTTGACTGCATGCAACAAAACAACAGCTGGATGTTCACACTGGATGCTAACAAAACACATGCCTTTCTCTTTTTTAGTTTGAATAAATATGTCCCATTGCAGGAGTTTAATAAATCTGTCATATTGCAGTACTCCCATTGCTGACAGAACAAAGAATTTGTCCAGTACATGTAGGTGTATGTTTAGTACTAACGAAAAGGACGGGAATCTTGTATAAGCTTGTACAACTGACATTGCCTTAGGTGTTTTAAAGGCCTGCTGTTTGGCATGAGGCATTCTCAGGTGCATAATTCTTAGAAGCCTAGAAAGTATTTGCACACTATTCAGCCACAAATATAATGACAACATACATGAAGTTGTTTTATAAAGGATTTGGATCATTAATTATTTTGAGTGATTAGAACAAATAAATGATTAACCAAGAAAAAAGGAAAATCTGGGGTATTTATGTCACAGCTTTAAAATATAAGTAGAGAGAGTACACTGTTAACATTATTCATATTTACATTTACTAGAAATATGTGGATCATTAATAAAATCATCATGTGATAAAATGATAAGCTGATGCATTTTGGGGTTACTTACTTCCAACGTTGAAACAATTACGTCTCCCATCTATATTCTAACTATAAAAATAAAAATAAAGTAGCTACCTGATTATCGTAATTCACTTTGCTATCGTCAGTTCAGTGCAAGATTAACTTTTATTAGGACTGAGCTGAGTTAAACATGATATGAGGAATCCAGCAGTTTGGCAAACAAATTGGGCTGATTTGAGCAATTCTCACCGACTTGCTTACACGGCAATGCTGCCCCACTGCTACTTCTATCACAAATAACAGCACCCAGCATTGCTGGAATTCAAAAACAGCAGCAGGGATCCCAGAAGATGTCATTGACCAATTATTGTTATGACCATATTTGTTCAATGATGTCACCCAGAATCCCTGGTAGCTTTGTTTACATTTCTGCAACACTGGGGAGCTGCTGTTTACAAGGGTAATAGTTCTATTACTGTGGCACTGAAAGGGGAGGCAGAGATGGCACACGCCTGGCACAGTGGGCTTCTAAAAAGAAGATGCGGATCAGCCTCCTAGGGGTAGCTGAGGGCAATTGGTCTCAGCTTCATACTGGAGCCCAAATGAACCACAAACTCTCATCATGATTAATGATTTACATCGCTGGACGACAAGATTGATGTGCGATTTACAGTACTTTAGGGAACTTTTTTATGCTGTTTTTTTTTTTTTTTTTTTGCATCCCCCCTGCAAAATATACTATTAATGTTGAGTGCATGTAGCTGGTATGGTTCAGGGATAGGAATGCCGCACAATGACTGACCGCTTTTCCAACCCAGCCAATTTTTTTTTGTATTGTCACTACTCCTTTAAAAAAAAAAAACAGAGGCGAATTTACAAAGACTGGAGCAGCCAGAATCGGGTGCATGGTAACCAATCACCTTCTAGCTTTTATTTTCAAAGTTTAACTGAACAAGCTGAAGCTAGAAGGTGATTGGTTACTATGCATAGCTGCTCCAAATTGTGTCCTCTCCAGTGTTAATAAATCCCTCCCAATGTGCCCACCTTCTTTATTATTAAAAAATTGGTTCCAAAATATTTCCTTAGTTAAACGTGTGTTTAAGTATTTGTAAATAGATTTTTTTATGGCTTTTAAATATTTGTAGAAATAACTTCTATGGAGTTGCCACTGCAAGGAATAGTTTTACAAATGCTGCTTTTGGCTTAACTGTATATTTATCCATAATAATGCAGCAAATGATGACAATTAAAGTCAATAATATTAAGCATAACAATCCTTGCTTGTAGCTCCAACATGCATCAACATTTTATGACTGTGTTAATAATTCTGTATACTTATCAAAAGGATAAGGTTTTCCACTATATTAAAATTTTACATTTCTTCTAGAATGATATTGGAGGGCAGCGCAGCTTAATAAATAAATGGACTACATTTCTAAAAGCACGTTTGGTGTGTTCCATTCCAGGACCAGACGGAGGGGACACATACTTTGATGAATTGCGTAAGTTGTTTGTAATCTCCCTCATCACTCATCTTTTGGAGATGTACATAAAGCATGTTAAATTTTGTCAGGTTGATCACCAGCTGTGATTGCTATATTCTGACAAGAATATACGGCTCATTGCTTAAGGAAAGAGTCTCCTAACATCACCTGGCTGATATAGTAAAGTGCCATGGCAACATACAGTAAATTGAAACAGATAAAAATGTGTTTACATCTGACAACACTCTTACGGTTCCACATCCAAAACATTTCAGCCAATGAGAATAATGACATTACAAGTACACTTTGGCACTTGACTCGTTTTACTGGCTAAAGCAGTCAACAGATATAATATTAAACTGGTTCTTGGAATACTTTTAAATATTGAATATTTAATCTGCTTATTTTTCACTGGTATTATAAAAAAAAATCTTGTTCTGAAATAAGTAAGTATACTGGCATACTGAAACAGCAAGCAGTAGATCTATCGTAATGCTTGGAACACTGCATTTTTGCAGATAACAGTCTTCACAATTAGCATCACCCCTAAACATATTAAAGAGCAAGCAAAGCAAGTAAGAGCTGTTAATACTATTTAGGAAATATATTGCAAGAGCTAAAGTTGCGTAATTTCATTCAGTTAAATCAAAGTGTTTGTTATGCCAACATGTCATATTCCTGATATGTGTCTGTTGTACCATGTACTTGTGTTAAATGTTAAAATGTATCCTGTTCTCTTTGAATTGCTTTCTTATGTCCCGGATTTTCCGACGGAAAATGTGTGATAGGACCTTGTTGTCGTAAATTCCAACCGTGTGTGGGCTCCATCACACATTTTCCATCGGAATTTCCGACACACAAAGTTTGAGAGCTTGCTATAAAATTTTCCGACAACAAAATCCGTTGTCGGAAATTCCGATCGTGTGTACACAAATCCGACGCACAAAGTGCCACGCATGCTCAGAATAAGTGAAGAGACGAAAGCTATTGGCTACTGCCCCGTTTATAGTCCCGACGTATGTGTTTTACATCACCGCGTTCAGAACGATCGGATTTTCCAACAACTTTATGTAACTGTGTGTATGCAAGACAAGTTTGAGTCAACATCCGTCGGAAAAAATCCATGGATTTTGTTGTCGGAATGTCCGATCAATGTCTGACCATGTGTACAGGGCATAAGTGTGAAATTTCTGGTGATTTTGCCAATCCCCCTGCTTTCTTATTTTATGACATGGAAGCACATCCAGTCCAGTCTGGTCAGTTTTCTGGCGGTGCTCGAAGCATAGCCTGTCTGTTCTCGAATGGCCAAGATGACACCCCTCGCAGTCTCCACTCCAGCTCTCTAAGCCCATGGCCCAAGCCCCTTATGTAGCTAAGAACAGATTGTGTGATCATGTATAAAAAAAGAAAAAATATATTTATGTATATGTATATATATATATTTATATAGAGATGAGTGCTGAGTGGACACATCACACTGTACAAGAGAGGGCAAGGGCCATACACTAGGTCTTTTGGGGAATGTAATAATAATAGTGACATGGCAAAACTAGAAATAGCACATTCAAGTTACATGTTTTTTGGGGATAAAGCGGTGCAGAGAGTGGTGCTGACATGGAAGGTGTGAAGGTGTTAGCTTCCATGCACTTACAATGCATTTACAGTGCAGATACTAACTTCAATTTGAGTTGAGTGGATTAAACCTTTGCTGGTCTACAAAGTATAGTGTATGACAGGTCCCATCATTCACTTCTGTTTAGAAACAGTTGATTTTGTATGTACACAGCTACAGTAATACAGTCGGTAAATGAGTTTATATTTCAGGATTTTATTATTACATTGTTTACTAAACAAGTAACAAAATCAACGTACACAATAAACACACTAATTATGTGTATGCTAAAATCTACTAGTTAATAGTATAATCACAATGGCTTAATGATAACCCCAACCACGACACTACCTGCATGGAGTTTGCCTAAAATACCTGTCTAACTAGTAGGAGATACATATACTGATGACACTATAAAACTAATATTATTTAATTCAAATTTTATCTTTTACAGAGGATATATTTGTACTGCCAACTAAAGATGAAAGGAACCCAGTTGTGTATGGAATTTTCACTACAACAAGGTATTGATTTGAATAATTGAATAATTGCATTTCAGGTTTAGTTGTAGATAAAGTAAAGCTGATTAGTAGAATCTATATTCCCCACTGCTCACAATCTGATTGATGCATGTATCAGCATTGTGCCATACTGTATGTGCAATGTGTAATTTGCTGTTGGACTACAATGATTATAAATTTGAAGTTTTAGAAAGCTCTACTAATTTATTGTTATTAGTATGGTCTTTGGTTATTTTAATCACATTGCTAACTGGTTTTAGATATGTGGTTATCTGGTTGTAAAAAGATACAAGTCCTTCAGATGTAATCGCTCTCAAACAAAGAGGCCTTGGGGGGATGGATATACCTTTCTAACCCCACAATGACAGACAGAACATTTCCCTTGATCAAAATATTTCCATTTTATCCTAAGGCAGCCCATAGATGATTTGAATATATTTCCTTCCATCATGGGTGGAAGGAAAGAAAATCGCTTGATTCCCCCATCAACACAGCCAGTGTTGATAGGAGAATGCCTCTCGCCCCCCCTCCCCCACTGGCAGAGCACATTGATTTATCCTATTTATACTATCAGCCTGCCCATACATGGGTTGAATCTCGGCTGGTCTCTGCTGACCCAGGTGAATTTCTATCCATGTATGGCCGGCTTTACTCTAGTCTGGGTTCTAACATTTGCAAGTAAAACCATTGTCCTTTTTAAATGCTGCTGTTACTCATCTCATGTGGTAGAATACGCCATAGTTAAAGTCACCTTTGTTCTATACACAACTATTGTCCCATTTTTTTCAAATGAGTACTGAGAAAGAAAGTTAATGTTACTTTTTTTACTGACACCTTTGTTTTAACATTCATAGATTTTTTTTTACTTTCCTACTCTGTGTTAATTATATTATATTATTTGTTCATTAAAGAAAACCAGTAAAAAAGGCAGCATAGAGACTGTTATGGGGCGTACACACGGTCGGACTTTTCACATGCACCAAACCAAACCATGGACCAAATCCGGCGGACAATCCGACCATGTGTGGTCTCCATCGGACTTCCGACGGACCGTTTCGGCCGGAAATCCGACGTACTTTAGATTTGAAACTTGCTTCAAATCTTACGTCGTAACTCCGCCGGACTCAGTTCCTGACGGAAAGCCCGTTCGTCTGTATGCTGGTCCGACGGACCAGATACGACGGAGGAGCAGGGTACTGCATCTCACGCTCGCTGCAATAGGAAAAACAAATTTTTCCATTGCGGCGAGCGCGGGGGGCATCCCAGGCCCTTAGGTCTGGTATGGAACTTTAAGGGGAACCCCCTAGCCGAAAAACCGGCATGGGGGTCCCCCCAAAATCCATACCAGACCCCGATCCGAGCACGCAGCCCGGCCGGTCAGGAAAGGGGGTGGGGACGAGCGAGCGCCCCCCCCTCCTGAACCGTACCAGGCTGCATGGCCTCAACATGGGGGGTGCTTTGGGGGGAGGGGGCGCCTTGCGGTGCCCCCCCACCACAAAGCACCTTGTCCCCATGTTGATGAGGACAAGGGCCTCTTCCCGACAACCCTGGCCGTTGGTTGTCGGGGTCTGCGGGCGGGGGGCTTATCGGAATCCGGAAGCCCCCTATAATACGAGGGCCCCCAGATCCCGGCCCCCCCACCCTATGTGAATGAGTATGGGGTACATGGTACCCCTACCCATTCACCTAGGGGAAAAAGTGTAAATAAAACACAACACAGGTTTTTAAAATATTTTATTAAACAGCTCTGGGGGGGATCTTGCTCCGGCTTCGGGGGTCCCTCTCCTCCCGGCGTCCGGTTGGTTCTTCGGCCGGCCCCTCCGCTGTCTTCAGGTAGCTCTATTGCCAGCGGAGGTCCGGACTTCTTGTCTTCTCTTCTCCAGATGTTGACATGACGCTCTCTCCGGCCTCTTCTCCCGGTGTTCCAGGTCTTCGGCCGGCCCCTCCGCTGTCTTCAGGTAGCTCTATTGCCAGCGGAGGTCCGGGCTTCTGGGCTTCTGGGCTTCTCTTCTCTTCCCCAGATGTTGACACGACGCTCTCTCCGGCTGGACTGGTCTCTGAGGGCTCCGTTGTGACTTATATAGGCGGAGATCCTGCCCCATATGATGTCACAGAGTCACAGTCACAGATGTCACAGAGAAGAGAAGCCCAGAAGCCCAGAAGCCCGGACCTCCACTGGCAATAGAGCTACCTGAAGACAGCAGAGGGGCCGGCCGAAGAACCAACCGGACGCCGGGAGAAGAGGGACCCCCGAAGCCGGAGCAAGATCCCCCCCAGAGCTGTTTAATAAAATATTTTAAAAACCTGTGTTGTGTTTTATTATTTACACTTTTTCCCCTAGGTGAATGGGTAGGGGTACCATGTACCCCATACTCATTCACATAGGGTGGGGGGGCCGGGATCTGGGGGCCCTCGTATTATAGGGGGCTTCCGGATTCCGATAAGCCCCCCGCCCGCAGACCCCGACAACCAACAGCCAGGGTTGTCGGGAAGAGGCCCTTGTCCTCATCAACATGGGGACAAGGTGCTTTGTGGTGGGGGGGCACCGCAAGGCGCCCTCTCCCCCAAAGCACCCCCCATGTTGAGGGCATGCGGCCTGGTATGGTTCAGGAGGGGGGGCGCTCGCTCGTCCCCACCCCCTTTCCTGACCGGCCGGGCTGCGTGCTCGGATCGGGGTCTGGTATGGATTTTGGGGGGGACCCCACGCCGGTTTTTCGGCGTAGGGGGTTCCCCTTAAAGTTCAATACCAGACCTAAGGGCCTGGGATGCCTGCGACGGGGCTCGCAAGGTTTCAATCTCGCCAAAAAAAGCGGCGAGATTGAATTCCTTTTCTAGTCCCGTCGTACCCGAGTCACGTTCAAAATGAACGGACTTGTCCGTGTGTGGGAAAGTCCGTTCATTCTGAAAGTTCGGCGGAAGTCCGTCGGGAAGACCAGATTCCGGAAAGTCCGGCCGTGTGTAGGCAAGTCTGGCCGTTCAGAAAGTCCGGCGGTAGTCCGCCGGAAGTCTGGCGGCAAGTACGTCGGACCTAGCTTTCCAGAAAGTCCGACCGTGTGTACGCCCCATTATTGCTGGATTTATGCTGAAAATACTAGTTCCCTAGGTGTTATGCTGATTTGAAGATTTTCTTTTTAGTTGGGACATGTATGATGGTCCTCATTTCACTCCGACTTTCTAATGCATGTTTGTTCCAAATAAATAATTTAATATAAAATCAGAGACAAATAGGAAATCATTGCGATTCTGTCCACAATCCCGAATCATGGCAAATCGCAGGATGTTCTTGTGATCACTTCACTTCCAATGGCACCCCAATCGTGGCACATTTTTGCCACAATTGATGCCCAACAAATTGCGGTAAAATCACGCAAACAGAATCGCGAGTTTCTGAACTTCTTTTGGGCGACAGGCATGCTGCAATATTGGTTGCGTGATTTTACTGCGATTCGTTGGGCGACAATCACAGCAAAATCGTGCCACTATTGGGGTGTCTTTGGAAATGACGGGGATTGCAGGGGGTGTCCCCATATTTACCATGATTCGGGATAGTGGGCAGAATTGCGGCGATTCTGCCAGCGATCCAGGATGCCTAGATGGAAACGGAGCCTTAATGTAGTTATTAAGCCAAGACATTTTTATCATAATGCATTCCATACATTAGAGTATACCTAAAGGCCTAAACTTTTTTTGTTGTTGTTTTGGATAGAGTGGAGAGGGATAACAACACTTGTCAGTCTTTATTGCTGTCTGGTATTTCATTAGGGAGATTCAGCCTCTCTATTTGTTCTGTTTACCATTATCATTGAAAGTAAAAGTTAAAGAAAATCCCACATTTTTGGTTTTCCCCAGAAAAGTATTAGCAGGGAAATCTTCCAATGGGGACACTAATTCTGATGATCTGGAGGCCACAAGGGATTCCCTTGATTTGCCAAAATCTCTCACACACTATCTATTCAGCTTTGCTAAACTTGATGAGATGGAGCAGCAGTCATTATGCTTATGACTGATCTCAGACTTCAGGCTAAGAGAATTTGGAGGAAAGTCAGATGAGACATAAGTTTTAGTTTAAATCATCTTGCTCTGAATAGATAACATCTATTAGTTTCTCTTACTGGAGAAATCACTTGACCTTCTTAGATCATTTTAGTTTATTTCATTTCATTAAGAATTCCCCTACCTAGGCAGCCCATCATAGCTTAAACATGAACTAAAAAACTTTTGACAGCTTTGCTGTCTTTTTCTAAATGTTACAGTAGTTATGGTTTTGTGATTTTGCCCATAGTTCATTTACAATACTCAGAACTACAGCAAAAGCAAATGACTTCCAGACTTCCAAAATAGTCTAAAGAAAGATGTAATTCAGTCTAATACCCACCTATTTATTTTTCACCTGACCTTTAAATAACAGTAATCTGAATATTCTCAGCACATAACCTATTAGGCTTATGTGATGTGTAGGCCAAAAAAATGTAGTACTTTTCTGAGTCAATATATATAAATAAGTCACTTAACTTAATTAAGGTAGATAAAAAATGTGGCTTAAAACTTTTCATTCCATATGTCTTCTTCAGTTTAAATGAGCATAAACCAAGTGACTTTGTTATTCCATTATGTTATTTTGGTGAGATATATGACTGGGCTAACTATACATTACTGAACAAACCTTTGTTTCCAATTTTTTCTAATACTGTGGAAGATTAATTTTATAAGATATCATTATCATTTTGTCTTTGTTAGGAATGTTTTTATTAACCACAGAACCATACAACACCAGTGGTTAGAGCTATTGTTTAACTGTTGTGTAATACTTTTATTGCTCTCAACATCTGGAACATCTTTTACATTTCCTTTTTAGCTCTATATTTAAAGCATCTGCTGTATGTGTATATAGCATGGCAGATATCAGGGGAGTTTTTAATGGTCCCTATGCCCATAAAGAAAGTCCTGATCACAAATGGGTACAGTATGATGGAAGGATTCCTTATCCTCGTCCCGGTACGGTATGTATCTTTTTTTTCTTCTTCTTTGTAAGGTAACTTCATTCAGCTGTTTTGCATTCCAATTGAAACTATGTTAATATCACTCATCTCTACTTGACCTAGTTTAACTTACATGAAAATTTGGAAAGCGTTGCCCTAAAATGCAAGATGAGCAAATATTGAATAACCTGCTTCCACTGATTTGATGGTCAGAATTCTCGAGGTTTTGATCCACTCAGCCACCATTTTGATGATCTTTTTTTCCAGTCTGTCTGGCCACAAATATCTGGGTCCTCTGCTATGTTTCTATCATAACATGAAACCAGATACATGTTTCATTAAGGGTGCCTAGAAGAAGGGCTCCTCTTTTAAAACAGCTGATGTTAACATTGTGACTGAGAATTTGTTAATAAAAAGAGTTATTATAAAAGTAAAAAGCGATGAATCATGATGAATTGGCCTGAAACTGATTTAACCTCCCCACACTCTATCCAAAATAAAAATAAAAACTTTTAGATAGAATATGTCTTTAATTTACTTAATTCATTTAGTGTCCAATCTCTGTAGTTCAAAAGATATTGACTGTTATTTAACATTTTAGATTGACAAAAAAGAAAAATGCCAATTGCAGATTAATATACCAGAACAGAGATACATTTGTAATCATCAGACAACCTTAGCTGACCTACTAAGGTGTCCCATTACTATACCCAAAAAATTGATTGCCTTTTTCTGTGTCTATAACTTAAAGTAATGTCCATTTATATTACTAGTCTTTTTTTGTCTGAATTCTTCCTACACATAATATATTTTTAATTGCTATATTATTTTACTCTACAGCAAAGGTTAAAAAAATGATGTCTGATACAATTTGAACAACTGAGTTCAAAATGGACACAAAAATGCAAACTCTGCATAAAAGCAAAACTTGTCATCTTTTTTTTCAGGATAACAAATATATATTTCAGCAATATATTTCAGCATTACTGAGATTTCTATGAAAAATAAACTAAAGCAAGCACTATATTCCTTGGTATTGCTTTTCATTCATAGTACCTTATTAATACACAGAACATTTAGGAATTGGCAGCTTATATGTCAGAGCTTAAATTGAGGAAAGTTGCATTTGGCAGTTGAAACACAGAAGTCTGTGTTAAACCATAAAGGGGAAGTTTTGTCAGTTTTTTAAATTTCCTTTATTTTTGTAATTCACTTTACCTAGGATGCCATCCAGATATCAAAGCTAATTTTTTAAATATCTGGTTTAGTCATCTATGTTAATTTATCACAGCATGAATCTGAAAGTGTAATTGGCATACAGAATTTTGTTGAATCACCTTACAATAGAGATCAGTATGTGGTTGTAATTGTTTATTTTTATTTAATATCTAAATATTTAACAGAGATGGAGGTTATCGCTAGTAAATAAATTGTTCTATAGCAAAGGACTAGAAAGGGTAATTAGAACTATGTTGCTCAAAACCAGAAATGTGCATTATTGAACCCCAGTGTCACCCATGAAACATCACAATTTTTATTTAAACTAGAACTATACTTGACTTGAGACTGAAAAGCTCTTTCATCAAACAGTACAAATGCATACCGGTATTCAGTGTTCTCCAAAAAGCTTGTCCTGATCATCTAGGTCAATAAAGCCTTTTGCGAACACTGGATGCTGATATGTAGTGCTGTTTGAGAAAATAACTTTTCAAGGAAACATGTCAGAAAAAAAACTCAAAGCTGCTGCTATTCAATAATTAGTAAAAGTTGCTGCAGCTTGGAGTTTCTTTTTTTCTGCATGATTTGCCAACATTTAAAGCAGAGTCCCATCCAAAAGTGGAACTTCCGCTTTAAGCACTCCTTGCCCCCTTACATGCCACATTAGGCATTGTATTTTTTTGGGGGGGAGCAGGTACATAGTTTTGACAGGTACCCAGCTCCCACTTCTGCTCTCACTGCCTCACTACTTAGGCGACTCCTCCTCTCCCCCTCCCTGCAATCTTCTGGGACACGTCAGCAGAGGAGAGGTAGAGGAACGAGGCTTCGGGCGGCCGCATCGCTGGACTGTGGGACAGGTGTCTATTTATTAAAAGTCAGCAGCTACACTTTTTGTAGCTGCTGACTTTTAATAAACTTAAAAATGACTGGAACACCGCTTTAAAGGGTTTGTAAACCCTCGTGTTTTTTTCACCTTACTGCATCCAATGCAGTAAGGTGAAAAAACACCTGGTAGTGACCCCCCAGCCCCCCTGAGCCCCGCATTTTCCTCGGCGAGGACGCGCTGTCCCTCTCTCCATGGGGTCCTGGCTCTTGATTGGATAGATTGATAGCAGCGCAGCCATTGGGTCCCACTGCTGTCAATCAAATCCAATGGTACGAGCACCTGGGGGCAGGGCCAAGTCTGGCATTCATGTCTATAGGTGCAAATGCTGGACTTGGGAGCACATCTGCAAGGTAGCCCCCCGGGAGAGTGAATCTCCTAGGGGGTTATCTGATGCAGGGAGGAGCCGTGAGAGCCGCTGAGGGACCCCAGAAATGGATGA
The DNA here is from genome assembly GCF_042186555.1 of Aquarana catesbeiana. Lineage (NCBI taxonomy): Eukaryota > Metazoa > Chordata > Amphibia > Anura > Ranidae > Aquarana > Aquarana catesbeiana. Next base: position 174,349,468 of record NC_133326.1, read on the forward strand.
TTGTTGCCACACTGTGCAAAACGAGCTGCACAGTGGAGGTAAGTATGATATGTTTGTTATTTTAAAAAAAATTAAAAAACGAGCCTTTACAATCACTTTGAGGCGTCTCATTGACTTGAACCTGAGTTAACCTTACATGTTGTAAACTCCAAACAGCTATGGAAAGCAGACACCTAAAAGTTTTTGCATTTATTCATGTACCTGGTGGAACTTACCAGCAGTCCAAAATGCCAAAAAGCTCTAAATATCCAACTCTTCTACATTCCTCCCTTTAACTCCATCATTGTCATAAAAAAAAATGTTGCTGTTGTTTAAAGCAAAGATTCCTCTAAAAATGACTACAGGTAAAAAAAGTATTAAAAAACAACTGTGTTCTCATGGAGTGTTAATAAACTCAATGTCTGTTGTTAGTTTGCATTGCAGTGACAGGACCCGATTGTAATACTTAGTTATGCCCAATTTCTGAATTTAAAGAATACTTTTAAGAGTTAATATCGGAGTTGCTGAGCTGGACTAATATCCCAGTTTCTGGAGTAATGTAGAAAGTATTCATCCACAAAGTCCAATCCTGTGATTAATATCTAATAAATGTATGTTTATGCCTGACCGCTGCTCATTTATGGTCAGTGAATTTGCAAGTTAGCTGAGGATTTCAAGCATGCAACAAGATAACCTCTAATGGCTATCAATGCAGTTTGAGAGATTTTGGTTTCCCTTTTTATTTCATAAAGAATATCGCTAACCAACCTTGAATTGTGGGAGGCAGAAGTGAGAAGTTTATTTTTTTTCTCCCCTATTTTGGGGCTCTACAAGACTTATGAGGACGCCTTCAAGAATTTTAGAACATTAAAATTCCCTTGCAATGTGAACAGCCTATTTGCTGTAAATAAAGCCCATGGTTTATTAAACAGCTTGATTGTGATCCTGTTTCATCATGCAGCATTCAAACAATAAGCTGGTAGATTGGCTATGGATCACCAAATCAAAGTGAAATGCCATAAAGTAGCTAACCCCTTAGGACTGTTATTATGCAGACAGAGGAGTGCTAAACACAACCAGAGGATTCACATATAAATATATAGGAGTCTTAATATGCTTTCCTCTTTTAATTGTGTACTTTTCTCTGCTGAAAAATATTCACAATCCTTTTCCCTCTTCACACAGACTTGTATTGTAGAGGAACAGAGGGGTATATCTGACCAGGCCTGTCACTAATTTCCAATTATTGAGTGCATTTGGTCTACTTTCATGGATTATTTAACAGCAAAGTTATATTTAGACACTCTGCACAAATTAATAATCTTATTATATGATGGTAACAGAACAGATTATGGGAAGTATTCAAAAAGAAGATTTCTAGTGTGTGATTCTGCAGATTTTTATTTTTTTTAAAGAAATGGATGCTTTCATTGGAACATCATGATGTATCTAAACCATTATAATAAAGAACGTACCGTATAGCTATGAAGACATGTGACAGTACACCAAAGAACAAAGATAACACCTAAAGTTTGAGCTAAAATAGGGACATTTAATTTCTAAAATATCTGAAATTTTAAAAAGGAGGGAGTTGGGTATGTCATTGTTAATAGAAATATGAAAATAGAAAACATCTCTGTAGGAGTGAATTTATTGCTCTGTACAAAAACTTGTAAAATTAATTATCTATGTGATAATGACAGCTCCTTAGCACACAAACGAGTTAAAAGCACATCAAATTTACACATCTATGAAGCTGTCATATATTATTTTACCCTGGTGGCAAAAGTTACATCTCCCACCCTGGACTTGGAAACTAAAATGATCAATTTCATAATGAATGACAAGGACCATAAAAGCACACAGAGGTATTTTTTGAAGTGCAATTTCAAATATGTTGAGAAAAAAATATCCATTTCATATTACGTATATATGTTGCAAGCATTCAGGGCAATTTTTTAGCAGCCTCAATCCTATTGGTGTTTGCTGGGGCCTTATTAAGTATCTGCAGACCCCTCTTTTCCTACTTCTTAGGTACTGAATTAAATGGCTTGCTAGCTATAGCCATGTGATTCTTTCCAGTTTTGTAATAAGAGGGACATTAGTCCCATAACTAGTAAATTGGGCATCTTGGGGTGTTCTATACTGAAACAAGTGACTCGGCATGGCAGGAAACTAGTATTTTCAGAAGGGCAACCTATGTATATTTCTGTCATGATATTTTTTTAATGAGACCCTGGAACCAACATATAAAATTGCAGGTAAAAGCACAGGAAAGTTAGATATTTATAATGTAATGTTTTGTCTACTTGCAATGCCCCTCTGAGTTTGCTAGAGTATTTGACTGCTCTAGGAAAGTCAGTTTACTAGCACATCTGTTTGCACGTCATAGCCCTCTCCACTAGGAGTGTTTAATTACCATCTGTGCTGGCCCAGCTCTCGGCAATAGAATGTGATGGGAAATCTAAGCATTCTGTTGTCACCAGAACAAGAGGAGGAGGTAAATCTAATGGGGTCATTTGCCACCTCTGCAGAAACAGCAAAAAACAAACTGATAGAGGTTTTACCCCTTCTCTAGCCTATCCAAAACTAAAAAAATATTTCTTACACATACTCTTTAAGAACAAGTATAGCCCTTAATAAAGCTGATTTTTTTTTTCACCGATTAGTATCAATTCTATTCTTAGACTTTACAAAAAGTAACACTGCTGAATTAGTTGGAAGAGTGCCACCCTGTATGTTTTCTTTTTTAAGTCTATTAAATTCAGCAAATAAATACTAATTGTATATTAATATTTGTATAAATATGCCATGTTTAACTTTGCTCCCTACTGAACATATGTAAAATCAACAAAATGTGTAATTTGACCAAATATCTAAACATTAGTAGAGTAGAATGATGAAAACGTTCAAGGCCAGCCTGTATCACCTTTCCCCCCCTAATTGGATTATTAAATTAGTGCTAAACAGTGAATATTGTCTGTTTTTTATTTGTTGATTTATTTAGATACCTATAATTTTAGTAATAAAGCTGGGGTGATTTACTAAAACTAGAGAGTGCAAATTCTGATGCAGCTCTGCATAGAAACCAATCAGCTTCCAGGTTTTATTGCCAAGGCTTAATTGAACAAGCTGAAGTTAGAAGCTGATTGACTACCATGCACAGCTGCACCAGTTTTAGTAAGTGAACCCCACTAGGTTCAGTCAGATATAAATAGTTCACGTGCCTCAAAATAGAAATAGATCTCATGTGCAATTTATAGGAACATTGTATCCCATGCAGTCTGTATATATAGCAACAATTGTATTAGTTCCATATTCAGTGAAAGCTGAACCAGACCCAAGTAAGTGCTGAAAGATAGTAGCATACACTCACCAATAAAAAAAAAAATGTCATTACATTAAAAATGCATCAAAGGTGCATACTCTTAAGAGTACCACTACAGTCATTTTTGAAGTGGGACTATGCAAACATCTTGGATCAGCTAAAAACACAGTAAGTATATGCTGATATCTCTAAGACCAAGAACTGTGTGATCATGTGATCACTGATCATTGATCATCACTGTTGTCACTACTCTCTGCTCTGTCCCCCAGCACTCACTAGAGCATTGGGCACGAGAAAGGGCGGGAGTGGCTGGCTCAGGCTCTCAATGGCAAGTGAGAGGTTGAGCCACCTGCTGACCAGGCAGCTGTGTTGATCTTGACATTATTGTCAGGATACATTCAGAGACTGGAGCGGCCCGGTGATGTCAGCTGACAGTCAAGAGCTTTGGCCATACTTCTCTTTTAAATTGACAAAAAATATGATTGATAGCAGTCATTGTAAACCTATTCAAAACTAGAGGTCATTGAAGCCCAGATTTTAAGGTCAAATTTAGTAGTGATCCATATTGAGTGCCGCTCAAAGCACTACAAAGCCTCCCCTTGGAATCCAAAACACAAAATAAGGGTGGGAGTTCAAACCAGTTCATCTAGGCTAGCAGAAGCAAATCAGAAGACAGAAGGTGGAAATGCATAATTTATGATTAAGTTCCATGGGTGAGGCAAAACATGTCAGAGGACTGTAGTCAGGAGGAGCTTAGGCTGAAGCAGTATCTTTACCTTTCTGAATAGTGGTAGGTGAATTCTGGGATTCTCAAACAAAAACCCTGTTGTAGCTATCCTTTTAAATACAGGAGTTCTCCTTTAAATCTGGTGCAATCATGTATCTATCTATCTATCTATCTATCTATCTATCTATCTATCTATCTATCTATCTATCTATCTATCTATCTATCTATCTATCTATCTATCTATCTGTCTATCTGTCTGTCTGTCTGTCTGTCTGTCTGTCTGTCTGTCTGTCTGTCTGTCTGTCTGTCTATCTATCTGTCTATCTATCTATCTATCTATCTATCTATCTATCTATCTATCTATCTATCTATCTATCTATCTATCTATCTATCTATCTATCTATCTATCTATCTATCTATCTATCTCTCTGGCTGTCTACTTTTTAATGTATAGAGACTAAAGACTAGGAGAGTGGACTTTAAAGGCACATGAGTAGACCATATAAAAGTAATTAAGGTTTTTTTTTTGTAGAAGAATATTAAAAAAGAATTATTTATGCATATATATATATATATAAAAAAAGAAAAAAACTGCGCTAGGACAAATTAAATAAGATAAAGCAGCAGCTTATTGTGGGATAACGCAAAACAAAATAAAAAACGGAAAAGCTGCGCTAATACATTATAAACCTAAAAGAGTGATTATTCAATAAAAATAAAATTGTGTGAAAAATATGAAAATAAGAAGGTGAATAGAACACCCCAAACAACACAAAATTGGGTGATGTGCTAATTAAAGTCCAAAAAAATATATATTTTATTATAACGAACCAGTCACAGCAGGATAGATCGATATATGACTTAATCACAGGTTGGTGTTGATAACATCCCAGAAAAAATAAATAACATAGCGTAATACTGACACACAAGAGTATAAAATGGAGTGACACTCACATTGTGAAACAAAGAAAAGTGCATAAAGACCAGCATTGAAAACTCCAGTCACCAACACCACACAGAGAGCCTCCTTACCAGATGGCAGATTATAAGTGCAAAAAAATCACAACGGATGTAAGGAACATCAACCGGTGAAGATACGGATATAGTGCACTAACACCACACAGAGGGCCTCCTTACCAAATTGCAAGATCAAAAAGCAGATAGCCTAACAAACAGATCGAACGCCAGCTGGATATGTTGGGGCTAATGGATGGATGGATAAAACCCGCAGCATTGAACCGGAGGTTCCGTAACTCCCATGGTATAGATGAAACCAGTCCCAAAAATTTAATAAAAAATCCCAATAGCGTAATAACGTTTATAAAATTTAATGGTATAAAGAATAACACTTACAGACAAACGATCATTGTATGTTAAAACAAAGCCGGCTGGCAACATAAAATTCTCCCGTCCTCCTCAATGGGGCGACGTGGTGATGTCAGCACGTACCTCCCATTTTCATATTTTTCACACAATTTTATTTGTATTGAAAAACCACTCTTTTAAGTTTATAATGTATTAGCGCAGCTTTTCCGTTTTTAATAGATACATAAAAAATGTATGAAACGTATTATATGACCCACACACAAAATTCTGACAACACTTCCAAAGTAAACACTTATATTGATACACCCAATAGTACAGTGGTCTATTAAATTCAACAAATGAATACTAATTGTATATTAATATTTGTATAAATATACCATGTTTAACTTTGCTCCCTGCTGAACATGTGTAAAATCAACAAAATGTGCAATTTGACCAGATAGCTAAACATTAGTAGAGTACAATGATGAAAACTTTCAAGGCCAGCCTGTATCACATTTTCCCCCCTAATTGGATTATTAAATTGGTGCTAAACAGTCCAATGCAGGCCATAATTGGATACCAGGAGGCATACACATCACACAGTACGGCTTGAACCTTGAGGTACCAGCCTCTTTTGAGCTTTAGGCTGGGTTCACACTGGTCCGACAAACGCTCCGACATTGGGAGCTCATGTCGCATGACGTGTGAAATTTAATGTTTCCCTATGGGAGCCATCCTAACTGGTCCAACACAAGTCGTTCCGACTTTAGAAATGCTCCCTGTACTACTTTGGTCCGACTTTGATCCTACTTCAGCCTATTGACTATCATTGAAGTCGGATCAAAGTCGGATTGCCGTCTTGCATGATCCGACTTCGGCACGCGACTTGTGCTTAGATGATCTTGAGGGGGAACTCCGCGCCAAATTTTAAATAAAAATCCGGCATGGGTTCCCCCTCCAAGAGCATACCAGGCCCTTAGGTCTGGTATGGATCTAAGGGGAACCCCCTACGCCAAAAAATCGGCGTGGGGTCCCCCCTAAAATCCATACCAGACCCTTATCCGAGCACGCAGCCCAGCCGGTCAGGAATGGGGGTGGGGACGAGCTGGCGGCCCCCCCCCTCCTGGACCGTACCAGGCCGCATGCCCTCAACATGGGGGGGTGCTTTGGGGCATGGGGGGCTCAGTGTGGCCCCCCCACCCCAAAGCACCTTGTCCCCATGTTGATGAGGACAAGGGCCTCTTCCCGACAACCCTGGCCGTTGGTTGTCGGGGTCTGCGGGCGGGGGGCTTATCGGAATCCGGGAGCCCCCTTTAATAAGGGAGCCCCCAGATCCCGGCCCCCCACCCTATGTGAATGAGTATGGGGTACAGCGTACCCCTACCCATTCACCTAGGAAAAAAGTGTCAATTTAAAAAAAAACACTACACAGATTTTTAAAGCATTTTATTAGACAGCTCCGGGGGTCTTCTTCCTACTTCGGGGGTCTCTCCGGTTCTTCTCCACGCTCTCCGGATCTTCTGCCGGGCTCCTCCGCTCTCTTCTGCTCTTTTGCCGCTCTTTTGCTAAAGCGGAGGAGCCTGGTCTTCAATCTTCTGCCTTCTGCCTTCTGCCCTCTTCTCCTGATGTTGACACGACGCTCTCTGGGGCTAGAATGCTCTCTGTGCGCTCTGCTCTGACTTATATAGGCGGTGACCCCGCCCCCTTATGCCGTCACAGTCCCTGGGCATGCTGGGACTGTGACGTTTTAGGGGGCGTGGTCATCACCCGATGACCACGCCCCCTTATGCCGTCATAGTCCCAGCATGCCCAGGGACTGTGACGGCATAAGGGGGCGGGGTCACCGCCTATATAAGTCAGAGCAGAGCGCACAGAGAGCATTCTAGCCCCAGAGAGCGTCGTGTCAACATCAGGAGAAGAGGGCAGAAGGCAGAAGGCAGAAGGCAGAAGATTGAAGACCAGGCTCCTCCGCTTTAGCAAAAGAGCGGCAAAAGAGCAGAAGAGAGCGGAGGAGCCCGGCAGAAGATCCGGAGAGCGTGGAGAAGAACCGGAGAGACCCCCGAAGTCGGAAGAAGACCCCCGGAGCTGTCTAATAAAATGCTTTAAAAATCTGTGTAGTGTTTTTTTTTAAATTGACACTTTTTTCCTAGGTGAATGGGTAGGGGTACGCTGTACCCCATACTCATTCACATAGGGTGGGGGGCCGGGATCTGGGGGCTCCCTTATTAAAGGGGGCTCCCGGATTCCGATAAGCCCCCCGCCCGCAGACCCCGACAACCAACGGCCAGGGTTGTCGGGAAGAGGCCCTTGTCCTCATCGACATGGGGACAAGGTGCTTTGGGGTGGGGGGGCCGCAGCGCGCCCCCCTCCCCCAAGGCACCACCCCCCATGTTGAGGGCATGCGGCCTGGTACGGTTCAGGAGGGGGGGGGCGCTCGCTCGTCCCCACCCCCATTCCTGTCCGGCCGGGCTGCGTGCTCGGATAAGGGTCTGGTATGGATTGGGGGCGACCCCCCACGCCGTTTTTTCGGCGTAGGGGGTTCCCCTCAAGGTCCATACCAGACCCAAGGGCCTGGTATGCCTCTGGAGGGGGAACCCATGCCGGTTTTTTATTTAAATTTTGGCGCGGAGTTCCCCCCTAAAGATTCATACCAAACACAGTGCCGGCATTGGCGGGGATCCAAGTCGGATCCCCGTTCATTGAAAGTCGGACACATGCCGGCTTCATGTCGCAGGGCAAAGTCGGATCCAAAGTAGGACGGCTGTCGTGTCGCACCAGTGTGAACCCAGCCTTAGGCCTGCCTTTCTCTACTTTGTTTGGACAGCCTTGTTATCTTGATAGACACACTCTGGTTCAGGCTGGGTTCACACTATACTACACGACAGTAGTACGACTTTCATCCTACTTTGCTCTGCGACATCAGTCCTATATTGATCCTACATTGATCCTACATTGGTACTACATCCATCCGACTTTCATGAACAGGATACTACTTTGATCCGACTTTTCAGATAGTATACTTGTCCTTTGACCAATTAAAACTAACACACAATGGGAGGGGCTACAGCAGGGGGCAGGAAATAACACAATGTCGGATGTCTTGGTGTGAATCTTGAGGGGGAACTCCGCGCCAAATTGAAATAAAAAACCGGCATGGGTTCCCCCTCCAAGAGCATACCAGGCCCTTAGGTCTGGTATGGACCTTGAGGGGAACCCCCTACACCGATAAAACGGCATGGGGGTCCCCCCAAATCCATACCAGACCCTTATCCGAGCACACAGCCCGGCCGGTCAGGAATGGGAGTGGGGACGAGCAAGCGCCCCCCCTCCTGAACCGTACCAGGCCGCATGCCCTCAACATGGGGGGGTTGGTGCCGTGGGGGAGGGGAGCGCGCTGCAGGCCCCCCCACCCCAAAGCACCTTGTCCCCATGTTGATGAGGACAAGGGCCTCTTCCCGACAACCCTGGCCTTTGGTTTCGGGGTCTACGGGCGGGGGGCTTATCGGAATCCGGGAGCCCCCTTTAATAAGGGGGCCCCCAGATCCCGGCCCCCCACCCTTTGTGAATGAGTATGGGGTACATCGTACCCCTACCCATTCACCTAGGGAAAAAAGGGTCAATAAAAAAACACAGTACACAGGTTTTTAAAGTAATTTATTAGACAGCTCCGGGGTCTTCTTCCAACTTCGGGGTCTCTCCGGCGTCTCCTCCCGGTGTCCTGATCTTCTGCCGGCTTCTCTGCTATCTTCTACAGCTCTATTGCTAGTGGTGGCCCGGACTTCTGCCTTCTGCCTTCTTCTTTTCTTCCAATGTTGACACGATGCTCTCTCCGGCTGGAATGCTCTCTGTGCGCTCTGCTATGGCTTACATAGGCGGTGACCCCGCCCCCTTATGCCGTCACAGTCCCTGGGCATGCTGGGACTGTGGCGGCATAAGGGGGCGTGGTCATCGGGTGATGACCACGCCCCCTAAAACGTCACAGTCCCAGCATGTCCAGGGACTGTGACGGCATAAGGGGGCGGGGTCACCGCCTATATTAGTCAGAGCGGAGCGCCCAGAGTGCATTCCAGCCGGAGAGAGCATTGTGTCAACATCAGAAGGAGAGAAGAGGGCAGAAGGCAGAAGACCGAAGACCGGGCTCCTCCGCTATAGCAAAAAGTGGCAAAAGAGCAGAAGATAGCGGAGGAGCCCGGCAGAAGATCCGGAGAGCGCGGAGAAGAACCGGAGAGACCCCCGAAGAGAAGAAGGCAGAAGGCAGCAGACCGGGCTCCTCCGCTATAGCAAAAGAGCGGCAAAAGAGCAGAAGATAGCAGAGGAGCCCGGCAGAAGACCCGGAGAGCGCGGAGAAGAACCGGAGAGACCCCCGAAGAGAAGAAGGCAGAAGGCAGCAGACCGGGCTCCTCCGCTATAGCAAAAGAACAGCAAAAGAGCAGAAGATAGCAGAGGAGCCCGGCAGAAGACCCGGAGAGTCCGGAGAAGAACCGGAGAGACCCCCGAAGTCAGAAGAAGCCCCCCGAAGCCGGAAGAAGACCCCCGGAGCTGTCTAATAAATTACTTTAAAAATCTGTGTAGTGTTTTTTTTTATTGACACTTTTTCCCTAGGTGAATGGGTAGGGGTACCATGTACCCCATACTCATTCACATAGGGTGGGGGGCTGGGATCTGGGGGCCCCCTTATTAAAGGGGGCTCCCGGATTCCGATAAGACCCCCACCCGCAGACCCCGACGCCCAACAGCCAGGGTTGTCGGGAAGAGGCCCTTGTCCTCATCAACATGGGGACAAGGTGCTTTGGGGTGCGCGCCCCCCTCCCCCAAGGCACCAACCCCCCATGTTGAGGGCATGCGGCCTGGTACAGTTCAGGAGGGGGGCTCGCTCATCCCCACCCCCATTCCTGACTGGCCGGGCTGCGTGCTCGGATAAGGGTCTGGTATTGATTTGGGGGGACCCCCACGCCGTTTTTTGGCATAGGGGGTTCCCCTCAAGGTCCATACCAGAACTAAGGGCCTGGTATGCTCTTGAAGGGGGAACCCATGCTGTTTTTTTATTTAAAATTTGGCGCAGAGTTCCCACTCAAGATCATCTGAGCACAAGTCGCTTGCCGAAGTCGGAACATGCGAGACGGCAATCCAACTTTGATCCGACTTCAGTGATAGTCAATAGGCTGAAGTAGGATCAATGTCGGACCAAAGTAGTACAGGGAGCATTTCTAAAGTCGGAACGACTTGTGTCAGAATGGTTAGGATGGCTCCCATAGGGAAACATTAAATTTCACACGTCATGCGACATGAGCTCCCAATGTCGGAGCATTTGTCGGACCAGTGTGAACCCAGCCTTACACCACCAGCATACGTGTCTTTTCAGCTGTGTGTTGGCCGTTTTTCCCTAGGTATATTCATATATAGAGAAGGGAAAAACACAATGTGGGAGCCCCCCAAAGCCGCATAACCCAAATGCATACAAAAAATAGGAAGTTTCCCCAGGGGTTTTTTAGCAGCAGAGAATTTGTACAAAAAGTAGTAGATGTAAAAAATCATTTATTTAACAGACAATAATAATTTCAAATGAACAATAATAAATCATCCATATAGGTAGTGCGACACAAAAGCAAACATGGAACATCACTCATAGCAAGGAACATCCTATGTACAAGCATGGTTTGCCAATTGTATTTATGACGTATGTATCCACATGAAAAACTCTGATGCATTTCGACCCTTGCAATTTTTCGGTTCCTTCAGGGGGATTTATATTCTAGGAAAATATCAAAGTATCTAATTAAAGTCATTGGACAGTATAAAAAATGTGTAAGTATAACATTTCGAATTGAGCAAAATTATATCTCCATACATATAGAGGTATAGTTACCAATGGGTAGATGAAGACATGAAGATGTATCGCACGAACTAGAATTGAAGGATTGTTGTCCAAAGATCCCATTGCTGCCGCACATCCCCCCGCATCCTCCGGGTGGGCGCATAGTCCACCGAGCTTGCAGGGGGCCACGTTCTAGGACCCGGAGAGGAGGATGAGGGGTAAAACACCTGCAGATGGACATGCAAAGACTTTTTGTAAGTAGTCGTTTAGATAATATAGGAGGAGTGTGTAGAAGTGCTTGGCAGCTGTAGGCTGGTTGTTATTTGATCACTAGTGGATTCATGTTATAGAAAAATTAATTAAGTTATACATAACATAGCGTAGTTTGTTCGTTAGTTGGATTGGTTGTAAAAGGGTTGGCTAGCAGTGAAAAAAGGTTGGGTGGGGGATGGGGTGTAATGATGTGATTAGTGAAGTGAAAGTGAATGATGTGGGATTGACTGATGATGGGGCAAAACAAGTGTAAAAGTGAAAAAACAAAAAAACACAATAAAAATTGAAAAACAAGTGTTAAAAGTGTAAACAATTGTGTAAATAAAAACAATTGTTTACACTTTTAACACTTGTTTTTCAGTTTTTAGTGTGTTTTTTTTTTTTTTTCACTTTTACACTTACCTATTGGTAACTATACCTCTATGTGTATGGATATATAATTTTGCTCAATTCGAAATGTTATACTTACACATTTTTTATACTGTCCAATGACTTTAATTAGATACTTTGATATTTTCCTAGAATATAAATCCCCCTGAAGGAACCAAAAAATTGCAAGGGTCAAAATGCATCGGGGTTTTTCATGTGGATACATACGTCATAAATACAATTGGTAAACCATGCTTGTACATAGGATGTTCCTTGCTATGAGTGATGTTCCATGTTTGCTTTTGTCGGATCGGTGGGACGCATCTACCATATAGCAGTGCGTCAGTAAGGCAAAAAGGGATGGTCATCCAGGATATCCAACCAGGTAGTGTTTTCCGGGTCCCGACCACCAATGGGGGGTGGTTGTCCTAGGCAGGCTATGGATCTCCAATGCACCCGATCCCCGATACCGGAATTGATCGATCACAAGCAGATGGTTCTTAGTGGGCCCATGGAGGAAAAGAAAAAGGGATTCCACATAGTGCAGATCAAAATGAGGTTTAATAATCCAAAAAACTGTACAAAATGTAGGTGATCACGAACAGATAAAAGGCATAAAAATGGCAATGTGGGAAGCTGAAATAGCTGGCCCTACGCGTTTCGACCACACAGTCATCAACAGGGGCATAAAAAGACATAAGGTGTTCCTTGCTATGAGTGATGTTCCATGTTTGCTTTTGTGTCTCACTACCTATATGGATGATTTATTATTGTTCATTTGAAATTATTATTGTCTGTTAAATAAATGATTTTTTACATCTACTACTTTTTGTACAAATTCTCTGCTGCTAAAAAAACCCTGGGGAAACTTCCTATTTTTTGGGTATATTCATATATCCTTTTGCTTACCAGCAAACTACAATGTTAAACCTCTGCAGTTGATGATTATATGACTCCACACCCTGGACTGGTTGGTTACCTACCTTCCCAAAGTCCAGCGACAAATTTATTTACACAAAATATCTTATTTGTCTATGTTCTCCTGAAGAAGCGTATTCTTACGTGCAACATGTAGAGTGAATATCTTGTATTTGGATTCACACTCTGACTCAAACTATTTCATGTTTACAACTTCAACCACTGTACCATTGGGTGTATCAATATAAGTGTTTACTTTGGAAGTGTTGTCAGAATTTGTGTGTGGGTCATATAATAACAGTTTCAAAAATGTTATATATATCTATGTATAAATAATTATTTTTTAATATCTTTCTACAAATAAAAACATTAATTACTTTTATATGGTCTACCCGTGTGCTTTTAAAGTCCACTCTCCCAGTCTTTAGTCTCTATACATCCATTATTGGGACATTGGCAAACTGCTATCTGTGTATCCACAGTGTCACCCTGTGAGGATACACGTTAAATCCATAATCCTTGTCTACTTTTTAAGTTTGCCTGTGTGATAACTTATAAATGACATGCCCATGATTCCAGGGTATCTAGTGTATACTTTACATTTGAACTTGTGCTTAGCTGTTTCCTTCTTACAAGATTTTGCATGTGATAAAGCACAGTCAGTTCTTCACCTCTTGTGCTTATGACATTCATGTTCTCAAGGCAAGACATTCCTAAGTATACTTATTAGTGGCATACACCACTTGGGTCATTACATTGTGTTAACAAAAAGGATCACACAACACTGTATATCATTCTATTGCCCCGGCAACTAACATTACAGCTTCCAAATGGCATATTTTAATTTGGGAAAACCCCTTTCTTTATAATTGAGGCACCAATTAAAAACTTCTAAATATTGATGCACTTCATAGTTTGCAGTTTCAGTGTACAGATGTGTATGTGTGCCTGCATATACTATACAGTATATATATTCAGGACGCCAGGCACATGAATTACAGCGGTTGGGGTGTTTTTTTGAAGCACCTGATTAGAGCCAGAGGCTCTAATAGATGTAAAAATAGGGTGGGCTCATGATGCAGAGCATTGCACCATGAGCCCACCCAGATGTTACAAGAGGAAATGAATATTCGCTGTTGCAACACTGATCCTCCTCCTGGCCAATCGGGAAGTGGGTCTTATACCCGTCACATGATTGGCTGAAAGGACAGGCGATCCTATTGGACATTGGAGGGGATAAGATGCACAGCGGAAGCACCCGCCGATGTCCCAATCCCTGATGCCCAATGTGCTTGTCAATGCCCGATCTCCGCCACTGCCTAGATGGGGTAAGTGCCAGTGGACCGGCAGGCAGCGAGGGGGGTTTGCAGTGCCGCCACTGTCCCATACTGGAATGAAGGGAGTGAGTCACAAGCACTATTGTTAGGTAATTGGCCTCTTGGGCAGCAGCAGTGTAACATGTGGCAGTGAGAGTGACCTGAGCTCTGAATAGGAACAACTCAGAGCTGAAATGGGCATTATATTCCTCAATGCCACAAGGGAACAAAGTGGTGGGGAAGTTTTATTTCAGCATTGCTCTAGGTGTGTTACACTTATATTTCCAGTTTGTAATTCTTGTCAGTTGCTGTAGCACCTATAGACATGTATCCCAACCTCTGTAACTTTTGCTGGGCAGCTTGATCTCAACATACAGTAAATGTGAAAAAAAAAATATAAATATATATATATATATATATATATATATATATATATATATATATATATATATAAATAAAAGGACATTTAAAAAAATATGTTAAATATTATAATTACATGTATTAGCTAACTACAGAATACCATGTTTTTGCAATAATTATTTTTTTTTATATTTGTATGCATGTTGATTTCCCTCCAATTTTACTGTAAAGACAGTCCCCCAGTTACAAACATTTGACTTACATATGACCCCCTACTTACAAATGAAGGGAGACAACAGGAAGTGAGAGGAAATCTACCCCTAGGAAGGGAAATTCACTCATGTAAAAGTTATCATGGGAAAAGGGTGTCTCCACTGAAGCTCTATCACCAATCCTTTTTTCCATGTCAACCCAAAATATTCTAAATCCAGTTGTTATTGTGAGATGAAATCTTCTGAACAGGGACACAGACAGAAAACAAATGTTACAGGGGCATTCCCTATGCTATCCAAAAATCAAAAAAGCGTAAACATTATTTTTTGGCTGGAGTTACACTTAAAAAATGTACCTGTTCCAACTTACATACAAATGTAATGTAACCTGAGGACTGCCTGTACAAGGTACTGAATAAGTATGTAGTATTCAATTAATAGTTTCTTATAAACAAAAAAGTATATCAAAATGACAAAAAAGAAGGAACAAAAGTAAAATATAACATAGGAAAACACTGAAGATAAAAGTAGAACCTGGTTTATTTATACTTTTCTGGTTTCCCTGCATGTAGAAAATACTCTTTATACCCTCCAGAATAATTTTGTTTTCTTTATTGCGAGTTTCTTATAATAGGAAGATGGTAACCTCTGATTATACTGGTCATTGTCTTGTGGGACACACAGAAAATGCATCAAAGTAAACAGAATTATTTATACAGCACTTATCTCCACAGACATCAGAATATAAAAATTCCACTGAAGATCATAAATTGAAGCTGTTAAGCTAACTATTTCCAGCATCTAAAAGAAAGACGCCTAATTATATTATTGTTCTTCTATAAAACCAACTCTTAAATTGTTCCCTTAAATGTTTATTTAACTACAACTTTCTGTATGCCTAGGAAATAGTTAACTTTTTAAACTAGTATAACTGAGTCTGGTGCTTTACTATTCAGAACTATATTTTCATCTTGTTGAAGCATTATGAGGGTCATTCATAAAAAGGAAAGGAAAGGAAAGTGGAAGTGTTACCCATGGGAACCAACCAGATAAATTATTCTTGCAGTGCAGACTAGCAAGCATCTAGCTCATTACTTTTTCATTTTTTTTTTAAATGCTGTATGCTTGTAATACATATATATGAATGCCATAAATGTATTTAACATCAAGACTATTGATGATAACATAATTTACAAATAGAATAGTATATAGCTTATATTTAAATAGTAGTGATCCAGGGTGGCCTTTTCAAGATGTAGGCATTATTTATATCTTTTTGTTTGCTAGTCTATCTCTTCTGTTCTTATAGCAGATTGTTAGATGCCAGTAAAGAATTCTGAGATTTTAACAGATAATAGATTTTAAATTGCCATCTTACAGCCAAGCAAGCCTCATCAATCAATAAAAGGCGTTCACTATCCTGTATAATACAGTCCTCTATTAGATGTGCACTGCACCTGTAATAGGAGTCCCTCCCACATGAGGTTGTTATAATCAGCCTCTCAATATACTTTTTATCTGTCTTTGTACACTGAGTGATGAATGGATTATGTGAAGCAACATGTGTTTTTCATTTTAGTATGGTTTTTTTCCCTTTAAACTAGTTTGTTTCATGGGTATAACTTTGGAATATACCAGCTTATATGCCTTCTTTATATCACTCCCTCTGAGCTCTGAAATGGACAGATGGTCTTCAGTACTTCTGGAATGAAAGAATTCCATCTCTAATTACTTGATGTTTAACAGGAGTTCACCATATACCCACATGGCCTTTATAATCATATCACATTTTGCATGACGTATACCTTTTTACAGGATGATTTTTTTAAAGATTTAGCAAGCATAAAGATAAACTTACTTTTTCAAGGATTTTGTGTGTAGTGTAATTTAATGTTTATTTCTGCAATGATTTAGAATTCCCAGACCAATCTTACCACTTTGAAAAGTAACAGTGTGATATTTGTTACATATATTTAGGTTATTGTTCAGTTGTCATCATCCACAATGTTTGCGTGGGCCATTACACTTTCAGAAACTCTCAGATTTTTTTTGTTTATGGAGTTTGCATGATGCACCTCAAACAAAATCTCCCTGACAAACTATGTCAAGTAAGATAAGTAAGCAAGTTTATTTAATGCCAGAAGTTTACCTCCTGAAAATTACCCAGTATATGCCCCTTCATTACCAGGCCATCTTCAAATACTGTGATAATCTGACTGACAATTACTCGGTCATGCTGTAGAGTATAACAAAAAACGTTTTTTCATTTTTTGAGACAGATAAAGCTTTCTTTTGGAGGCACTCATTGAGGCCAGGTATGAGGTAATCATTTTTGTATTATACACAGGAACAAAGATCAAACATTTTGAAAGAAAACCTGTTAGCCTTACTTTCTGTTATAAAACATATCAAATAAAAATTTCAAAAGGTTTAAGAATATGACTGGGCAGCATAATAGTTCCAGTGTGCTATCATTCAACCTGTTCACCTAAAGTAAAATGCTTCTAGAAATGAAGAAAGTTAGATACAATGGCTGCTTTCTGATTTAGGAGCAAGTATTCAGCTTTGGGTCAGGATCCCTTCAAATGTGGAACAAGCATCTTGTTTATTAAGTGCTGCAGTTTGTAATGATGTATTAACTCTAGGGGTTAGTTTAGTACATGGTTAATTTCCCCTAGCTTTCATTCACTTCAACTACTCAGTCACTGAAAAAAAAAAAGGTCTTAAAATGTACATGATTGGCATAAAGGAATGAACACAGCACAAGTGAAAATTAAACTAGGTTTAATACTGTTTACTTTTGAGATCACTGTGATTGCTTCATAGCCATCACAAGATACAGAGCCACTCTGATCTCCTGTTTTTGTGGCCTGCACTGTCTAATGACAGCATGTTCACAGGCATTATAAGCCATCAGAAAAAAAAGCATCCAGGGGGCGTGTCCGGACACGAAGCAGAGCAGACGTGTCTGTGCGGAGCTCCGCACAGATAGTGACAATCCGCTGCCATCCTTCCTCTGTTTCACCCCGTTTTACATTGAGGACATTGACATACTTCTAAGGGCGTTGTGTGCCGCTGCCACAACTATTTATCTCCAATAGACTTTGCTCGGCTGTGTACATCCAGGACTGGCTCCTTGATTCTCAGGCTCAAGGCCCGCCGTCATCTTGAGGCCTGCGGGCCCTCCTTCACAGCACACCGAGACCTGAAGGCGAACTGATCGCTTCATTCCGGTACACCAACGACATCCCCAGAGGGCATCAGACAAGCCTGCAGCAGGGGAGGACTGCCTGCAGCCACCTGAAGTCTCCCAGGCTCGGACACCCTATGGCCGCCACTGTGCCGAGGCCTGCGGCCTATCGATCTGCCTTCTACCTCCTTCTACAGGCACAGTGAGTAACAGGCCATCTAACTCCCCCATACATAGCTGACGCTCGTAACAGCAAATATCAGCTGCCATAATGGTCGAGCTTCATAGGAAATATCTGGCCCTGAGCGGAGCGGAACTCCCGTGGCCGGCAGCCCCTTCTAGGAAAGTCTGTGGCTTCGGCCTGGGCGGAGGTCGGCGGCCATCTTGGGACTCCACATACACCCAGTCTCTCTTATTCCGCCTGTAACCTACTCCCGCACTAACTGAACGGTGTTCTGGGATCACCACCTCATCCCAAAGCTACTTAAACAGGTACTTTTAAAACAGATGTAATTAACAAATGAATGGTGGCCACCCCACCTAATATGGACTATGTCCCCTAAGTGAACCTGGAGGCCCGCCTGCTCCCCGAGACCTCTGCTACGCCATATTAAACATCTATAGATTCGGAGGTAAGCCAGACTGTCTGCCACATTCCCTGACTATTATATGTGCAACGTTGGCCAGCAGCAGCGAAACTATAAGCCCCTATTTGGGTCACATGAAGGTTCAAATATGGAACGCTATGTCACCAGGCCACAACTTATGACCTCATACTCCCCCACAGACCCTTTTGTGGTGATGGATACGTCCATGGGAGTGGAGAATGCTGTGAACATACCATCTACTATTACTCAAACTCCAGGTCTCGCCTCATCCGCTCCACACAAGATCCTTACCCCAGACATACTAGATGCCAAGCTTGATGCCAAGCTGCAGCTCTTGCTACAATAAATCACAAATAATGTCTCAACGGAGATAAACAAATTAGCTGCAGAACTGAGAGGAGAGTTCAACCAAATTGGTGAACGTACTAACACTCTTGAAAACAAATTCGATGAGATGATAATCTATGTACAGCCTATTGAAGAGGAAAACCACAACTTACGTTTATCAGTCTCTCAATTACAGCTACAGCAGGAGGACTTGGAAAATAGAGAAAGAAGACAAAACTTACGCTTCAGAGGTATCCCTGAAACAGTGGGAGACCCTGACCTACGTGCTTATCTTCTGGGTCTCTTTAATACTTTGGCCCCTACGGTGGTGGACATTGATTGGCGCCTTGATAGGGCCCACCAGTCTCTGGCCCCCAGGCCTGTGGTTGGAGCCAGACCCAGAGATGTCATAGTGAAATTCTATTATTTTGAAAGCAAGGAAGCGCTCACCATTGCCACACGCAACAAATCTCAACTTACATACAAGGGGGCAAAACTCCAGATCTTCAGCGACCTTTCCCCCATTACCCTTGCTAAACATAGGAATCTGCGCCCAATCAGACTCCACCTACAACACCACAAAATTCCATACTACTGGGGCTTTCCATTCCGCCTCACCGTATCCAAGGATGGCGTGCAACACACCCTGCGTGAGTTATTGGAAGGTGAGGCATTTTTGAAAGGTCTTGGTCTGCCTCCACTCCCGGAAGAGGATTTAATCCCTCCTAATAATCAGGCTCGTCCACCTCCTAACACACCCAGCCGCATCTGGACCCCTGTGAGAGACAAATCCAGGAAACGTTTCTCCACACCCCAGCGTCTTCGTACCTCCAAGCAACCTCCTTGATTGCCCAACATTTATCTCCATGGATTCATCCACAGAGTACTACTCAGAACGTTTTCAACTACATGTTCTTAGAGTAGTAGAAGTTAATGCTCTGACCTACTATATTTTTTTGACAACTACCCTGCTCCTTTGGTTTTGTCTTTGTTTTATTCAAGGGTAGAACTATTTTTCCTCAACCTGTGAGGTCTCATAGCTAAGGGTCTATTCTCCCCCCCCGGCCATAAGTGCCTCAGTTGACAGACCCTTCAGTACATTTTGCTGACTTTTTTCTCTGTTCGGTTAACCACTCTTCTACTGGCAGAATCTATTCCTATTGCTAATGAGCTCATAAGGCGAGCGGTGGGTACTTCCCACTTCTCTACCTAGCGTCTCCTGATGGAAGTCCGTATACGCCCCTACCTGGCCTTGGCATTTGTTCAAGGCCTTCGGAGATGCAGTTGCCTCTCAGGCCTTATAGAATTTCAGTTTTTGTTTTTATTTTTTTTTCCAGTTGGTTTTTGTTTTTTTTCTATGTCCATGGATATTATTCTGATGTTAAGGATGCAAATGTTTTATTTCTACCTCTCTAACCAAATGCAGTTTTATTACAGGATATGTCTGCTGATATGTGGGTATGTTTCTGTGCTCTTCGATGTCTATACACTTACAAAAGCTAATCTAATGGGCCCATACATATGGCTTTGAAAATGATGTCGTATAATGTGAAAGGTCTGGGTTCCGTCCGCAAGCGCTGGATGGCCCTGAAGGATTTCAGGGCCTCAGACGCAGATGTGGTGATGGTCCAAGAGACCCATTTTAAGTCAGATGGTTTGCTTAAATTTGCCTCAAGGTATTTCCCCACTTCCTTCCTTGCCTCGGATTCCTCAGGCAGGGCGGGAGTGGCGATTATGATTAGGAAGTCATGTCCTATTAAGGTAAAAAGATCCCATGCTGACCCTCTTGGTAGATACCTCATTCTGGATTGTGAATATATTACTGCATCGTTTACCCTCATCAATCTCTATGCTCCTAATACAGGCCAAATTGAATTCCTTAATAAATTGTTTGACTCTCCTCTCCTCATTACTCATTGCAACCTTTCATGATCATAGGAGGGGATTTCAATCTGGTTATGTCACCCACTAGAGACAGGCAAACCCTCTTTAATACCATGCCCTCTAAAAAGATTACATCCCAAGCTAACTCTTTTCGCAAATGTATAAGGTCCCATCAATTGTTCGACTCATGGAGGATCAGACACCCCTCCTCTAAACAGTCCACTTTCTATTCCTCGGTCCACAAAATGTACTCACGTCTTGACCATTTCTTTATATCAGCCCCACTCATATCCTACGTGGCTGAGGTTGACATATCACCTATTACATGGTCGGACCATGCTCCCATCACGTTACACCTTATGCTTTCCCAGGCCTACCCTAAGTCATGTCATTGGCGCCTAAACGATCATCTGCTACAATCTGAAGTCTCACGTACTATACTGGCAAAAAATCTAGAAGAATACTTTCAGCATAACATAGGGTCTGTCTCAGATTTCTCCACACTTTGGGAAGCACATAAAACTTTTTTTCGCGGCGCCTGCATAGCTGAAAGCTCCAGGCTAAAGAAAGATAGAAATAGTCTTATACAGTCTCTTACTTCCGCTTTGGTTACTGCGGAGCGGAGGCTGTTGAGTGGCCCCACAGTATCAAAACTACGCAGAGTCACCTCCCTTAGAGAGCAAATCAAATCAATACAACTGGGCAGGGCAGCTAGGTCTTTACTGTGGACAAAACAAACGTTTTATGAATATTCAAATAAACCACATAGAATGCTAGTCAATAAACTACACCCACGCCCATTTAACTCATTTCCTGATTTCCTTCAACAGACAGATGGATCTAGAGTTTACTGCCCCCGTGCAATGTCTAGCACCTTTGGCAAATTTTACCATAAATTATACAACTGCCTCACTCCTGAGCACGGTTTTAACTTTGCTTGGGAGAAATTTGAAATTTTTTTTTCTAATATAAAAATCCCAAAGCTGTCTTCGGAAGACTTAAACAGGTTTGAATGTAGACATAACGACTTAAGAACTTTTGTCCATAGTTAAGAAACCCCCACTACACAAATCACCCGGTTCTAACGGTTTGCCCTATTTTTACTACAAATATTTTTTTGATATCCTATCTCCACACATGTTAACCCTCTATGAGTCCCTGCTTAAGGGTACGTCTCCTCTTTCACAATTCTCTCATTCATTTATCTCGGTCATCCCGAAACCAGGTAAGGATCCCTCTATCCCAGATAATTATAGGCCGATAGCTCTTCTAAATTCAGATTATAAGATTTTCACAAATATTCTTGCATCCAGATTGTCTAGGATTATCCCCAAATTGATTCATAAGGATCAGGTGGGTTTTGTGCCTGGCAGACATGCGGGGAACAATACCCGTTGTACAATAGACCTGATAGATCATTTGGATAGAACCTCCAGACAGGCATTGATTTTAAGTCTAGATGCACAAAAGGCCTTTGATAGGTTAAGCTGGCCTTACATGTTTAATGTTTTAGAGACGTATGGCTTCAGAGGTCCTTATCTGAAGGCTTTAGAGGCTCTATATTCAACAATTACAGCTCAAGTACAGATGTCATCCTTCCTGTCGCCAAGCTTCCCTATGACTAATGGTACTCGGCAGGGTTGTCCTTTATCACCATTGCTTTTTATTCTCTGTTTAGAGCCCCTGGCCGAGTCCATCCGCACCCATCTGGATATTCGTGGGGTGGTAATGCAACAGGGGGAATATAAATTATCACTTTTCGCGGATGACATCCTGCTCACGATCACTAATCCATTGATTTCTCTCCCCTCTCTGCATAAATTGTTGTCTTCCTTCGGGGCCATTTCGGGCTATAAGGTCAACACTTCCAAAACTGAAGCTCTGCCTATACATATCCCATTACCCATATTATCACAGCTCAAAGAGTCATATCCCTATAAGTGGTGCAAAACTTCCCTCAAATACCTAGGTATTCTTCTCACCCCTTCCTATTCCTCTCTTTACTCTGCTAACTTTCCACCCCTTGTTCTGGACATCAATAAATCCTTGATGACTTGGGCAAAGTACCCTTTGTCTTTGTTGGGCAGGATAAATGTTTTAAAAATGTCTATTTTACCTAGACTGCTATACCATTTTGAAATGTTTCCAGTTGCTTTGCCCTCATCCCAATTAAAGACAATTCAGCAAAACTTTCTAAAGTTCATATGGGGAGATAGGGCTCGCGGTATAGCAGGTTCGGTGGTGTTTGCTCCGAGGTCCAGGAGTGGAATGGGTGCATCGGACATTATTAAATATTACTATGCCTCACATTTAAGGCCTATTTTTTCCTGGTCCTATTTGCTCCAAATCAATAGACCACTATTGAAAAGGGTGTGATTTATCCAGTTCACCCGAGTTCCTTGGTTTGGGAGGGTTCCTTATCTCTGGATCCCACTTTCAAACACCAATGCACTGCCCCAATGAATTTTACCTTAACCATTTGGCGTAAATGCCTTAAAGAATATCAACTTACCTCGCCTTGCTCCCCGCTTGTCAATGTATTGTTTAATCCACTTATACCAGACAGTATGTCCCTGGGCAGGATCTTCCCATGGCTTAACGCCTCCCTTTTCCAACTTCGAAATTTAGTACACCCTGTTACGCGAAGGCTACATTCCTTCAACTACTTTACGTGAGAAATTCAATATCCCTCCCCAACTTTTCTACTTCTACCTGCAGGTTAGACTTTTTTTCACTCTAAATCTTCAGCTTTAACTCTTGACAGTCCAACTACCTTCGAATACATATGCGCTCAAGGACCCCACCAACTACACTTAATATCCTCCATCTATCGTATGCTTCATGAGTCGACACCTCTTACTGAGACCACGCATCATTATATGGGAAAATGGTCCCATTTGATAGGCAGATCTATTTCAATTCAGATGTGGGATAAGATTTGGTCTTCTGTTTCCAAGTCTTCCAAGTGTGTGACCCAACGGGAGACTTCTATGAAAATTCTTATGTTTTGGTATAGAACCCCTGATGTTATTCATAGATATGATCCTTCTGTTTCGCCATGCTGTTGGCATTGTAGGACTGACACGGGTTCCTTATTCCATATATTTTGGCAGTGTTCAATGATAGAACCTTTTTGGGGTGAGGTGAGGCTCCTGATACAGAAAGTGTTGGATAAATCCCTCCCACTCGACCCCTTACATTATTTGTTGGGCCTTCCTTTTCCTGGCTTAGCCAAAAGAGCCAACCGGCTTCTTTCTTACATACTATTGGCTGCCAAACGACTCATTCCCCTGTGCTGGCTGTCCAACGCCCCTCCTCCTTGGCCCAAATTTTTACAACTGGTGGCTGATATCCGGAGGATGGAATATCTAACGGCCTCAGTACATGACACTATCCCCCAATTTGAAAAACTGTGTTAATTCTGGGATAGGTCGGAATTTGGGACCTATGCCAAATACCGTTTTTTAAACTTTTACTGGCATAGGTCTTCCATGTGATCATGATGTTCCACCCCCCACTTGCTCCATTTTCACATATGTTATTTAGAACTTATTATTCTGTACCACATATCCTCCATGGAATCTATGTTCTTTCTTTTATGTGATTAACTTATGGTTTTAATCCTGCACTTCTATTTTCAGATTGTTTATTTTGTATATCCTGGACATATTGTGCAGAGCGCCCTTGTGCTCTGTAATTGCGAATTCTGTTCATATGTACTTATTCTGTTTTGATATCAAGATGTTTTCAATAACTTTATATTCTATATTGTACAACAATGCTGTACTTGTTCACTTTAAAAAATAAAAAATCTAATAAAAAATACAATTATAAAAAAAAGAAAAAAAAGCATCCACCAATCCACCATTTTTTACAATAGTGCAGCACTAAGGTGGTTAAGTAGATAATATTGCCTTTTTGTTCACTGCCATTGAATAGATACCATATTATATTTTGCAGATTTGAACAGTGGAGCTTACCTCTCATACCCACAATAAACTAATGATGCCTTATATAAACAGCACTACAGTAAAAAGCTTCCACCAATCCACCTTTTTTTTTACTAGTGAACAGTATTAAGTTGGTTAGGTAAAAAATATAGTTTTTTTTCATTCACAGCTATTGATCAGATGCCATATTGTATTTAGGATCATGGGGTGCTGTGGAGAGATCACACGATCAATTCCAAACAGTTAATAAATCTCTCACAGGTCAGTGGTTGGGGGTGGGACTGCATAACCCCATCCATGTACTGTACTGAGCACATGCAATATTCAATGACACGGGTCTAATATTGCACTAGTTTTTGTGCCTGAAATGTGTAAACTGTGAAGTTTTTCAATAGCTGCATAGGGAGTTTTTTTTTTTTTTGCAAGTGCAGTTGCTCCAGAGCTCAGTAAATGAGGCCAAGCTTCACTTTGCAAAGAATACCCAATCACTTGCAAGGGAAATAAACTTCATTTCTGCTCACACATGACTGGATGATGGAAGTCAGCAGAACCTACCATCATTTACTAAGCTCTGGGGTAACTGCACTTGCAAACTGCACAGTCTATTTGTCTTTAGTAAATCCACTAAAGGTTTACTTTTCTGTCTAAGGTCAGCCATAGACAATGCAAATTTCTTTACTGCAAAGAAATTCACATGATTCCCCCATCAACACAGACAGTGTTGACAAGAGAAACCCTTCTGCTGAGCAATTGTGTTTCTGGGGCAGGGGAAGCCATGGAGCCAGGTGAAGATAGTCATTATCGCAAGTGGCTATAGCAGCCACTTGCAAAAATCGCAAGCACATCCGGTAGGCTGGTTGTACCCAAGTTGATGGATGATGGAAGTGAGCAGAACCTACCATCATTTACTAAGCTCTGGGGTAACTGCACTTGCAAACTGCACAGTCTATTTGTCTTTAGTAAATCCACTAAAGGTTTACTTTTCTGTCTAAGGTCAGCCATAGACAATGCAAATTTCTTTACT
Organism: Aquarana catesbeiana; assembly: GCF_042186555.1. Classification (NCBI taxonomy): domain Eukaryota; kingdom Metazoa; phylum Chordata; class Amphibia; order Anura; family Ranidae; genus Aquarana; species Aquarana catesbeiana. Next base: position 174,375,056 of record NC_133326.1, read on the forward strand.
GCAAAGAAATTCACATGATTCCCCCATCAACACGGACAGTGTTGACAAGAGAAACCCTTCTGCTGAGCAATTGTGTTTCTGGGGTGGGGGAAGCCATGCAGCCAGGTGAAGATAGTCATTATCGCTAGTGGCTATAGCAGCCGCTTGCAAAAATCGCAAGCACATCCGGCAGGCTGGTTGTACCCAAGTTGATAGATCAATCAACTTGGTACATTCAGCCTGCCCATTAATGGTTTGAATCTCGTCTGGTTCCTGCTGAACCGGTCGAGATTTGAACGGTCTATGGCTGGCCTAAGACATTCTCTGTGTCATCATATAAATAAGTAGGTGTGTATACTAAAACAATGCAATATTCACTCCAGAGAAAAAACATTACTTTCAAACTCTACAGGTTTTGTCATAAAATTGTTTAAAAAGCTCTATGTTTAGTCATTATCACAGATGGAAATGGATTAGAGTGAAAAACAAAAGATAAATATCTTGTTCAAATAAAAAACAGACGCCAGTAACAGAACGTGATAGTTACAAAATGCATCACTGATAAATAAACTCAGCTGTTGCCCTAAGGTTTCCATTTAGCAAACAGAGACTTGGGAGCCATTCATTTGTCTGCTTTCTAAAATACTGTTTCATTTGAAAAATTAGCTTTATCCACATACCAAAAAATAATTCTTTGACTAGCATCAAGTCGATCAGACATTGTAAAGAATTCTTTGGTTTTAACTGATGCATTTCCATTTTTCTTTTTGATAAACAGGCTATGTCCTGTTTCTTAAAGATACATTTATTTTGTTATTTCATTTGTGTACACAGTAATTGTGATTACATCATCAATCAGATTTACTCACAATGGAAGCTGATATGGTTGAATGCAGTAATTCAAGAAATGGCAAACTAAACAATTTCTAAAGTAATTTGTTATATCGATAAACTTTGAGCTATTTATATGTATTGAACCTTGTGATGTGCTGATTTGTTTATTTTACAATAAGCATGTATATTTACCTTGTTACGTTTTTGTTTTGACCTAATCCCAGCATTTAAACAACATCTGTCAGTGTTAGATTAGTGTCAGATTATTTGCAGTATATTCTTTTTGCACCACCCTGACACACAAGTGTTCTATGGTGCTCTCCGGTCAGGGAGAGTTGAGAAAATCTTTGAAATTAGTATTGCATTAATTCTGAGGATGGAACATAAGTTCTGGAAAACTGTTTGTTTTACGTAGCCTTGGATTACGAAAATGCATTTTTGGTTCACTATTGAACAACGCGCTAAAGAAGATCTGTAGGCATTTTCCATTAGGCATAATAGAACTGTACCTATAGGCTGCCAGTTCAAAGGTGCAGCTATTTCATGTAAAGTATTTGGCCACACATTTTTTCCTATCATTGGTAGAAACACTTTATATAAGCTACACAGTATTACAATATTCCAAGGCAGGTGAAGACCAGTAAAATAAAGAAATGTTCTGTGTGATTCTGGCAGGAAGATTTTCTTTAGGTGCCAAATGTATTCCTCCCACAGGTATCAGGAATTGAAATTCATCTCTGAGTATAGTGTTACATACATAATAGGTGAGGTTGAAAAAAGACCATCAAGTCCAACCTATGTGTGTGTCAGTATTACATTGTATATCCCTGTATGTTGTGGTCATTCAGGTGTTTATCTAATAGTTTTTTAAGCTATCGATGCTCCCCGCTGATATCACCACCTGTGGAAGGGAATTCCACATTCTTGCCACTTTTACAGTAAAGAACCCTCTACATAGTTTAAGGTTAAACCTCTTTTCTTCTAATTTTAATGAGTGGCCACGTGTCTTGTTAAACTCCCTTTCGCAAAAAAGTTTTATCCCTATTGTGGGGTCACCAGTATGGTATTTGCAAATTGAAATCATGTCCCCTCCCAAGCATTTATTCTCCATAGAGAATTAGTTCAGTGCTTGCAACCTTTCCTCATAACTAACATCCTCCAGACCCTTTATTAGCTTTGTTGCCCTTCTTTGTACAAGCTCCATGTCCAATAAATCCTTCCTGAGGACTGGTGCCCAGAACTGGACAGCATACTCTAGGTGCGGCCGGACCAGAGTCTTGTAGCGTGGGAGAATTATCATTTTATTTCTGGAGTTGATCTCCTTTATATTGCATGCCAATATTCTGTTTGCTTTGTTAGCAGCAGCTTGGTATTGCATGCCATTGCTGAGCCTATCATCTACTAGGACCCCCAGGTCCTTTTTCATCCTAGATTCCCCCAGAGGTTCTCCCCCCGTGTATAGATTGCATTCATATTTTTGCCACCCAAATGCATTATTTTACATTTTTCTGCATTAAACCTCATTTGCCATGTAGTTGCCCACCCCATTAATTTGTTCAGATCTTTTTTGCAAGGTGTCCACATCCTGCAGAGAAGTTATTGCCCTGCTTAGCTTAGTATCATCCACAAATACAGAGATTGAACCGTTTACCCCATCCTCCAGGTCGTTTAGGAACAAATTAAATAGGATTGATCCCAGGATAGAACCCTGGGGTACCCCACTACCCACCCCTGACCATTCCTAGTACTCCCCATTTATCACCACCCTCTGAACTCACCCTTGTAGCCAGTTTTCAATCCATGTTCTCTCACTATGGTCCATGCCAACAGGCCTTATTTTGTACAGTAAACGTTTATGGGGAACTGTGTCAAATGCTTTTGCAAAATCCAGATACACTATGTCTATGGGCCTTCCTTTATCTAGATGGAAGCTCACCTCCTCATAGAAGGTTAATAGATTGGTTTGGTAAGAACAATTCTTCATGAATCCATGCTGATTACTGCTAATGATACTGTTCTCATTACTAAAATCATGTATATAGTCCCTTATCATCCCCTCCAAGAGCTTCCATACTATCGATGTTAGGCTAACTGGTCTGTAATTCCCAGGGATGTATTTTGGTCTCTTTTTAAATATTGGTGCTACATTGGCTTTTCTCCAATCAGCTGGTACCATTCCAGTTAGTAGACTGTCAGTAAAAATTAGGAACAATGGTCTGGCAATTACTTGACTGAGTTCCCTAAGTACCCTTGGGTGCAAGCCATCTGGTCCCGGTGATTTATTAATGTTAAGTTTCCCCAGTCTAATTTTAATTCTGTCCTCTGTTAATCATAGAAGTGCTTCCTGTGATGTGTCATGAGGATAAACACTGCAGTTTTAGTTACTGAAGCCCCCGATTCCCTTGTGAAAACTGAGGAGAAGAATAAATTCAATACCTTCGCCATCTCCCCATCCTTTGTAACCAGATGACCTTTCTCATTCTTTATGGGGCCAATATGGTCTGTCCTTCATTTTTTACTGTTTACATACTTAAAGAATTTCTTGGGATTTTTTTGCTTTTCTCCGCTCCTATGTCTTTCGTGTTCTATTTTAGCTGCCCTAATTGCACCCTTACATTTCTTGTTGCATTCCTTATAAAGTCTGAATGCTGATAATGATCCCTCAACCCTGTATTTTTTGAAGGCCTTCTCCTTTGCTTTTATATGCATTTTTACATTGGAGTTAAGCCATCCAGGACTTTTGTTCGCTCTTTTAAATGTATTATTTATTACCCAATGGCTAATGCCCTTTTTTAATATGCCCTTAAAGCAAACCCATCTCTCCTCTGTGTTTATTGTTCCTAAGATTTTATCTCAATTTATGCTTTCTAGCAAGGTTTGTAGTTTAGGGAAGTTGGATCTTTTGAAATTCAATGTCTTTGTATTCCCCTTCCGTTTCCTATTTGTGTGATTTATACTGAAGCCAATTCACCTGTGATCGCTGTTTCCTAAATCACCCTGTATTTCCACATCCGTGATCAGCTCTGTATTGTTGGTAATCAGTAGATCCAGTAACACTTTATTTCTTGTTAATACTGTTAACGTGTTAATACTTTAGATCATGGGTGCCCAACCCATGTAAAGTGAAATAAAAATGCAGTGCTAAAAACACATCTCTGAATAAACTAAGACCATAAATGTTCATGTGAATCTCAAAACCAATGTTAGGAATATGTGAAAAAAGCTTAGTTAGATATGTCCTCAGTGATAATGAATCCATGTATAAAAAATAAATAAAAGTGACGTCCACAGATAGAACCCTAAGTGTGGTGAGTCCAAAAATGTAAACTGCTGCCATTACACATGTACCAAAGCGCTGTTTTATCTTTCTAAATGTGAGTTTTCCTACTTTTAATAATTACCCCACATTATGGAATTACACTATGTGGCATTTTGTTCTCCTTCCTAATTATATATATTAATGCATGGGAGAATCTATCCACCCCACTCCATGAGTGTCTCCCCTGGGTATCACTACCCTTGAGAGCATCAGAAGATCCGGGGAACACCTGACTTTCATATTAAAGGTCGCCTGCATTGAAACCCTTACCTTTGGTATACATCACCACAAGCCTTTTAGACTAATTGGGCTACGCCCTTTTGGGTCCAAGCATTCTGGTAAGCCTTCATCTAATTGGTGGTGGATATTCTACTTGCAACTTTCTTCACAAATTGTTTCCATCCTTGATGTCAAGAGGATGCTATGAACATTTAGTTTATACTTTTGGACTCACCACACATTGGGTTCTTCTATCTGTGAACTTCATATTTATTTATTTTTTATACACGGATTCATTATAACAGTGGACATATCTAACTAAGGTTTTTTTCATATTTTCCTAATATTGGTTTTGAAATTTACATGAACATTTATGGTCTCAGTTGATTCAAAGATGTGTTTTTAGAGCTGCACTTTTATTTCACTTTACATTTTTGCAATTGTCTGCTTGCTGTGCTGGCTGCTGTATATTGTTTAAAGGGACAGCGCGGTATAACAATTTTACTTTTATTGTGCTCAACCCATGGCCCGTGGAGCCCGCGACCTCATGTTCTGGGATGGCGGGCCAGCAAGCCCACAATTTTTGCTTTTGCCAACCCGCAATCCCACAGCATTAACATGGAGTCAGTGTTCTATTGAATAGTGCTCGCCATTGAAAAGTGTCTACGCATGCGCAGTATGAAAGGGCACTCCAGCTGTTTTCCCGATCAGCTGGCGTGACCTCACCATGGCACATGTGCACATCATAGGAGGTATCCTTCGATGGGAGATACCATTTTACGGGCACAATTGAAAGCAATGCAAATGGTGGACGGAGACCATAGTTGTCAGATTGTGCCTTGCTGTTGCAGTGCGGGTTGTGGCTGTGTTGAAGGGCAGGTTTTGTCTGGGTTGCAACCCACCCTTACACACAGGCAAAACCCGCCGTTCAACACAGCCACAACCTGCCGTGCAACACACACAAAACCAGACCTTCAGCACACTGTAAACCCGCCCCGCAACACCGAGGCACAATCTGACAACTACGGTCTCCCTCCGCTGTTTGCATAGCTTTCAATTGTGCCCGTGAAATGGTATCTCCCATCGAAAGATACCTCCTACGATGTGTGCATGCACCATGGTGACTTCACACCAGCTGATCGGGAAATCAGCTGGCGTACCCTTCCATACTGCGCATGCACTTGTTGGCGGCAGGCATTATTTGATAGAACACCAGCAGTGGAGAAAGCAAATGGTCGTGGAGGGAGCAGGAGTCGCATAAACTGATGCTCCCTCTGTAGTGCCGCCTCCTGTCCCAGGCAGAGTGATACCAAGTGCACTTCATCTGGGACCTTCCTAGCAGCCTAGCAATGGCAGCAGAAGCTGGAAGAGAAAAAGGTCAGTTTATTAAACATCATATAGTTTTGCAATGGGCATATTAGTAGTTTAAGAAAAAGGTTATTAGGCTGCATTTACACTGCGGCTTTCAGGGAAGTTGCACTGAGCTATAGATTTCTACTATATCCTGCAGGTTTGGTGCGCTTTCTGAAAGTGCATCACACGCGCAAGCTGTAGTAGAAGTCTATAGCAAAGCTGCAGATAAATCGCAGAACATCAGTGTGAAATCAGCCTTATAGGGGGCTCGGGGCTGTAGGCCTTGTATACATTTGTGGGGGGGCTGTAAAACCCCAACATTATTTGTGGCTCACGACTGATTACCTGTGTCTCAGCCTCAGGTAAGTAATATGCCCCGTACACACGGTCGGACATTGATCGGACATTCAGATAACAAAATCCATGGATTTTTTCCGATGGATGTTGGCTCAAAATTGTTTTGCATACACACGGTCGCACAAAATTGTTGGAATTTCCGAATGCTAAGAACGCGGTCACGTACACCACGTACGACGAGACTATAAAAGGGCAGTTCAGTACTAAGCGCGGCACCCTTTGGGCTCCTTTTGATAATCTCGTGTTAGTAAAAGTTTGGTGAGAGACGATTCGCGCTTTTTCAGACTCGTGGTTTTCAGATCGTATTTCTGCTGTTCAGTTTGTGCTTGTGGGTTTGTATCCGGTCTACAGTGCGTGCAGCGAGTTCCCATTGACTTGTCATTGTGTTCTTGTTCGTTCGTTACTGATTTTCAGGTCACTCTTCACAGGCCTTGCTGTTCTTCAGTGCGTTCTGTTACTTCGTTCTGAGCAGCCGACCGGTTTCTAGCCATGTTGCGTATACGTACTCATCGTAGAGTTCATGCTGTGCGGCGGCTTGGTGTTGGGGTCCTTACTTTGACACAAGCCCAGTCCATGAACAGGGAGAGGAGGAGTTCATGGACCAAGAATTGGTTGCTCCATCATGACCAGTTCTGTCACATGCCTTTGCTCCGTGAGATCCATGAGAATAATCCTAACGATTTCAGGAACTTTCTCCGGATTACGGACCCCGTATTTCACTGTTTGTTGGCTTTGCTGACCCCCTATATTAGCAGGCAGGATACCTGCACGAGGCAAGCCATCACTCCAGGGCAGAGGCTAGTCGTCACCCTGCAGTACTTGGCGACGAGGAGAAGCCATTAGGACCTCAAGTTCTCGACAGGCATCTCCCCCCAGGTTCTGGGGATCATTATCCCAGAGACATGTTCTGCCATCAGCTAGGTCCTGCAGAAGGAGTATATTAAGGTAAGATTTGTATCCTTTAACATCACATTTTATTGTATTTAATGTTTGTTAACATATTGTATTTCTTTCCTCATTCCCTAATTACCATGATTGTAATATGTTGTGAATGTCCCCTTTGTCCTCATGCATGCTGGATTTTTAGTTAATTTTTTTGGCCTTCATACATATTTGCCTTCGCTAACCTCCCCAGCATGCTCTCCTGGCCCTATATTCACCTTGTGTAGTCACTTAACAATGTATTTTGTCAGCTCCATAGTAGTGCTTTAACCTAAATACCCCCTAAAATGTTGTAAATTGTGATGTGTGCTTGAAATTCAGGCAGAGTGCCAGAGGTTTGTTTTTTTGGGTCCCAAAATCATTTGGAACCCTCGCTCCCCCCAACTGCTAACTCAGCTGATACCAATCCTCTATCTATCCTCAATCCTCTATCTGCTGACTTTGCCAAACCCATACACACTATACCTACCTCTTTTGTGGTCAGATTTATGGATGAATTCCCCAAAGCATGTAGTGCAAGGGCCTGCCTGTATACTTTCAAAAGTTTTTGTATCCTATTATTATCTTGATAGGTAATAGCAGAATGTAAAAATTTGCTAAAATGTGCTAAAATGTGTATTTATCTCTTTGTATTATGACACTTCTTACCTATCCAGTGGGCTGCCAATAGTGTAAGTAAGGAGGGGCTGGCTAAAGTAAGACACATTATTTAGGCATTCATCTCTCAACATCTCGCCCCCCCCATAAATTCTTTTAAATGGCCCATGAGAGGGTGGGGGGAGGAATCTGTTAGGTGGACCTTATACCTTTGTCTTTAAATACTCCCTAAAATAAATGTAAAACTGATGTTGGCCAAGAATGTTTGTGTCTAATCTGCTTTCCATGTTTATGTGCAAAATGATTAGTTTTATTTTCTTGTTTGACTCCACAGTTTCCTTCCAACCCACAGGAATGGCAGACTGTGGCCTCCCACTTTGCCCAGCGGTGGGACTTTCCTAACTGCAGAGGGGCAATTGATTGGAAACACGTCCACATCGTCCCACCACCCAACTCGGGATCATACTATTATAATTACAAGGGTTTTAATAGTATTGTGATGTTGGCAGTGGTGTCGGCTACTTACGAGTTCCTGTATGTGGATGTGGGGAAGAATGGCCGGATGTCAGATAGTGGAGTCATCACCCAGACGGAGTTCTACAGGCGTCTCCAGAATGGCAGCTTGGACTTGCCACCTTCCAGAAGACAATTCGGAAGGACTCCCATTCGCCTTCGTTGCTTATGAAGCGTTTGCACTGGGGGACCATCTTATGTGGCCATTCCCTATGAGGACCCCCACTCCGGACCAGAGGGTTTTTAATTACTGGCTGGCCAGAGCCAGAAGAGTGGTGGAGAACATGTTTGGAATAATGGCCAGCCGGTTCCGCCTATTTCTTACACCCATACACATGGCGGAGTATAAACTCAATCACATCATCCTGGCTTGCTGTGTTCTCCACAACTTTTTAAGGAGAAATTCTGTGAACTATGCTGGCTCAGTTGGGCCTGAAGCCGGAGCTATTAATCTCAATGAACCAACCCTAACGGCACTTGAAGCTGGCCGTCCTGGCTTGCCTCCCCAGAGTGTCAGTGAGGTCCGTCTAAGATACATGGAATACTTTGTGGGTAGGGGGGCCATCAATATGCCAGACAATGTCTGAGACATTTTTTAAATAAAAAAATATTTTAAACTGAACAAATCTTTGCTTACATTTACTGCTTGTTTTTCTTTTAGCTGACCAAGACTGAAATTTGGGAAGTCCTGAAAATGGCGTGATTGTGTAAAATTCTAAAGCACTGTTGGGTGTTATTTACTAAAGGCAAAGACACTTTGCACTACAAGTGCACTTGAGACTGCACAGAAACTGCACTTGTAGTGCAAAGTGGCTTTGCCCTTAGGAAACCCCCATTGTCACAGAAAACACCAATTTTACAACCAAAAAAGTTTTTGAGCATTGAAAGAAGAAGCCACACATTGTTGATTAACAATCTTTTTAATACAAGCACAATCACATGTGCATTGATAAAAGGTTTTTTAAAACAAACCAACATGTTTGTTGTATAAAAAATTTTTAGGTCACATTAATAAAAGTAGAAATGTCCTTTTAAGGTAAAACAGGCACTTTAAAACCAACAAGAAATACACAAATCTGGAACTTGCAAAGTTCAACTTTTGTAGAAATTGCAGGCAATATAATTTATATAATGGTGACATGAGTATTTACAAACTGTGTATGATATTGCGTTCAGATGGAGTGATGTCACCCCTGGAAAAGCCAAATTTTGAAGATGCACACAAATTGCTGAATGTCAACATGTGCTAGCTGCCATCATGGGGGATCAATGGACGTGTTTTGTGGGTGCAACCCCTTCCTCTCAGCTACTTTATTATTGAGGAAGGGGTTGCACCCCCAAAACACATACATTGATCTCCCGTGATGGCAGATAGCACATGTTGACACACTGTGTGCATCTTCAAAATTTGGCTTTTCGAGAATATGTCAAAAAAAGTACAAAAAATTCTCCGGAGCAAAAAAATGAAATAATTCTGGATTTCGAGGGGTTTTAAACGCTCCCTAAAATGTCAATGATGTTCTTCATTTTGTTTTGAACATCATTGATATTTTGCTTGATGTTTTCCAACTCCCTATTACACCCTATGATCTCCCCGATCAGGATCTGGGCACTTTCACTGGTGAAATGACCTTCATCCACAACATCACGATCACCTAAAATATAGAAACAAAAACACACCATGTATTAAAAATATGCCGGCATCCATCTCTTACCTGAGCCTGTGGTCGCAGACACTCACCTGTTGTGGTGACAATTTCGATAACATATCCTTCCTCCTCCTCCTGTTGGCTTTGTGGCATTTCCACTTCTTCCTGAGGTGGGGGGTCTGTGGTCTCCTCTGATCAGTGGTGTCCTCTGAGTCTTTTCTCCCCTATGTAAAAAAAAATAGGTATACTTAGCACACAGATATTTGATGACAGAAATAGGAATATGAAACATTGCTTGGAAGTGGGGTACAATTGTCTATTTTGGCAGAGTTCCAAGATGAAGAAATATTTATTTCCTTTGTCAAGCTTGAATACTTACCTGTTTTGTACAAGCTTCACAGATGGAGTCATCCTTATAGTATACACTGGAGCACCTGTGTGGGGCCCCTAATTAAAAGGGTGTTCTTGTGTCCCACACTAGTGCTCCTGTGTCCAGATGTGTAAACAGCTGCTGAGTGTCCTCTCCTTACACAGAATCTAGTTTGCATTTCATTCTAGCTACTAACCCATCTAGACACCAAAATTATTTAAAGAGAAGTAGGCCAGAAAAAATGCATAGAACTGCATCTGGACAAAACATGGTGTTTTATAGGCCGAACGAACAATGTTTCCTACGAGCGAATAATGTGTCCATGAACATGAAAGTTGCCATTTTAAACTGTACAACAGTATAAAGAAAAGCACATGGAGCAGCACAAACGTAATAAAAAAAGAATAGGAACACAGGACAACTACTTACTTTTTTGCAGCACTCTCCTGATCCTTCTATACTGATCGAGCTCCCTTAATTTGAGGTCCGACCACCGCTTCCTGAGTTGATCTTTGGATCGTCGTACCCCAAAATTTCTCTGCAAGCTCTTCACAACTTTAGTCATGATCTTGGCCTTTCTTACATTGGGGTTGGCGTAAGGTCCATACTTCCCATCATAGTCGGCCCTTTTCAGTATGTCCACCATCTCCACCATCTCCACAAAGGACATATTTGATGCCTTAAATTGTCTCCTCCGGGATCGTGACATTTCTGGCTCCGGGCTTTCCTCCTCCTCCCCTTCGTTGCTGTAATTAGCACGCACCTGTTGTGTCTCTGCCATGTGCTCTTCCCCCACTGTGCCAAACGAGAAGGGGCGGAGAATAGACTAGAAAGAACGTCAGGGGCGGGCGGAGTTTCACGCATGCGCAGTGTATATAAATCGTAACACGCATGCATAGTATGTATGATCTGTGAGCCGATCGTGATAACGAAGGTAAGATTTAAACTTGGGCCTATACTGCTTAGAGATTGAGGCCTATATTGGGACAAGATTATGAGACTTTAGCCTGACATTAGGGTTTGTCTTGTGTATTGCAGATAAAAAGGATGGCTTCAATGACCACAACTTCCTCCCCCTGTTCATAGACAAATACAGGGAGCTGCCCTGTCTGTGGCAGGTGAAACATCCACAGTATAATCATAAACAAAAGAGGCAGGCAGCGCTGGAGAAACTGCTGGAGTTGGTGAAGCCGGTGGTCCACATGGCAAGCATCCCTTATTTAAAAACAAAAATTGGTGGCCTGAGGAGCACTTATCTTAGGGAGCGCAAGAAGGTCCAGGATTCCCAGAGATCCGGAGCTGCAGCAGATGATGTTTATGTCCCCAGGCTGTGGTACTATGAGAGACTGCGATTTCTGTCAGACCAGACTGAAGTCAGGGAATCCATCTCAACCCTTCCTTCCACTCTTCCTTCCACCCTATCTTCCACCCCAGCTGAGGCTTCCGATGTCCAACCTGGGGCTTCCAGCCAGGAAAAAGTGGAGGAGCCCAGCTGGAGTCAGGTATAGCATTCTTCTACAGATTTCCGGTCAATAAATACATGAGGTTTACTGGATGTTGTTATTGATCACTAATTGCTGATTTAATAAAGTGTTTTACATATCAATAGACAGTAGTGGGCAAAAGTAATTGGGACAATAATGAAAAATGCTGGTCTCAGAATGATAGTCTGTTATATTTGTTAACATTCAATTTGCAACAGTCATGAGATGAAAATTGTGTGTGATTGATGAAGAAAAAACTAAAACTATGTCCCTTTTTCATACACAGGAAGACCTCAGCCAGGAGGAGGCTGTGGAATGTGGCACACAGGAGGAGGCTGTGAAATGTGGCACACAGAAGGAGGTGGGGGTAAGTGGCAGCCAGAAGGAGGCGGGGCTAGGTGGCAGCCAGCGGAAGGCCGTACCCAGTAGGAGCCTAACAGAATCACAGGTCCCTCCCCTCCGCCTTCCAAACAAAAGACCCAAGAAGGGGAGTAACGTTCAGGATTCAGAACTCTGATTCAGGAGGCTTCTGCGTCCCTGAGAGCCACCCCCACTCCTGAAGAGGCCTTTGCCTGCATGGCTGCCACAAAACTGCAGGGCATGCAGGAGGGCCAATGCCTCATGTGTGAGGAACTCATTTATCAAACATTAAATAAGGGGTTGATGGGCGAAATCACACCCAATACCCACCCGAGTTGCATCCTCCTCCTCCTCCTGCCACAACTCCACCACCACAGACACAGCGTGGAAGGAAGCATTGAAGGAAGACCAGAGAATAATGGCCCTGGGTTCATTCTGGTCTGACAAAAGATGCAGGCTCTTGTATGACCACAGCCTGGGGACATGTTATCTGCTGCTGTTCATGATTCTCTTGGACTTCTGGACCAGATTGAACTCCCTTAGATAAGGACTCCTCAGGCCACCAATTTTGCCTGGAAATAATTGATGTGTGCCCTGGGGGCCAAAGGCTTCGCCAATTTCTGCTGTTTCTCCAGCGTTGCCTCCCTCTTTGTTTGGTTAGGACCCCTTAATACATTTTTGGTTTGATTTATTATACTCGCCTATGTGTGTTTTTCCTTCAAAAAGGACAGTTTGTTTGTGAGGAGGCAGGTACATTTCAAAAATACAATGTGAAATTAACAAGAGACACCAACACCAAGAAACATCCTTGAGATTAAATAATACAATATAATAATGGTGTTGTGGTAATTTGACACACAAAACGCACACCAAACTATTCTGGAGTAAAAAAATAAAATCAAAATTAAGAATAAAACACAAGATCAGGATTTGAAAAAATCCATAAAAAAATATTTAATCTAAATATATATTGATAAAATCACGAGAAATAATAAAGAAAGAAGTTTGTGAGAAGTCTGTGTGAATATCAGCAGCAAAACAACTTCATTCTTCTAGCATTATAAAGAAGAAGAGAGTGTGCTGCATTAAACAATTTAAAACATTGCAGAATGACAAAAGTGCTATATCCATTCCGAAAGCGAATTTTACCAGACCGAGCAGTTCCGTCTCGGAATTTATTCTGAGCATGCGTGGCACTTTGTGCGTCGGAATTGTCCACACACAGTCGGAATTAACGCGATCGGATTTTGTTGTCGGAAAATTTTTATAGCCTGCTCTCAAACTCTTATAGCCTGCTCTCAAATTTTGTGTGTCGGAAAATCCGATGGAAAAAGTCAGATGGAGCCCACACACGGTAGGAATTTCCAACAACAAGCTCCGATCGCACATTTTCCGTCGGAAAATCCGACCGTGTGTATGGGGCATTAGGGGGTGCTAGGGAGGCTGATACACACAGAAGGATTTTTATCTTAATGCCTTCTGCCTTTACAACTCATTTAAACATTGCAAGAGATATTATTTATTTCAGTTACTTATTTAGCACCATCAATATACCCAGCGCTTTACATATATATTGTACATTCCCATTAGTCCCTGCTCCCAAGGAGCTTACAATCTAAGGTCCTTAACTCCCACTCATACATAGGGCCAATTTAGCATGTTTTGGAGTATGGGAGGAAACTGGAGTACCTGGAGGAAATCCACACAGTGAGAACATGCAAACTGCAGCCATGTAGTGTTATGGTTGGGATTTGAACCAATGACCCTAGTGTTGCTAGCTGGGAGTGATAACCACTGTGCATGTTAGTGATAGTCATGTTTTCTCAAGCAAGGATAGTCTTTAGCAGAAGCCCCATAGTTAACCAGCATGGTGGAAGGTCTCACTGATCAAGTTGTTAATTATCTCTACAGAAAAGCGAAAAAACTGGTTGTGCATTTGTCAAACTAATTTTCAGACACGTCAAATGGAAAAGCTACTTTGCCACCTTAAATTTAAACTAAACACATTGATTTAGCTATTTACCAAAACCATTACTTTCAAGGCATATCCTGAATGATGACTGTTGCTGGTGTCATAATTGATCACATTGCAGCACCATGGTGGCTGCAGATCAAACACAGCCTAAAATGGCAGCTTCCTTGCCTGTAATGAATAGGAGAGTTTAGTTGCTTTAATTACTCAGGGGTCGGTACAAAAATGGGTAGACATTGTAATCCCAAAATAAATCCACCTGTGTATGAGAAGTAAAGTAGCAGGTAGTCTGATCAGTATGGTTTTTGTAACTAGCATTTTTACTAGTGAATAAAAATGCACAAATTTCAATGTATTTTAAGAAATAGGTAAACAAAGAACTACTCAAAGAAATTACTCATATGCAGAAACATTTTAAGCATGGCTATTGAAAGATCTGTTAGTTGGTGGAGAAGCATATATTTCCAGTGTCACTAAATCATCCCCCTGCCCACAGGAAAGCTAGTGTTCTGAAATGTGTTCAGATGACTAACATGGGTGTTATTTTTGTATATCCACATGCAATTTCATACAGTATGTTGATAGAATGGATTTCCTACCCAATTATTCATATACCAATCTGGAAAAAATGACAAAACCTGACAGATGGAAAATTTAGTCTGCCCATATACTTCACTTCAAGCTTGGCATTTTGTTTTAAAAATACATGCTATTTCCTTTTTAGTTTTGTGCTTTTGTCTTGTGCCAATATGGCTGCTGCTCCATGTCTTTGTAGTCTGACATTTCTTCTATGAAACTTTATGATCAACTGTGTTGGAGCAACCACACACAGTCAATGTAAACAAACCTTAATTGGGAAAAATGCTAGAGGTAAACCAAAACATCTGGGCATACGTCCACTCAAGTAAAAAGTTCCATTCATAAATACAAAATGCATGCATACAGTCTGGAAACATAAATTAGATTTCTTTTACTATGCCATGTTAGTATTGTTTGACTTACATGCTGTGTATTTGATGAGGCTTGCGCAAATGTATTTTACATTTTATGTACCCCAGTTTCCACCAAAAGCAGTTGTGGATAGGCATTTTTTTCTGCAGCCAGTGTCCATGCACACATAGGCTTTTCCCAGCATTTTTGGCAGATGTGTTTTCTGGCTGGGAAAACCCCTCAGAACTAGTGGGTTTGAAGAGGAGTTTTTCATCTGTAAAAACGCTAAAAAATGTGGTTATTCTGCGTTTATGCTCATTTTTGAGCCATAAGCTTTTGTGGGAGTGTAATTTTACTAAAAAAACGCTAAAAATGCAAATGCTAAAAAATGCTTAAAATACTGTAATGCTAAACGCTGCAAAACACAGCAAAAGTTACATTTTTAACATGGCATTCAACAGCTAAAGCTACTGGCTTTTTATAACATCCAGTGAGCATGAGGCCTAAAGTTTATGTGAACTCTTTAGCTAAAAAACTCAATAAAAAATGTTAACAATTCCAAAGAGTACTTCAAAACTCACTATTTTTCAGTGATCCACAAGCCTTCAATGTGATGCCTTTTTGGCTGGGAGCAGGTGTAGTTAAATATGAGGCATGACAAAGCACAGCTGCTCTTGTGACACTGTGGTTCCTACTCTGAGCCACTGTCAAAGTGGGGAACATTTCAGTCTTTGATATCAGATTGACTACAGAATTACTGGCACTAGCACAGATATGATTTTGTGGATAGTGTGGTTAGCAAACTGGAGGAAGCAATTGAGATTGGCAGGTATTTAGTGCGTTTATAAATATAAATGAACGTTATGTTGATTATGAGGGACATTTAAATGTAGTTCCAACATTTTAGGCCTCAATACACCATACATGCAGAAAACTGACGGGAAAAAGCACAGATTTCACTTACAGGCACACAATCCTGTGTCATCTCTTCCCTTCCCTTTTGTGGTGAGAGAAGAGGGTAGTTCCCACTTTACATCATAGTCCCCATCAGAGCCCCCCTTTACATCATATTCCCCATCAGAGCCCTGTGTATTATAGTCCCCCCTATTAGTTTCCTGCTCTCTGTGTCCATCATCAGTGACCCCCACATCAGAATGCCCGTCATCAGTGACCCCCGCATCAGAATGCCCGTCATCAGTGACCCCCGCATCAGTGACCCCCGCATCAGAATGCCCTTCATCAGTGACCCCACATCAGTTTCCCTCCCATCAGAGCCCCCTCATCTGTCCCCATCAGCAGTGCATCCCTCATTAGTGCCCCACCATCAGTGTCTTCCTCATCAGTGCCCTGCCATCAGTGCCTCACAATCACTGCCCCATAATCAGTGCTTCACACTCAGTGGCCCATCGTCAATGCCTCATAATTAGTACCCCACCATCATTAGCTCACCATCAGTGCCCCACCATCAATGCCTCACCATCAGTTTCCCCAAGATCACTGTCAACAGTGTCCGTTCCACCATCACAGCTCAGACTCAGTAGGCGTAGCAGTCCGGACACAGGACATCGCTCTGCTGTCCTCTTCACTGTCTGTTACATTGAGTGCAGAGCGGTTCTGTCAGTTTCCCTGGGTTTATGTGCAAAGCTGTGAGGAAATCTACAGATATGCTGCACACATCCGCACAGCTCCACACTGCACATCACATCAGCATTTTGGTGTGAATAAAAGACAAAGAAAACAAAAAATGTTTTCTGTGAGCCTTGCTGAGACCTGCGTTTTTTCCAGTGCAGAAAAATGCAGGTCTCTGCAGATGGTGTGAACGATGTTTTAAAATAAGGGTTTACATACAGTATACTTTAACACAGGTTGCCATGTGAGGTGAGTGGAGTTCAGAGAAATGAAGGCTGCTATTATAGCGGGGTTGTAATATTAAAGGAGTAGAAGCTGTTCACCTAGCAAAAGGAATGTTTGTAAATAAGGTAAAGGTGTGTTTACATTGCATATCACATCACATGCTACAACAAAAAATGTTTTCAAAGTGGGTTCAAAGTAATGACAGCTTTATGTTTTTTACTAGCATTTACTTTGCCAAATGAACATTTACTTTACTAGGTTAAACTCAGTGTGTGCTTGGGTGAGCACTATTATTAAGTTACATTGTATTCTTTTTTTTTTAACACTTTTTATTGAGTTATAACAGTGACATATATATATATATATATATATATATATATATATATATATATATATATATATATATACAGGCGCAGCCATTTTAACAAACTTATACTTCTATGTATCTGTACAGATAAGGCGTATAACAAGGGTGATACATAAAAATGTGTTCTTTCTTCTAACATGGGATTAAACCCTATGTCGCTTAAGTTGAATATTTTGTAATGTTTGGCTGTCTGTAAAGGTAGATATATCATCACTTTGCGGAGGTGGACTTATATTATATGCAGAGTCTCTGTTTCCACCAATTTGTTTAGAGACTAAATGGGATCTTTCTGTGTGTTAGTGTCTATAAGTGAAGTTACATTGTATTCTATATAACTATTTTCTAGTATGATTGGTTGTGTGATCGTTATTGCTTTTACTCCAACTTTGTCCACATTTCTTAATTATCTTTCCAAAAATGGCTTGCCAGAAGTTGATGTATCTAGATTTAGATTTCAAATACCATTTCTCTTGTAGCGAGTATTTGCAAGAGATTTATTGTATTTATTTGTAGATGTAAATTCTAGCACAAGAGTTTTTATCAGTGGTAACAAATATTAAGGGTCAGAATAAACATGAAAATATTTTGCAGTATTTATTGCAAAATAAAAAATGCATTTCTAAAGAGATGTGTATCAAACACTGACTGGGATTTGGATTTGTCTACTCTTCAAAATCTGTTTATGCCTTGAGTTAGCACTTATGAAAATAATTGTTTGAGTCTAACATATTTAAAAACATGCCTTGCTGTACTAATTTATATGAATGACCCGTGTGGCAATATGGACATTATTCTTATGGAACTCCCCAAACAGCTACTTAGATTACTTAAATTATTGTATGACACATACATTCTGGGTGGAAACTACAGAGAGCAGAATAACTGTTAATGTATTTCTCTAAGACTATTGCCAAATATACAAAGTTTCCATAAACTCTGTAGCATGTCTTAAACTGTTCAAGTAGCTTAGAACTGTTTTTTTTTTTTCTCAAACAGTATAATTCAGTATCAGTTCCAGTGTAAAGGATATTTGTAACTGGAATGTGGCTGTTGTGTTAGGCTTTCCCATGGCATGTTTATGTGTATATGGAATATCCAGTCCTATGCTAATAAGACTTAAACATTAAAGTTGAACTAATGGCCAGGTTCAGTTGCAAATGGTTTTGCACATTTTGTTTAAAGTTGGCAAGCTTGGTGGCAAAGCCTATTGAAAACTATGATGGGTCAAATCTTGTTATTCAGTACTGCCCATTTGTAGGGCTAATGAGCAAACTATTGTCAAACAAAAGGCATTGTAAGCTGGGCACTGCCATAGGGAACATGCACCATGCAAGAGATGTCCAGAGTCCTAGAACTCTTTGTAGTTCTGGCAATATATGACAACAGTACAACCATCTCCTCTTTCTATGAATGTGGAATTCCAGCTTAAACCGAGCTAGCCTTAAAAATGCTCCCTTCCCCCACATAACACATATATTGACTATGCTATGTAAAGAAGATGTATATACTTTACCTATTTTTAGCATGCTCACACAATCCAGTTCCCCTGTGTCAGCCAGCAATAGCTGCAAGGCTAACAACAAATGGGCCATAGCAGCCTATGGGTGGCATCACTAGTTCAGGCAGTACCAGGAGTTGTTGAGCGTTCTCTCCTCTCCCCTGTAGCCGCTCCTGGCCAACACAGGGGAGATCATGTGACCGGATTCTAGCGGGCGCAAAATAGGTAAGTATGTGGATCTTATTTACACAGGTTAGTCAGCAGAGGTTTTAGGAGGGGAAAGGGACATCTTTAAGGCTAGATAGGTTTAATATGGAATTCCGCTTATGATACTATTAGACTCTATTGTTATTTCTTTGTATACACATCAGTATGAAAAAGGTATCTTTATTACAGGTTTTTATATAGCACTGACAATTTCCATATATTGTACATTCACATCTGTCCCTGCCCTCAAGGACTTTACATCCTAATACCTCTATCTCACATGCATACACATACATAATAGGGCCAATTTAGACAAAAGCTAATTGACCTACCAGCATGTCTTGGGAGTGAGGGAGAAAACCAATGCAAATGCAAGTACAGGGAAAGTGTCATGGTAACCTCTGATCTTACTGCTGTTTTTGCTAACCACTAAGCCACTGTCTTTACGAAGGGGACGACATTGTTTAGATGTACATAAAATCTGTAATATGGCCCTATGCATGGACTAAATGTACCACTGTTGTTTATGAGCTTTTGTATCAGATGGGGATTTCAGCTGAAAATAGCAGCATTGTGTTTATGATCAGAAGGCTTTAACCATTTTATTTTTTTTTTAGTATTTTCTTTTTTGTCAAAAAAAGGCTGTCACTGCAAATAAGCAATGGTATTAACTATCATGCAAGGAAAACATGTTGAATGAAGGGAGTATTATTTGAGGTTCTTGGTATAAAAGGCTAAGATTCATAAATACAAGTCAGACACAATGAATAAGACCACAATAATTATAGACCTATGATAATATTTGCTATAACAATTTTGACCAGCTAACAATGACAATCATAAAACCAAATGTCCTAGAAAAAACTAATGTTTGTATAAGCAAAGAATGAATGAGTCACCTTTTGAGAAATATTTTGCATACATTAGAAATGAGGAAATAGTACTTTTGCTACACTGTTATAAAATGTTTTGCTTATATCAAACAGTACAATCTGTATGTATTGATCTACAGCTAATAACAGTAGACTATGTAACTTAAAATGATTTAAAAAAAAATAATAATAAGTAGATTTTTATAGCTGTGAGTTGTGTAAAATGTGTGTAAATATCAAGAGTGGCTAAATACAATTACAAACCCTTTCACAGGTAAAGTCTAAAACATATGCAATGCATTTCAAATATATATTTGGATCATTGGCTGGTGTTCCACTTAAACCTCAGCAATTTGTGTAAATATAATAGCAAAAAAAAATGTAACAGTTACTTTCCAATTCAGTTATATAGCAGTGTGCGAATAGATCAAGGTACAATAAAAGGCTATTCAGTTACTAGTTTTATTATGTTACTTATGTCACGTTTCAGACTGTTTTGAATCAGTGAATTAGTAATATCCTTTTTCAACACTAGAGGGCAGCAAAGCTTTGAAAATTCACTACTTCTATGTTTGTGTTTGACTACAGCTATTCCTTCCTAACAATATGCAATACTGTCAGCATAATTGACTACATCTGGTTTTGTTGTTAACATATATACTATACAGCCTCTAAAATACTTTATTTTAACATTCATCCTATTTATTACTCAATGTTTCCTTTAATTCCAGTGTCCTAGCAAAACTTTTGATGCATCGATTAAATCTACCAAAGATTTTCCAGATGATGTCATCAGCTTTGTAAAGAACCATCCTCTAATGTACAAGTCTGTGTATCCCCTTCACGGAAGACCTGTGTTCACAAGACTCAACATGGATTACAAATTAACTCAGATTGCCGTGGATCATGTGGTAGCAGAGGATGGCCAGTATGATGTAATGTTTATTGGGACAGGTGACTACTGTTAATTTTATTTATTTTTTATTTTTATTATATTATTATTATTATTCATTTCAATAAATAAATATGATGGTAACGCATTTTCCTAAAGGTACTTGTACACAGGACTGATGCTTACTGATGTTTGAACATCAGAATTTCTGGCTGAAATTTCAGGCATTTAATTTGCACATATTCGCGAGTAAAAAAAATTCTAGCCTCTTCAAATTATCATTTTATATCCATATGTGCGTATTTACATGCATATGTGTGTACGCAAGTAAAATACTGACTAGAAACTCAGATTACTGATTTTTTTTACTAATCTATATGCAGCGCATTATTGATCCTTGTATGTGTGCAGGCACAATGAAACAATCTATATGCAGTGCATTATTGACCCTTGTATGTGTGCAGGCACAATGAAACAATAGGCTGCATTTACTGCCTGTATGCCTAAAAACACTCTATTTTTGGCAGCAGTATGCAAGAGGCCTAAATAGTTCCTGAGAGAAACGTGAAAGCTTTTATTGGTTATGTTTTATTCTGAAAATTCTTGGTGCCTGGCTGATATGCTGACTGAGTATTTTGAGTCATTGACCTGAAACAAAAATGCAGATAAGGACATTCATGATAACTTTCCTAACATGCACACTTGTTCTGGATCATTGAAAATGTTTAAGCCAGATAAGCATCATAATAGCCAGAAAAATAGCATTTTAAGAAGAAGGTTAACAAGGGCAACCCATATACTTTTTTTTAGGAAATGTAAGGACTTTAAGGTTAAGGACTTTCAGGTTGTACAGATATTCATTAAAGCATATTCTCTGCATGCTGTTTTGACAGCAGAGGGAGCCACTTCTTCATTTATAAAGGTAATGATCCCAAGACACTACATTACATTGTGCTGATGTTTTATTTTTTTCATTCACAATAAAGCAGGGTAACTCATAGCAGCCAATAAGATAAAACTGAGATAAACAGTTTTGCGCTGTGTGCACAAAATCCAGTGTTGTTTTTTTTTCAGAGCAGATTTTTGGATGTGCCCTATGACTGTATGCAAAGTAAATATTGGCAATTTCAACTGATATGTATGTGTTTTTTGTCATAAATTAGATTTATGTGAATGTGATCCATTATGTGGCAGCAAAGTTCCATTCCTGTGCTGAAGAGCAATGTGTTTTTTACAAATCACAGTTACCCAGAAGAAGGTGGTGCAGGAATCCTATTTTCACCCACCGACTTCAATAATTGGTCATTGGTCCAAAACAAGTGTGCAGCTCAGGGAAGTTGGAGTCAAGT
Source organism: Aquarana catesbeiana (assembly GCF_042186555.1). Classification (NCBI taxonomy): domain Eukaryota; kingdom Metazoa; phylum Chordata; class Amphibia; order Anura; family Ranidae; genus Aquarana; species Aquarana catesbeiana. The sequence continues at coordinate 174,396,973 of NC_133326.1, forward strand.
CCTTATCTGTATACTTGTTCAGGGTCAGTGACTCAAAGTAGTCAGTTTAAAAGTAACAGCCAGGTAACTAGTGTTTTAGGACAGGTCATCTATGGCAGTCTCAATATATTTCTAATTAAAGGTTCTCTTTAATGCCTTTTCTCACACTCTTACATATATTTTGCACCTTTAGATGTTGGAACAGTTCTCAAAGTCATCAGTGTTACAAAGGATTTATGGAACATGGAAGATGTTTTGCTGGAAGAACTACAGATATTTAAGGTATGTTTAGTATGGGTGTGCTTGTGTATGCATGGTGTATTACCAGAAGGGAATACTGAACTAAACTCACAGGCTGTGCCCTTTACTGGCATATCTTAGGAAATAATCAGTTTGGTATGATCTCTGACCTCAATCCCTTATGTAGGCTCTTCTTGTAAGAAAATCCCTGCATGAAACAACATACAGCCAGCAAGCAGAATGTATTGTAATGTCTGGTGTTACTACTTATTCCTACTTTCTGGAACAAATCCCCAAAAGGATGAAGGGCATATACATACATACTTCATAGGTTGTCAGTGTTGCCAACCACCAGTATTTTTTTTTTACTGGCAGCCAGTAAAAATGGGCTCTTTTCTCCTGCCAGTAAATGCCAGTGACAGGAAAATATTGCCAGTAAAAATATAGCTGTGACACTCAGCTTGGAACTGTGCATGCGCAGTTCCATTTCCCAGTCGGCAGAGACTATCCAAGTGCCTGCTACAGTGTGTTCAAGCATTTCCAGCCAGAGGTGGTGCCTGGGCATACCGTGTAATATCATTGTGCAAGGAAGCCAAGCAGAGCGGCCAGAGCCTCGTGTGCCGGTCTGTGGGATGGGAGCAAGGCAAGCTGGGAGAGGGATTGTCAGTGCTGTTTGGATTGGAGTGGACTGAAGGGACCATGTGGCATGGAGAAAGAGTATCCCTGTGACGCTGGAGAGGACGTTTTGCGTTGATGAGCTTTCGTCATCAGCTGTGCTGCTGCACACTGCTGTCAGTGTGACTGTGAGAGTCAATTTCATGTGTGTGTGCCTGTCCATTCTAATTTCTTGCCCTCCAGAGTCCTGTCCCTGAACTACGTACTATATTGGAAATAAAATAAAAAATATGTTTTTTGCCTTAATATCTACCTTAAATCTCATTGCTAATTGCACATTGTACTTGTTTGTAGCCTAAATACTGAAATTTGCACTTAAAACTGAAATTTTGTAACTTTTGGAAATGCCAGTTAAAACCTGGTTGTGCCAGTAAATTTTGGGTGTTGTGTCAGTAAATTTAAATCTGGTAGCTTGGCAACACTGTATTGTAGGGTAGGAAAGGAATCCAGTTTTTAGCCAGGAGGTAAAGTGAGAACCTAGTTTCATATAGTTGTGGATCTTTACTTTGCCTAAAAATATTAATCCTACCGTAGATTCATTCTGTGTCACTCTGGACTCATTGATCAATATAGTTTAAGTTTGTAGCTATCTAGGTAGCCATGGCTTCCCATAACATTCTCCCATTTTGACAATGGCGATGTGAATTTTGAATCTTATTGGCAACTGAGACCAACACAAAGAAGGCTATGTGTAGTTAAGGACCATTACCATGGAAAATGAAAAAAGATATAAAACTTTTTTTCTCTATGACTGAGGCAATATTCAGTAGGTATAGAGAGATGTGTGCATACATGTACATAGGAAATACGCTTTTATATTTTTTTGGGAATGGTTTTTACTAATAATTTTGAATTACATTTTTAATTAATGTGGAGGAGAACAGTGGATTAATGGTTAGCATTTCTGTCTGGCAGCAGTAGGGTTGTCAGTTTGAATCCCAACCATGACACTACCTGCACTGAGTTTGCATGTTCTCCCTGTGCTTGCATGGGCTTCTTCTGGGCACTCCGGTTTTCTCCCATGCACTAAAGACATGTTGGTAGGTTAAATGGCTGCTGTGCACATTGACCCTTGTATGTGTATGCATGCAAGTGAGTTAGGGACCTTTATATTTAGTAAGCTACTTGAGGGCAGGGACTGATGTGAGTGTAAAGCACTGCATAAAATGTCAGTAGTACAGTATATACATACTTGTAATAAATAATCTACAAGAGTAATTCATTTGTTTTGTAGAAAATTGATGATTTCTAATGGAAATGTTTTGTTTCATTTTTAGAAACCTTCACCTATTACAAACATAGTGCTTTCAATCAAGCAAGTAAGTTACATTTGCCACCAACAAATCTGAATCCATAATTTTTAAATGTGTAAGAAATGTGGTATATAAAGTTGCCAATGTGTGGTCAGACTGAGTGGTATATATACTGATGTGGCCTCTGCAATAAACTTATGTTAGAGGTTTTGAAATAAATAAACACAGTGGGGTAGATTCACTAAAACTGGTATACTCAGAATCTGGTGCAGCTTTGCATGGTAGCCAAATAGCCTCTAACGTCAGCTTGTTCAATTAAGCTTGGACAATAAAACCTGGAAGCTGATTGGTTTCTATGTAGAGTTGAACCAGATCTTGCACTCTCCAGTTTTAGTAAATAACCCCCGTAAACAGAGTAAACCCTTTTTCACCCATTGTGGATAAATGCGTCCTACTAAACTGGATACATTTCTATCATTATTTTTCAAAATATCTAGGAAACTAAGAATTCGTTCATGCAGTACTCTTTTCCAGCATTCTTTTAGGTGTGGAACGCTGATTAAAAAAATATGCTGCTTTTGAGGCTATTCTGCATCTAGTACAGACTAAAGGTCTAACACAAATTTTCAGAACATCAACAAATTTGTTTTAATAAATGGGTAACATCAATTGCTTTTGTTTAATTTCAGCATCAACTTTTTATAACATCTCGTGATGGCCTGGTTCAGCTCTCACCACATAGGTGTGATACATATGGGAAGGCTTGTACAGACTGCTGCCTTGCAAGAGATCCATACTGTGCATGGGATGGAAACTCTTGCTCCAGATATATACCAACATTAAAAAGGTAAATGCCTTTGAAAACAATTTCTTATTTCTAAAATAGCAATGTCTTGGAAGCAGCAATTATGGATGCTTATGGTCTTACATCAATCGATATGCAGCTATGGACTATTAGTTCACTGAATTCCCTAACTAGTGGCTACATGCCATTTAGATCATTGCTATGTATGGCATTTTTAATATAAAAAAATGACAATAAATATAAATATATATATATATATATATATATATATATATATATATAATTTATTATAATAAAAGAGATAATAAATTCACTATGGTTACCTTTACATGACATCTTATAATGTTTTATAAAATTACTAAACCCTTTTGGAACCCATATTTTACATATTTATAATTATAGTGCTAATCTTGAATAACTAGAGCAGGGCTAGAGAATACAAGCGATTATTCAGTAAAGACAAGTCTTAGAAGTATTTTTTTAAACTGCGATTTGATATATTAGTGTATCATCTATTTCTGCAGGTGTAGAATAGTGCGAACTCCCTCATATTTTCCTGTTGCAGTTGTTTGTTTTAACAAAGGTGTTGAAAGAATTCAATCAGTGCCTCTCTATCAATCTCAGTAATTGCGTTCCTTCGAGGTTTTTTTTTTTCCTAATCTGTTGAGCAAGAAGATTCATTATGTCAGTATTTTTTACCTGCACGTATTTCTGTTTCTCAAGGCGTTCTAGAAGACAAGATGTAAAGAATGGAGATCCCCTTACACAATGCTGGGATGTGGATGAAAGTAAGTTGTTTTCAGAGGTGTTAATGTGAAGTGCTTAATCTGTATGTGCTATGAATCTAAATGAGTATAGTGCTAGAAAATTACACTGCACATCTGTAGGTACAGCCTATGAATTTAACAGTATATCTCACTGGGTTTAGATTAACTGAATTTTTATTAATAGCTTATTTAAGCTATTAATAGCTTATTTAACATTTAAGTTGGGTGCCAAACTGACCCATGTGTGTACTTCTCAGCCCTCTCCTTCTCACTAGTCACTACAGGAGAAATAACATTTTATATGTAGAGAATTGCTGGCTCTCATGTGAGTAGGTAAAATGTTTTTTTTGCCAGCCAACTGTTCACCACATATCCATTTGCTATACAATCAAATACATCAGCAATGAGGTCATGGCTTCACCATCCAGCAATGTGCTGTAAAAAAGTGCTTTTGGGTAATACTCAACAATAGTTGGAATTTGTTTACTAGTTATTTTTTGTTATATAGATCAGCTGATCGAATATATCAGCAATGAGGTCATGGCTACACTGGAAAAAAAGTGCTTATGGGTAATACTCAACAATATTAGAGAGATCACAGGTCACCTAGGTATTATTTTGCAGTATGTGTATGAATTTTATTGAATATGTATTACTATTATGTATAATTATTTTGTACTCTGATATAGACAAATATAAAGATTATATATGCAAGTATATGCATCAGTAAACATAATTTTAAATTGATCAACTTATTTATTTGCAACCGTGTACTTCATACAAAGTCCCACTTCCTTTTCTCCTTTTTTGTTCATATTGACAGGGATGGAGGTATATGACTAGGTCATTGCTACATATAAAGTCCCAAAACCCCTTATTTTTCAATACTCAACAAAGCTGGAATTTGTTTACTAGTCATTTATGATAGTTTTAGTATTAAATGAATGTGAAGATGGGTGATATAATGTCAGAACCATTATAAAAAAGATCTTCCCCTAAAACTATTTTGGAGTGGAAAGTGATGTTAGATGTCAGTCTTTATTTCTACAGTCCCTTTAAAATGTACTGTAATATAGGGACCTTGAAGCACATCTACCCCCTTCAACACACACACACTTTTGGAAGAAAATAGATGTGAAAATGTACTGTATGTGCTTCTATCTTTTACAATAGTACTGAAACACTGTGTATGCATGCATTTTCATCATATACATATATTCACATAACAGGTAAAGATAATTTATTGTTCTTTATTAGTGGAAAATGACTCTATAGTTATTGATGTGGGTATTGTTCTTTACTGCTGGTAATAGATTTATTTTTGACTCTGTTTTCATTGTGTAATACTTTTCCTTAAAAAATAATTTTTTAAATTTTTTTTAGGGGCTGCCAATGAAGCTCCTGAAGAAAAAGTCATATTTGGCATTGAGTTAAATTCTACTTTTTTGGAATGTGTTCCAAAGTCACAGCAAGCCTCTATCAGATGGTTTATTCAGCACACAGGAGAGGACCGTCAGGAAGAGGTAAGTCATCCTGATGAAATGTGTACAATAGAATATAATCAGATGTGCCGATCACAGCTTTTTTTTATCTTTTCCTTGCCAACTGGGTTTTATGCTATACTGGAAACAAGTTATCTTTTTCAGAGGAAGGCACTCCTAATCCTGTATGATTTCACATTATTTCTCCTATTTTTTGTGAGATCAAGGAAAACTTTATCTGACACTGCCAAGCTTTGAAAGTCAGCTTGCTTTGGAAAATAAATTATGACACATTTTAAAGTAGGTAAAAAACGAAGGATCATGCTTGGTAGTGGTGAAAAGATCCTTAATTCCAGGTTTGTACCTGGACATTTTTTTAAGGGTGTTTAGTCCAGTTTATAAAATATAAAGTTTGAGAGTGAGTGAACAGATGCTGATGGAAAAACTCTTTCTTTCTCATTCATTGAGGTACACAGGATTTATAGACAATTAGGTTATACTGCTGCCTGTAGGAGCATTTGGACAATGGCAAACAAAAAAACAGTGACCAGTATGGTATATACCTCAAATCCCAGCATGCCCTAGTTTTCTTCTAGTGTCCTAGAAGGATGGATGTATTTTCTCTACTGCAAAAATACCAGTTTTTCTTTTCTCAAGATAATTATTTTCTTCTATGTGCTGTTTGAGCTAGGTTCTCTATCGGTATATCTTTACCAATAGATTTGGGGGCCGTTCCTGTAGCCCACTAAAATGGACCCTGCTTGTGGCACTTTCTAGACCTCTGTGTACTATGATAGTTAGCTGCAAAGCACTTTCCAGGTCCAGAGCTGTAGTACAGCCTCAGATGTGACACAGTCTGTGAGGACTCTTTAAAGTATAGGCTATGTGGACCAAGCATTGGGGGCTACTCTTATTAGACCCATTGGATGTTATCTCTTCTATGGAAAGATTTAAAACACTGAGTAATCAAGTAGCATGTCACTGTAGTGGAGTGATGTGTGTTCACACTTTTTACCCTTTTCCTGCCATTCAGTTTGAGGTAGCAACTTCCTGCCACACAGTTAGTCCTTGCTTCCACCTACACTGACAAGGTCAACTCATGCCTTTTGAAACACTCCTGCTATTTCCAGTTGGTTTGTGAGTATTCAAGGTTATACCTTATATTACAGATAAGGCAACCCTGGTCTTGGTGCAGCATGTCAAATCTGAAACACAAAAGTAGCAGTCCCACTGTATGTGCCTGTAGCTCATGATTCATTAACAGTTCCAGGGCAGCCTGCGGTGTGTTCTATTTCAAAGATCCGATACCACCGCACCCACTATCAGGCATAGCCACCTCCTTATCTTTACCTGGGGGGATTTTAGTGTAGTTATTCAGGATTTTATCGGTCAAAGTGTCATTTTAATTGCTGACTTTGTCGATAGATGGCACGAGCTTACCTCAGCGCCTTCCCCTGCAGAATAATTTTTAGACCTGGCTGCAGAGATAGGGGCCTCTGAGCCTTAAGTCTCAAGCACCAGCCATAACTCTCAGGCACAGAGAGACCATTTCATCTTTGATTGTGTGGTCATTGCCAAATTAGAGATGAAAGAACTTCCACCAGTGCTGCCAGAAGTTCCCTAAGAGGCCCTATGACTGTTAAAACTTTTCTCATGCATACACTATTCCCAGACATCCTTTTTTCCAGCTGGGAATATTGTGGTAAACTATTTACACCTCCAAAATGTTTTGCAATCCAGTACCCATTTGAAGGTGCCTTTATCAAACAGTGAGTGGTTCCCACAGTTGATTCAGAAGTGTCCCGTTCCTGTAGAGGATGTGTCAGTATTAAAAGATCCCAACCTTGTTTTCGCTAGCAGGCCCTGGATTGCAACCTGCCTTAGTCATGATGTTAGTCTATCAAACATTAGGGGAATTATTTAAACTCATAGCAAGGGATCCAAATATACTTCACACTAATCCCCTATTAGTAGAGAGATTAAAGTGCATGTCAACAATCCTGCACTACTGACTGGATAGGTTAGTGGATGTCTCCCCTCAAATTACCACTACACAAACCTCCTATCAGTTAAAGAGGATCTGCACCCGTCCCCCATCTCTGATGTCATCGAGAGGCCCATCGGCTCTTTCTAGTTCAGCGGATGGGCCTCACGATGACATGCCAATTGGCCCACCCCCTCTTTTTCTAAATGGAAGGCTATGCCTTCTGGGGTATGTGACATGCATATCCCGGTAGGCACAGCAGGCAGTGTGTGCACGTCATTCGCCTAAGGTGAATGACTTGTATGGGGAGGTGGGGCTGGACATTTTTTACTAAAAAAAGTAAAAAAAAAAACAGCACAATACCAAAAGAGGAAATAGCGGAAGAGGGTGAAAGCCCGCTTTAACATGAGGAAAACTCTTTGGCTGAAATGTTGGAATTTAGAGAACAATTGGCACAGGTCCAGACCAACAATGTTCCACAGAGAGTTCAGACCCAGAAAATGTCCTTTTGGATCTTGAACCTTCAAAAGTCTGTGTTGGAACTGACTCATTACTTGGAATGTCAGGGTCTGATTCTGGATACAGCTTAAGCCAGAGTTTGCCCTCCAGTGGCAAAATTTCACACTTTCATTCTCAGACTCTGATTTTTCAATCCAAGATTTGAATCATTCATTTTTGCATGTGAGTCCTGGGGCTGTTGCTTGCCTCCTTTGGGGCAAACCCTTTTTCTAGTTTCACTACAGTCCTCTGCAACCCAATATCCTGACAGCGTGGGAGAGATTGGTTCAGTCCCCGGACAAACTGATTCACTTGACACTAAGGAGCAAGTTGTCTATGGCATGATGGCTTAGAAATCCAGCTCCTCTGATGTCTTGAAAGATCATCACAACAGATGCCAGCCTGACTAGCTGGGGACGGGTCCTGGACATCTTGTCATCAATCACCAGGGAGGAATCAGAAGTCTCAGTGTGGCAAGAAAGTAGAAAGGATTCTGTCCTGGGCAGAACTTCATGTTCCAGCCTTATCCGTAGTCCATATTTAAGTTGTAGTTAACTGGAAGGCAGACTTCCTCAGCTAGCAGAGCCTGAACCTTGAGGAATGATTTTTAAACCTTGAAGTGTTTCAGGAACTGTGTCATGGGCAGGAAATGTCAGATTCAATAACAAACTAAGCAAGTTTGCCTCCAGTTGCAGAGATCCTCTGGTGGAAACAGTGACTCGATGCACTGACTCTGGTGGCTCCATGGGATCAGTACAAATGTAATATATTCTTTTCATTCCCTGTAACTCCTTCTCCACCTGCTCTTCAGCATTGCGATAAGGGCATTGTAGTAATACTTGTGGCTCCAAATCTATTGAGGAGGGTGTGGTACTCTCACCTGATCAGATGCTCCTACTCCAGCTTTGGCAGTAAGGTCCTTCAGGCAACTCTTTTAGCTTTAGGCCATCCCCAGTTGTTTTCTGTTGTTATAGTTGGGTCTATTGGCATTTTGTATGCTGTGCTTTTAAATGTCCCAACAGTCTTTAAATTCCCTGTCTCTTTATTTATATTCACTTATGAATGATTGATGAAAATGGGATTTGTTACTTACAGTAAATCCTTTTTCTAGGATGTTTATTGGTGTACACAGGTCTCATTCCTCTGCTTTTCTGGTCTTGCACTGCTTGTTACAAAACAGAGACATTTGGGAGTGGGAGGGGTTATACTAGGTTGGGCGCTGTTTTTTTATTTGTCAGTGTCCAAACCTTCCCGTGGGCAGTTGTATAATCAAATTGTCTCTGAATCCTGTGTACATCAATGGATGTCCAAGAAAATGATTTTACTGTGAATACAAAAATCTAATTTTCCTAAATCATTTTCTTTCAAAAAAGAATGGAAATGAAAGGAAGAGTGCCATTTGAAAAGTTTTTTTATCCAAAAAAGCTGCACAACTGGAGTCATACAGAGGTTGTAAAACTGAATTGTTAAAACAACAGCATATCACTTAATGGCAAACCGTTTACTGGTAAAGAATAAATGTACTTTGCTAATAATTTGACGATTTTATTTGGCCCTGCAACTTAAGATGCCAATATGATAGATTACCTGTAAGTCAGGTTTCAAGCACCATGACTTGCAGTCTTCCAGAGCTGTTTTTATATCCCGTTCACCTCTAGAGGGAGTCGTTTGAAGTTGACCATTTCCGTATTGGGTTGGATTATTCTGCAAAATGGGCAGATCTGCATGCACATACTCTGATAATTGCTTGTCTCTATCATCTTCTTTCATAAACATGGGGCATATCAACTTATGGAGCTATCCAGTTTGATTACAGGACAGAATAAAAAGTGAAAACAGTCATTCCTTTTGGTTATTGTGCACACTGCTGTTTTTCTTTTATTTAAGGAATGAGAAAGCCTGCTTGTTCATGCACATCCATGGCGTAGGAGGCATTTCATGTAAGCTCCAAACAGTTTAGACACATCATCAATAAATCACTTGTAATACATGCTGCAATTCAAAATATTTATATTTGCATACATATTACATTTCCCACAGACTTTCCAGTGATTCATCCCATCTGTCCATGTTTTTTGTAATGGAAAATAAGCAAGTGTAATTCTAATAAATTGAAACATGCATGCTTGCAGGAAATATGTGATCTTATGCCCAAAGCATATTGCTACCCACTGATATCAATAAGGTGGAAAAGAAGTTACCATCTCTTCAGGACCAAACGTTTCAGTTCAAACCTATAGATAGAAATATTTTCATAGATAACACGCCTTTTTAAAGATATAGGTTAGTTAAGCTGTGGTAGGGGCTTTGGTTGGAATGCCCCTTTAGTTTTATGTTGTGTTGTGGTATAGGTATGGGGAGATGTTCTTGGTGTTGTTAGAGGCCTGTTTTCCATAAATGGGGCAAGTAGCTTTGGTCTTCTTTGGTGCAGAGGCAACATTAAAGTGTGCAGAGCAACAGTGTACATATTTAGTCCCCAAGCTATTTACTGAGTAATGTTCCAAAGCCAGCAAACTGGTTGGCCAAATGTTGCTGTGATTCAGAAAATCATAGACACCATGGGCTCTGGATAAAGGCTTGATTTAATGATCAAGTGACCCATATACATATTTTACTGCCTCCTGAGTCCCAGAAGGTCTATTGACTTAGATAAGGCCACAGAAGTGCAAAGTAAGCATGGAGCAGATCTTTTTAAGACACATATTATGTGGCAAGGATTTGGTCTCCAGCTGTAATTACTGCATCATATGTTTCTGTTCATGCTCAAGTTTATATTACCGTATTTATAAATGTGATTAAATGGAGAACTGTTTTTGTTGCCCTTAGCAAATAGTAACACTTGCCCTTTCAGAATTTAGTTTAAAAATAACTTTTTCTGGTACTAGACAAAATTTAAATCTGCCAGTATGATGGCTAAAATAGCCCATTGGTAGGTATGGTTGCCTTGAGGGTGGGGTGAAAGTTTAAACAATGTGGTATGGTGGTGTTTTTTTTTTTGTCTGCATATCCTGTATATCAGTGTTTCTCAACTCCAGTCCTCAAGGCGCCCCAACAGGTCATGTTTTCAGGATTTCCATTATTTTGCACAGGTGATTTGATCAGTTTCACTTCCTTAGTAATTACCACAGCCATTTCATCTGAGGGAAAGCCTGAAAACATGACCTGTTGGGGCGCCTTGAGGACTGGAGTTGAGAAACACTGCTGTATATCATTAACTGCCGCTCAGTATTAATTGCTATTCTTCAGTTCGCTGGCTACAATTTCTTTACTCTGCTGAGCTGAATTGATACTTACAGTATCCCACAGAAGTGAGTACACCCCTCACATTTTTGTAAATATTTTATTATATCTTTTCATGTGACAACACTGAAGAAATTACACTTTGCTACAATGTAAAGTAGTGAGTGTACAGCTTGTATAAAAGTGTAAATTTGCTGTCCCCTCAAAATAACTCAACACACAGCCATTAGTGTCTAAACTGCTGGCAACAAAAGTGAGTACACCCCTAAGTGAAAATGTCCAAATTGAGTCTAATTAGCCAGTTTCCCTACCTGGTGTCATGTGACTCATTAGAGTTACAAGGCCTCGGGTGTGACTGGGGAGCAGGTGTGTTAAATTTGGTGTTATCGCTCTCACTCTCTCATACTGGTCACTGGAAGTTCAATGTGCCACCTCATGGCAAATAACTCTCTGAGGATCTGAAAAAAAGAATTGTTGCTCTACATAAAGATGGCCTAGGCTATTAGAAGATTGCCAAGACCCTAAAACTGAGCTGCAGCATGGTGGCCAAGACCATACAGAAGTTTAACAGGACAGGTTTCACACAAAACAGGCCTCGCCATGGTCGACCAAAAAAGTTGAGTGCACATGCTCAGTGTCATATCCAGAGGTTGTCTTTGGGAAATAGACGCATGAGTGCTGCCAGCATTGCGGCAGAGGTTGAAGGGGTGGGGGTCAGCCTGTCAGTGCTCAGTCCATATGCTGCACACTGCATCAAATTGGTCTGCATGGGTGTCGTTCCAGAAGGAACCCTCTTCTAAAGATGATGCACAAGAAAGCTCAGAAACAGTTTGCTGAAGACAAGGAAACTAAGGAAATGGATTACTGGAACCATGTCCTGTGGTCTGATGAGACCAAGATAAACTTATTTGGTTCAGATGGTGTCAAGTGTGTGTGGCGGCAACCAGATGAGGAGTACAAAGACAAGTGTGTCTTGCCTACAGTCACGCATGATGGTGTGAGTGTCATGGTCTGGGGCTGCATGAGTGCTGCCGGCATTGGGAAGCTACAGTTCACTGAGGGAACCATGAATGCCAGCATGTACTGTGACGTACTGAAATAGAGCAAGCTCTGGTGAACTCCATGCCAAAGGGGGTTAAGGCAGTGCTGGAAAATAATGGTGACCACACAAAATATTGACACTTTGGGCTCTATTTGGACATTTTCACTTGGGGTGTACTTACTTTTGTTGAAAGCTGTTTAGACAGTAATAGCTGTGTGTTGAGTTATTTTGAGGGGACAGCTAATTTACACTGTTATAAAAGCTGTACACTCACTTCTTTATATTGTAGCAAAGTGTAATTTCGTCAGTGTTGTCACATGAAAAGATATAATAAAATATTTACAAAAATGGGAGTGGTGTACTCACTTTTGTGAGATACTGTACTTGCAACTTCAGCTATCACCTGATGAATCAACACAATGGTCTACCTACCATTTAATGGAAACATTTAATAATGGAAAATTGATGCTCTTTTTTTAGCTGGTGGGTGAATTGTGGTATAAGAATTGTTGATCAGCTCACATTTATTGTCATGTCATTAGTCCAGACTCTGGGTTTTTAAGTGATTGACAATGTGGTCAGTTTTTTTTTACTGTGGGCGGGTGGAGGCATTGTTAATTTTTGAACATGGTCTTTTTTCCACACTTTTGTCTTTGTTTGGAACCTTTAATAAAGCAATTTTTTGAATTTTTAAGTAAAGTACCTGCTTTTCTTGGGGGACTCTATCCCCTGAATGTATATATACATTTTTATGTTGGTATGTTAATCCATACCTAACTTGGTGAGTTAGTGGAAAGCAATTTGGTGGCCTTGTTCAGGATATTGCCTTTTGTAATATCCTAAGTAATTTGGTACCAATCATTTTTTTTAGGAGCCTGTAAAGGATTGCACCTGTGGTAAGCAGATCGCAGGTGTAATGCCATGCTCCTGCAGACTGTCTGTGTAGCTGTCTGCCCATACTTCCAATACGGCTGCCCATACCTCCAATATGGGCAGACAGTTACTGAATGGCAGAAAGATCAATGAACTACCTAGATTGCTCATCAGCACCCTGGTAGTTCATTGAAAACTGCAATCCATCAGCCGCAAAGGCTGTTGGTACTTGTAGTTCATTAATTCACAGAGCTCTGTGATTGAATGACAGTCTTGTGGGTGGAGTCCCGCATGCCCACGCTCTTTTTGAATAGTTACAATGGATACGGGGAGAAGATCCCTAGCCTGCTGTCACAGGGAGGGAGGATTGGGGGAGAGCAGGCAGATGCTGAACCCTAAAAATGGGTGCGACATGTAACATGTTCAAAAAGGTGAACTTGTCATTTAATGTACCCATAAACACAAGGTGGCAGTCAGACAATTTTTTCTCCCTACAGCAAAAGCATTTTAGGGGGGATGTAGTCACCTTGTATGAATGCATAAATGGTCTATATAGTAAATGTTTGTGCAAAGTTTTTCACTTTACGGCCATTGCAAATGACATAGAGGCACTCTTTGCATATGGAGGAAAAGAGATTTACCATCCACATACAACAAGTCTTCTCAGTCAGTCTCCTTACTCCTGGAGACGAGTCCGTGCCAATTAGCAGGGCATCTGTGTGCAGATACCCGGCTGTTTAGAGCCAAACAGGACAGATGTCACATCTTTCCTCATTCAGTTTCTGCCCAGTGGACATGGGTGGACAGCTGTCAGTGTCAGCTCTATGGGCAGCCAGGTGTAAACAAACTCCGCTGTCCGTTTACATCAGGCTATCTTGGGTCCGGTATGCAAAAACAGAAAAGGATGCAGTTCTTTTTTGTTTTTTTTTCTGGATCTGGAGATGGGTGGATGTAAATAGACGCAAGTCCTCTTGCAACTGTCTTTTCATAGGGCTGCATGGATCTTTCAATCAGGTCCACCTGAAAAACTGACAGGTGAACCTGATCAGAATGCCTGGGAAATGTCAGGAGCCTAAGGCTCCATGCACACTGAAGCTCAAAAAAGCTTTTTCTGGATGCCAGATTGCTGGCAGAAAACTCTGGTTGAAAAACGTGCTTTTAACAGCGTTTTGTACTAGCGTTTATGAGCGTTTTTTAGCGTTTATGGGCGTTTTTAATAAAAATACACAGAAGACACTCCAAAAATCCCACAATGCATTCCAAACTCCCACAATGCACTGAAAAAATAGAATGCCGAACACTAATTAACAAGCGTTTATGAGCGTTTATGAACTCCAATAAACTGCAGTTTATCAGCTCCAGTGTGCATGGAGCCTTATGCCCTGTACACACGGTCGGATTTTCCGACGGAAAATGTGTGATAGGACCTTGTTGTCGGAAATTCCGACCGTGTGTGGGCCCCATCACACATTTTCCATCGGAATTTCCGACACACAAAGTTTGAGAGCATGCTATAAAATTTTTCGACAACAAAATCTGTTTTCGGAAATTCCGATCGTGTGTACACAAATCCGACGCACAAAGTGCCACGCATGCTCAGAATAAATTAAGAGATGAAAGCTATTGGCTACTGCCCCGTTTATAGTCCCGACATACGTGTTTTACATCACCGCGTTTAGAACGATCAGATTTTCCGACAACTTTGTGTGACTGTGTGTATGCAAGACAAGTTTGAGCCTACATCCATCGGAAAAAATCCATAGATTTTGTTGTCGGAATGTCATGATCAATGTCCGACCGTGTGTACAGGGCATTAGAGTCGTGAAAATGTGGAATACACTTCCTCAGGAGCTAATTCTAGCCAAACCAGTTTATAGTTGTCATATTGTTTTTATTATAATGTATTAAACCATAGATTGTTGATCCAGGTAATATCTGATTGCCATAAGGAATCATGATGTTATTTTTTAGCAAATTAGACAATGCTTTTATAAGGGTTTTGTGTTTGTGATCAACTATGGGTTTAGGGTTCTATATTTGTAGGTTTTCAATTTATTTATTTATTCATCTTTCTATTGGTTGAACTTGATACAACTATATACAGTAACTATGCAATGATAGGGAAGGATTGTGACATAAAAAATGCATTTTTCTTTTTTTTTTTTTTTTTTGAACTTGAGAGACCGCAGCCCCACGAGCTATGTGTGCAACTTTTATTCACATTATTAAAAATATATAATTTTAATAAATAGACGACTAGAATAATGCAAAATTTAAAAGTATAAGTGCAATACACACTACACACAGTTGGGCTATAAAGCTATTTAAAGTAAAACTACTGTAGAAAAAGTAGTCATCTCTGAGTAAACTTTATACATTTCAAACTATATTGCTGAATATTTCCTTGTCAAAAGAAGTTTATTGAGTATACAATGTTATAAAGATACATAAAGTAAGTTTACAAGGATCTATAAAGTAAGCTCATTGTTTTACAGTAGGGTTTATATAGGTAAATATCATGAAATTTCAAATATTAAACATTGGGTTCACGTAAACCTAAATGAAAGATATATATCATTTCCTTAGTTACTTTTGTAGGTATTTAAATGATTTATACCTACTATACATATTGTTTACAAGTAGAGTGTATATAGGTCAAATAAATTCTGATAATGAGCTTTAATCGTAAGATGGAGAAAAGGAAAGAGAAAGAAGAAAAAGGGTTGAAAGGTAGAGGTATGGTCCACAAGGTTGTCCCGCTCGTCAGTTTATTATTCTTTTTAGTTCTCTTTGAAGCCTTAGAATGGGTGTCTCTGTAAGTCATTTAATCTGTTACCATGGCAACAGGACAGAGTCATTGAAGTTTGACAGGAACTGTTGTTTTATCCAAGGATGCCAAAGTTTTTCAAATTTTGGAATTTGATTTTGATCGATGGCTACCATCTTAGCATGGGACATTGTATTATTCATTCTGTGAATTGTTTCTGCTAGTACCAATGTAGGAGATTTCCATGCCTTGGCCACTGTTTGTTTTGCAGCCGTTATTAGTTGGATCATAAGTTTGAATTGAGAGAGTGTTAACCATTCCGGTTTTAGTAAAGTTAAATATGGATCTGGTTGTATTATTTTTTTAAATATTTTAGATGCAATCACGAAGACTTCCTTCCAGAAGGTTTGGATTACTGGGCACGTCCACCATATGTGTAAATATGTGCCTATTTCTGGGCATCCTCGAAAACAAAGAGCTGAGGTATTAGGTGAATATTTTGCCACTCTAGCGGGTACAAGGTACCAGCGAGTTAGGACTTTATAATTTGTCTCCAGTGCTAAGATGTTGGGTGAAGATGACTTAGATGTGAGCCATATGTTAGACCAGTCCGTGTCTTCTAAAGTTCGTCCCAGGTCCTCCTCCCACCTTTGAACGTAAGAGGGTCTATTAAGATTTGCTACTCCATATAATTGATTATAAAGTGATGAAATTGTACCTTTAGCAAATGGATCTTTTGTACAGATTGATTCAAAAATGGATAATTGGGATAATGGTGTATCCCCCTTTAGGAATGGTGTATAGAAATTTTTGATTTGGAGATATCTAAATATCTCAGAGTTTGGTAGATCATATTTTTCTCTAAGCGATGGGAATGAAAGGAATGATTTAGATGCTATGAAGTCATTTAGTGTCTGAATGCCTGATGTTGTCCAAGCTTTAAAAGAATTTGGGTAGATCCATGCCCGATAAAAGGCCGGATTTCTGATAAAAGAAAGGAGAGGATTGTGTGGAGATTGTAACTGATATTTGGTTTTTAGTTTATCCCAGAGAGATAAGAAGTGTTTAGTTATGGGATTATGAATTTTAAAGCGGTCTTTAGGATCAAGCCATAATAAATTTGATATTAATAGAGGGTCATTTTCTGAAGCCTCTATAAATACCCATAATGGGATTTCCTGTTTTGCATGGTATTTGGACAGACTGGCCAAATGTGCTGCTCTGTAGTAGTTAGTAAAATTAGGGTATCCCAGGCCTCCTTTATTTTTGGGAAGATGTAGTGTGTGTATAGGTATACGTGGTTTAGAAGAGCTCCATATAAACAAAGTTGCTCTTTTTTGTACTATTCTCAAAAAATAGGAAGGAATTGGAATAGGGAGGACTCTGAATAGATAAAGCAATTTGGGTAGAATAGTCATTTTGATTGCATTAATCTTCCCTATCCAGGATAAAGGAAGTTGCGACCATTGTTTTATTAGATTTGTGATCTGTCTTAATACAGGAGGATAATTGGTTGAGAATAAGTCAGAATGAGATGCTGTTAAATGAATTCCAAGATATGGGATTGATTTTTCTGCCCATGTGAATGGGAGTGCAGCCCTAGCCGGGATCAATTCCATGTTTGTGAGTGAAATATTAAGCACTAGGCATTTCTTAGGATTAATCATAAGGCCGGATAGGGCTGCAAATCCATCAAGAGCTGGTATTAAGTTAGGACCAGAGACCTGTGGTGATGATAGAAAAAGTAATATATCGTCTGCAAATATACATAATTTGTGTGTAATACTTCCTACTTCAATGCCAGTTATAGTTTGGTTTGTTCTGATGTATTGGGCCATGGGTTCGAGTATAAGGGCAAATAATAAGGGAGATAATGGGCAACCCTGTCGGGTACCTCTTTCGATATTAAAGGCTTCAGATTTGTATCCAGCATATTTTATATAGGCTTTGGGTTTATTATATAATGCTTTGATCCATGTTAAAAAGTGGGGTCCAAAACCCCATTTTTGTAATGAATATTGCATATATTGCCAGGATACTGTGTCAAATGCCCTCTTAATATCGAGAGATAGAAAACATAAAGGGATTTTCCGTTTTTTAGCAATATGTGCCAATAACACTGCCCTGCGTATATTATCGCCTATGTATTAATTTTCCTATAATGCTATTTTGCTATTATTTTTGCTAATAATTTAATATCGAGGTTTAACAGAGAGATAGGCCGATAATTCACACAGGAAGTATCATCAGAAAGGGGTTTTGGGATCATACAAACAATTGCCATTAGTGTTTCTTGCCGAAAAGAATGTCCATCTAGAAGTTTGTTAAAAGTTTCAGTGAGAATGGGAGAGAGTATTTCTGAGAATGTTTTATAGTATAAAGCCGAGTAGCCGTCTGGGCCTGGTCTTTTGTTAAGTTTTAGGTCTTTTATGGCGTTAGCAACTTCATCTATAGTTATAGGCTCATCCAAACTGCTTTTTTGATTCTGAGATAACTCAGGTAAGGTTATTTTTGAGAAGAAGGATTCAGCCTCTGTAGGATTAAATTCATTGTTTGTCTTGTATAAAGTTGCGAGATGTGAGTGAAATGTATGGACTATTTTAACTGGATTACAAGTGTAAACCTTTTTTGATAATTTCAAACGTATTGGTTTGAAAGATTTGTTAGTTGAATTTAATGCCCGAGCCAAATATGTACCTGGTTTGTTTGTATTCATGTAGAAATTGTGTTTGGAGCGTTTGAGGGATTTATCAACTGACTCAGTGAGAAACAGATCGTATTCCAATCTAGATTTTTCCAGATGAGATTTTGTACTCTGAGATGGATTATCTTGAAATGATATGTAGGCTGCATTAAAATTGAGTTCTAGTTTTTTTGCTAGATTTTTGCGTTCCCGTTTAAATAGTGCCATTTGTCTTTGTATTGTACCACGCAAGACAGGCTTATGAGCTTCCCACAGTGTTATTGGGGAGATGTCTGTTGTATTATTAATTGATATGTATTCCTTTAAAGCTTGTTCAATGGCCATCTGATGTAGTGGGTGTTTGAGCATTATGTCCGGTAAGTACCACGTTGGGTCATGCGCTTTTGGTATGGCTGAGGCTATAGTAGTGTATACTGCATTATGGTCAGACCACAGAATCGGAATTATATCTGATGCAATAATTTCTGGTATCATTCCTATTGTTAGAAAAATATGATCTATTCTGGTGAAGGTTTGATGAGGGTGCGAGAAATAAGTGAATTTCTTTTTCATTGGGTTACTTTCTCTCCATGAATCTACCAGATTGTATTTGGAAAGAAGTTGAGAAAAAGGTAATCTAGAGGTTATTTTGGATGGTGTAAAAGGTGATTTATCTAGAAATGGGAGGAGGACCTGGTTCGAATCCCCACACATTATTACTGTTCCTATTTTGTGTGTATTAATCACTTGTAATATATGTGAGAGGAATGGTGTAGGTTGTTTGTTAGGAGCGTAGTAGGAAATCACCGTGATTGCTGTATCCATTAAATAACCCATGAGTATCAGGTATCTACCTTCTGGGTCTTTAATTTCTGATGATAAGGTGAATGGTGTGGATCGGTGAAATGCAATTAGAGTTCCCCTTTGCTTGGTACAGGCAGAAGCCCTGTAAATTTGTTGATAAAAAGGAGAAATATATTTTGGAGTAGAATCTTTGGTGAAGTGTGTTTCTTGGAGGCATACTATGTGAGCCTTCTTGTTATGGAAAGTACGGAAGGCTTTGGTCCTTTTTTGAGGGACATTTATTCCCTGAACATTCAGGGAAAGTATATTCAGTGGTGCCATGGCAATAGATCAAATAGTTTTGACTTACTTTTTGTTATGCAGAGCTGACTGCGCAGATCAACCTGTGTGGACTGAAGAGATGAATAGATAGAAAAGAAACCAGTGAATTCTGGAGTAAAGAGTAAACAAAAAACATATGAGATTAGATGATACATTGTATAAATTATTTTTTGCAAGTAATCACAATTTACCTGTGAAAGAGAATAAATATCTCTCTCAGGGGAATAAGTGCCTTCGTCACACTCCCACATAATATGGTTGGGAGAATGAGGAGGGCTAATGGGGGTACAAGGATCTTCCGCTTACTATGTCAAAAGACATCAAAATGATGTTTCATTAATTGGAGTGCAGAATATAGTTTTTGTTGAAATTATTTATTCCAGGGTGGTTGTATATGGTTAGTCTTGCCCTAGGCTAAATAATTCAGTTAGAAAGGTACTGTTAATAACTTTGGTATTGATGAAGATAGTTTGAATTATTTGGGGATTTTAACCCTTTTAGAGTAAACAATTACATATTTTATTCATATGTAACTGTTTAGATATGTTAACTCATAAAATTGAGGTTGTATTGCTTCAGATTAGAATAAACAAAAACATAATTCTAGGAACTAGTTAGGTAAAAATATATTTGTTTTAAGAAAAGAAAGAAAAAGCTTCCATTACTTCTGGATTATTGAACATATTTGTCCTAAAAAGTAATAAATCTATTGTTATTACCTGATAATATATAACTGAACAAGAATTTCCTTATTTCACTTATATATTCTAAAGCTATATGAATCAAAAGTAATAAGAAATATAACTGGAATGTAAGATGATCCCACACAGTGTGTGACTATCAGAATGCAGTTACATTCAGTTATAAATATAGGTTTTTTATAGAGAACCATCTCTTAGTATAATAAATGAAGAGATATCAGGAATTAGGATGTCAGTCCATTGAATCTTCTTGGTCCATGGATGATGTGGCATAACGGCCTCTTTTGTGAGAATGATGATTCCCATTTTGTTCTGAAATTTTCTGGGTGCTGCCTGAAGGTGAAGATGATGCCATTCTTCTGCGTGTGGGAGAGTTGCTGCTTGTGGGTTCTGTCAGATTTAATTTTACAAGGGTTTGTTGTAGTTCATCTGCTGATCTGCTTTTGTAAATTGTACCTTGGTAGTTAAATCTGACTGAAAAGGGGAAGCCCCATTGATACATAATGTTGTGGCGTTGCAGTTCCATTAGTTGGGGTTTCTTGGATCGTCTTTTAGTAATAGTAAGTTGGGATAGGTCAGCAAAAATTTGATAATTGTGTCCTTGAAAATTAAGTTCCTTTTTTTCTCTTGCAGCAATTAGTATTTGTTCTTTCGTTCTGTAATAATGAAATTTTGTGATTATATCACGTGGGGGTCCATCTTTCTTTTTGGCTGTGAGGGCTCTGTGTACTCTGTCCAGTTCTAAACGCTCAATAGGGATATCTGGCTTTAGTTCTTGTAATAGAGCAGTAATAGTAGATTCCAGGTCTGTCACAGTTTCAGGTATTCCCCTTATGCGCAAGTTTGAACGTCTGGCTCTATTTTCGTAATCTTCGAGCTTAGTTTGAAGTATTAAATTCTCTTTTTTTAATTGTTCCAATTCTGTTATATTTTCTTGGGTTGTAATTTCAATTTCATCCATTTTTATTTCTAAGGCTGTGGTGCGGTTTCCCAGCTCTTTTATTTCTTTGGTTAGGCTTTTTGTTATTTGGTCTGAGGTTTGTTTTAAAGCCTTATGAAGCATCTTTTCAAATTGTAATAATATTACTGGGGATACTGAGGAGGCTTGTGGAGAAGTTTGTGAGAGGATTTGTTCTGTATCTGACTCAAATGGAGAGTCTTGCTGTGACATTTTCTGTCTGTGAGAGCGCCCTGATGCTGTATCTTGTGAGGTGACTGGAGCTGCTTCAGCTGCAGTGAGTGCCTGTGAGCTCTTTGTGAGGTGATTTTTATTTCTGCCACGGTTTCCTCCCAGTACCATATTTCCTGCCCAAACTTTCACAGTTTGTTCCCTGGGGCAAAAAGGTTCAAATGGATACCTTTTGAGCCTGCAGGCTCCGCTTTGTCCTTCTCTTCTCTCCTCAGCGGTGTGGAGCTCTAACAATGCATGTCTGCTCCGCTAGGCTCCGCCTCCTGCCCCCCCAAAATGCATTTTTCTTAAGACTTAGCAAGAAGTAATTGGCCAGTGAATTTCAGTGTAGATGGCTGGACTCAGCACAAAATGTGAAACTTAACTTCTTAGGGCTCATGCACATGGCTGCAAGGTCGCTACGTAGCAGAATTCCACAACCTATTCCTTCTGTAATAAACTGTGTTGTAATTGTACTGCCCCCTTTATATTGTACAGTGTTGAGCAAACTGTTGGTGCTATATGAAGTCTGAATGATAATAATACCAATAATAATAATAATAATAACAATAATAACAATGATAAAAAGAGTATACAGAATTATCCTGGGAGCCCCAGCTGCTACATACTTTGGGCCATAGAAAGAATCTATAGGATGCAGCTGCACATGAGTATAACCTGGTAATAGGGTAAAGCGAAACACATGCAAGAACATACAAACCTGGTAGAAGAATATCTGCATGCAGGGTTGCATGTCTGTACACGACCATTTGCCAGTACCAATGTATGCCTGCATACAGACACATGCTGTAATTGTTTTCTAAAGGTGGCTATACGGAGCAGTTGGGGCCTTCGGTTATGATTTTATACAGGTTCTGTATGCTCTTGCACACTGTGTGCCCCATATATAGACATCTGCATGAGCCCTTAGACCAGGGATCCTCAAACTACAGCCCTCCAGCTGTTGCAGAACTACACATCCCATGAGGCATTGTAAAACTCTGACATTCACAGATATGAGTAGGCATGATGGGAATTGTAGTTCCAGAACACCTGGAGGGCCGCAGTTTGAAGACCCCTGCCTTAGACAATGGTTACAAGTCATTTTCAAATAATAAGAGAATCTTTAATCTTGAAAATCAATACACATTTTTATTATGTGAAGCAGTTTTTGATGCTGAACTTTGAGATTGAAACACAACGAAATATGGAAGTACAAAACTTTAGTCATCTACCACATCGGTCAGTTCCTTACCTGTGTTTTCCTGTTTCATGAGAGCAATCAATCACTGTGACTAATGTTTCCTTGTCTTTTGGTCTATGATGAAAGGTATGCTTTGAAGATGTTGCCACACAAAAGCAGCTGTGTAGATCTCCACATGTGCATTAGATAATTATAAAAATATTCTGTTTACTCAACAAAAGGAGTTCATTCTATTTGCAATGACCACAACAAATTTATACAGCATTTTCCTAGGTATTATTACACATTTTACATCCCTAATTTACTCAGTGGTATGATTGCTGCATCCTTTACTGTAAACAAAGATGGTAAAACTTCTGTTGTCATTATTGATACATCCAACAGTGCAGAGTCAATGTAAACATAAACACAGATGCAATTATTCTGTTGTTAATAATAAATACCACTGATATCCAATTGAAAATAGGAAAAAAATACCAGCTGCACTATAATTAGCTCTTCTTGCAGTGTTTTATTATTCAGTGAATTGACTGCACACAAGGATTAGGTTTATTAAAGCACTAACCGTTTGCGCTGCACTTTACAGTATAAAGGGAAACAGTGCATTTACAATACAATTCAAGGTTAGGAGAGCCCAGTTCATGAGAATTTATAATTTAATACAGAGTTTACAATATAGTATGCTATGTTTTACATAATACATGTGGTCTAGCTTACATTCAAAATGTGACCTCGCAGGTTGAAGGAATCCTGAGGGATATATGTAGGCTTCCATTGCAGACCTCTCCCTTTGAAAACTCCAGTTACCTGGCTGTTAAGTTGATTTCATATTTTCTATGGATTCTAAGTCACTACAGTACCTTGGAACAAGTAGGCAAATTAGGAAAATGTGTTTGCTGCATGCTTATTCTAGATGAAGTTAAACAAGCAGTCAATTAATTTTTCCTTAAGAAAAAAAAAAATGGTTATTGGTGGCCTACAGATTTCTATCAGTTCTGGTTTTCACCCCATGTACAGTATATTAGACTACAATTCTTTTGTTATCTTAAGGAAAAAATAGTAATAATAAAAATGAGGTAGGAATGAATAGATCTACCTGTGCTTCCGGCAGCTAAAGGTAGATACTCACATCTTTTGCTGCCTCTGTGGTTGTGATATTGGCTTCCTAACCCATCCCTGCTATTGCTGTCCCAGCAAGCAGCTTTACTGTAGTAGCCAGTTGGGAGGAGTAAAGTGAATGGACATTTCCCATATAAAAGCCTCAATGTATAGTAGCAGGCTTCCATTTTATGTGTATGGAGGGAGAAAGGGTTTGGGAAAGTAGTGAGTGCAGTTACACAAGGACACTGTGCATTTCAGTTCCAGTTCCTGTTAGTAGAGTATGAGACAGACTGCTGCAATATTGTTCTCAGTTTCATTTCTATCTTACTTACAGACAGGAATGCCAGTGGAATTTTGAATCTCATTTGCCAAATTGCCAATATAGGAGACTTCCAGACTCACGTATCCATTTTAGCTCCTAGGCAGTAAAACTTGACATTTAGTAAACAAAATAGAATATATGCCAAATTGCATAATGAACAATCAAGACTTATTTTTTTATTCATTTTTAAGTGTTGGCTGTGTGAAATACATGCCACTTTCATACTGTGTAACGTATCATTTGTCAAGTTGCAAACAGAAGAGACACACAGGCTGCCTTTTTAGAAAATCTAACACGTAAAGTGTTGCTAAACCCACAACAGTAAAATCAGTCTGTATATGCAGTAAAGCATGCTTGTTATATACTGTGGAACATAAGGGGTTCATCCGCTGCATTGTGTAAAAAGCCTGTTTGATCCTGTATGCACAGATCCTTCTCTTCTTCCACTCACTCCAGAACAGGTCTGAATAAGATAGAGTTACTGGAGTCAGGCTGCATGCGCTTAGTTTGGTGTGTATTGCTAGAGAGTTTTTTTTTCTTGGGAGAGTGCATGTGATCAGCAAAGAGCCAATCAGCACTGTCCAGACAGAGGGTCAGGGGTCCTTGATCCTGATAGGACAGCTTAGTGCAGTATGAAAACTCCTACATACTTTAACCAGAAACTGATAGAAGTCACAAGACTGCTGAGAAAAGGTATTTAGCCGTTTATATTTACTAAAATAATTGCATTTCCATGTTCTGTGTACTGTGTGAGGCCAGATATAGTGACACTGGGTTTAGTAACACTTTAAATTGCTGACTATTTTCACTCTGAAAAGAAAATGCCCCTGGCATTCTGTAATGTGTCACTATCAGATTATTTGACCATTTATATAACACTTTGTTTAGACGTTGCTTTAAAAATAATTGTTTTATACATGTGGTCACTGCATGATTCAAGTAAATACAAGAAAAAAAAAATTATCCAGACCCCTGGCTGCTCTTCTAATCACTGGTGATGTCACTGCTAATTTACAACACAGCAAGCAGGCCAGAAACCAGATTTGTGTTAAAGCAGTTGTAAAGTCTCCACAATAAACTCCCACGATAGGCTTTCTTATGGGGCAATAGCAATGGCATTTTTTTCAGCAATAAAATCTCTAAATACCTTTTTCACAGCAGTGCTTCTGTGCAGTCACATGGTCTTATCAGGTCTTAGGGACTCCTGTAGGAGGGGCTCACATCTCTCTGCTGTTTTAGTTTCAGTTTCATAAAGGGAAAGGCGGGGAGAGAATTGGCTTCCCACAGACCATGAAATTGACAGGAAGAGAGAGAGAGAGAGAGAGAGAGAGAGAGAGAGAGAGAGAGAGATACAGATGCTGCAGAAAGAGCAGGATGACGAAAAGCCTTTTTAATGACTGGAACACAGGAACAGGCAGGATCAACCAGGTATTATACTATATGGAAATACATCAATAACATTGCAAAAAAATTACTTGCACAAAAATAATGAAGAATTGATTGAACGAAGGAAGGAAATATCAATTGATCAAAAGTCGTAAGGATTGATCAAAGTAGTGATCGATCAAAGGAATGATCGATCAAAGGAAGGATTGATTAAAGGAAGGAAGGATCAATGGAAGGATCAATCGATTAAAGGAAGAAAGGATTGATTGAAAGGATTAGTCAATTGATCAAAGGAAGGGTCACACAAAGGATCGATGGAAGAATGGGCTGGTTTATCGATGTAAGGATCCATTGATCAAAGGAAAGATTGGTTGATCAATCAAAAGAAGGATCAAAAGAATAAAGGACCGATCTATGGAAGGAAGGGTCAACCTGTTGATCAGTCAATGGAAAAATTGGTCAATCAATGGAAGGATCAATCGTCAAAGGAAGGATCAATTGATCATAAGAAGGATCAATGGAAGGATCGGCTGATCAATGGAAAAATCGGTTGATCGATCATTTGAAGGACCAGTTGATGAAAGGATTGATCGATTTATGGAAAGATTGAAGAAAGGAAGGATCAGTAGGAGGAAGTGTCAACCAGTTGAAGATAGAAAGAATTAATCAAATGATGAATGGAAGGATCAGAAAATCGATTTATAGATGGATGGGTCAATCGATGGAAGGATTGTTTGATCGACTTATGGATCAACTATTGCTATACAGTGACATTGATCATTTGATTATCAAGGCTAGGTGCCTTCAACTGACCGATTCTACCATCAGTCGATCGAGGGAATCAATACTGTATAGCAATAGTAATAGAAAAAACTTTGCAGAAGTAATTAATTTAGTATTTTGAAATCTTGGCAAATTAAATATAGTTTTTTTTAAATGTTTAAATAGATTGCCATATGAAAGCAGGGAAACTGTAATGTTAGCTGTTGTCTCCAAACTTTGGGAGACACTACAGCTTTAACAAAAAGGAGGGGAGGAGCAGCTGCAAGGGAATAGACACTCAATGAAGGCAAGAGGAGAGGAGAGGGGAGGGGTGGGGAGGAGATCGGCTTCACAGTTCACACACAGACTACCAAAATGACAGGGAGAGAGGATGGGAGGGAGAGAGGGAGCTTCAGGGATGCTGAGAAGAGAGCAGGATGACAGAGACACGTAAACTGACCATGAGTTTAGCAGCCATGATAAGCATGGTCAGATTACAGAGGGGAACACAAGAACAGGCAGGATCAACCAGGAATTGTACAATATGTAAAGGGATAAATTACACTACAAAAGCACTATGCTGTATATTGTGCCTTAAAGCGACAGGATAATTTCTTTTTAGGGTTACAACCACTTTAAGTATCTATATTTTCCTAATCTAAGTTGTAAGAGTTCTAGGTGTGTGTGTGTGTGTGTGTGTGTGTGTGTGTGGGGGGGGGGTAGGTACTGTAAGTAATTCTGCTGTTATAGCCCTGAAGATATTGCACTAGTGTATGCTATAACACTGTTAAAGCAGACCCTTCTGTTTTGTGCAAATATAAGGCTAGGTGTGATAGACCACTAGCTTCAATAGGGCCATATGGAAGTGAACACGGCCCAAGATGGTGGCCCTTAAAAAAATTGTAGTAAAGATGTCACATAATCTATTATTTTCTTTCCTAAATAAAACTGAGTCATCTGAACTTTTAGATTTCTTAACGTTTACATTTTTTAACTTTCTTCAGATGTGGAATGCTTGTTAAATAACTCTTTTCATAATTGTCTTAACATGAATACTTTAATTAGGCAAAGTAATGTCTTCCACATCAGAAAGAAGGTTATTTAGGGTAATATTCTAGAAAACAGCAGTTTTGTGTCTTTCTCTGATCTCAAAAATTAATAATATAATAACATACTTCCCCGTGGTACATGACTCATACACCAAAAGTAACTATGTCCCAAAATGCATCAACAGTCTCAAATACCTGTTCTACATTTAATCTAAAAATACACTCATCAACACAAAACTCATCTGAGTTTGGTATAGAAGGACTCCTATTGAGCCAACAACCTATAATAAATGTACCTGAATGCATTCCAAATATCTGTTATACAGTATGGAGATGATGTCACAAAAATGTGTTCAGTGTACACTGTGCAATTACATTTTCAGATAGCAATATGTTTGTGAATAAAAGAAAACAAACTTTAAATGCTAGCTGAACATGTGTAAAACACAATTCTATTAGGACATTGTTAAACATTTAAAGTCATCTCAGCACCTAAAAATTCATGCACATACAGTACTTTAGACATTTTCATGAACACACCCCGTTATTTGAGCTGCCCTAAAATTTCTGTCCTAACATTTTTAAATTACTTGAACCTACCTTTCGAACCATCTGTGTCATGGGCAGCCTAACTGGTCAGGCAGCTTTGGGAGATAGTAGAACTTAAGCCAGCTCTGAACTTCTCAAACTAAATGTTGGGGCCAAGGGTCTTTCATGAAAAAGGTGTATGTAGACACAACAGTAGGTGACTGCATTTTAACCACTTACCGACCATGCTATAGCCAAATGATGGCAACAGTGCAGTCGTCCAGTTCTGAGAGGGCGTTAAAAGATGTCCTCCCAGAACCCTGCTCCCTTCGTGCCTCCTGCGGTGCGCATCAGGCGCACTCTGTGTCCTTCTATCACAGATCAGGGAAAAGGGCCAATCACAGCAGCCCTTTACCATGTAATCAGCTGTGTCCAATCACAGCTGATCACATGTAAACAGACTTGCCGGTTATCTGCATTCTTTTGCTCCCACACCATGTCTATGGGAGGAAAGGAGAGCCGTTAACTGGCAAGGCTGTCATGAAATTGTTCACACTGAAAATCAGGGCACTGATGATCAGTGCAGCCCCATCAAAGCCCATCAATACAGCCTATCAGTGCCCATCAGTGCAACCTCATCAGTGCACATCAGTGAAGAAGAAAAATTACTTATTTGCTAAATTTTATAACAGAAACAAAGATAAACATTTTCTTTTTTTCAAAGTTTTTGGTCTTTTTCTGTTTGTTTAGCAAAATATAAAAAAACCCAGTGGTGATTAAATACCACCAAACAAAAGCTCTATTTGTGTAAAAAAAAATATAAAAATTTTATTTGGGTACAGCATTGCATGAACGCTCAATTGTCATTCAAAATGTGACAGCACTGAAAGCTGGAAGTTTGTCTGGTCAGGAAGGAGATAAAAGTGCCCAGTAGGCAAGTGATTAACCAAGTATCAGTTTGACAGCTTAAAAAAATGATTTACATAAAAAATATACTGTCATAAAGTCCAAAACCTGTAATATAAGTTGCTTCAAACTACTCCTGTTTGTGGGTATTCTATGATGAAAATATGAAAGTAATGCATTCTTACATTTGTGGTTAGTGGGAAGAATTACCCTTTCATTGGCAGTTAGTGGGAAAAACACTCCTTACATTTATGGTTAGTGGGGAAATGATCATTTCATTAGTGTTCAGAAAAAAGAACAAATCTTACATTGGTGGTCAGTGGGGGGGATAAATTTGCATTTTGTTAGTTGTCAATGAGATTAATGTTTCCTACTAATGGTCAGTGTGGAGAATGCCCCTTATATTAATAGTAGAAAATAATAGAAACCTTCGCGCCAGTGGTGTCGATAACAGATAATATATATGAATTACATATACTGGTGGTACATCTAGTAAGAAAACATTCCCAACAACAATAAAAAAATTGTGGAAATATATAAACAATCAGTGTAAGCTGCTCCCCAATTTTTGAATAATCAAAAAAATAGATAATCAAAAAAAGGAATGTAAGAAAGATAGGGGGCGCTAGATACCATAATATTCAAGTGCTCCAAAAAAAAAATATATCTCCTGCATTACCAAAAAAATGGAAATGTAAGAAAGCTAGGGGGCGCTAGATCCCATACTATTCAAGTGCTCTAAATAAATATATCTCCTGTGTTACCAAAAAATGAAAATCATAATATTGACAAATCATAATTAGATTACACATTGAAGTGCCCACATTAGTGAAAACATATATAGTGATTGATTGTCCACATAAAAAAGTGATTGAAGTAGTTGAAGTGATATCTTTCAATATTATCCCAATCTTGTTGCTGTAAACAAAAAGTTTTCCATCACCAAAGAAACAAAAGAAAAGGAAAACACCTCAAAGTAGTAGATATCTGCTTACCAGATACCAATGACTCCTTTAGTTAAAAAGAGAGTCACTAGCACTTGTGCAGGGTTGTGCCTGCTCACATGGATGGCCGGGCTGTGGTTGGTATTATAGGCATGGATCATTCCCGTCAGGCTCATTCAAGATAGGATAAGGATACATAGGAAACAAAAACAGTCTCCATAGCGTAAAACCATTTATTAAAAAAATAAACAAATTAAAAAGCCAAATGGCCGCTTACATTGGTGGGTGCCTACCCGGCACTGGGGCTGCTTGCATGTCAGGGTGACTTCGCAGTCAAAAAAAGCCTTTCATGTCTCCTCCACGCTGGCGTGCGTTCCAGCTTACACAGGGGGGCAACCAAAGGATCCGGATGTTGTTGGATGATAGGACATGTGACCACGTACCGTACGGTACAAGTGCTAGTGACTCTCTTTTTAACTAAAGGAGTCATTGGTATCTGGTAAGCAGATATCTACTACTTCGAGGTGTTTTCCTTTTCTTTTGTTTCTTTGGTGATGGAAAACCTTTTGTTTACAGCAACAAGATTGGGATAATATTGAAAGATATCACTTCAACTACTTCAATCACTTTTTTATGTGGACAATTAATCACTATATATGTTTTCACTAATGTGGGCACTTCAATGTGTAATCTAATTATAATTTGTCAATATTATGATTTTCATTTTTTTTGGTAACACAGGAGATATATTTATTTAGAGCACTTGAATAGTATGGGATCTAGCGCCCCCTAGCTTTCTTACATTTCCATTTTTTTGGTAATGCAGGAGATATATATTTTTTTTGGAGCACTTGATATTTTTTTTTTTTTTGGAGCACTTGAATATTATGTTATCTAGTGCCCCCTATTTTTCTTACATCCCTTATATTAATAATCAATGAGTGGAATGTCTCTAAAATTGATGGGAAGTAGAAGGAATGCCTCTTACAGACAACATTGGTTGCTTACCTTAGCGAGAGGGCAATCCACATGCACTTCAGAATCTGATGTTTGGCACCAAACTATGCAGATACCATCAGGCAGGAGATAAATCCAGCTAAATGATATGCATGATACACCCCCCTCCTTACTGGCTTTACCTGTAGTGGACTGATGTACCTCTTGGTCCTTCATTGATTTACAATAAACACCATGAGCTGTAATCAGCCGCAAGAGCCCCTCAATATATCCTAAGCATTTGGAGTATGAGGGAACACATGACTTTTTCTTTGCTCCAAAATAACACAGTACTACATGCCTGAACAGTAGGGATGAGCTTCGAGTTCGAGTCGAACTCATGTTCGACTCGAACATCAGCTGCTCGCCAGTTCACCGTACAGCGAACAATTTGGGGTGTTCGCAGCAAATTCGAATGCCGCAGAACACCCTTTAAAAGTCTGGGAGAAATCAAAAGTGCTAATTTTAAAGGCTTATATGCATGGTATTGTCATAAAAAGTGTTTGGGGACCTGGGTCCTGCTCCAGGGGATATGGATCAATGCAAAAAAAAGTTTTAAAAACGGACGTTTTTTCGGGAGCAGTGATTTTAATAATGCTTAAAGTGAAACAATAAAAGTGTAATATCCCTTTAAATTTTGTACCTGGGGGGTGTCTATAGTATGCCTGTAAAGGGGCGCATGTTTCCCATGTTTAGAACAGTCTGACAGCAAAATGACATTTCAAAGGAAAAAAGTCATTTAAAACTACTCGCAGCTATTAATGAATTGCCGGTCCGACAATACACATAAAAGTTCATTGATAAAAACAGCATGGGAATTCCCTGAACCAAAATTTTAAAAAAAAAATGAAATGGGGGTCCCCCTAAATTCCATACCAGGCCCTTCAGGTCTGGTATGGATATTAAGGGGAACCCCGGCCAAATTTTTTTAAAAAAATGGCGTGGGTCCCCCCAAAAATCCATACCAGACCCTTATCTGAGCACGCAACCTGGCAGGCCGCAGGAAAAGAGGGGGGATGAGAGAGCAGCCCCCCTCCTGAACCGTACCAGGCCACATGCCCTCAACATTGGGAGGGTGCTTTGATGGGGACAAGGGCCTCATCCCCACAACACTTGCCCAGTGGTTGTGGGGGTCTGTGGGTGGGGGCTTATTGGAATCTTGAAGCCCCCTTTAACAAGGGGACCCCCAGATCCCGGCCCTCCTCCCTGTGTGAAATGGTAAGGGTACCTCAACCATTTCACAAAAAACTGTCAAAAATGTTAAAAATAACATGAGACAGTTTTTGACAATTCCTTTATTTAAATGCTTCTTCTTTCTTCTATCTTCTATCTTCCTTCGGTTTCTTCCTCCATCTTCTTCTTCTTCTGGTTCTTCTGGTTCTTCCTCCGGTGTTCTCGTCTGGCATCTTCCTCCGCGGCGTCTTCTTATCTTCTTGGGCAGCTCCTCGGGCCACTCCGCATCCATGATGGCATGGAGGGAGGCTCCCACTGTGTGACGCTTCTCTCTTCATCTTTTTCTCTTCATCTTCTTCTCTTCATCTTCTTGTCGGGCAGCTCCGCATCCATGATGGCATGGAGGGAGGCTCCCGCTGTGTGACGCTTCTCCTCTTCTGACGGTTCTTAAATAACGGTACCCCCCTCTTTTCATCATGGATGCGGAGCGGCCCGAGGAGAAGAAGATAAGAAGACGCCGCGAAGGAAGATGCCGGACGAGAAAACACCGGAGGAAGAACCATAAGAACCAGAAGAAGGAGAAGATGGAGGAAGAAACCAAAGGAAGATAGAAGATAGAAGAAGCATTTAAATAAAGGAATTGTCAAAAACTGTCTCTTGTCATTTTTAATATTTTTGACAGTTTTTTTGTGAAATGGTAGGGGTACTTTTGTACCCCCTTACCATTTCACACAGGGGGGAGGGCTGGGATCTGGGGGTCCCCTTGTTAAAGGGGGCTTCCAGATTCCAATAAGCCCCCCACCCGCAGACCCCCACAACCACCCAGCAAGGGTTGTGGGGATGAGGCCCTTGTCCCCATCAACATGGGGACAAGGTGTTTTGGGGGGGCTACTCCAAAGCACCCTCCCAATGTTGAGGGCATGTGGCCTGGTACGGTTCAGGAGGGGGGGCGCTCTCTCATCCCCCCTCTTTTCCTGTGGCCTGCCAGGTTGCATTCTCAGATAAGGGTCTGGTATGGATTTTTGGGGAGACCCCACGCCGTTTTTTTTTTTTTCATTTTGGCGCGGGGTTCCCCTTAAAATCCATACCAGACCTGAAGGGTCTGGTATAGATTTTGAGGGGGACCCCATGCCATTTTTTTTTTTATTTTGGCCGGGGTTCCCCTTAATATCCATACCAGACCTGAAGGGCCTGGTATGGAATTTAGGGGGACCCCCCTCGTCTTTTTTTTTTTTTTTTTAATTTTGGTTCGGGGTTCATGCCATTTTTATCAATGAACTTTTATGTGTATTGTCGGACCGGCAATTCATTAATAGCCGCGAGTAGTTTTAAATGACTTTTTTTCCTTTGAAATGCCATTTTGCTGTCAGACTGTTCTAAACACGGGAAACATGCGCCCCTTTACAGGCATACTATAGACACCCCCCAGGTACGAAATTTAAAGGGATATTACACTTTTATTGTTTCACTTTAAGCATTATTAAAATCACTGCTCCCGAAAAAACGTCCGTTTTTAAAACTTTTTTTTGCATTGATCCATGTCCCCTGGGGCAGGACCCAGGTCTCCAAACAATTTTTATGACAATAACTTGCATATAAGCCTTTAAAATTAGCACTTTTGATTATTCATGTTTGTGTCCAAAAGACTTTAACGGTGTTCACGTGTTCGAACAAATCTTTTGCCTGTTCGCAAGTTCTGGTGCGAACCGAACAGGGGGGTGTTTCGGCTCATCCCTACTGAACAGCCATTCATGAGACCCAAGCACTGTCACAATGGAGCAAGACTCACTTTGTTAAGATTTACAGAAAGGAGATGTCAGTTTTTCTATTTACTAAAATAGTAGTTAGTAAATGCAGCAATATAAGAACAATATGCTACTTTGAAACACACTTATTTTTGTAAACCTGTATATTAAATAAAGGATGGGTTAACCTTTTGAACACATCACATGTTACACCCGTATTTAGGATGTAACATGTTCACTCCCACTTCCTTGTGACTGCGCACACCCCCACAGTCATGTCATTTAATCACAGTGATCTGTGAATTGATAAATTACAAGTCACATCTTTCACCGCAGCAGACAGCATTGTAGTTTCAATAGACTTCAAGTGTTCCAGTGAGCATGCGTGTAGTCCATTCACACTCCTTCCAGCTTTCAAACTGAAAGCCGATACAGAGGTATGGGCAGAAAGCTGAAGGGAGAGTGTGAAGGTGCCTGACATTGCACCTGCAATACACTGATCATGTATGCAATATTTTGCAGGCTCCTGTAGAAGAAATAATAAATGCACTTTTTTACCTTTTTGTTAAAGGTGAACTTAACCTTTAGGTAATAAAATAATATGTTTTTTCTGTGTCTATTAATATTCAATTTAATTTGTTTTTTTACAGATAACATTGGATGAAAGGGTTATTAAAACTGAATATGGGCTTCTGATTCGTAGTCTACAGAGGAAGGATTCTGGAATTTACTACTGTAAGGCACAAGAGCACACGTTCATTCACACCCTTGTAAAACTCAATGTAAAAGTCATAGAAAATGAGCAGATGGAACAGACACAGAAGATGGAGGATGAGGAGGGCAAAGGCCGTGATATAATGCCTGAATCAAGGCTAAGGTATAAAGACTATCTGCAACTTTTAAGCAGTCCTACCTTCAGTATGGATGAGTACTGTGAGCAAATGTGGCACAAGGAAAAGAAGAGACAACGCAATAAAGGTGGAGCAAAGTGGAAACACGTCCAAGAGATTAAAAAGAGTAGGAACAGGAGACACCATGAACAAAGGGAGAAACTTATTAAAATCTTACCTGCATAGACTGTATAGACTTTTATACACTTATTCCATTGTGTACATTTCTTGTATTCATATTCTCCTTTTGAACTGGGAAGATCCAATATGTACAAGACAATGTAGTACCAAGAATATCACAGAAAAGTGAAGTCAATTAACAATTTTTTGTATTACAGCTTTCAGAAACTAGAATGGATTTAGGGGGTATAAGTATCCTTTTTTGTGTAGTGTTGTTTGTGTGTAGCTCTATCTTTTGGGTTAAGTTAATAATAATTGGTCATTCAGGCTTTTATTTATTAAACTGTGTTATTTAGGTGTTGCATTATTTTCTTTTTTTGTAAGTTATAAATTAATATTGGGATGTTTACCTTTTTGTAATGTTTTTGTTTTATTATGAAAATTGTATTTTTTTTAAGACTGCCTGATTCTGAGACTCAATTTTCAGCAACATTGGTGCAAAATATGTGCAAAAATAATCAACAGTAATAACAATCAGGATTCCTTTGCTGCTCTAAAATTCACTGATGGTTTTAATATCAGCGTTTAAACATTTTTTTAAATCTGCATTATTAATAATGACGATGAACTACTCCTATTGTATTTGTAGCAAATTAAAGGTGGCAAAATGTTAAAGTTCTCCGACATCAGGAAATTGCGCACAATAAAATATATTTGTTGAACTTTCTAAGTTTTTAATTCTTCTTTGCCCCGTTTTTGTGCAGAAGCAATTTATACTTTGACATTATGCTTTATTAATTAAGAGGAGGGGGGTATATTAGGGTAATATTGATGGTAATCTATAGTTTATATTTTTTTAGATATACTGTTTATGTTATTGTATCCATTCAAATGTAAATAAATGTGTTAATCATGTGTTAAATAGTGTGTTAAAAAAGTGAGGTTTATTTATAAAGCAGTAGATGTGACATTCGCCAAACATTCACTCTGACCAATCATTTACTGTGTAATTAAACACATATAGCAGGAACATTAACCTGCAGTGAATGTCACATTCACTGCTTTAGAAATCTGCCCCATTTGTTTCTATGCTTGTATTTTTTTTTTTTAAGGAACATGGGGCAGCCAGTATTTTATGCATCCTATGCTTGCTGCTTATAGGGGATACACTTTGGGGTTGACTTAACAAAGGGAGATTTTCCTTAGCTTAGTGAATGAGGTGAAGATGAGGTGAAGATCTGCTTAATTCCAGCATTCGAAAGCCATAATATTGCTTCTTTTTTCATTTTCCTTGCTTGTGGATATTCTTTGCAACGTGAGTTTTCACCACATTCTCTAGGCTAAGTGAAATTTCACTTTACAAAGTGAACATGCCGCACTCCTGTAATAAATCCACCCCATTAAGTTTCTTGAGTTTGTAATTAATCTGTGCATATATTAGTATAAATAATGAATTAATAAACATAGGTGTTACCCTCAGTGAAAACCTTGTCTGCTATAGGAACAGTTAAAGCATATATAAATCCAAACAATAATATTATATATTGCAGCTTCTCAGTCCTTAGATGTGGTGTTCCCCTCAGTGAAAATCTCAAACAAATTTTCTCCCACTTCCTGAAATGCCTTAACAGTTTTATACAATGGGAAAACTCATTGACCTAAAAAGAGATGGGCAGGGAAAGACTATAGATAAGCTGCTACCGAAAGAGTTAAAGCATATACCTGTATATACCTAAACAAAAATGTAATAAATTGCAACTCCTTGCAGTCCTTAGATGCGGTGGCTGAATTAAATTTTTAAGCCTCCTTTCCCTTCATTTTTATTAATTGTGCTCTGCCTATAACCCACTTTCTGCCCTAGGGTGACAGTGATCACACACTGCACTGCAGCAATTGTGGAGCAACATTGTAACCCTATGCTTATTTTGTGATTAGGACTACCAACACCCCTCCCAATTTCCATTATATATGGAAGGGTGGGTTTTGTAGTTTGTAGAAGATATATAAGGATGCTGGTAACATTTTTTTGAAATCAGCCCCTGGGTTTCGACATTCTTTCAAGCAGAACTTTACCCATAACATCTTGATAAAAAAAAATAATGTTCTTTAGCAAGGAACATACATTCCACATTAATAATTACCTACCAAAATTAGTGTGCGATGTAAATTGCCTGAACATTGCTCCTGTTCTTTCTTGCAGGAGGCTGCCATTTTGCTGAAGCCCGGAGCCCCTGAACTGCAGTAAATCTGTAGACTGTCAGCAGACCACCCTCTACAAATTTGGCACAGTGCCTAATAATAGAAAGCAACTGAGCATGTGCAAAGCAGGGTGAGACAGTGTACTACTGGATTTTAAACAGTATGCGCACTTATTTTTATTGTTTTTCATAGCTTTACTTGCAAAAGGGGACAGCCTGAAGTGATCCAGCAGGACTTCATTTTCCAAATAAAGTTCCATCGTTGCATGTAACTTCAATTGCTAATATCTCAGGATCTATTGCTTAGTTGGAAATGCAGTTTTCATTGAAGGTAACCTGTATGCATGCATTTTTTCCTGCACTAATTTTGAATTGCCCAAGTTTGTGAAAGTGTATGTTCATAGTATGACATTTAGACCTTGTTTATAGCTGTGGTAGTCTCTTCCACCCCTTTAAAGAAATCTCCTTTAGATCTGTTTGGAGAAAGCAGCACAACAGCGGTTTCCAGGTGCTCAGATGACATTGTTGCTGCCTCATACATGTCTTTTTTAGTGGCTGATTTTTTTCAGCTGAAGGAGGATTTTGCAGTGAGACAGCACTGCAAGCAACCACAAGTCAAGCATTTGGCTCGCAGTTGCAGTATAGTCCTGTTGATATCATTGGGCTGCCAGCTGTGGCCATGATATAAAAAAGCATCATAGTCAGCACTTCTGGCTGCCATGTGAACTTTCAGTACTGCAAATGGTAAAAATGCAGATCAACCACACATTTGTTGCACATGCAGGCATTAAATCTGTGGACTTGTGTCTTTTTTAAACCAGGCTAACTATGTAACTTTATGTTCACTTTGCAAAGTAATGTTTGCTTATCCAATAATTTGCAAGCAAAAACCCTGTTGCTTTAAACTTACCTTGCAAATGAATGCACATTAAAAGTCAACAGAGCTTTACCTTGTTTAAAAAGCTAAGTGAACATTCACTTTACAAAGTATAAGGGGAGTACAAACATTCCAAATACACCCTGTACCAATACTGCACAATAATGTCTTTATGTGATTATGTTTCTCTAACCAAAAACTCTGTACTCACTCTTCATGGGTTACCCTGCATCAGTGAAACCAAACCAAGATGTTTTTTTTCTCTACTTGCTACAGAAAGGTCAGAACTAGATGTAGATTTTTTTAGTTCATATTTTCTAGCATCTTCTCCATCTCAGCATCCTTAACCTGGCCAAGAACTATCTTACATTTTTCTATACTTCGACCTGTCAGTTGAGAGAGACTACTGCTATGGGAGAAGTATCCTTTCAATGGACCCCTTACATACAAACATACACTTTCCAAAGTTAACATTCTTTGTTCATCTTAGTTAAAGTGGTTGTAAAGGTATTTTCTCCTTAAAATAATACCATCTTGTCAATACCAGCTGCCAAGAACCTCCTCTTTTGGGTTCCCCCACCAGTTTTCTTAGTTACTCCTTCTGTGTGTGCCCCCATAGCAAGCCACTTGTTATGATGGCACTAGGCAAAAATTGGAGACCATCATCTCACTACTAAGTATACGCTAAACCATCCCATAGATGTGAATACCAGGTACAGCACCCCTGAGATGCAGACTCACCATTTAAGGTGCCGTCTCCGTGACTTATAAATCAAGTGAAAAAAATACGGGGGGGAGAAAAGAAACCCCCCCCTGAAAAAGAAGTCAGCGGCAGACCACACTGCTTTATAAAAGGAAAAATATTTATTGCACAAAAAACAAAACCATACAAAAATGAGGGACCCACCACCAACACCTAGACTACATTAAAATAAGACAACGTTGTCTGAGTGAAAGCAGCTGCGTCATGCATACATCATATACACAATTGAGAATTCAAAATAAAGTGCTAGAAATAGCTATTGAGTTAGCAAATAGATCCTAGTGCATATCACCATAGATCAATGTGCATATCTCATCACTGTATGTAAAAAAGAGAGGGGCCCCCTGCCAGGGGATACCAGGGTATAGATTATAGAGTCCATACAATGAAAAGAAAACTCTCACAAGAATCCAATACTGGGTTGAGCTAAATTACTTTTTCGTGGCTTGGTAATATATCCTGTATAGAAAGCGGCATATACCATTGATTGTCGATGATTACAGGTGTTATATATCTAGCCGTTTAGCAGAGCTAATCCGGTATGGGTTTATTCAATATTGAACAGTGGGTGTAGGTTAACTGCTATTGAGCACAAGCAATTTATGCAGTTATGAGAAAGTCTAGGGACCACAAGGTCAGCTCACCCAACTGCAGGTATAGGAGCTATCTGGTCACTGACAGGTGTCCCAGGTATGTCCACTGAACTCCACCGTCGGGATGAAATTCCTCACACTGCGGCAGTCTAATCAGCTGGAGCACTCCGCTGTCTCACAGAAGTCCTGAAAGCTTCCCTGAGTGATCTGCTGGTGTCAGTATGGCATTATCTTATCCGGGGATGCCATTCAGATACCTTGTTCGGATACCTCAGCCATAGATGGTTCCCACTAACTTTAAAGTGTGTCATGCGCATGCACTTGCATGACGCGGTGCATCATCCGTGACGTATAGAGCGTCACTCCTGTGGTTCGTTTACAACATGTTTCACCCTATCATGAGGGCACACCTGTGGGCTAGCTCTTGAAGCAAGACTGTGTGTGACCATAGACACACATGGCTTGGCCCCATTCCCCGGCTTCCTCCTCACAGTATTTGATTGACAGCAGCAGGAACCAATGGCTTCCACTGCTGCCTCTGTGTCCTGTGGGGAGAGGAAAAGAGACCAGCACTGCTGCAAATGAGCACAGCGCTGGAGTGAGATAGGACTCAGTTAAGTATATAGGGGGTGAGGGGCGATACTACTACCGCTGGGACATTGTTTACCTTAATGTAGGGATTACATTAAGGTAAAGAATGTCCTGCCTTTAGAATCACTTTAATTGAACCATCTCTATTCTAGTGAATCAACCTCATTTTCACTTTAAAGCAGTAAACAAGAAGAAAAAAAACTTGCACAAAGAACATTTTTGCAGACTGTCATATCTATGGAAGAGCAGCTTTGCCACCCTTGGTTGCTTTCCTCATTTGTACAACAAACACCTCCCTTTCCCCCTTTTTCCATTATGTAGGGTCATTGTTTTGTATTTTATATAAGATAGCTGAGAATGCTGATAGTATTGTTTAAGGTTCAGTGCACATGTTACAAGTTTCAAATATTCAGCCAGGAATAACAGGTATTTTCTGTATTTTTAGAAGATGCACTTTCCTAGAGAACCAGACTAGTCCATTTAACAACAATCTTCCAATAAGCTTTTATGTGCATTTAACATAATTTGAATGCATGGTATTTACCTGTAGATACCTCTTGTATGTCTCCCATAAAGCTTTGAGGCTGCTGCTGGATGTGATGTTAGCAGCCCCAGCAAGTGGCACTCTATAGTAATCCTCCCTCAATTATGTAGGGAAGTCAAGGGAGGGGATGAAGAGCTGGCTAAGCACAGAGTGTAAATAGATACTCCTAGAAGAGGGTTATTATGTGGCAAGAGGCAGTTGGCTATGCTAGGCAACTGCCGCAAGTAAGCATTACAATTACCTTTCATTTCATTTTCAATGACCTCTAGCAACATTGTACCAAAAAAAGAAAATATCTGTAATTCCAAATTCCCTGAAGAGTACATACCAGTGCTCCTAATTTTCAAATTCTGCACCTGCTTTCCATATTTATGCATCTGTGTGGGGGCATCTCTGCAGAAACTGCTGGCCCCATTATCCCCCTCCATCCTGTTGTTTGCAGGAGGGGTGAATGCTACAAATGTGTGCCCCCTAGCGGCTTCTCTCTTTCTCTCTAGCTTCAGCAGCTAAGCAAAGGCATCTAACACTTTACAGCAAGTCTGTATATGCAGGCATTTCCTGGTAGCCACTCTTCCTTTTTCCTATGCTGTGCCTCTATTTCATTATGTTATGATCATAGTCACCCATTCAGGCAGAGGGTGGGAATATGCATACAGATCAGCAAGCAACAGCAGCTGCTAATTCTATAACAGAACTGACAGCTCCTCTTAAGTTCTTCAGAAATGTGAGAACTGTAAGTTCTGGTTTACAAGTAGTAGCTACTGCTACTGGCTAAGCTGGCTGCTAGAACACACACACACAGCAGCCAGCCATTGCTTATACTTCACACTGACAACTCGTATATAAAAGAGGAGAGGAGAATGGTCTGTGCCATTGTAAACAAATGCCATTCTCTTGCCCTCCATAGATACAATACAGTGAATAAGCTTTGTCACACTAGAACAGGAAAAACTTTAAAAAAGAAACCTAATGCATCCACTATATCTAAGGACTGGTGAGCTGCAATGTAAATTGCATTTTTCCTCTTGAGTTTAGATCCTATAACCATTGGTAAAGCACACTTAAAATTCAGCTATGTTTATGAATAAATCACTGCACTTAAAACTAATGTTTTTTTTGAGCATTCAATAAATAATAGGATTTCTTTTCCCTATATTAAAACTGCCCATTTAAGGTTACCCATGGGTTTCAGTGCAAAAGTCTGAAAGAAGATTTAGAGATCAACAGCACGTTACAGACTTCAGACTACTGTCACTGTTACAAGTTAGGGATCAATGACATTGCAGAAACTGTACATATTACCTCTGCAATATGACCTTACAAATAAATGGAGTTTGGGGGTAATTGTTATTTTCATGGGATGCCCATTAATACATAGAAAGTTAGCATCCCTGTTTACCATTCAAGCCTTTGGTGTTGGCGAACCTCAGACCAGCAGCCATTTGCTGACTTTAGTAGTCATGCCATAATTCATTAGGGTTGCAACCCCATTCCGGGATCCACTGTGCTTTGCTAAAACCACACAACCTATGAACTTTAATAAATAAGGAATGCCATAATAAGGCATTATTATTGCATCAGAACAGAAAATTATACTCTGAAAATTGTAAAGACAAGTTTATTTTGTAGACGTATATATTACCCACAATGTTTTGACATTATGAAAGTATTACATGAGATGGTACTGATGAACATTTGTTTCTAGTTAATCAACATGGCCACCATGAGGAGCTGGTGTCTTAGATAATCAGTGACATAATTAAACACTCTGCAGTTGCTGTTGACTATCACATGGCAGCTTCAAGTTTGATTTTCATAATGGAAAGTAAAAGGCCAAATGGAAACACTCATCTGCTGAAACCTTCATTTAGATCCGAAGAAAGGACATATGTTTGGACTAGACTCATTTATTTCTGATCCCTAGAGAAGATCTTACATGTTGCAAGGTACTTGTCTTGTTAATCAAGTCCTTATTTCTTAGGTCAGACACAGTTATGAATGCTCTTTTTATGTCTAAATTATACATTCTGTATAATGTATGTCTCTAAGGATCACAACATTGCATACTCAAGTGACATTTCTCCCGAACGTATTAATAATACTGTTCAACTGCTCACATTTCAAAATACACAATTTTCAAAAAAATAAGATTCAAGTTTTCCAGGAAAATTTTTAACTTTTCCCACTTTTATACCATTGCGTGCTATAGCCTTCAGCTATTTAACGTCCACTGAAAACTTTTTGAACTCTCAGCCTTTTGTATGTGATCAATGCAGCTCAGACAGACTGAATGTTAGAAGAGATGTCCCCATAGCTATTCATGAAGAACTCATGAAATCCATTCAGGTCTGGTATAAATTTTGAGGGGGACCCCACGCCATTTTAAAAAAAAATGTTGGCCGGGGTTCCCCTTAATATCCATACCAGAACTGAAGGGCCTGGTATGGAATTTAGGGGGACCCCCATGTAATTTTTTTTTTTTATTTTAGTTTGGGGGTTCCCCTGTGGGGAATTCCCATGCGTTTTTATCAATGAACTGTATGTGTATTGTCGGACCGACAATTCATTAATAGCTGCGAGTAGTCTTAAATTACCTTTTTTCCTTTGAAATGTCATTTTGCTGTCAGACTGTTCTAAACACGGGAAACATGCGCCCCTTTACAGGCATACTATAGACACCCCCCAGGTACAAAATTTAAAGGGATATTACACTTTTATTGTTTCACTTTAAGCATTATTAAAATCACTGCTCCTGAAAAAACGGCCGTTTTTAAAACTTTTTTTGCATTGATCCATGTCCCCTGGGGCAGGACCCAGGTCCCCAAACACTTTTTATGACAATACCATGCATATAAGCCTTTAAAATTAGCACTTTTGATTTCTCCCATAGACTTTTAAAGGGTATTCTGCGGCTTTCGAATTTACCGCAAACACCCCAAATTTTATTGCTGTTCAGCAAACTGGCGAACAGCCGATGTTCGTGTCGAACATGAGTTCAACTCGAACTCAAAGCTTATTTCTAAAGAGGAGCTTTTTCTGGGCCACTACCTGGGCCTTTAACATTGTGGGTTGTTCCACCTGTAGCACTGATATGAACATTTAATGTATTTGTGGTTCACAGACCTGGACCTTTGAAAGGTGAAAGGCCAAAGTCTGACACTCTTAACTGCTTTTTTTTTTTTTTTACCCATGACCATCCTTTAACAAACTGTTAGACTTCAAACAGGTGTCCATTCCATTCCTGAATCCAGGAAGTCAGAATTGTCCAAGTTAAAAGTGAAATATGGACCTCAGCCCCTTTTAACAGACCACACAGTTTCTCTTACAATTATTTGTGATCATCAAAGTGTCCTACTTTGATGTGGATTCTTTCTTTCATTGAGAGTGACTAGACCCTTAACAGTATGACCTGACAGTTTACTGATGAGTCGTGAAAGAACATTACTGTCATTCAATATACCATCCCTCGGGATGAGATGGGATGAGCCTCTCAGCAGTTTTTTAATCTCTGGTAAAAGCTTTCTTACTTTGGGATTGGGCCATCACCAGAACCGTATTGCCCCTATTAGGGGGACAAAACACTGTGTCCTCTCTCTGACTCCCTGCCCAGTTATACTCATCCAAAACATCAATAAGGTTCACCCCAGGCCTGCTTGTAGGTCCATTTAAGTCTGGGTTTTCTATCTCTTTATCTACTTTTCCAATTCTTGAATATGGAATTGTTACATTTTGCTTCCTGTCAGTAAGGTGTTCTAGTTTTATAATTTTCACTGTGCATGTTTGAGGCAGTCTCTCTGAAGATGGTCAAACTCAACAGCCCTGGCACAGGAATGGTGACAATGACTGTCTTGACCACTTCTGAGACAACATTGCTCTACATGAGGGGGCACCCTGCCTGCATTTTAATGTTGATAACATTAAATCTGAGCAATCCCTTCTGTAAATCTCCAGATGGCCACCTTCCACATGGCTGTTTGGTTGCAGATGGATCTGTTGGTTACCTGCATACAATGACCATGGGTACATCTTAACCTGTACACCTCTGCTCTGAACAT
Source organism: Aquarana catesbeiana (assembly GCF_042186555.1). Taxonomy (NCBI): domain Eukaryota; kingdom Metazoa; phylum Chordata; class Amphibia; order Anura; family Ranidae; genus Aquarana; species Aquarana catesbeiana. Next base: position 174,441,001 of record NC_133326.1, read on the forward strand.
TCTGAAGCTGTTTTTAACAGTTCGTGAAACTTCAAATTTGAGTAACTTCTATCTTTTCCATGTAAGGTTTCTCTAACTTTTCTGAACAACAGTCCATCAATGAAAAGGTGCATGGAAAAACACTGTGCTAACAAATGAAAGAAGGGGGGGAGCAGCTACATACAGTGTGACAAAAACACTAAATACATAATAAAATTCAAGGGGAGATGGTGCTTCGGGGATGAGAGATCAACCCAGAGGACATCCAATTGACTCTCATCATAGGAGTAACCTAAGGGGTCCCTCTTTAAAACATGGTAACTATCGTGTGCCACAAACACCAGAGTCTTGATTATAATTACCATACCCCGATTCATGTCAGTAACCGGTTTACTCCTCTCAGAGATAGTGTTCCCTATGATGCACATCGGGACGCATATTCTCATTATGAGAGGGAAGACGATTACTATCACAGATCTCCTTTTAATTACAATCAAAATAGGTCTGGTCCCAGTCAATCTTTGGATTTTCAGAGAGCCATAGAGGGATATTCAGGACATTTAGAAAGAAAAGAGGGACCAGAGGGGGGAGGAGGGTCCAAGGCCAAAAGGAAAAAACATAAGGGGGACAAGTATTTTTAATCTGAGTTCCGCTACATTGACAGAAGCCGAGAAATCGCTCTTGGATAGAGGACTTAAATTTGTTCCCCCAAAACCTCTCAATAAATTTTCCACATTTATTGATGTTCTCAAATTTACACACAAGCTTAGCATTCAAAGGCACTTTTTAAATAGACCTTCCTTGCCCTCCACCCACCAGGTGGTCTCTTCTACAAGAGCTCCCTCTGTGCCCTCTACCAACAATACGGTTCCCCATTATACAGATGGAGTTCCTTCTGACCAAAACGTTGTCCATTCAGGATTGTCGAATTCCTCTTTATTCAACCCCCCAGGCACTTTAGCACCATCTATCCAGGTCTTCGAAAGTCTTGTCTTGGAAGACTTGGACAAATTAACCGAGCGCAGGAAACATTTATATATTAAACTTAAATATTAAAATTGGCCTGAAATCATTATGCGAAAAAAAGAACCTCATAATCCGGCCCGCGGATAAAGGCAGAGGCATTGTGGTTTTAGACAAGGCCGATTTTCTCAAGGAAATTAATAGAATTCTTAATGATTCTAATACATATAGCCCTATTCCCACTGATCCCACTGTGGCTTTTAAAAAGGCCCTAGTTGAATTGATTGATGAGGGATTTGCATTAGGGATTCTAAATAAAAAAGAAAAATGCTTTTTAGTTCCTCAGATTCCACGCATTCCCGCCATAAATTATCTCCCCAAAGTCCATAAGGACCCCGTTAATCCTCCTGGCTGACCCATCGTCAGCGGGATTAATTCGGTCACAGCTCGCATTGGAAAATACGTGGACTTCTGCTTGCAGCCGTTGGTCCGTTCCACCCCCTCATATCTAAAAGATACCAGGGACACCATAAAGTTATTAGAGCCAGTTCAATTTCTAGATGCTTCTAGTTACAGCCGACGTGGCGGCACTTTATACATGCATACCACGTGGTTTGGGTTTTGATGCTGTTGAGAACCATTTATCTAGAGATAACAAACTTCCCTCTTTACAACGCAACTTTATTATGCAGTTGCTAAAATTTGCCACCAGGCATAATTATTTCTGGTTCCAGAACCAGTTTTTTCTGCAGAAGAGGGACGTGGCTATGGGGGCCAAATTTGCCCCCAGCCTCGCCAATCTCTTCATGGCCCAGTGGGAAGAGGATGTCGTCTATGCAGCCCAGAGACCTGAATTGATCCTCTGGGCCAGGTACAGAGACAACATCCTCTTCCTATGGGATGGGGACCGTGTATCTTTGGATAATTTTCTGGTCACACTCAACACCAACGATAGAGGGATATCTTTGAGCTACGAGACCAGCTCAACCATGGTCCATTTTTTGGACCTGGAAATTTTTGTGGTGGAACAACATTTGGAGTTTTGCACATATTTTAAATCTACCGACTGGAATGGATTCATTCCGGTCGATAGTTGTCATCGAGACCAGTGGCTCAAATCAGTGCCCCGCAGCCAATTTTTAAGACTGTGGCGCAACTTTACTAAAACCTCCAACTTTTTATCACAGTCACAGGTCCTTAAAGATAGATTCCTTGAAAAGGGTTATGATCCCGACCTCCTCGATGGGGAAATTAATAGGGCCTTGTCCACGGAAAGAAGTTCCACTCTAATAGAGCGCCCCAAAACTACTTCAGAGTGTAAATTCAAATGGTCTTTTTTTACCACCCACTCCACCCAGTCTAAACAGATTAGGGCAATTCTAAATAAACATTGGAGAGTGCTCCTAAATAACAGACTTCTTGGTTCTGTTTTACCAGAACAAGCGGCTGTTGTCTTTAGAGGTGCACGGTCTATCCAGGGGAAAATTGCTCCGAATATAATAGACCCTCCTAAGAAAGTTTCCTTTTTTCAGGGGTGTAAGGTTATTACCCTTGCCGCAAATGCAAGGTGTGTCTCCACAACATCGGAGGGAGGCGTAAAAGTACCACTTTTTAATCTACTGTCACTTCCCATATATACCACATGAAGCACTTTACTACTTGCTCTTCACAATACATTGTTTATTTATTGACTTGCCCCTGCCACAAGCAGTATGTCGGTCGCACGATCAGGACTTTCTCCATCCGGGTCAACGAGCATGTGGCTGGGATTAAGAAGGGCAAAAACAAACACACGGTACCCCGCCACTATTTAGAGTGCCACAATAGAGACCCCACGGGGACATACTGGATATATGAGTTGAGGTCCTAATTCCCGTTCGGGTTGAACTCATTAATCAATCTTGAATATTTATTTATTATTTATTTTTTATCTTTTTCCTTTTTTTCCCTTCTTTTGTAATTAGCCCTTGCATAAGGGTTTGTTACAGCTGAGAGATATATATACATCTATATATATTTTGGATTATTTTTCCATAATAGTTTTTACATTTCCTATATTTCAGTCCTAGGTGTTTATTCATTAAGGAACCTACAAAATTTTAATTTTCTTTTTTATTATACCCACCAAGTGTTGATTTAATGTTTATTTTTTGATTTATTACAAGGACTGCAGTGCTTCTTCTGTTATTTAGTGCCTTCAGGTTATCTCTCTCACTGAGATACATTCTTCTTATCATGTGACTTAAATGTTTACTTCAGGTCCGCATGCGCAGTGTAACCATGGAGAGTGTACTCCGCACATTGCGGGATTTCATCTCTCCATGGCCCTGCAAGGTTTCCGTAGTGGGTCAGGTGATGGGAGATGGATGCCTGGCCTGCTTCCAGGTGTGACATCATTTCCCTCAGTTTGACACGTGGATCGGCGGCCGTCGAAGCGGGACTTTTAGCCGGCCTCCCCATGGCCTTCTGTGATTGGCTCTATCATACCTCTGCTATTTAGTGTGGGACCAGCTGCCTATACAGGTCCAATGAGATTAGGCAATCACTTCCTTGTTGTCCTATCCAAAGTATAATCAGGTGACTATATCCACCCAATGAAAGGGTTTGATTTCCATCCATTGTAATTGGTCCTTATTAGATATTTTATTTATAAATATAAGCAACCTGGAGTGGATGGTTTATGCCCCAGTAGAAGACCCCTAGGTCGAAACGTGTTGGGCTAATTTATCATCCTCCATGTTGCCCACTTCTCCTTTTATCTTATTGTGATCACGCTTTTATTGTAAAAGGTTTTTTTAGAAATAAAAAACACCCCCTTTTTATCTGCACCATGTGGAGGCTTATTTTTTCTTTCCATATACCATCTGAATGAGATCAAGTGCTTACTCCAGCTTCACGAGTGATGTCTTTGCCTTTCTGATCCGTATCCTGGTTACCCACTGTGAGGACCTACCTGGCGGCCCCCGAAGATCCATGCAGAGTCCAGCTTAGACGGTTCGAGTGTCAGGAGATCCCTCCTCATGCCCTTGGTGGCACACTGCTCATCTGATTTCCTGTCGCTGACAAGGGAATCCATAGGATCTGGTAAGAGTTTTCTACACACCATCCTTTCCATGATTTCTTCATCTGGTTGATGTGTCCTTTCTCTGCGGAGTTAACCTTCTGCTAACTGTTGGAATACCATCTCCCTCTGGATTACATCCATATTTCCATGCAGTGGGACATTACATCTCTCACTTATTCACTTATTCATTGACTTTATGTTTATCACATGTTATTTGGCTGATGATTCACCAATACTTTTTTAGATTGAAGCACAAGTGAGGAATATTCTTTATACTTAGATTATAACAGTCCATCAATGAATTGGTCCTTTAGCCATCCATCTGTATGACCTGATCAGGGATGTCCTACACATACCTTCTACATACAGTGGATCTCTACTGCTATATCTTGGTGCTCCAGTCCCTATTGTGGTATGGTCTCTGCTTCCTGTCAATTAATTGATTCTAAGGTCCCCTAATGTTGTCATTTGGCTATACATTGCTTCAAAGCTGCTAATTATCTTGTGAGTCCAAACCTTTTGATAAGGGGTGTCGATTAAAGTGGTTCTAAAGGCAGAAGGTTTTTTATCTTAATGCATTCTATGCGTTAAGATACAAATCCTTCTGTATAAAAAATTTGAAAAAAACCCTCTGTATGCAGCAGCCCCCCACAGCTCCCTCATACTTACCTGAGCCCCACCTCGATCCAGCAATGTAGCACGAGAGCCTTGGGTGTCTGGGGACTCTCCCTCCTCATTGGCTGGGACAGCAGTGGGTGCCATTAGCTCCTGCTGCTGTCAATCAAAGTCAGTGAGCCGCTGAGGAGAGAAAGGGGGCGGGTTGAGCCGCGGCTCCATGTCTGAATGGATAAACAGAGCATAGAGGCACTCAGTAGAGGAAGGGACCAGGAGCACCAGCGAGTGACCTGAGAAGAGGAAGATCTGAGCTGCTTTGTGCAAAACCACTGCGCAGAGCAGGTAAGTATAACATGTTTGTTATTTGTAAAACAAAAAACTAAGACTTTAATATCACGTTAACCTTTTTACTTCCCTCACTAAGGCAGTAATGGCCAGTTCTGCTTGTTGAGTGGGGGGTGGGGAATTATATATGATCGGATCACCTCCTACAATCTCTTGATAAAATCATTCTGCCCTGACCTTGTGTAATTGGGTAGCTGTTGTGATGGGAATCTTATAGGGAGTAAGGAGTGCATTGCAGGGGTGGCATTACATACCTGGCAGAAGAGCCTGATAAGAGGAAGGCCTCTCTTACAGCTCTGATTTGAGGCCCCTGATAGTATGAACCGAAGGTGCAGGAGTACAGAGTGCCTGAAGGTCTTTCTAGCAGCAAAACAGGTGTCCACGCCAGGCAGGGGTAGTCATCAGTGGTCTTCAGTGAGCAGGCAGGCAGGATGGCAGATGGTGAGCAGCAGACTGAAGCAGACTAGTACTGGTGACAGCAGGCAGGCAAGGCTTATGCTGGTAGCAGACAGTAGATAAGCAGGCACAGCTGGAAGGTAGGCAGGTACAGGCAACAGCAGGAAGAATAGCAGAGTCAGGCAAGCCAGGTCATATACTTGCAAACAGTATAGAGCCTGCCACATAGAGTGATCATATTGAAAAGCATTTTATAACTCACTTATATAAGGAGGAGTTAATATGCTCTGGTAAGCTGTTTTCACTCATCTGAGAGCTACTGCATGGGATGGAAACACAATTGGACTTGATTAACCTCTTGCCGACTAGCCACCATCATTTTACTGTGGCAGGTCGACACAATCCCGCGAGCAGTTGTAGCTATACGTCGGCTCGCAGAATCTGGATAGCACAGCGGATGTGTCAATGCTCGTGGCCGACGGTTGCGATGACCGCCAGCCATGAGCGATCACGGGCACGAGAGGCAGAACAGGAACGTGTGAGTAAACACACAAATCCCTGTTCTGTGAGGCATGACAGATCATGAGTTCCTATTAGCTAGGAACCACGATCTGTCACTTCCTCTTCCTCACGTCCCCTCCCCCTACAGTTAGAAACACACATAGGGAACACAGTAAACCCCTTGATCGCCCCCTAGTGTTAACCCCTTCCCTACCAGTGACATTTTTACAGTAATCGGTGCGTTTTTATATCACTGATCATTGTATAAATGCCAATGGTCCCAAAAATGTGTCAAAAGTGTCCGATGTGTGCGCCATAATGTCGCAGTCCCAATAGAAATTGCAGATCGCCGTCATTTCTAGTAGAAAAAAAAATAATAATAGAAATGCTATAAATCTATCCTCTATTTTGTAGATGCTATAACTTTTGCGCAAACCAATCAATCTACGCTTATTGTGATTTTTTTTTAACCAAAAGTATGTAGAAGAATACATATCAGCCTAAACTGAGAAAAAATTTGCTTTTTTTTTTAAAAAAAAGGGGGGTATTTATTATAGCAAAAACACAAAATATTGTGTTTTTTTCAAAATTGGCGCTCCTTTTTTGTTTATAGCGCAAAAAATAAAACTGCAGAGGCGATCAAATACCACCAAAAGAAAGCTCTGTTTGTGGGAAAAAAAAGACATCAATTTTGTTTGGGTGCAACATCGGACAACCGTGCAATTGTCAGTTAAAGTGACGCAGTGCTGAATCGCAAAAAATGGCACGGTCATTCAGCAGCCAAATCTTCCGGGGCTGAAGTGGTTATATAGACTTCTAGATATTTAATATATTTTATTTTCTATATTTTCTCACATATTATATAAGTCACAATTTGTTCACTAATATTGTAAGTGGTTCTCTTGGGTTTTTGATTTTATTACTGGGTGTTATTTAGTATATTGATCATGTAAGCACTGGTTCACATAAAGCATTTTAAGGTTATAAACACAATGGGGTATTAGTTTACCAGCAGCTGGGAGTTACTTTTGAAGTTTGCCTAGTGCAGGAAATTAATGGCACTTAGTAACTTTAACTTGGGGTTTACTGAATAAATGCAGAGTAATGCCGCGTACACACGATCGGACTTTACGGCAGACTTTGCACGGCGGACTTTTCGCCAGACTTTGTCGGCTCCTTGCGCCGGACTTAAAAAGGGACAGACTTGGACACACACGATCACTGCAAAAGTCTGCTGGTTTGGAACGCGGTGACGTACAGCACGTACGATGGGACTATAAAAAGGAAGTTCAAGCCCCACTCTGGCACCCTTTGGGCTCCTTCTGCTAATCTCGTGTTTATCTTGTGTTAGTAGAAGTTTGGTTAGAGACGATTTGTGCTTTTCACGCTTCAGCTTATTTCGATCGTTTTCTGCAGTTCAGTTTGTGCTTGTGAGGTTTGTATCTGCTTTTCAGTGCGTGTTGGTCAGTTCGTAACCTGCCTTGCAGGCCGTTCTGGTCCGCTCATTCCTGATTTTCAGGTCGTTCTTCATAGGCCTTGCTGTTCTTCAGTGCGTTTGTTATAAGTTTGTTTGTTTGACCAGCCAACCGTTTTGAAGCCATGTCGCGTGGACGTACTCATTCTCGAGTTCGTGCTGCGTGGGGACTTGGTGTTGGGGTTAATACTTTGAGCCGAGTCCAGTCCATGAACAGGGCGAGTAGGAGTTCATGGATGAAGAATTGGTTGCGCCAGCGTGACCAATTCTCGTATATGCCTTTGCTCCGTGAGCTCTGTGAGAATAATCCTGAGGATTTCAGGAATTATCTCCGGGTGACAGACCCCGTTTTTGAGCATCTGCTGGCTATGCTGACCCCCTATATCAGCAGGCAGGATACCTGCATGAGGCAAGCCATCAGTACAGAGCAGAGGCTAGTTGCCACGTTACGTTACTTTGCGACTGGGAGAAGTCTTCAGGACTTGAAGTTCTCGACAGGCATCTCCCCCCAGGCTCTGGGGATAATAATCCCAGAGACTTGTTCTGCCATCATTCAGGTCCTGCAGAAGGACTATGTGAAGGTAAGTTTTATCCTTTAACATTACATGATATGTATTAAATGTTTGATAATGTATAGTCTAAATGTCCTCCTTACCTAATTACCATGCTTTGAATATGCTGTGAATGTCCCCTTTATCTTCATGCATGCCTGTTTTTAGACATTAAGCATTTATTGCCCTACATGCATATTTACATTCAATAACCTCCCCACCATGTAATCCTGGTTCCATTTATATCTCTAGACTATAGTCCCTTGAACAATGTATATTGTCAGCTCCATTGTACTGTTTGACCCTTTCCCACCCCTCAAATGTTTTAAAATGTCAGGTGTGTTTTTCTCCCTAATTAGACCTCCTCCCCCACCCCTCACATGTTTTAAAATGTCAGGTGTGTTTTTCTCCCTAATTAGACCCCCTCCCCCACCCCTCACATGTTTTAAAATGTCAGGTGTGTTTTTCTCCCTAATTAGACCTCCTCCCCCACCCCTCACATGTTTTAAAATGTCAGGTGTGTTTTTCTCCCTAATTAGACCCCCTCCCCCAACCCTCACATGTTAAAAAATGTCAGGTGTGTTTTTCTCCCTATTTAGACCCCCTCCCCCACCCCTCACATGTTTAAAAATGTCAGGTGTGTTTCTTAACCTAATTAGAACCCCTCCCCCCACATTAAAATTGATCAATGGGCCATCATAGGGGGTGATTAATCTTATAAGTGGGCCTTATGTTTGTTCTAATTTAAATAACAAACACACATATTAATAATGTTTGACTGCTGTTGTTCAATATTGTTTTTGTGTAATCTGATATCCAAGCTATGTTTAAAATTCCTTATATTAAGTTTATTTTTTTTTTCACTCCACAGTTTCCTTCCAGTACACAGGAATTGCAGACTGTGGCCTCCCAGTTCGCTGACCGTTGGGACTTTCCCAACTGTGTCGGGGCAATTGACGGGAAGCATGTCCGCATTGTGCCACCACCGCATTCGGGGTCTTATTTCTACAACTATAAGGGGTTCCATAGTGTAGTTTTGATGGCGGTGGTCTCGGCACTATTGGACTTTCTGTTTGTGGATGTGGGGAAGAATGGCCGGATGTCTGATGGAGGAGTGTTTGCACAGACTGAGCTGTGCCAGCATCTCATGACTGGTGGCCTGGGATTGCCACCTGATGACCAGAATGTGGATGGACTCCCCTCAGTTTTTATCACTGATGAAGCGTTTGCTCTCGGTGAGCCCTTGATGAGGCCATTCCCCCAAAGAACACTCACTCCTGAGAGGAGGGTATTTAATTACCGGCTGGCCAGAGCAAGAAGAGTTGTGGAGAATGCCTTTGGGATTCTGGCCAGCCGGTTCCGTTTGTTCCTTTCAGCCATAAATCTGGCGGACTATAAAATTAATCACGTCATACTTGCTTGCCGCATACTACATAACTTTTTACGTAGACATTCTGCTACATATCTAACCTCTGTTGGGCCTGAGGCCGGTCTTGTACAAGATCCAACAATGACAGGCCTGGAAATTGGCCGTATTGGCTTGGCCCCCCCGAACCGCACGTCAAGTGCGTGAGCGATATGTGAATTATTATAATGGTTGGGGGGCCATTGCTATTCAAGAAGAGCTTTAATTTTACAAAATAAAAAAAAAAAATTCCCAAATATATCTTGTTTTTATTCTTGTTTGCATTTAGTTTGGTCTGTCTCCTAGTGCACTTGTAGTAGTGGCAAGTGCATTTACCTTTAGTTAATAAGGCCCTTTGTCACTGTAACCACACACAAATTTACTAAACATCTCATTGAGAAATAATCAGCCACACACATTTTAGTAGTAAAAACATTTTACTGTGTGCACATTGAAAGGTGCATTAATTGAGATTTTTTTTTTTTTTTTTTTTGTTTTGTTTTAACAAAAATAAATTATTTTGTAGAAAACTTTATTTAAGGCATATTAAAACAAAAATACACCTTGTTTAAAATCTTCAAATTCCCAACAGTCTTTTGAAAAACATAAAAAAAAAAACAAAGAACTTACAAAGTTCAACATTTGAAGAACGGTGCTGGTGATGTCACCCTTGTAAATTGAAAAATTTTAATATGCTCAATATTGAGCATTACAAAAGGGTCAAGTCAACATGTGCTATCTCCCATCATGGGTGAGCAATGTACGTGTTTTGTGTGTGCAATCCCTTTGTTCCTCTCACCACTCAATAATTTTGAGGATGAAGGGGTTGCAAACACAAAACAAGTACATTGCTATCCCATGATGGAAGATAGCACATGATGACACACTGTGCGCATCCTAAACATTTTTGGTGAAGGCAAAAAGTTGGTAACATTTCTATAAGAAAGAAACTTCACAAGGAAATGAAGAACATGATTGATGTTTTTAGGCCAAACGTTATTATATTCTGCCCAAAACATCAATCATGTTCTTCAATTCCTGTTGCATGGAGTCCAGGCGAAGTTGCAATTTGTTCACGCATTTTATCAATTCGGCCATTCCACAGCATTATCTGGCCAATCAGTCTTTGGGCACTGTCTGTGGTGAATGGCTCTGCTGCTTGGCCTTCCACAACCAGAAGCTCACCTAAAATGTGTTAAAAAAACAAGGGATAAAATATGAACGCCAAAATACATTACCTTATGCTGGGGTGTCAGTCACTCACTTGGTGGGGTTGAAAGGTCGCACACTTCCTCCACCTCTCCTTCCTCCAGCTCGTCAGGTGGGCGTGGTCTTGGGCTGGGGCTATCTTCAGCCTCAGGCTGGTGACTTGGGGGGGTCCTGGGATCCTTGGACTGTTGTCTGAGTCTTTTCTCCCCTATGATAAGTCAACAAAAGGTATAGTTAAAACACAGTGTTATTTTAGATTGTTTTAAATAATCTGAAACGTTGGTTAGGAGTTATGGACAATTGCCTTTTTTTGTCCTCCAAAAATTAGAAGACAGGATGAACATTCCCTCTGAACAACAATTCGAAAAAATACACATTTTCATGCAAGTTTCACAGATGCAGATACCTCAGTGATCTCCTATGTGTATTACCCCTCTAAAATTTCGTTATGGTCACATAGTACACTAGTGCTTGTGAGTCCAGATGTGGAATCAGCTGCTGTGTCCTGTCCTTACATTACACTGAATCATTTTTGAAGAAGCATTATATTTTCCAACACATCTACACCACATCCACAAATTATTTGAATACTAAAAATTAACAAGTCATAAATGTATATGTCCAACCCTGTACCATCGTATTTGGCGAAAAAAAAAACGTCAGTTTCTTTTGTATCATATGTCTTTTACAAAGAACGGTCTTTACGAACGATGCTGTACAAACGAAAAAAAATATGGATGAGCATGCAAGTTAAGTATCTCAATAGGAAAACACAACAAGTACTTACTTTTTTTAAGCAGCTTCTTTATTCGCAAATATTGTTCTGGCTCCTGACTTTTGATGTCAGACCACTGCTTCCTCAATTGTTCTTTAGACCGTTTTGTGCCAAATTTAGCTTCTAGAGAGGTGACACCTGAGGACATTATTTTGTCCTTACGCATATTCGGTCGTGTGTACGGTCCTTTTTTCCCATCGTAGTCCTCCCTTCTCAATATGGACACCATCTCCACCATCTCTTCAAAAGCCATGTTGGTGGCCTTATATCTCCTCCGGGATGTGGATGGTTGTGGCTCTGGGATTTCCTCCGCGCTACTTCCACTGATTCTCTCCGCCATCTTTCTCGATGTACTCCCACTGCGCAACGAAGAGTGAAGGGGCGGGGACAAATTGTACTAAAGAACGTCAGGGCGACGCAGGTGGAGCATGACACATGCGCAGTGTATATAAAGCCATTACGATGGCCTACGTATGTCCGTGCGGAAGTAGCGAGCATCAGAAATGAAGGTAAGATTAAACGTGGGGGTGTGTGTGTGTATATGTGTCCCCTAGATTCTTCACCAAATAATCCTGGGAGTTCTGACTGACATTACAGTTTTGATCTTGTGTCTTGTCTTTCAGCAACAATGAATCCTTTTAAAGAGGCAGATTTTTTGTCACGATTTATTGACCTATATCAGGAAAAGAAAAACCTGTGGGAGGTCAAACACCCACTATATTACAATCGAGATGTAAGGAAGGCAACACTGGGCACACTTTTAGAATTTGTGAAGACTCGAGTCCCCCAGACAGACCTCAAGTTTGTGGACAAGAAAATTGGTATCTTGCGAAACATGTACAAGCGGGAACACAATAAAATCCAGGAGTCGCTCAGATCCGGTGCAGCAGCCGACCAAGTTTATGTACCCAAGTTGTGGTACTACCACAAAATGCGATTCCTGGATGACCAGACAGAAGCCAGGCAATCACTTTCGACCCTTCCCCCCATCCTTCCCCCCACCCTTCCCTCCAGCCTTCCCCCCACTCTTCCCTCCAGCCTTCCATCCACCTCCACCCCAGCTGAGGAGTCCCAGGAAGAACTGGGCCTTTTCATCCCCGATGAAGTGGATGCACCCAGCTTCAGCCAGGTATCCTTTTTTGTTGAATTTGTGATTGTGTAAATGTTATTAATGATATTAACGTGTTAAATTTTGAAGTGCTTAATAAAAAATGACTTACATTAATATGTAGACATATCACTAGACAGTAGTGGCCAAAAATATACTTCTGCATAGGTGTGCGCAGCCTCTTGCATTATGGTGTACACCCCAAAGCTCAAATACATATGCATGTGTATATGTACTGATGGTGTCAGTAGGGCAGTGGACAGTGTAATTTTGTTTATTTTCTTTGCGAAAAAATTTTTTTCTTTCGGAACTTTTTTCTTCGTGATGAAATATCAGTGGTCTAAACAGGGGGGAATATGCACCACACAAGGCGATTAGGCACACCTGGCACACCCTGTGGGCACACCTATGTACTTCAGATATTGTTGATCACCTTAAATAATGGTGGTGTCAAATAGATAGCCTTTACTATTTGTGGAGAATTATATTTGCAAGTCATGAGCTGAAAATTGTGTGTGATTGTGTAACACAAAATTACAACTGTACCTTTTTTTGACACAGGATGACCTCAGCCAGGAGGAGGCCTTGACCAGTGGAAGAGAGCAGGAGGCCTTGCCCAGTGGGAGAGAGGAGGAGGCTGTGGCTGGGCCAAGTAGAAGCCACACGGAGTGTCAGGTGCCTCCCCTCCACATTCTCACCAAAAGGCCCAGGAGAATGAACCAAACTGAGGAGGAATCCCTAGCCCTCATACGTGAAGCAAGCCAAATCCTGAGTACACCACCCAATGCAGAGGAGGCGTATGGGACATATATGGCCACCAGATTGCTGGAATTGGAAAAGGGGCAACGCCTCCTCTGTGAGGGTTTGATTTTTCAGGCCTATCAGAAGGGCTTGAGAGGGGAGCTTACTGCTACCACGTATCTGGCCGATGAAGCCACTCCTCCTCCTCATGCCCCAAGTACACCACCAGAGGCCCAGCCTCCAAGGAAGGCTGCAGCGAAGCGTGGAGGGAAGACTGCAGAGAAGCGTGCAGGGAAGGCTCCATGGAAGAGTCGAAAGTGATTGCCTGGTTTCTGTCTGGTCTGACTGTGCTCCCTGTGCTCCCTAGTCGCAAGATATCAATTTTCTTGTCCTAAAACTTGATGTGTGTCCTGGGGGACGAAAGGCTTCACAGATTCTAAAAGTGTCTCCAGTGTTGCCTTCCTAATTTTTTTTTTTTAATAAATGGATTTTTGGGTTACCTTACATTATTGACTATGTGTTTTGATTCCAACACCACATTTTGTTTGGGAGTAGGCAGGTACAGGTCAAAAAGACTATGGGGTTGATTTAATAAAAGCAAATAGACTGTGCAATTGCTCCAGAGCTTAGGAAATGAGTTAAGGCTTGACTTTGCAAAGAGTACCCAATCCTGTGCAAGGAAAATTCAAAAAACAGCATTTTTGCTTGCACATGATTGAATGATGGAAGTCAGCAGAGCTTCTGCTCATTTACTAAGCTCTGGAGCAACTGCTCTTGCAGAGGGCAACTGCACTTTGTAAAGTGCACAGTCTTTTTCCCTTTAGTAAATCAACCCCTATGTGTGTTTTTGCCAAAAGGCTAGATCATTTCTAAAATCAAGTGAAAAGTACTAGTGAAAAGTAAACTTTAGAAATTGCACAGCAAGTGCACTTGTTGGAAGTGCAGTCGCTGTAAATCTGAGGTGAAGAGCTGAAATGAGGGGAAGCTCTGCTGATTTTATCATACAATCATGTGCAAGAAAAATGTCTTTTTTTTGGGGGGGGGGTTCCTTGCATGTGCCCCTCGGATCCACAGCGAAGGTACTTCAAAATGCTCTTTCTGTGCAATTCCAAGTAGAATTTGCATTTGTAGTGAAAAATGAATTTGCCTTTGAAAAATAAACCCCCCTATGTCTAATTAACAAGGGACACCAACCTCATTAAGGTTCATTAAAACAAAACAAAATATTAAGGTTATTGTGGTAACTTGAAAATACAAAAATAAAATAAAACAAAAAAATTTTGTATAATTTAGCACACATTGTAAAATAGTTAAGTGTTGAAATCAATAAAAAAAAAAGATGAGTCCAAAATCTAATGTAATACTTTATTTATGGAGATCTGTTTTTTTCAAAATATCATATTAGTCATGGCATGAGGATAAATCATGAAGAAAGTAGTTTGTGAGAACTCTATGTGAATATAAAGCAGAAAAACAACTTCATTCCTCTCGCATTATAAAGAAAAAAAAAGCGCTGTATTAAAAGATCACAGAAGAGGAATGTGCTAGCTTCAATACGAAGGCTAGTTTTACCAGACCGAGCGCTTCCGTCTTGTAATTGCTTCAGAGCATGCGTCAGTTTGAGTTCGTCAGACTAGCACACAGACGACCGGTTTGTCCGCTAGAAAGAAGAGTCCGTCGGATAGATTTAAAACATGTTTCAAATCTAAGTCCGTCCAACTTTTGAGCAAACAAAGTCCGCTGGAGCCCACACACGATCGAATTGTCCGACGAAATCCAGTACGCCGGACCAAGTCTGCCGTAAAGTCCACTCGTGTGTACGCGGCATAAGATTAATTTTACAAACAAGGTAAACAAATAAAAAAACATATTTCATAGGGCAGTGTCCCTCTCATAGTGAGGTAGGCTGGGCCCGGCTGTCCAGGTAAGAAGATGGAGGAATCCTATGCTTCACAAGCGAGTGGCAGAAAGAATCTCCGATCTGGACTCACAGACAAACTCAAGCACAAAATCCCCATCAGGCTCAGCACTCCAGACACAGCTGGCACAAGTCACGGTGGTGACTTGGTTATCTTAAGAAGTTGCATGAAATCCTGCTCCAATCTGGCTGTCCATACACTGGGATTCATAGTGAAGGACCAGTCACCTAGTTACAGCTCACATACCTAGTCTCTCTGAGACCGGAGGGAGAGAAAGCAATTTATACTCGCTGGACATGTACAGGTGCCCAGGGGATTGTGAGAAGCTTAAGCCTGTATCTGCACATGGTAAGTAGGGGACACTCAATTTTAAAGGTTTCTATTAAAAATCAAGTTGGTGTAGTGTATACCAAGCACTATATTAACTTCAATCTAACAATGCAACCAAGTGTTCAAAAATACCTTTATCCCTATAATTTCTCTAATGGTCACATGGCTCCTTTTGTCAGTGGTAGTACTAGAGGGATGCTATTTCACCACCCATTCACAGCATTATCAGCGCTCCCTAAGGGATGAGAAAGCCTATGTCCTGAGGTGCTCACACTTGGAGAAAGGCTGATCATTGTACTAGAATTTCAGACGCCTATCCAGACTGCACAAAACTACACCATTTAAAAAATGAAGAAATTTAGGCCCCGGGTTAAAAAGACTGGCCTCATGAGTAAACTTGCAGGGTAAGCTATTATTTTATTCATGTTCAGTTAAAGGTTTACATGCACTTTGAAAGTTGTAGCATGAGATTTGATTCACTGGTGCTTGCAGGAAATTATGCAAAGTGTGCTGGAGATGGCACTTTAGGTACGGCTGATAGAATGGTGTAATAAATAAAAGGTAACATTGGTAATATTTAAATCTTACCATACTGTAAGCACTTTGTGAGTTCCCAACAGTTAGTTAAGAAAAACAGACTGCTATAGACTACAACTAGATAAGAAATTTTAACTGGTTAATAGTGTGGACTGTAGTAAGTCTTTTAGACTGTAGGGATGAAGAAAAGTAGTAATTTTTTTAATAAATTGGTGTCACCTTCCTGTCTGCAGTCTGTTGCTTGGCCATTGATGGAACAGCAACACTCTTTGCTCTGCTCTGTCTTCCAATGATTATGTTACCTGCCAGTACATGTGCATGCAGAACCTAACTTATACCTGATGCTGCCCCAGCATTAATGCTGTTGTTCAGGGGATGACTAAAGTCTAATATCAAGACTTAGATATTCATGCAAGTTGTATGTAAAAGTACATAAAAATACCTCTCTAAAGTTTTTTGGCTGTAATATGGCCAGTGTCCACAACTCTTTAATGTATAAGCTGTATTTTTTTTTTAGTTTTGGATGGAAGTAGGGAAGGATTACAAACTCTGTTATTTTTTTTATAGCTTCCTGCAGGGCAGTACAGCCACCCCCCCTGTACCTGGCCAAAGCCCCATGAGTTCAAAAGGGGGGCCTGGGAACCTGCTGAGCAGGAGGGCAGGCTTTACTGCCTTATTGCTGACACTTGTGACTCTTGTGTATACCCCTGCAGCACTGCCAACTCCTACTACTCTTCTGGCTGCACTGCAGGAAGATCATTTTTTTGTGCCCCTTTCCACCTGCTGTCAGGCCCCATTGTGTGCTCCTCTTCCCTGCAGCACTGCTGGCTTCCCTCCTCTCCTCTCCCACTGGTAGAGGCTAGAAACATGCAGGGGGATTGGTTTCAGGTTGGAGAGCTGGGAGGGGACCAGTAAATATGCCATATTCCCTGGCACCTTCCTTTCCTGGAGGAACACAGTGAGCAATTCATACCGATCACTCCTGTATCCATTTATCACTGAAGCATAGTAAATTGTGTTTACTATGCTTCCGTTTGTGAATGAACAGCAAGCCTCAAGGCACTTCTCATTCATTCTCTGTCCAGTGCAGTTGGGGCTGCTGAGAAAGGGACTAAAGAATCTATATTCTCAGTCCTTTTCTCCATCTCAAATGTGAGACATCAGGGATCTGTTTAGACCCCTGATATTTCACCAAATGCCTCCCAAAAGGGCAGTTAAAAAATGTAAAAAAAAAAAAAAATTCTAAAGAATATAAAAAATAATAATAAAAAAAATGTTTTTGGATTGTTTTTCAGAAAGCTTTTAATGTTAGTCTTTGTGGCCATGTAAACATAGATGTTTAGAAGCATATAAGAAGAATAGTGTTTAGAAGCTGGAAAAAAAAAAAAAAAAAACATCACTTGCGAGTTTAGGAGAGGAGCTTTTGAGCAGAAAAAAAAATGCTTGATGCTCCTAAACACATGTAAACATTTATAAATGCACCTAAATGCTAGGCACATTTAGTGCTTGAGCATTCCTTTATTTCAGTTGCCAGAATACATGAATATTCTGGTCACTAAAATGAATGAGTGCCAAACACTTAACGTGCTTAACCACTTCACGCAAATCGCCGTACCTGTACGTTGGTACTTTGACGCTAAATACTAGCTGCCATAACTCTGGTATTTTCAGGAATGGCATGCGGTTCTCTTTAAGATAAAAGTGGTCTCTGCGGCAGAATATATATATATATATATATATATATATATATATATATATATATATTTTTTTTTTATTGCATTTTTGTGTAAATATGAGATCTGAGGTCTTTTTGACCCCAGATCTCACATTTAAGAGGTCCTGTCGTGCTTTTTTTTATTACAAGGGATGTTTACATTTTTAAAAAAAACAGACAGTGTAAAAAAAAAAAATAAATAAAAAAAAAATTTAAAGCGCCTCGCCTGCCGAGCTCGTGCGCAGAAGCAAACGCATACGTAAGTCACGCCCCGCACATGAAAACGGTGTTCAAACTACACATGTGAGGTATCGCCGCAATCGTTCGAGCAAGAGAAATAATTCTAGAACTAGACCTCCTCTGTAACTCAAAACTGGTAACCTGTAGAAATTTTTAAACATCGCCAATGGAGATTTTTAAGTGCCAAAGTTTGTCGCCATTCCATGAGCGGGCGCACATTTGAAGTGTGACATGTTGGATATAAATTTACTTGGCATAACATTATCTTTCACAATATAGAAAAAAATTGGGCTAAGTTTACTTTTGTCTTATTTTCTAATTCAAAAAAGTGTATTTTTTCCCCAAAAATTGCACTTGTAAGACCGATGAGCAAATACGGTGTGACATAAAGTACTGCAATGACCGCCATTTTATTCTCTAGCGTGTCTTAAAAAAATATATATAATGTTTGGGGGCTCTAAGTAATTTTCTGGCAAAAAAAAAACAAACTGATTTTAACTTGTAAACAGTGTTTAAACATGTCTAAGATTTAGATACATTTTTTAAGCTGCTTGTCTTCTGCCAGGAGAAAAAGATGTTTAGAGGAGTGGGACAAATGCCCAGTGTACATGAGGCCTAAAAGTTCCAATGAAGACACTGGTTCCTATAACAATTGTCTAAGAAAAACATTTCCTTCACTTTGCAGAGATTTTCTCTCAAATGCTGTTGAGTCGGGGGTTAAAGCCTTACATACTCTATCCAAAACTGGAAAGGCATGCTTTAACTAAAGAATGTAAACCTACAATGTTCCCATAAACAAATAATTTACTTTTCTGAATAAAATTTTGTGTTTGTCTATTTTCTCTAAAAGTGCAGATATCAATAGATTTCGTAATATTTCATTCATCTACAAGTGGCTTTGTTGTCAATAATTACTGCATTTTCAACTTAGCCCACTAATGATTTGGGATTTGAATTAGAACCACCTTGTTTATCTACAATAAAAAAAAAAAAAACTTATTCTAGTTTCAGTTCACTTATATGTTTCTAGTTTCAGTTCACTTATATGTATTATTTGAAAATTTAGGTCCCTCTAGTAGTCATGTAGTTAATAAGTAACAAAATTCTCGGTTTCTCATTTTGCGATTTTACACAATTTCATAAACTGATGCATGCTAATTAATGTAGCAATACATTTATGCCTTCATAAAAAAAAAAATATTTTTATTTTTATCCTCATTGATATTGATGTGACCTTTGCTGCATCAGTGATCTCCACATGTATTCTCTGTATTTGACATTGGTGTGCATTTGTGTGTATGTGTGTGATTTAATGCTAGAGGCCTATGCCATATTTGTTTACTGATTGTAAATCATCAATGGACTCAAAATGACCTTTTCATGTTAAAGCCAGGAGTTTAAGAAATTAATTTTGTTGATATAATAATTTCTTAATACAGCCAGCACAAACAGAAAATCTATAAAGATACATTTTATTTTAATGTCATTGCTTTGTGCTGTACTAACATATCTATCCATTGTATATGCCACATATGGTATCGATGATAGACTTTTATAATTAAAATGTAGCTATAAATATTACCTTATTAATTTGTTTTTGGTAGAGGGGTTAAATCTTCTTTACCTATGTTTAATTATTTTAGTTTTTGCACAGGTTAAATAGGACAGTACATACCATATATCAACAATTTCCTTGTCAAAAGATTTTATTGAGTATATAAATAAGTAGATAACGAATACATGAGTAAACATATTGTGGTAAAGATAAGATGCTAAAATTATTAGTTAATAATAGATTATTACTGTCACGGGCATGGCCAGAGCGGAGGCTGTTGGAGAGGACTGTGTGCAAGCCTGTTGCCCACCGATTATGGGCCCTAGCATTTGAGGTGAATGAGAAATCCAGTCTGAACTGTATTAATCGGACTCAGTCATGTATATATTGTATGGGGACTCCTTACTGTAGATTTGTGTCCCTGAAGAGGGAGGGGGGATTCCTCCAGCAGCCCCCTGCTGATAAGACTGATTCATTCTGCTGGGACACATCCTGTGAGGAGATGCTGGTGTTATCAACATGTGTTTATGTTAATTGAGAGAGCTGATCACATTAGCCACCAGCCCTGGCTAATAGACGAATGGTCTAGGCTGAGGAGGGGGGAGATTGTTGTTTGTATTGTTAATTGTATTAATGTGTGAAGCTCGGTGCCCACAAGACTGTCATCTGGTCTGGGTACATTTTGTAGTAAATTAGGTCATGTTAATTAGGTTAGCTTTGAGTCATCCCTGCTGTATAAAGGTCTGTGAGATCTCAAAATAAAGGTAGTTCTGATGTACTCCAAGACTGGTGTTGTCTAGTTCTTGGGGTTCCTATGGCCAGATCCATTGGACTCGTGTTCCAGAACTTAGGAAGCGGTATATGACGGAAGCACTCAAGCGGAGTGTGGGGCGTTCCGTGACATTGGTGGCAAGCAGCGGGAAAGCTTCCTGAAGTCTGAAGTCTGGGACATCCAAACCTCCAACTGGATCCAAGATCAGCATAGCAGACTTCAGTCACCCCAGCGGAGATATGGACCTGGCATCAGAATTCCCGGGGCTGCTGCAGATCATCCTTTCAACATACACCAGGACTGTGTCTGAGGATGAATACCTGGAGCTCAGGCAGCTGATTCGGGTGGAGCTCTGGATTGCAGCCCTCCGTCTCGCTGGTATAAAACAGGGCAAGTGCTTTCCAACCCAAGAGCAACGGGCCAGTGACCAACGGGCATTGCGGATGGCATTCCTGGGAGAGCAGCCCCAGGAGCAATGGGTGACTGAGTTGGACAGGTTGGTCCAGCAGGAGATAGAGCTGGACAATCGTTATCGGGCTCTGCAATGGCACGCAGAGGAGGGATATTTAGGGGAGACAACAGAATGCTCTCCGGAGGGATATGACTTTGGCGGCCCTGGATTGCTGTGGGAGAACCTTACAGATCTTTTTATGTTTGGCGATGAAGGGGAACCTGACCTTGAGGACATGAGAGACTATAGAGAGTCTATGCTCGGTCTTGCAGGGGTCTCAGAGCTCAAACCTGATCTGGACCATTTGCTAAGGAAGGAACAGCATCTGGAAAGGGCATACAGGAAACTGCTAGAACAAGTTCAGCAGCATGCCAGAGAATCGGCAGTGGAAAATCTGGAGATTGCCGTCCCCAAACCTGAAGTGCTGACAACAGGGCAGAGCTCTGCTAACCTCTGTCCAGAAATGATAACATCTTCTGGGTTCCATGGACAGGAGATGGTGAACCCCTATTCCCCGACATCAGTTGCAGAGACATGGGATTTGATAGACTTTTCTGCTGAGGAAGAACAACCTGATGAGCCTCCAGCAGAAGAGCTGCTATCAGGGCCAAAGTTCACTGTGTTCTGCCCAGCACCAACAGTGGCTTCGGCCTTCCTGAGAGAAGAGGTAGTCGGCCTTTCTCCCACAACACTGACAGGGACATGTGATTTTCTGCCAGCAGCATCTATGGAGTTAAAACAAACTTCTCCAGCTGAAGATCTGGTAACTGAACAGAGGGTCCAAGACCTCTGTCCCACACTTTTACCACTTCCAGAGACTGGGGATTTAATAGACATTTCTGTAGAGGAGGAACCACCTAGCAAACCCCCAGCAGAAGTGCTGGCAACCGGACAGAGGGTCCAAGACCTCTGCCCCACACCTGCAGCAATTGTGGAGGCTCAGGGTGAGAAGATGGCAATCACTTCCCAGCAGCAGATACAGGGGGAGAAGGGAGAGGAGGTGTGTGTTGTCCCTCCCCAACAGTTGGCCAGGGTGGAGGAAGTGGGCTTTCCTCCCCAGCAAAGATCCGTGTACCTGGGAGACAGTACCATCGACATGTCGTCCCAGCAGCCAGATGAGGGAATGGAAAAGGAAGCAGCCGGCTCACCTCCCCAATGGCAGCTACACAGTTTGGGAGTGGAGGAAGCCAGCTGCCTGCCCCAACAGTTAGCCGGAGCAGAGGATGCGGAGTCCCCAGCAGAAGTGCTGGCAACAGGGCAGAGTGCTACCAACCTCTGCCCAGCACCGGTAACAACTACAGAGTTCCAGGGAGGCGGGGCAGTCGGCCTCCCTCTCCAACAGTTAGCCGGAACAGATGGTGTGGGGTTTCCAGCAGAAGGGCTGGCAACAGGGCCGAGGACTGCTGGACTCTGCCCTCAACTAACAGAGGATGGATTTCCTGTGAAGGTGGATGGGGCTTCAGTCCCCACCTGTATACCCCAGGGATGCTGGGCAGTCGGCCCAGATCCCCAACAGCATGACAGAGTGAGCCCAGTCACCCTGTCTTCTCTCCAGCGGCAGAAAGGATTCCAGGGAGAAGGGCCAGTCCGGGCCTCTCCCCAGCGGCAGATATGTTCTCTGAGAGAGGCAGAGGATGGCTGGGTGAGTAATGCACTGTTTGGGATGATTTGTTTGGGGTACTGTGTGGGTACAGGCAGTAGAGGACTGGAGCTGTGGACTAACTTCGGAGTCAACCCGTCTGGGGTCTTCTCCTGTGTTAGTCTCCTGCCGAAAGGGGAGAAATGTCACGGGCATGGCCAGAGCGGAGGCTGTTGGAGAGGACTGTGTGCAAGCCTGTTGCCCACCGATTATGGGCCCTAGCATTTGAGGTGAATGAGAAATCCAGTCTGAACTGTATTAATCGGACTCAGTCATGTATATATTGTATGGGGACTCCTTACTGTAGATTTGTGTCCCTGAAGAGGGAGGGGGGATTCCTCCAGCAGCCCCCTGCTGATAAGACTGATTCATTCTGCTGGGACACATCCTGTGAGGAGATGCTGGTGTTATCAACATGTGTTTATGTTAATTGAGAGAGCTGATCACATTAGCCACCAGCCCTGGCTAATAGACGAATGGTCTAGGCTGAGGAGGGGGGAGATTGTTGTTTGTATTGTTAATTGTATTAATGTGTGAAGCTCGGTGCCCACAAGACTGTCATCTGGTCTGGGTACATTTTGTAGTAAATTAGGTCATGTTAATTAGGTTAGCTTTGAGTCATCCCTGCTGTATAAAGGTCTGTGAGATCTCAAAATAAAGGTAGTTCTGATGTACTCCAAGACTGGTGTTGTCTAGTTCTTGGGGTTCCTATGGCCAGATCCATTGGACTCGGGTTCCAGAACTTAGGAAGCGGTATATGACGGAAGCACTCAAGCGGAGTGTGGGGCGTTCCGTGACAATTACATAACATATAAATTGGGGTAATTGGGTATAACCTGGATAAGGCGTAGAATACCTAAGTAGGAGCTATTAAAGAGTAAGTAGATTCTCAAATGGTACCTGTGCCCACAAATTGAGCTATGTCAGAAATGTCTGAAGGAGACTACGATCTACTAGGAAAAGAGCTTCAGGATCGGAAAGTGGATAGGGAAGAAGAGAAAGGAGAGAAGGAGTAGAACATAGAAAGGAGAGGGTCCACAGGGTTGGATTGAGATCCATCACGAAGTCTGTGCATTTTTTATATATCAGCTTAAATCATTGCAACTCAGCTACCATGGCAGTAGAACATTCTCATCAAAGTTAGATGGTAAATGATGTGTTATCCATGGGTGCCATTGTTTTTCAAATTTGGGAAGCAGAGCGTTGTCAATGGCTACCATTTTGGCATGAATCATGGCGTTAGTCATCCTATTTTTCGTCTCAGCCACTACCAATGTCGGGGACCGCCATGCCTTTGCCAAAGTTTGCTTAGCTACTGTTAGAAGTTGTACAAATAGTTTAAATTGAATCAAAGTTAGCGATCCTGGTTTCAGATTAAGTAATGCGGTAGCAGGATCAGGCTGTAGTTGCAAACCAAACATTTTGGAGGCCATTTTAAAGATCTCTTTCCAAAAGGTTTCTGCTATTGGGCATGTCCACCAGATGTGTAGTTGTGTGCCTGGCTCTGAACAACCACGATAACATTGCGCGGAACAGGTTGGTACATATTTTGCAACCCTAGTTGGTACAAGGTACCATCTTGTCAATACTTTATAATTAGCCTCTACCTCAATAATATTTGGGGAGGCTGATTTGGTAGATGACCAGATTTGATCCCATTCTGTAGTGTCGAGCGTTCGACCCAGGTCCTCCTCCCATCTCTGGACATAAGAGGGTATATCCAGTTCAGGTTGAACTATTAAATGTGAATAAAGTAAGGAAATCAAGCCTTTTGTGTGGGGATCTTTCCTGCAGATAGATTCAAACGCAGTAAAGTGTGTGAGAGGAGTGTCAGAGCTTATAAAAGGAGTGAAAAAGTTTTTAATTTGCAGGTATCGGAATAGTTCTGATTGAGGTATGCCGTAGTTTTCGCAAAGGGTTGGAAAAGGGATGAAAGATGTATTAGTGACAAATTTATGTATGTTCAAGATTTCCCTGGATGACCATTCTCGAAAGGATTTGGGAGCAGTCCAAGCAGGATAAAAAGCGGGATTTTTTAAGAATGAGAGAAGGGGTTTATGTGTAGATTGTAATTTGTGTTTGGATTGAAGACTGTCCCATAGAGAAATGAAATGTTTGGTGATGGGGTTTCGTAAACCTTTACGATCTTTAGGATGCAGCCAAAGCAGGTTCGAGATCGATAAAGGATCACATTCAGTAGCTTCAATTGAAACCCATAATGGGATTTCCTGTCTTGCGTGATATTTAGTTAGGCTAGCAATATGAGCTGCCTTGTAATAAGTTGCAAAATTTGGTACGCCTAAGCCTCCATTAACTTTGGGAAAATAAAGTGTGTGCAAAGGTATGCGTGGTTTGGATGCCCCCCATATGTATGAAATTGCTTTTTTCTGTATTAGTCGTAGATAATAAGCGGGAATTGAAATTGGTAAAACCCTAAACAGATATAGTAACTTAGGCAGGATTGTCATCTTTATTGCGTTAATTCTACCAAACCATGATAATGGAAGTAGAGACCAAGATTTCAGCAGGTTTGGTACATTTTTGAGAATCAGTGGATAATTTGCTGAGAAAAGATCTGATAAAGAAGCCGTAAGATGAATCCCTAGATATGGTATTGATTTTTCCGCCCAGGTAAACGGAAGTCCTAACTTTGCTGAATTTAATTCCAGGTTAGATAGGGAAATATTTAATGCTAAGCATTTTTTAGGGTTAATTGATAAGCCTGAAAAAGCAGCAAACCTATTGAGGATGGGGAGGAGATCAGGTCCTGAGACCTGTGGGGATGATAGAAATAGGAGGATATCGTCTGCAAACAGACAAAGTTTATGTTGATATCCTCCCAGTTCTATTTCGGTTATTTTGGGATCTGATCGAATCAAAAGGGCAAGCGGTTCTATTAAGAGGGCAAATAAAAGGGGGGAGAGTGGACATCCTTGCCTTGTGCCTTTTTCTATATTAAAGGGGTCAGATTTGTAACCTGCATACTTAATGTATGCTTTTGGTTTATTATACAATGCAGTGATCCAAGTTATAAAGTTAGGGCCAAAACCCCATTTCTGAAGTGAGTAATGTAAGTAGGGCCAGGAGATGGAATCAAAAGCTTTTTTAAGATCCAGAGATATAAAGCATGAAGGAATGCGGCGTGTTTTAGCAATGTGTGCCAAAAGAACCGCTCTACGTACATTATCGCCTGCTTGGCGTGTAGGCATGAAGCCTACTTGATCACAATGTATAAGATTACCTATAATTCCATTGAGGCGGGCCGCTAAAATCTTTGCTAATAGTTTGATATCCAAATTTAA